>NC_055663.1:25798144-26998144 GCF_017976325.1 Chelmon rostratus
CAGGAACATACTGAATATTCTTTACTTGAGCTTGTTTTGAACATTAAGATTCTACAGATAAAACATGTGATGAGCTGCTAAAATATGATTCATTACAACAAATTATCCAACAGTATTAATTAAAAAAAAAGCTCCACCTCAATTAAGTTAAAATAACAAACATGACTTGCAGGTTGCATGAGTGCATCAGCAAAACAGCAACAAACAGACTTTATTAAAACACAGAACTGATATTCAGTAACTGTTGTTTTGAAGTAAATGTTGATGGAATACTTCGTTATATTGGAGTATTTTTACATTGTGGAATTACTACTTTTACTTAAATTTGAACGTTTCTTCCACCTTTAGAGACAGGCAGGATGTTGGCCTCCTAAAGCCTCAAATGCAGCCACAAGCATCTCTTCTATAATGTGGAGCTTCTGGATTTTATCATATTATTATTTCTTATTTCCAGTGAGCATCAGTTTGGTTTTTTGGGTTCATGACCTCAGTATTTCTAAAATGTTTTATACATGTCTTCTTTTCACCTATTTTGAATTGTCTTTATTCATCTGGGTCATGTTATTGGCGCACCGGTCCCTGGAGGTCCCTCAGCCCCGGTTTGCAACCACTTGCTGGCTTATTTTATAGCTACAGAGGCCGACAAATGCTGTTGTCAATCAGTCCGTCCAGACGCACCTCCTTTCCAGTTGGGAGCGCACCGGGTCTTCGCATCTGGATTTTACGCGTCGGTCGGTCCACGCCTACAAGACTGCCCGCCTCCCCCCGCTGCAGCCCGCACACTCGGCTGTGGGCTTCACGACGGCGGAGACCTGTCGTCCTCTCCCCCCTTTCACAGCTCCTCCAATTTGTCAAGTGTCGTCTCTCTTTCCTTTCAATGGCCGTCCGTGGCGTGATTCGCATTCAGCAGCGCAATAGTTAATGAGTGCCGGATGCGCCCTCACTCCAGCAGACCGCTACAGTACGAAGATGGCGTCGGAGGGAGCCAGCGGGGAGCAGCCTCCTCCGGTACAAACACTGGCAACCGCCGTGCTGGGAAGTGTGGACACGGTAAGACACGGGGGTTCGGGACGAGGCGGACGCTCGCCGGGTGGTTTTTGTCGGTGTGGCGTTGAAGCGGTCCCGGGGAAAGGAGGGAGAAACGCGGTGCGCATCTATTTCGCACAGGCTCGTGAAGCAACAGCGGTGGCCAGCGGGAGCCTCGCGACAGCGTCTGGAGAAAAACAAGGGGCTCGTGTCGGTTTTCGGCTCCCGGATGAGTCAGAGCAGCCGCGCCGCGGCTCTCGCGCGCGGAACGCTGCGTTTTCGTCCACACGAACGTCGCCGTGAGTTCTTTTGTTCGCCTCCGCCGCCGGCTGTGAGCGTTATCCTGCAGCCGCCGCTGGCTTCACGGGTTGTAGCTCAGATATGACAGCAAGCGGGTTCATACGCAGGCTGAAAGCCGGCTGCCTGCACCAGAGTTAAACCTAAAAACAGGATTTCTCAAGGCTGCTGGAGCTGAAAACATTTTGAATACATTTTTCAGATGATATTCACCTGGACTGCGGAGCTGATTGTGCATGAAAACCTGGTGTTTACTGAAGTGGTCCTCCACCAGTCAGTCCTTCACAGGCTTCCACAGGTTGACACTGATTCTGAGACCAGATGATTGACTCAAGGCCAGTCGAGTATTTCTCTAAAAGCTGACCCTCCTTGTCACTGACCAGTGTTGAGCTTCACTTGTTTGTACACACCTAGCTGTGATTTCTCACACTTGGCCTTTTGCAGGTGGCGGCTCATGTGCCGAGGCTGTAAACTGATCAATCCGACGCCCGGACCGCCGGGAGGTCGTGAAATCCTTCCCCTCCGTGATGCAACCCGTCACGCTGCTGCTGTCCACCTGTCAGCTAATGCAAAGCGGGCAGCGGCGCTTTTCAGTTTTTGTCCTTGTTTTTTTGAACTTTGCAGCACATCCTGTGAAATCAGGATCTTTGGATGTGAGCTGGGGGAGGCAGGCTGGCGTGAGCGCGTGGAGTTGCTGGAATAGAAAGCCGCCACGCTTCCTGAGGTGGGTGGGTGGGAGTGTGGGTGTTGAGGTGGGGGTAGGGTCGAGTGGAGGAGATGGTGGGAGAAGAGTTGCGGGGGTGGATGGAGGGCAGAGGCAGCACGGTGGAGGAGGGGGTGGAGGCCCTGTTCACCAGACACCTTTCTAAATTGGTCTTAATTTCAGTGACTCAGCTGGCATAGCTGGGAGTACCGTGTCAGCCAGCCCCCCCCCCTCTCTCTGAGCGCGCTCAGAACTGCCTCGAGGCTACTTTACATTTAGCGTCGAGGTGAACAGGTGCTCCGGAGACATGAGAGCCGGGCAGCCTCCTCAGCTCACCCGCCGCTCTGCCAGCATGCTCTTCCTTCTGCAGGTTCCAGCCAATGACAGGGGGCTTCCGCCTCCAACCCCCCCACCACCCACCACCACCACCAACGTGCCTGCCGTGGTGGTTAAATAAAGCACTTTGCTCTTTGCTCACCCCTGTCTGACTCTCCGTTGTTGGCTCACGGTGGGGGAAGTTTCTCGTTTGTGAGGACCAGCTCTCATGGTCCAGAGAGGGGTCAGAGGTCAACGCAAGGCACTCTGCCGGTCAACTCCGACCCATTTACCATCAGAGGTGTCCGTGTAGCTCACAGTGTGTTGAGTTTTGTAGTTTTGAGATTATTCTATGAGTCGGTGAGCACTGAGGACGTGGCAACACGACAGGAAGCATGAGTCAGTCGATTAAATGAGAGTAAACAAACTCCCAATTAGGCTTTGAAGAAGTTTAAATGTGATGTCACCTTTGATCAATGATGTCTGATCACCTCTGAGTGAAAATGTGCCAAATGTTAATTTAACGTCATTCAGCTGTGCTTCACCAGCTTCTCACTCCAAATACTGAAGATCCACAGCTGAGCGGTGAGATTCTTACACTGAAGCGAGATGATCAGCTGATTCGTCTGCTGAAGTACAAAAACGCACACTCCACTGGCGGCCCTGCATCAGTGTCACACAGCGGCGTGTTTTTCTCTCTGGCACAAACAGACACCAGCTGCAGAGAGGAAATTCACCAGTGAACGGACAAACTTTTCATCTTGGCCGTCGCGGAATTAACGCGAGTGATCTGCAGCTGATCCGATCTGCTGCCGCTCACGTCCGTCGTTCTAACAGCGAAGAGCGAGAGGCTGCTCCTTCCATGTTTTCCATCGTTCTTTTGGCTATAAAAAGAGCGAGGAGAGATAAAAGCTTTGGAGGGAGATCTGCTGGCGTTGGAGCTTTAATGAATCCGTGTATTTTGCCGACCGGGAACTGGATCCAAAATGGAACCAGCTGTTGGAAGCCATCCTTGGTGTAAACAGTCACCTAGTTTAGCCGTATTTAGGTGCAACTACCCCAAATTGTTGGTTTTAATCTCCCGTTGCATAGAAGAACTGTGTGCACACATGTTCAGCGGGTTCAGTAGGTCAGAGTTGAAGCAGTCTTCGGGAAGCTGCTGTTTAATGAGCAGCTTTCCTGTTTGGTAAAGCTGGTCTGATGATCTGGCTGCTTGTGCTGCTTCTGTTAGAAATTAAGTTTGTAGTTAAAATGCTTTGATCACAGATAGGATTGATGGGAAAGCTACAGAAATAAACTCCTGTTTAAATGTTCAGCTGCGTCTTCAGGCCGCGCTGGACTAGTCCTGGACCAGGACTATTGTGTACTGGAAGCCTGAGAGTGGTCACCAGTGGTTATGTGGGAAATGCTGCCATGTTGGAGCAGTGCCATTAACACGAGTGGCTTTAATGTCATCGCTGCTCCTTCCTGACAACAGAATTTCTGTGCCCAGAGACTGTGGGGTTCAAATGACCCTGTAAACAACTCGGAGAGGTCACTGGAGGAGATTAATAGAGTGTACCATTATACTTAAAGGGTCACCCAGATTACAGAAAATACAGATTTTATAAATGAGCTCTTGTGCTACTGTTTTTCTAACCTTATGGAAGCATTTTTGGTTGATTTGTCCAGTTTTTATTGTCTTTATTGTTCTTTTTTATGTCTTTTATTCTTAACAACTTAATTTCCCCAGCGTGGGATCAATACGTTTATCTTATCGACACGTGCTCTGGTACAATAGATTCATGTGCATGCACAGAATATCCCCGTAAAGCTGTTTACATGAATAATGAAAATGAATATTCCACTAATCATCCTGTCTACATGCAGCTGTGCACGCTTTACAAACGCAGCCTCCACCTTTCATTCGTTCACTCGCCTTCATGAAAAGATCAGAGTTGTGATTTTTGTGCATAGCCAGAAACCCGTTGATGAGACTTTCATGTATAAAAGTAGGTGTGTTTCTCCTTCAGACCAGACCAGTGGGCTCTTCTTTTGTGCGTGCATCATCTGCAAACTGCAGTAAAAACCCCAGTGGAGATGCATTTTCTGAATATGTGACCAAAGAAACATGAATAACATCAGCGAATTGCACTTCATTCAGAATAAAGCCTAATTAGGAAAATCCAGCGGGAATATGCTGTTTACATGACCCATATAAAATCTGGATTATTGTCATATTTGGAATAATAATAGTGGAATTTCAGTGTGTATGTAATTGTAGTCAGCGTCCCTGTTGCTGTTCTGTATAATCCAAAATGGAGCTGAAACAACTGGTCAATTAATCAATAGGTGGAACCTTTTGGATTGTGGAGCAGTTTGAAGATGTGACCTGAGGCTGTGGGGAAATGTCATTATCACTGTTTTCTTACTCTTAATTAACTAAATGATAATGGAGAAAACAGATGATTAGTCAGTAATAAACAGCTTTCATCTAAATTTCAGAGGAAAAAGCTCCTATAAAAGCTGGTATACAGTGTGAGACCATTGATAGAAGAGGTAAATGAGACAATATATTTAATGGTAATTAAGTTATTCAGGCCTTTCCCTCACAGGCGTCTGTTTAGAGGCTCGCAGTAACAGGACATGACTCTGAGAAGCTTACAGGCCCACACAAGCTTTTGCCAGCAGAGCACGGTGGAGGAAGTTGCACAGAGCGAGCAGTTGCCTTCCCCCCCCGTGGCTCACAGTGAAATGGCACAGGCCTTATTAAGTGGACCGGGGCTAACAGCGAGCCTCCGAGTGCCGGCCAGGCTGCTCGCGCCCTTGGCGCAAAGCGCACGGCTCATGGAACAAATTAGTGTTCGCTTCCCTCACCTGCTCGCTGTGCAGAAATGCCGGAGAGAAGCAGCGCGCCGCCTCCACCCCCCACCCTCACCTCATCTCACCCGCCACCCGAGGCCCCGTGACCGGACGGCGCGGCTCAGGGTTGCCGTCCATCAAGGCTCCCCGAGTCGTCCAATTCTCTGAGTGGTGAAAACGCTGCCGGGAAAGAGGGGGCTCGGCGATCGATTTGAAGGCTCGATGCGAGTGAATCAATCCCTTGGAATCTCTCCTGCTTTCATTTCCAGGCCCGCCGTGATGGCATCAGAATAGAAACGTGGTTCGACTAAGCTGAAACATGTGATTGACGCAACTCTTTCCAGCTCCTTGTTCTGAAAAGAAAAAGGTTCATATTAGAGTGAGCAGACACAAATGTTCCTTTGTTAAGAACTGATTTTTTTGATAAGACCTGACGTGATTTTTGCTCAGCACCTGTCTCGAGAAGGCTTTTCTGGCTAAAACGTCCTTTTGGAAAGGAGAGCCTCTGAAGCAGAGGGTTCATTCGTATGGATTTATTACCTCTGGCCCTGTTTGAGCATGAACTTTTCCCCCTTGAAACGTCACAGGAGCGTGTAAAGGACACATAGAAGGCAGCAGCTTGTTGAAATCCCACACCGGCCTGTTCAAAGTCATATTCTGTGTGTGGGACCTCTGGAGACGTGGGACTCTTTGATGAAATGGAATAATCTTGGCTGAGCTTTTGATACAGGCTTGTAAATCAGGCGTAAATGGCCGGCTGACAACTGAACATCACCAGAATGAGCGGTAGCAATCGGGCTGATGTGCGCCAGAGGCCGGGACGCTCTTCGCCTCCTCCATTTGCTCTCCCGGCTTTGGTTTGTTAAGGTTTTATTGAACAAATAGCCTGGTGAAAAGCTTCCAGATATTGGTAGAGCAGCTGGATGTGGCTTTTTCAGCAGATGGCTGCTGGAGTCGCCGGCGTGGTGACTGGAAATTCTTCTTCCACCAGACTCTGGTGTTTTCTTTTGGCCTCTATATGTAAGGTTGCATCAGTTTTTTGACTCTACAGCCAAGAATTTCACTCATGTTCCTCACCTGTGTGAGAAAAATCCCTGCGAAGGTCCCTGAACACAACAATTTGACAGTTTGCTTTGGAATGTCGACTAACCAGGTGCTGTCGTGACGTTCGGATGTGACCAGGAAGCTCTGTGGGATCAGATGAATAGGACTCGCTGCGTTGTCCCAAAATCCTGACGCCATGACAGAGATTTCCTCTTAGTTTGTTGTCGAATTTTACATCTTAACTCTAAAAGCCAAGCTTCTGCCACATTTCTCATGTTTCGAGTTCGTCACAGAATCGTCTCTCGTGACTTTTCTGAGATCTATACAAACCACTAAACTAATTTTACTCTTCAAATGAACACGTATAAACACACATACAAGAACTCAGTGTGTAACCACGAGTTGGCGGTACTAGATCTCCAGTGTTGGAAGACGTGCTCAGATGCAAACTTTAAATCTCCCTCCTCTCAGAAATCAGTCTTTTCGATTGGTTTTGCCACGTGAACAGTGTGCAAAAATGCAAAGGGGCATGTTTTTATGTTTTTTGTATGTGTCCTCCTACACTTGAATGTGTAGGAGGACACATCTTGTGTCCAGCGCTTAAACTTGTGAAATGAAAAATATTTGCATATTCATGTATTGTGGAATTTTTAATGAGGGAGAAGGAGTAGGTTTCATTTTCACGATTTTAATGTGATTTTACTTTTTCTCTGCAAAAACAATGTCAGACACACAGACATTTTTTCTGTGTGCGTGTGTGGAGGGAATCAGTAAAAATAGCATTATCAATACAATTCAGAGCTAAGTTACTATACTGTACATCAGGGGCTGCAGCTAACAATATTTTGGTGTTATTGATTAATTTCACAGTTATTTTCTTGAATAATCGATTACATTTGGCCTAAAAAATGTCAAACTTTCCAAACCGACGAGTTTGTTTTGTATTTTTGCTTGAAAAATGGAAATGATTAATCAATTAGCATCAATGAACTAATCGTTTCGAGTCTACTTGCGCACACAGTGTATTATTTTATTGTTATTGCGGATGAATTAACCTGCACACAACATTTGAAAGCTGAAGCTGATCTGAAGGGAGCAAATTCCCTCAGCTTTATATATTTTGGCTGGTTAAAACTACAATAATGCAATATTTTTATGCGCTGACCTTGTGTTTGTAAAATCTTGTTGTCACACACAAGCCTGGCAGACATAGAGGAAAGTAAAACAGTGTCTTAAAGATTGATCAAATGGAGAAAGTCATTGTAATTGAATGGGTTCATCCAGAATTAAATCAGTTAAAGTTTGAGAGGCTGATGCAGGTAGAGAGAAGTGACAGAATCATCAACAGGACATAGTCATATACATTTGGCACTTCATTTAATTTCTAGTTTTACATAAACATTTACTCGTTTTTTATCGCACAGACCACATGATTCAAAGTCAGACAAAAAAAGAAAATGGACTTTAGCTGAAAGAAGTCATGCTGTGCTCCTATGAACAGACTAGACAGATGCAACAAATAAGCTTTTAATAAGTAGACCGGAAAAAGCTTTTAATTGACATGAGGGGAAGCATGAAGTGGTCTGGTCACTCCCAATTACAGTCATCTCCGCCCGTGAGCCCTGCGGTTGCTACGGACCAAATAGGTGCTTAATGACCTAGCTAAATGTAATTAGACCTTCATCGCTTCAAGGTAGGTCGGGACATGTAGCCTAATCTGAGGGCTGCACTTAATGAGACCAGCTGGGAGTAAATGGTGCATTTGTCATATAAGCAACTTTTTTTCCTGCTGGTGGGGTCTGCACAACGTGGGTGCAGTGCTGGACGGGTTGTCAGATTTTTGGTTGCACTTGTTTCAGCACTGACGGCGTATAAGGATTTTGTTTGTAATCATGAAATCTTTAAAATCAGACACTTGAAACTTAGCTGCACAAAGGTGTTGCATATGCAAAGTAGTCATTTTTAGTTAGTGTCATGGCTGCAGGCCTCTTGATTGGTCGATGACAGTTTATAGCTGGTTTGGTCCAAAGTGAAACATCTTTGAAACTTTAAATGGATAATTTCAATGAATGTTCGTCGACATTCATGAATACCAGAGGATGACACCCCCATTATAATGTCCTCTGCAGTACTTCAACCTGTGCTGATGGTGCACAGGTCAGATGCATCAGCGATTATTAGCTGGTGTATTCAATGGAGGAACGGTTAGCTAATATGCTAAATGTTAACATGCCCAACATCAGTAGGTGAATAAGTATTTAGATTCATTAGTATTTAGATTCATACTTACTTCAAAAACTTAAGCAAACATGCAAAATGTTGCAGGCTTACATTAGCATTTGCTAATTCTAAAGCGTGGATATACTCCAGAACAGACACGGAGATGACGCTGTTTATTCGAGACATGCAGACAATTCGTGCAGCCCATGTGGTCCATATGTACGGTATAATATTATTATAAAGAACAGTAATAATTTGAAAGATTCAAGCAAATGTGAGCATATTATGAACATCCTAGCTTTAGCACGCTAAATGTCAGCATGTTCACACAGGTTGTTGACATTAATAAACACTGCGGACTGGTTAAAGAATGATTTAAAACCGTTTTGACGTTGAAGACGTGTTTGGAAAATGAAGTGCTGATTGCGTTGTGTGATTCTGACGTGTTGTTTCTGTTGCAGAAATGTGAGTTCAACATGGATAACCTGAGCAAGCCAGAGCTGCTCACCCTGCTGAGCATCATGGAGGGCGAGCTGGAGGCCCGCGACCTGGTCATAGAGGCCCTGCGGGTGAGTCCAGACAACACCGACGCACTCCTCCGCTCGTCAGCTGAGCCGCCGCCGCCATATTAGCATTGTCGGGTTTGATGGAACGCCACCTGCTCGGAGGAGATTGCCTTTGTCGGAGCCTTGAGATGAGATGATTAGCTGTAATTGTGACCCAGCACTGAGTTGGTATCACTCGGTTTAATGAATGATGAATGGTCATGAACGCTGCTAAATGAACGCAACATCACAAAATCTGAGTCGCCGGCTTTTTCCCAGAAATGTGCAGAACACTTGTGAGATCACGATGAAAGACTCTGCCCACTGTTTCTTTCTTTCCTTGGTAATTACCCGCTGATAAGCACTCTCTCTAATCGCCTTTGTTGAATGGAGCTGGCTGAGCGACTGGTTAGCATTTAGTTTCTTGCCAGAGAGGCCAGTGTGATCAAATCATTGCGTCCACCCAGCACCACCTGCTTAGCTAGCGGTAATAAACACATGATTGAAGTCACTGGCTCTGGCTCTTGTTGCTCCTCAGTGACTATTACGAACCAATTAGGAAGAAGCCGCTTGAGTAAAAGGTGAAATTGTTTTCTGTTGGCTGTGGAAATTTGAGCCTGAAAAACAGCACTGTCTGTAGGTGATCACTGCTAAACGATGTATTCAGCAGACTGTGAGGTCGTCTGAAGCTCAGCAGCTGGTCAACACACAGACAGGTGTGTAAGGTTTACTTTTTTATCCTAGGATTACATTTATTCATGTATTTTTGCAGAGCAGTGCATGGTACACTCAGTACTTTGAACTACAGCAGAGTGAAATCTCTACATTTGGAAGTGTTCTGCGAAGTAAAATGAATCTTTACAGAAAGTGGAGGCAAAGCGCAGACAACAGCACTCAAACTCAAAGATGACATTCCTTTTCAATCAATCGTGGTTTAAATTCAGAAATTGCAGATCCAGATAAATCACATTCCTTGGTCCCAGACCGATCTCTGAACCTGCAAACTTTCGTACATCTTTGTAACCCAGTAAATGTGCAGCAAACCTGTAAAACATATAAGAAATTGAAGCAGATGGAGTCTGGAGAGCTTCCACTGGTCACACATGGCAGACTAGTGTTCGTGGTGTTTGGAGCGTCGTATAACAGCTGTAATGGGGGCTGATCTAAGCTCTGCTCTGTGTGGCGGGCTCTGCCCTTCATTTAAACAGCGTGGAAGAGGACATGAGCTGCTGTCAGATCTGTGAAGTTAGAAGAGATGAATCTGATTCTGCTCGGTGAACATTTACTGTCCTCGGCGATTGAAGTGAGTGTATGCATGGGAAGAGTTGAAATGGACGACGTATTGATCCTGATGGCGCGCAGGTGGTGGCTCTGCGCCGCCCTCGCGTTAGAGGTCGCTCGTCCTCTGCCGGGTTATTTCCGAACCAACACGCGCACGTCCCTCTCCGCTGTTCTGCATTCAGGTCAGGATCTGCGCCTCGGTTTGTCCACGCTCTACTTTGAGGCTGTCCTCTTTTGATAGGCCGTTAACGTGCAGCTCATTCACAGTGTTGGGGCTGCAGCGAGGCTCGCGTTCAGTTTTAAGGGTTGCTGGTGTTCCTCTGAAGCAACAAGTGGAGCCTGAGCGTTTTGCTGCGCTGCAGGGATCGAACCTTTTGGTCGCGTAGCACCTCCTGTTATGTTTCTGGTTCAGCTCGTGGACGTTTTAGTTCAGTGTTCCTGACATTGAGCCTGTGTGTGACTTTCCACTCGTTCACTTTACTGATATTGAACAGCTCTTTCTTTCCACATCAGCTTCTTTTCATCTTCATCTTTTTGCTTCTCATTGTTTGCAGTCTTCTTCCATTCAGGTCCATCTGTCTATCGTCTATCATTTTCGCCGTCTCCCTTTCTTTAGATTTAGGACAGTCTGAGCCTGGGTGTCACCTCCTCTCTATCTCTTTGTGTTTCTGGTATTGGATTTTTGTCCCCTCCACCCTCACCGCCATTTCACCCGTGTTTTCTCCTGGCATTAAGAATCCCTGCAGGCCCCTTCTTCCCTGTGAATGGATATCCTATCCAGGTTTCAAAGAAATAAGCCTCCTCTGTGTGCCCTGACGGCTCTCGCAGAACACAATGAGCCTGTTTGTTCTGTCGCCGATAAGCCCCATCCGAGAGCGAGGGAGTCGGAGGCAGGCAGGAAGGAGGAAGAGCCGGGAATGAAGAGTTAGGAAAGAGTTGAGAAAGAAAAAGGAGTCCAAGTCGTCGGTTCGAATCAGAGCGAAGGCGATGGAGGGCTGGAGAGATGCAGAACGAGAGGGTGGAAAATGGAGGCCTGACATCGTCTCTGACAAAGCGGGACAGTGTGACAGAGAGGATTAAGTCGACTCCCCTGTCCACTCGCTTTCCAGCTCTCTATCCACCCCTCCCCTTCCACCCAAAAGGCCTAAAGAAAAGCATCATCTGGCCACCAGCTGCAGGGCTATCAATGTGCACAAAGCTTATTTTTAAAAATCAACCCACAAATCAAGCTAACCAGCCTTAATTAGTCAACATTTTCGAAGCGTCTTGCAGTGGCACAGTTTCAGAGAGCTTCGCAGGGATCTGAACCCTCAGCCCTGGCTGTTTTAGTACAGGTCCTCTATCTACATACTGCCCATTCCCCCAGCGTACCGCTTTACTGCTCCCACGCCAAAAGCTTGGACCGAACTTCCGTGGCTTGGCACGACTGCTGCGATTGTTTGTGGCGTTGGGGTTTTATTAGGAGGCTTTGGTGCGGCAGATTAATTAGCGTGTGGCTAAAGCTGGCTGAGCCACCGTATCAGGTTTCATCCTGGAGAAAAAGAAACGAGGCCGTAAGCAGATTAGCCAAACGACAGCGATATCACATGATTACCGTGGCCGATGGCTACACAAGTCACCCATTCTTCTGCGCCAAGAGCTTTTCAGGGGGCGTTTGAACACCATGTGTTTACCCGCTTATCAAAGCAGGGAATAAATCTGTTTTATTTGTATCATCAAATAGGTTTAAGGTGCATTTTCAAGATGATGTAGCTGTTTTCACAATCAGTGCATTTAGGTTGAGTGACGGCTGAGTGGCTGCCTGAGTCAAAGTGGATAAACTCGCCTGCCAGGACAAAGATTAAGACTTTGGCCGATGTCCAGGGGTAATTTCCCCACTTACACGAAGAAATAGTTTTACAAAGACACTGAGTTGTTCTTGATTGGAAAAAATGGCCTCTCCTGGTTTCTCCTGGTCTCCTGCTTTGCTGTCCACTAACTCTTAAAATGACCTCCTCTCATTCTACAGCGGAGGCTTGACAGCTTTACAATTCATATAGCCGGTGTGCAGCTGGATGCCAGAAACAATGAGCTAACAGAAGCTAAAAAATGCTAAAGTCCACAAGAGCTGTAGAGTTTGGTCTCTGTCCCGCTGTGGTTGATGTTACAGGTTATCTGATTCAGTGTGATGTCAACAACACCAGCAGGTCAGCTGTTCCTTTTCTTTTTAATGCTCTAAACAGAATGAAAGTCAAACACACCCTCGTCTGTGAGACATCGTGGACAGTTGGACAGTTTGTCAGTTTCTAGCTGTCATGTCCTGTGAGCTTCAGTGGGAGAGGAGAACTGTACGGGCGGAGGTGTCCAGATTGGACGTCCGTGCTTTTGTGAGGATGACTCGATTGGATCATTTCAGGGGCGAGGAGTGATCAGCAGAAGGCCAATGAAAAGCATCTGAGTGAGCAGCCACAGACGAGCGATGCCTCTCATGACGAGCGTTTTTTCCACCATTTTGCAAGATGTGCTTTCACTGTTTGTATCAGAGCAGAAAACAAATGCAAAGTTGAATCTTTCTCGACTTCTCTTTGACTAATAATGTGCAACACAACGTTTTTGAAGGTTTAATTCACATTAAGTGCCGTCTTGTTGCGACTTGTTGCATTTCAGAGCTGCAACAATTAATCGATTAGATCTTAACTATTCAATTAATTGACAACGTTTTGATAATCAGTTAAATGGTTTGAGTAAATCTTTGAGAAAGAAGTTGAATTTCTCTGATTCCAGCTTGTTAAATGTGAATATTTCCTGCTTCTTTCCTCGTCTATGACCGTAAACTGAATATCTTTGAGTTGTGGACATTTGGGGACTTTGGGAACCACTGATCCACATTTTGTAGACCAAGCAGCTAATCGATTATCTGAGACAAATCGTTAGTTGCATTTGCCAGTAATGGATGGATCCAGTGGAACAAAGTGATGGCGTCCCAGCCGGGGTTGATGGTGCCATTCCTGCGGCAGCTGCCTGTTGAAATGTTCACATTTACTCCTGAACAAACCGAAACGAATGGCTCTCCTCTGCCGCACTGACCGAGCGCTGCTCCGGGGTAACATCACCGTAGACGGCGGTGTTTGGGAATCCAGATGGGCGGTCGGCGTTTCTGCCCACCAGCGTCCAACCGCACGCGGGCACGGCTCCCCGGGAGGTCACGTGACCAACCATATGACTCAGAGAGCCCGCGGAGCTGCTGTCAGCGCTGGGCTCGTACACGCTTAGCACAACACAGCACATGCCCCGAGCCATCAGGCTTTCTCCAGCGTCACGTTATCTCCGACCATCTAGCTATTTAAGGCATGCCCTGTTGCTGGGCTTTTCCAGCCCCCCCCCCTCCACACACACACACACACACACTCACACAGTGTTTGTCTTCTTCTGTATCTCTGTTCGTCTCTTTTTGTTCCTGTAAGACTTTGTGTTTGGACACCCCGCCTTCCCTCAGTGTTCCCCCCATGTCGCTCGCTGCTTCTTTGTTTCTGTCTGTCCTCTTATCTCTTCGGGCAGACGCCTAGCAGCTCATTGCTCATCATTACTGTCTTTCTCGCGGTCTCCCTCCTCCCACATGAATCTGTCCTTCCCTTGCTGTATCTCTCCGGCTCTCTGGGCTGCGCAGCTAATCCGAAATATATTAAAAATCACGGTGCACCCGCTGAACTGCGAGAAGCTGCCATTTTTTTCCCCACTCCCAGATAGAGAAGGATGCGTTAGAAATCTTCCCCGACGAGTTCAATCATGTGCTGCGCGAAAAATTTGTGAAGTGATCTTTACATTTCATTCAAACTGAACAAAATATGTAGCAACGTTATCATCACCCACACCTGACTCATCTTTTTTTGGGAGGTGTTGTAGATATTGGAAATGAAATTGGGATGAGAGCCTTTGAGCCAAGAAAAGTAATTTTTTTTTTCCCCGTCAGCACCTTGGCAGGGTGTGTGTTGGCAGGATTTTAAGTCAAAACCACTATTGCGAAGGTAGTTTGCCAAGTAAATCTTAACTGTGTGACAATTTGGAATAATCAATCAATATCTGTAACGTCTGACTGTGCGAACGTAAATATTTAAATTCAGTTAGGACGTTAAAAAACAGCCTTTTTACATGTTGATCTGAATCTTTGTTTGTCTCACACACACACATACACACAAGCCAATCAGCATCCTGCTCTGATCGGTCGGCTGCCTAGCAACCAGACCCCCCAGCCCGGACCCTCCTCCTCAAGCTCCCCGGCTCGTGTTTCACTGCCACCCACTGACATGACACTTAGGAATGAGGCTACAAAGACTCAGAGTCGGTCTTACTCTCAAGCCGCCATCAACCCCCCTGTTTCAGGGGAGGTGGTACGACCCGTTAGTGGACGTCTCTGGAGAGCCGGTTTCTTATGACAGTCTCTTTTATAATTTTGTTTTTTTTTTTTTTGTTAGTGGGGTGGTTTTTGAAGGGCTGTCAGTCAATGCAGAAGATGGGACTAGTCCCGGGGGGGGCGGACTGTCTCAGAGTTGAAAGAGCATGTATGAGTGTGTGTGTGTGTGTGTGTGTGTTTGTGCTAGTATGCATGTATAATGTATGTCGGGCTACAACTAAGGAATATTTTCACACCCAAGAATCTTATTTCTTCGATCAATCAGTTACACAGTTAAAACGTCAGGAAATTATTTTAATGAAGTGTTTTACAAGTTCTCCAGTCCACGCTGACACATTGCATTTATTTGTTTTGTACAAATGGGTTCAGCATGTTGGACGTGATTGTTGTGTAGGTGGTAAAAGAGGCTTGTTGTCGGGGGTCCGGCCGCAGCATCGGCCTGTCTTTTCTAACCTAAATGACAAACAGAAGTAGCGCCTCGTTGAAGTGCGAGCTCCTCGTTGAAGTGCGAGCTCCTCGTTGAAGTGCGAGCTCCTCGCTTCGTTTTGGCTTCTCTGACTTATTCTCCTGGTCGGATTGACGCCGTTCAGCTTCACCTTCACTCTCCTCCATGTTTCTTTGTGTTGCCTTCGTGCAGATTTCCTGCGTGCATCCTTAAAATCTGAAGAACCCAAAGCACGGTCCACATTTCCCATCATGCCGAGTGCTGGTTGCTTTTTGTTAGTGTTTATAATGTGTCTGCTCAGAACACGGTGGCTTCTGTTGGTAATTTTTAGCCGTTAGCGTCGTAGCTGCTACATCTCCTCCGCCCAGCTGTGTTTCGCTGCTGTGTTTGTGAGCTCTTGTCTTGTGGTCAATGTCATCAAAGGGTCGACAGCACAGAGAGCCGCTTCATGTCTCGATAAATGACAGAACACGATATCAAACAACTGACGCCCTTCTATCGTCACGTGACACATTTTGTGCTGCCCGACCCCCCTCATTCATCTGAATGGGACCGTTGCTTTGATACGGTGTGTGTTGATGCACGTGTTTCCAGCTAAGAAGCGAAAGTTTGTTGAACCTGATTCGACTTTTGCTGCAAAACTAATTCAGCATCATCCCTCAAGATCCTGCAGTGATCAGTAAAATACATGCAGGCTCACGCTGCCGGTAGATGACTTTTTATCTGGACTGCAGAAAAACAGATCTGGCCTTTATAAACACAGAAGTCTGTCCCCGACTTACTGAGTGACTCATGAAGTTGCACCATTGGTCAGCCGCGGTGGAGTTCCCCCGTTGGCTGCCTCAAAATGAGTCGCCGTGGACGGTCCTCATTAGCTACTTTCAACCTAGTTTTGTTAAGGCTGTATTTCGCCGTATAGTGTGCAGGAAGCGTCTGCAGTCGGAGAAATGATCTTTCTTCAGGCGCTCTGAGGCAGAGCTGGGAGAAAAGTGTTTTCTGAAGTCTGATTTTCAACTTTGATGCCTCAGTATAGGTTTGAATGTGTCCGTGTGTTCACTGTGTGTCGTGTACGTGCAGAAATCTTCACTGTGGAACCAAGCGATTGGTGAAGTGCTTAGGAAGTAGGTCATAGCAACCATCCCTCTCACTCTCTCTTAATCCTCTCTGAGTGTAACCCCCCCTCCTCCCCCTTTATATAGGCCTATATTTCACTCTTCAGCCTCTCGCTCTCTCCTCATTGTTGACATAATTATATAACATACGCCGTTAGGTCGAAGCTTTTATCTAAAGTGCCTCACGGTGCTGCGAGTGCACATGTCTATAACATGGGTGGCCCCAGCGGGACTCGACCCCCAACGGTGGAAGCGAACGTGGGATGTTCTTGTGAAGTCGGACACCTGACTCTATGTTTTTGTGTTTCTGGGTCAAAAATAAAATCAAGTTCGGTTTTTCTGGCTGCTCAGTTCTTTCAGGAAACATCCACAGTGCTGCGCAGCCAGAAGGAGGCAATAATGTGATTTATCAAGTGTCAGTTATGCTCAGTGTCAATGAATCTGTTGATTGTTATTTGAATTGATTGATTGTTCAGCCTGCAAGATATTGAAAAAACAACCCGAGTTGACGTCTTTAAATTGCTCGTTCTGTCCAAAGAAAATCAGTTTACAAACATATAAAAAGGCAGAAAAGCATCAAATCGTCACAGTTTCAGAGCTGGAATCAGACAAGTTTTTTGCTTGATAAAACGACACTATCAACAACAAACGAGTGAGAATCGAAAGCTCTCCTGTTGCGCAGTTAATAGATAAATCAACTAATTGTCTCCTTATGATCAGTGTGAAAGCCGGTCTCAGCGGCTTCCCTTTTTGTCGAGGTGAAATCCTGCAGCTTCGCCGTCGCCGTGATGCTTTCAGGGCACAGAAAGGACAGAAATGTTTGTCTTCGGGTGTGTTTGTTTTCAGACCTGTGACGTCTCAGTTAGTGGGGGACGGCGTTCTCGTCTCTGCTTTAGCTCCGCTAAATATCTAAACAGTAACAGCTGGACGTGAGCAGTTTGTGTTCGTCTCCCTGGACGCTCATCTGCTGACAAAACATTAACACAGGGCAGCTATGCCGGTTATTGAATTGAACCTTAGATGTGAGAGTATATTCTATTACATGGTCTTGAACGTACCCCAGATTCAGATCCAGTATGAAAACTTTGTACATTCATAAATCCTACAAGAACATGAATGCTTGGTTGCTTTGAGCATTGACTTTGTTAGTGCCTTGCCAAGTGGCCGTGACTTATTTCCCCTTCCTCTTCCTCTCTTTGCCGTCTCTTCTGTACTGAGGGAGGCTTGTTGCAGAGACTTCTCCATTAGTGTTTTCAATATTGTGTGTTAAACAATGTGTTGATTTCAGGGTCTGAAGTTTGTTCCATCTTTTTTTTAATATGTGAGTTTCATGAAGCAGTTCAGTCCTAAAACTCCCTGTCCCACTTTTCCATCTCCCTCTCTCTCTCTCTCCCTCTGTCTCTCAGGGTCTCTCGGTCAGTTGATTTGATGACATGGCTGCTGTTTGATGTGGGCTCAAAGTGTCACGAACACTCTCAACTCTCTCTCTCACTTACACACACACACACACACACACACACACACACACACACACACACACACACTGCAGCTCCACGTGATGAGAGAGAGACAGTGACACAAACACAGAAATAGTCAACGCTGCTCGCCTTACCTGATCCTTCTGAGCACTTGTACAATAGAGTTTGGATTTGTAAAGCAGTTTGTGTGTGTGTGTGTGTGTGTGTGTGTGTGTGTGTGTGTGTGTGTGTGTGTGTGTGTGTGTGTGTGTGTGCGTGTGTGCGTGTGCGTGTGTGCTGTGTGCTGTGTGCACACAGAAGGACTTTGTGTTTGCAGAAAGTATTCACAGTCTTGTGAGAGGCGTAGAACTGAATTTGGAAGAGCTGACCTGATTTGTTCTTCTTCTGTCAAGCCTTTGCTGGCGTGTCGGTAGTTGAGGGAGCACAGAGGAAGTGGAGGACATAAAACCAGTCAAAGATCTTGATCAGTTAGTTAATGATCCCCGTAAAGCTGCATCAGCATTTAAAAAGGGTTGCAGATCTGTGGTGCTCATGTTAATCAGAATGTATTTCCAACCTGTAGTTTCTGATGCTCATTGATTACAGCAGAGATATTTAAGAGAGTTAATTCATCAATAAGTCAAACTGCAAAGAAGTGACCTGATCAAGCTCCACACATGAGAATTAATTATTTTTCCTCTCTTTTCTGATTGCATATTTAATATATTTTGGTTGTTGACTGTTGTTTATGGCAAAACAAGACACTTTATGTCATTTTTATAGTCATTTTTCTGCCATTTTATAGGCTAAATGACATTTCAATAAATCTAAAAAGTAATCATAAATACTCCAGAGTTGCAGCTCAAATAGAAAATCCTCTACTTCCTGACAAGTCACTATATACACTCCCAGGCCACTTTATTAGGTACACCTGTACAATCTAATGCAGTCCAGTACAACAGCTCTGCCACATGTTCTTTATTTATAAAGGTTATAATGTTCAGTTTTTATTAAAATTAAAATTAAATTCACTTGGATGTCTGAATACCTTCTTCCACTTGATCTACTTCTTTTTCTGTGTGTTGAGCAGCTTGTAAAGCAACAAGGCAGTTTCCCTGCAGGGATTTTTCTGAATCTGAATGTGGATGTTTGTTACTGAGGGTGTGGTTAGCGTCGATGTTTTACTGGACTACAGATGTGTTTCTTATATCTATGAGCAAAACATTAGAAACCTCTCGTTCTGTTAAATTAACATCTCTGACAGCGTCAGTCAAAATGGAACATTATTATCTTTGTGAAGCTGATTTCATGGCTGAGCAGTAGAGCAGTGTTAGATTTGTCAGGTGTGCCTAATAAAGTGGCCACCGTGCTTGTTTAGCTGCTGTGCATGTCGCAGGTGTGAATGACTGACGCCTGTTTGGAGGTATAGACGAATAAAACTGATCGGCATCGTGGTAGCTGTCGAACACACATGTGCTGGAAATGCACATTACTCTCTCTCACACACACACACACACACACACTCTCACAGTGCCTGTGTGTGTGTGTGTTTGTGTGTGTGTGTGTGTCTCTCTCTCACACACCATTTAATAGAGAGTGGGTGTTCAGCTGGAGCAGAATGAGAGCAGCAGCTGTGAGTGGTCGACTTCAGGTTACCATAGAGAGAGAGGGGAACGCTAAAAATACGAGGGACCTCGTTGTTTCGTTTTTCGCCATCTTTTCGCCGCTATTCTCTTTTCTTCTGCACATGAAATAATATTTGTGCTCGTCTGCTCGGCCCGTTAACCCGCTGCTGACGTAGCCAGAGGCGGCGGAGAGGAGCGTGGGAGTTCTCCAGCTGCAGCGGGAGGAGCTCGAAGGGAGCGCAGCAGATAAAACTTAACTGCTATTAGCTGCGGTAGAAATGAGAGCAGATGCAATTAATGCAGAACAGCAAAATAACACCCAGTGTGACGCTACGTCTGTGGTGGTGTCACTAGTGACACTCTGAGGAGCTTTAATGCACCTAAAATGCTGCGTGACTGCGACTCTAATTGAATCTTTTCATGATTCCTTTCAAAGTATTAAACAGCTCAACGTCATGTTCTCAAATAAATGTACATTTATATTCCCAGATGAGTCTGAAGGGTAAATCCTGACAATATAGAACAATTATTTTGCTCTAATTATGTTATGAATTAGAATAATTATCATAAGAGCTAGACTGATGAATCAGTCGATACTAGATTAGATCTTTAAATGAAGCTTTTCCAGCTCCTGCTTTGCATTTGACGGTGTAAATCACCATCTTAAATCTCTGGCTCATCTCTTTCCGGACAAGAAAGCTTGACATACAGTGTCACTGCATTCTTATCGTCTGCAGGAAAAGCGAATGAGGGTGCAGCATCCCTTTTCAAGGCAGGAGTTCATGGGAAGTGTCTTAATTCTGAGAGGCGGTGCAGTGTCATTTACACAAAGACACTATCACAGCTAATTTGAAAATGATTCTCTGACGAGGAAAGCAGTTTGCCAACAATTAGAGCAGCTCTTCATGCCTGGGCTCTTTCAATAATGGCCTTTCATCTTTGCAAACCTCAATACAGGCCTGATTTTTTAATTTCACTCTACATTTTTCTCCTTTGTGCTCAGAAATATTCATCTTTGAAGGATTTAGCTATGTTTTATGTGCTGTTGTTAGAGCCTGAAAAGCTAGAAAAGGGAAGAGAGTCCCGTGACTTCAGGGTCGCTCAGCCTGCAGCTGTTATCGAACAGGTTAAAATGTTCAGGCCCCGAGGCAAAATGAGCTGAGCCACCCACCCAGTGGTAGTCGAACGCCTCGGGTGGATGCACTGCGTCTGTGGCACGGAGGGTTTGCCAAGAAGCAGCTTCGGCGAGCTTGTGTGCGAGCTGGTGATGGAAAGATGGCGCCTGAGTCTCGACGTGTGTGAAATGATGGGAGGAGGTGTGTGAGAGGCTGTGAGCAGGAGAGATGCTCCAATCTAAATGTCAAAGAACCACTGAGTCACTGGGAAATGGAGGCTGTCACCGTGTGGGACTGTGGGCTGACGCCAAGTGAGCGCAGGATGTTGGAGGGACGCCGCGGATGACGATGTGACGTTTTTAGCCGCGCTAGCAGCATGGCTGTCAGGATCCATCACTTTGGTTTGGACTGAAATATTTCTGCAACTGTCTGATGGATTGTCATGAAATTTTGTACAGATGTTCACGATCCCCAGAGGTTGAATCCATCTGAATTCAGTGATCACCTGACTTGTCCTCTAGCTCCATCATGAGGCTCAAATGTGTGATGAAATGCGTCAACAACTTTCAGATTGATTGCTATGATATTTGACATGATGAATTTTTTTTTAGCCCAATTTCACTTATGGTCAGCCACAGCTGTATTTGTGCAAATATTAGCATGCTAACATGCTGCACTAAGATGGTTGCAGCATTAAACATACCCCCTCAGCATGAAAACAGCAGCAAACATCAGCATGGTGGCGTTGTCGAGGACGACCTCAGAGCTGCCTTAGTGACGGTTCACTTTAAGTTGTGTTTAATGGCAAATGAAGAACAACACCAAACCCCACAGCTGGAACGGTGTCCTTAAACTCTGTTATTTGATACTTGATCATCTGTCAAATATTTTGTTGCTTTCAGCAAACACCACTGAATCATCATGGAAATATTATTCATATATAAGTATATGTACACCAGAAAGAATAGAGAAGATAAACTTTATGGATCCCATGCCGGGGAATTTTTTTGTTACAGACAGCAAGAAGGAAAAGGTGATGTAGATAAAGAACAAATAGACAATAAAAAAGGATACAAAGTATGTATATATAAAAGAGTATAAAAATAATAATTGCCCAAATATTGCACAGTAGAATACTACATGAATGCTATTTATATAATTATCTATAATAAGAATACTACAGGCACAGTGTGTCTATATGATCCCCTCTACTTTCACCATTAAGGTATATCTGCTTTATATTGTATCTAAGCTACAATGTAGTGTAGAATTGAGTTGTTATAGTTTATGGTTTAGAGAATATTATAAATCTAAGATGAAACTGACTGAGAGACAAAGACACAATTAGAAATCTGTCTGTTCCTTCAGCACCACGGACAGCAGCATGGATTTATCCAGTTATCCACCGTTAGACTGCTGATATTTCGGAGTCATGACCAGGACCATAGATCTATAAACCTCAGTCCTCCCTCAGACCTACTGCAAATACCAAATGACTTGAGCGAAGCATGTAACCTGATGAAGTGGTTGTGTAATCCGTGGAAATGTGAAATGGGACGTGGTTAAAGGGCACTCAGTCAAAGTAAAACAAACCAACAAAGGCTCTGTTTTTAGCGCGTTCATGGTTGTTTTCAGCATCGTCGGATCCTGATGTTCCAGCTAGAGGTTTCAGTTGAGTCAGTGTGGGAATAAGGGCCTCTACCTCCTTTTCTGTTTCAGCCATTAATCGATTACACCTCCCTCCAGCATGCCTTGCTCTCTCCCTGTTGGATTCACAGTAATGCATTGTAGCGAAAGCAATTAAATTTACAAGCATTCAGCAGCTACTACAGCACTCCATCTGCGTTTTCTGCTCTCAGATTCGCCATTCCTCTCCAAGGCAACGGCAATAACAAGCAGCCCGCCCTCCTCTCCATCTCCACTTTAATGTTCTTCATGGTGCGATGCTTGTGCTATTCTGTTCTGGGTGAACCGGAGCGTTGTGCCCTGGGAGGGGGCCGGAGGTCGTGACTGGTGTGGGTGAAGAAAGCGCCGTCGAGGGTGCTGAGAGTTCTGCTTCAACACAGCTACCGCTTTGTCTAGACGTGGAGTTCCTGCGAAACACTGGCTGCTCTGTTCCTGCCCCTGACAACAGCGTCTGGTCAGATCAGCAGAAAACAAGTTGTCTGCGTGGAAAAAATGCACTCTTACATGTCTGCCTCTCGTCCCGAGGCATTTTGTACCTGACAGAGACAGGGGTCACACCTGTCGGGCTGCACCGAGCAGCTTCATCCGGAACAATAGAAACGTAAATGAACACCTTTCACTGTAAGAGCAGATATTGTTGTCTAAGTGAGACTCAAATGCTTACTGAATCTGCCACTTTCATCCAG
The DNA here is from genome assembly GCF_017976325.1 of Chelmon rostratus. NCBI lineage: Eukaryota > Metazoa > Chordata > Actinopteri > Chaetodontiformes > Chaetodontidae > Chelmon > Chelmon rostratus. The sequence goes on from NC_055663.1 coordinate 25,820,933, forward strand.
AATACACAAACACAGCCTTTGTTCTTTCAAAAGTTAATGAGCTAAAGATAATCTTGGTGTTAAGATGAGTTTGGGGAATCATGTGGGGCTCATACATACACATGCTGCTGCAGAGTAATGCTTCACATATGGCTGCTGAGTACAGGCTGCTTTTCATCCTTAGTTAATCACAGATTTCCACATCAAACACGTGGAATTAAAAGCTGCATGACGAGGTAAACATAAATAAGAGGTACGCTGTGGATGCAACAAGTCCTTTTCATTATCTTTTATTTTTCAGTTCATCTTTTTACAGCGCAAACCTCAAATATTTAACTTACAGAGACGTGAAGCAGAGAAAAGCAGCAGCGCCTCATATTTAAGAACCTGGAATCTGATTGAATGTTGAATTTTTTTGTTTGATACTTGAGCAATTAATCAGTTTTTGGAAAGTTATTGATACTATATTGTTATATTATTGCAACGCTTGCTGGACTCACAGGTAGTTTTATATGTGTTCTGCTTGTTAATAATTCAATTTCTCTTTAGCTTTATTTCTTTTTAGGTCAAATGTGAGATATTTCTGCTAAATCACTCAATCCTGGTGCTCCAGTTCTTTAAGGTATTGGTTCTGGTACCGCTGAGGCCCGGCTGTATGCAGGCTTTTATTCTGTCCTGCTCATTTCACTAATTAGTTCGTCCTCCCTGGACGGAGACTTGCTAATCAGCAGAATCAGCCACGGTGGTGGTTTGTTGGAATGAAAACCTGCAGACTCCAGGGCCTTAATGGCACAGAATGACTGTTTCAGAGAGTGCCAGCACTTCTCTGTTCGACAGACACAGAGTAGAGGGCGTACCTGCTGCTTCGGCCCCGCCGGCGTGCCAGTGACCCCCTGTTTCACACCAGAGCTGGTTCACGCCTCGGCAGCCGGCCGCGTGGCAGGGCGGGACCGTGCCAGAGCTGTTTGGACGCCCAGGACCTGGAGATGGTGTGAAAAGAGCTCCATCCAACTGAAACTGTGATTCCACACCATTATTTACTGAGCGCTTCTCTGCAGAAACAAGTGTTTCTTGTTTTTTTGGATCATTCCACATCTTTCCCAGTCTTTTGTTGCTCCTGTCCCAACTTATTTTAAACGTGTTGCTGCATCAGATTCAGAATAAGCAGATATTTACAAAAACCAATGAAGCTGATGACCTCAAGCAATAAATATATTGTTTTTGTGCTGTTGATTAACAGACATTCTGTTTTATTGATGTTTTACCCATTTTGTCCCATCTTTTGTTGGTTTATTGAAAAACCTCAGCAGATCAGTTGATAAGGGACACACAGGTTGGTTGCAGCCAAATGCCTTCATATAGTATAATGTACATATGAAACACTCATGACTCCACAATGATTCCAGATTTAATAAAATTGTTTTTCACATTTATTGTTTTCCATCATGCTGAATACTGGAGAAGACGTTTAAACCAGCTTGTGGTCAAGCCGCCGCCTTTTACTGCTCCGTTTGCGCCACAAGCCTTCATCGTTGGGGTTGGTTTTGTTCTGCCCCTCCCAGGCTGTTTTAATTCAGCTCTATGAAATGTTGTTTTTAACAGTGCCAGGAGGCACCACGTCGTTACAGCGCGGCCTCTTTATGGGAAGCCCTGGTATGTACATTAGAGGTTTTGTGAAGGGAGGAGGCATTAGAAAGGAGGGGGGGGGGGTTGAGCTCGCGTTGAGCCGATGTTGATTCTCCGAGGCTCGTCTTTTACGTGTGTTTGTGTTCCAGTATTTCCGTCTTCGTCAGGACCAATTAGGGTTTCGACCTGCAGAGTCGAGGCATTTTTGCAAAGTGATGAAATTTGGCCGCTCTTCACTGTTGCCATGAACCAAACCGGGACTTGGGTTTAGGCTTAACGTTTAATTAAGATCAGGTTGAGATACATACTGCAATGTAAAGTTGAGGATTTGAGGAAGATGAATGAAAGTTGCCAGAAAAATGGGAGGTGTGTGTGATGCATGAGCTTTTGGATGACGAAGAGAGGAGCAAGGCGACAACTGACACTGATATATATATGCAGGCGGGTTATTGGAGATGAATAGAAACGTGGTTGCCAGTTTATTAGGCACATTAGCAACTGTAAATGCAGTTTAAGCAGCCCTGCAAAAAATCCGGACTTCATGAAGGTCTTAAATGTTGATGTTTTGTTGAAACTGTTTGTGCTTTTGTGTTGCTGCTGAATTTGTCTCTCTAAAAAATGGTTCACTCCATTTATATCAGTGAGTTTAGACTAAAGCCTGGAGCATCATCACAAGCTGCATCCTCCAAACTGACTGAACACAGATCAGTCTAACCTTCATGAAGGCAGGGTTTATTGCAGGAGTCCCTAATAAACTGGCAGCTGAGTTTTTGTACACACTGTCCGAGGATGGACAGAGTAAAAGTAGTACCTTTTGTTAGCATAGCACAGCTCGTTACAAAAGCCCTGCTGTAAAAACTGTCATTTTTAAACGTAATAATGTTGAAGCTGCCTCAGAGAGGTGTTTATTAAGCTCTGTGGTAGTTTCATAGTTTAAAAAATGGCTGGAAAACAGTTTAACTGAATCTCGTTACAATGGAAGATCTCACAAATCCTCCAAATATCTCCACAGTCTCAGCAAAATGTGATTTCAGCTCGGCCGCGCTCGACCGACCAAACCGAAGGTTTTATTTGGGGGGAAAAAATCTCCCAGTTTTGAGCCTTTTCACACCACAGGAGCATCTGACCTCGCCCGAGGCTGAAAACGTTCCTCTGTCCGCACCCTCCATCTCCCCTGCTTCCTCCCTCCTCACTCTGATAACCTCTTATCTCACCATAAGACTCACTTCCACCTGCCTCCTCTGCTGCTCTTGCTCTTGTCCTTGTACCTCTTTATCTTTCGTGGTCATTTCAGTGTCACACGGCGCTTCGCTGTGACTGATTCTTCCTCTTTTGTACCGCCTGTCATCTAGAAATTGAAGCTCATTCTGCTGTGGCTCCCATTAGAATTAAAACATCTGTTTCTTAACTTTTACCAATTAATCTTTTTCCTCACACATTGTTGGAAAGTCTCTGCGTACCGGCCTTTGAGAGGCATCCTCTGGCCGATCGGTAGCATTGGCTGAAACTCTCTGTGTACGTGACATTTTGTGAGCAGCTGGAAGGGAAATCGAGATCTAATGAACATGCAGTGGGATGTAGAAGTGAAGGTCTTCCCTCTTTTTCACGATAAAGCCGCAGTAAATCTCAGTTTTAAAGATTGGTTGAGCGTTAACCTTTTTAAGTGCACATACTGATTAGGAGTTCACAAATGGTCAACCGCCATTATTTGCCACTCTCGTGAGCTGCAGTCAGCTGTAGCGCCGCTTCCATGTCTTCTCTTGCTTTTACACAACAGGAAAATTTGGCTCTGGGCCTGCGGACGACTTCGTGTAAGTAGTTAAAAGAGAAGTGATCGGGGGGGGGGGGGGGGGGGGGGGGGGGGGGGGTGTCAGTCATTATCTGAGTCTTCAGCCCACGATCCGCCGCGGCGCTTCCCTCTCCGACGTTTAACAGCCTGTTGGTCCGTCGGCTGCACTGACCTGAGAGCTAGAAGCTTCCCTGCGGGTCAGTCCAGATAAAAGAAGCGAAAATGGCTGAAATGGTAGATAACCCCGTCAGCACACATGAGAGCAGGCAGGGTCTGTGGAGGGGGTGTCTGCTCAGCAGGAGCCCACACCCGGCGCTCCAGACATACCGTGGCTAATGGCTGTGAGGGACTGATCCAGACTCCCTGCGCACCCCCGTCTCTTCCTGTCTTTCTCACACTACATAGATCCTCGGTGCACCTGAAATCCTCCCTTTTGATTCCTGCATTGGGGTTTTCCTCAGCTTTCACTCCTTTTTCCTCCACCCTCCCTCTTTTCCTGCCAACCTTCCTGCATCTACATTGAGGAGGCTTCAAATGTTTGATCACTGACATTACATCGATTGTTGGGACAAATAATCGACTATTCGGATTATTAATTGCACAATTGCTCAACTGCTCTGCGTCTTTACCAGCAACACATTCTCCAACCGTGAACGTCATCATGACCGATGCTACGTTCAAGGTAAAGTGAAGTTACGGTACGTTTGGATTGCGAGCGGGTTCGTAAATGTATTTCAAAACAGAAAACACTGCTGCTCATAACATGACGTACCAAGGCTTTTAATGTTAAGATAGCCAGGAAGGAGCCAAGAAATTCTCTGAATTTTGTAACCGGTTCTTGAGGTCCACTGGAGCTGCGGCAGATTACACTGTTGTTGTTGTTGTCGTCGGAATTTAATGGATCAATTCAGGAAACATTCCATCAAATAATCAGTGAGCAAGACTTAGAATTAGATTATGATAACCGATTCATCATTTAAGTCTAACTTGCTGTTTTTCTACGTTTTATATCCTGTATTGTATTTATCGAGATGTGGACTGGCAACCTGAAGAAGTCGCCTTGCACTCTGGGAAACATTTTTTATTCTTTCCTGACATAATTGAAGTTTTCTCCAGAAAATTGCTTAAGATAGCTGATATAAACTTCATATAATATTTCTTCTGACATGACGCTGACACTGTAAGATGCTGCTGGAATCTGCAGATCTCTAATGAAAAGCATCACGAATCAAACCGAACGCTGTGGTGTGTTTGCAGCTACAGACACGTTTGGCCGTAGAGTTGATGTTTGCTGCCCTCCTGCTGGGACTCAGGCCTCGGCGCTGTTGTGAACCTCGGCAGGGTGACAAGTGACCACCGGCCATAACCGTGGTGTCCTATAAAGAGAGGCTGGCTGTGGCTTTGGCATTTTGTGTTCCCTGCGAGCCACTTTGGCAGGTAACCCGTCATTCAGACGTCCGGTTTCCTTCTAAAAGTGTCATTTCTGGTAAAATAGTGAAACTCCAGCGTTTACTGGCTGCTGCGGCCTTCTGACAAACAATTTCATTTCCTGCCCGGAGCATCATGGTGTTGTTTTTCTGTCTATATTTGTCTTTGTGTGTGTGTATGTGTGTGTGGTCAGGTGTCCAGGGTTGCTGAGCTCTGTGTTTTTAACTGATGTGTGATATCAGAGGAGCTGTTGGATACGAGCCCTTTGGCTTGTACCTCGGCCTTTTTCATCTCCGCTCTCTTGCCAAGCTGGTGGTAATACACACATTCAGGTCCAGTGTGGGAGTGTTTACATGAGGTGTCTGTGTGTGTGCATCTAAATTCTGACTAGTGCATTACATTTTCTATTTATTCACAAACTCACTATAAATTATTCCCTCAATTTTTTTTTGTCCATGTATTTGCACGTTTCTGTGTGTGCGTGTGCGCGTGTGTGTGTGTGTGTGTGTGCGCACGTGCTATCAGAGTGTATCCACTGTTTAGAGCTGTGTGTTTATGTCATTGTGTGTGTGTGTCTGTTTTTGTGCTTCCAGGATTTTTTTTTTTTCCAGCAGGGGTTAATCAGCTGGATATAAAGTGCTGACACACATTTAATCAGAAAAATAGATATGCATTTGCATGACTGCACCACACACACACACACACACACACACAGAGTAAGTAATAAACACACTTGCGGCCCTATCAGATGTTGGGGGGCTTTTTGTGCGTCTGCCCACAGGGACTATGAGGTTTAATCAAGCAGCAGGCCTGTGTTGGTTTACTGTGGCATTAAGGATAAAAATAGGCTGCAAGGAGCTGACTCTACTGGGCAGCGAAGCCACACAGCTGCAAGTCATGCTGTGTGTGTGTGTGTGTGTGTGTGTGTGTGTGTGTGTGTGTGTGTGTGTGTGTGTGTGTGTGTGTGTGTGTGTGTGTGTGTGTGTGTGTGTGTGTGCGCGCGCGGTTGCTCTGAAGCGTTTGCCTCAGTATGTTGTGTTTGAAGTTTTCTGTCCTGCATATGTTTTTAAAAACAATGTTTGCATATACAGTAGCTGAGGGATTGAAATGTTGTGTGTGTGTGTGTGTGTCATTTGTTATACAGATGCTGTGTGCATAGAGATTTATAGGCTTTATTTGACTATTATTTAATTTTCAGTCGAGCTGTTTGAATGTTTAGGGCGTCGTATGTTGCCGATAGGATTTTAGGTCATGTCATGTTAAGTATGAAGCTGGAGTCGGGACACATTTAGCCTAGCTTAGCATAAAGCCTAGAAGCAGGAAGCTAGTCTAACTGTCCAAAGATACGTCTGCTAAAATCTTTAAAGCTCAGTAAGTATAGCATGTCGTATTGCGTTGGACAGGACTAGGCTAGCTGCTACCGCTCTGCTTCCAGTTTTTATGCTAACCTGAGCTAAGCTAACAGGCTTTACCTCGACACTTAAGGACAGCGTTGCTGTCAATCTTCTCATCTCACTCGCAGAGAGGTGGAGTTGTTGAGTTTAGTTAAACAAGCTGACGATGGACGAGCCCCTGAAACTGCATCAGACCATCATGAGACCCTCAAGCTCTGTTGAAGAAACACACAAATTGAATCCTCTTCAGGCTGGAACCACTTAAAGACCCTCACCATTAAAAGGAAGTTGCAGTTTTTCAGTTCTTCCTCAGCTGTGGTGACGGAGGGACCTTCATCCTAATCAGCGGGTGATTGGCTGACATCCAGCGTCTCGTAGGAGCCCAGACTGTTCCCTGTGTGTGTGTGTGTGATTTAGGATCGGAGGGTTAGGAAGTCCTGGGAACGTCGAATCAGGATTTTCATCTGTTCCTGTGTGCAGCAGAGAAAGACGCAGCGATGAAACATCACATGACCGTATAAAGTGGGTCTCTGTGCTCATTCACACGAGGTTTACTTATCATTAGATCGTAAGCTTCTTTTTCTCAGCGCAGCCGCGAGCTGTGAGAATATGGATTTATTGTGTGTGTCTTTGTATTTTGTTGTGTTTTCTTGTGTGTGTCTTCCTGTGTGTGTGTGTGTGTGTGTGCATGTGTGGGGGCATACAGTATCTGGGGCTTCATCAAACTTTCATTGAGGTTGTCGGCTGAGCTCATTAAACATGAGTGGAGAAAGCTGCCACCGAGAGGCATTCTGGGTAAAAACATCACCGCGTTAGGCCTCTGGCAGCCTCTAGTCTGCTTAGTAACACATCAACAATAGAGGTGTGTGCATGTGTGTGTTTGTGTCTCCTCTCTTTGGTAAAGGATCGTATATTTATTAAGATTCGGCGTTTCACATCTTTCAAATGCCCCCGTTCTGCATACACTCCTAAAACCTCAGCGACCTGCCGGTGGCTCAGTCTCAAGCTGATGCACGACTCTGAACGACTAACGAGGTCTGAAACTGATTATTTTCATCATCAGTCGATGATTTCCACGATTAATCACGTAATGATTTTGTCTGTAAAATGACAGAAAATGGTGAAAAAAGGTCCAAAATCCAATCTTATTTTGTTTACAATGATAGAAAACAGAGAAAAGCAGCAAATCTAAACCTTTTCATCCTTCCATTAATTGGTTGAGGATTAATTTTGATTTTCCAGCTCTAACATCCTCTAAGCTGCTCCTCACTTTGAAAAGGAATCGCTCGTTTTCAGGGTTACTTGTCATGAAGCGACCTCTTTCTTTTCTAAGAAATGAACAAATTCATACTTTCCCTCGCTGTGTGAAGTTGGTGTCGTTCTTTCATCAGACTGTTTGAGTGCAACAGCCTGAAAAGAGAACATCAATGTTTCATCAGAGATCATCGTTCTGTCGTTGCACCTGCGAAAGAATCGGTGTGAAAACACATCGCCGGGAATGCCAGGCGCTAACCCGCCCCGTCCTGTTGTTGGGTCGGTTATATAACGATGTCCTGGTTCCTCTCTGATGTCACAGGGATGTCAGCTGTCTGCCCCGGGGGCAGCGCGACGACCGCCCCCCCCCCGGCCTCCACCCAGCCACAGACACCCACAGACGTGAATGACTGATGGATTCTGGAATCACTTCCACGAGGGGCGCCGGTCAAGTTAAATAGTTTGACACCATGAGCAGAAACTGAGCTTTTAGTTTGTGCAGCTCGACCACCAGTATGACGGAAAATCAAATTTTATATATATATTTGCATCAGAACATCATATTTAATCCGACAAAACACCTGAGCGTCTCCCGTGCACACACCTGCATACAAGGTGACGCAGTCCTGGTTGGAGATCCATCAGTGCCGCTGTCTGTGAGGTTGAGGTTTAGCTTTATGATCATCTCACCCAGATCAAACAGTAGTAACGTTTAGTGTATTAAAACTACAACTGAAGTACAGAAAAGTCATGAATGTTCACAAATCCTGATTTTCACTGGTGGACTTCAGTAATTTAGCAACTATTAACACTTCAAGTATACACAAGTATTACTCAAGTGGTACTCAAGGTCTATTTGAGTACACTTAAGTATAATTGAAATTGAAGTATAATTTAAGTATAATATTTGTTCAGTGAGAAGAGGTGTGCAGTGCATCATGGGAGAGTTTTTGCAGACCTGCAGAGAGATGATTGTTGGTGTTTATTGTGACGCAGGTGGAGGAAGTTTTCGCTGTGGCTGGGGATGATTTGAAGCATACAGATGAGCTGAGCTGAGCGGTGGTGTTTTCAGTACGATGCATGCAGAGCTGCAGGCACCGGTTGCGGTTTTGGTGAACGTCAAACCTCCATAGTTGCTGGCAGCGGCGCACACCTTCATTATGTTTGGGTTTTGTCTTCTGTAGCTCTAAACTTTATTTATAGCAGCCGAAAGCGGGCGCTGTAGTGAAGCCAAAGGTTGCTCACGAGTCCACCGCTCGCTGTTCTGATCCAAACACAGCGGCAGAAAGCAAATGCAGGACACTCGGTAGCATATTGACACTCTGCATGAGCATGCATCCAGCTTTCAGCAACAACATGCTCATACTGCGTAGGTTTACTCTTACACCTTCACCTGCACGGTGTAGCTCCTGAGAGGTCGTAGCTGTGTGTGAACGCAGCCTGGCATAGGAGGCAGTAATCTTTCTCATCTTTCATCCCTCCATTCATCCGCATCTCTCCCTCTGACAGTCTCTCTCAGGCTTTTTTCTTCCTCTTTTTCCTCTCTGAACCTCTATTCTTCCCTTTTATCTCAATCTAATTTATGCTGTACCTCCTCCACCTCCCTTGTCCGTACTGTAGCTCGCGCTCTGTTATCTGTGTCTCTTTGTCACATCAAATCCTTTCGCTCATATTGATCCCTCTGGCAAAGTGAAATCCCTTGTGATTGCAGGTCATTGAGTGTCAGATGCTCTCTTTCACTCCCTGCTGGGACACATATCTGATTCAGTGTTACAGTAATCACTCTGCATACTGATGCAGATCCATGTGGTGTGTTTCAGAGGCAGCCTGCACATTTAAACACACACACACACACTCGGTGTTACCTACCTGTGGTCATGCTGAATCTTAAATTCCACTTTTTCAACTTTTCTCTGTTAAAAAGAAAACGAGAATATATGTAAACAAATGTCCGTATGTGCATTTTAGTAAAAGCAGTTTATGTATATCGTAAAATACAGAAATCATACACAGAAGGAGCTGGGGAATAACTCGGTACTTTCATGCTAGAGCATGCTGATTTATGCTGTAGTGGATTTGCATTGTGATCATATATATGGTCAGATTTACCTGCTTCCAGAGCCGCTGTTCACCCAGGACATGAGACAAGGTGTATGCAGATGGTCTAAAAACAACTACAACGTAGTTATTGTGGTCTGACCTGCTGATTTGGGCCGTTCACCAGCAGAGTCGACAGCTGGAGCTGCAGCAGCAGCTGGGACGACTCAGGGAGGCAGTTATAGGGCCCAAAGCTCTCGACTGCTGCAGTCTGGGTCAAAATGTGCCCTGCCTCTTAGAGTCATAACTCAGATCAGTCTGATCTGAAACCATTCTGTGTCATTTATGCTTCCCATGGAGGTCATTATCTTCATTGTTCCTTCAGTGGTCCTGTGATAGTTGTCTGTACATCAGCGAGGACAATGCAAACAGGAGAAAATGTAAACATAAGAAACAAACAGGGCTCAGCTTCCTGTTTACATCCTGCATCAGTTTTGTCTGACCTGTTCTAGGGGACTGGTCTAACAGCATCCGTCTGTTTCATGTCAGACTTCAGCCGATGAATACGTGTCCTCTGAAGGAGCGTTCATCTCACCGTCCAACTATCCGACTTCTGATTCCAAAAACCACAACATGCTTCGTTGAGCTAACTCACCCAAACCCCCCCGGAGTCTTTATCGGGAAGTGGGCTGTCTGTTCCTACGAGAGAGCCGTATGATTGGGTAGAAACAGCATCGTTTCAAATACGTTGACCAAGAATTACATTTATTATAGAAGGTTTTATTTTTCTTTTATTTGTGTCGTACTTTAGAGACTTAAAAAAAGACATTTTTCACAGCTTTCTGAAACTTTATGGCCGTGCGATTAATCGAATAATCAGGAGACGTAACCAGTATGTAAGAAAAGTGCTCAGACTGCCTGAACTGCTGAGAGTAAGATGGTGTGTTTGTGCTGTGGCCTTTGTGGAGGAGACTTGTGATTGTAGCTTCAGTTTTTACTGTAGGAGCTGTAGGTGACCACCTGTCCGTGCTAAGCGTTCTTTATGTTCTGCAGTTTATTGGCTTTAAATGTCGCTGCTGAATCGCAGCTCATTGACTGATGATTTGGGAGAATGTGTGTTGAAGCGAGGATGGGTTAATTGTGTGTGTGTGTGTGAATGACAGATGGGCCTCAAGATTGCTGCCAGCATCCCCAGGGTCAGCGCATCCTGAGGGACTATCCACCCCCTGCCAACACACACAAACACACACACACACTGAGAGAGAGTCCTCCGATGTTTTGGAGGCCTCCATATCTCCAGAGACCAGAAATGGATCCGAAAAGATCACCCCCCCCACCGAACACCATCGGCCAATCACGGCGCCTAATTCGCTCCTCGCTCGATGCTGTTTGTCAGCTCGTCGAGCTCTGACCTAGAAAACCAAATGGAGTTTGGAGTCAGTGAGGAGGCAACACAAATCAGGTCGGTTATCACGCAAAGAAGCTGCAGAGTTTTCGGTGCTCTGAGGTGCAATTTCTCACATTTGTACCATGAAACATCCGACGGCTGCGATGGTGGAAGTCAGCAGATGATGCACGTTCTCTTTAAAACCCACAAACCTTTTTATTAACTCAGGAACTTGGCAAACAGAAGAGTGTCTCGGTTTTAGTTTTGGGGTGTGGATGTTGTCCGTCAAACAGTCCAGCAGCTGGAACTGCTGGAAATGCACCAACAGTCATCCTGCTGTTATTTCATCAGTTCAGGTTGTTGACATCACACTTTTGAGCTCAGTATCAAACAAATCTAAAGATAAGATAAGATAAGACAATAAAAAAGATGCAAAATAAAATTGACAGTAGATAACAAGATGCAAATAAAATCAACTATGGAAGGCTATGTGTCCTTGGGTTATTGCACAGTAAAAACAAATAAATAAATACACATTTATATAGATATAGCTAGACATACATTGCACAGGATACAGTAAGTTGCACAGATATATAGATATTAGCATATGATGACATAAATAATCTATAACATGACTCCACTCTCTTTAGGCTACCTTAAATTCTATGCATGCACAAAGGAAATTAACTGTAACATACAAAATCTGACTGGTAATGCTTTACTTGTAATTTCCATGACTGTATAATCTGACATGATTCTGTATCTGTATTAATATGTTAGAGTGGAGCGTGTTTGTGCACCTCGTAATCACAGTAACTGAGACAAGCGGCCACGTTATGAAAAACTAACTGATAAGGACACAGAAACAAGTAAAAACCTCTCAGAGAATAAACAGTAACAGCACTAAAGCAGAGTGTCCTTGAGCGAGGTGCCGAGTCCTGCTGTCACACACACATCAGTCCCAACACGTGACGGGAAAAGACAGATGTGAGCGGCGCTTCAGCTCCGAGGTGGAGGTTGGACCGAACAGTCGACAGCCTCGTCACGCTGACCCGACCCCGTGCGGCTGAAACAAGAACCCGCGGAGGGAAAGGTCGATATATTGACGCGGCCGTCCTCCCGGCGAGCCGCGGCACAGATGCGACCGGCAGCGCAGCCGCTGACAGGAAGCGTTGATTGAAGGCCCGGCGGCTGCAAACCGGCGCCACTTACGAAAAAACACTTTAGCTTTAGTGGCTGTGATCGTGCTCCTCGAGGCTCTTTGCTTGTTCCATACGTTTCCATCATGCTGAGGTTGTTTCATGGCACCGCTGGACCGCCGCTGCCTGCACTGCTGCCTGCACACAGAGCGTTTGATGTGAAAGGACATTTAGAGGCTTGTACACAAACTAAAAACAGGTTCAATAGAGGAATTAATTTAAATGTCAATTTAAGATTAAATTAATTCCTTCTCAACTTGGCAAGAAATTTTGTTTTTGTTCACTTAGAACAGAAAAGGGATGTTTGTGCTCTGCATCATCTTCATAGACTTTGTCTCTTTATATTGTCACAATAACACAGGCTGACTGCTGACTGATGTAATAATGCTGGAATATAAGTGTAATTATATTCCAGCATTATTACATCGGTCAGCATCCGGCTGTGTGACACAATGGTAATTTCATAAGCAGCGTTCTCACAGGGCTCTTTATGGTTTTGGGCGTCTCTGTTGACTTTTTTGCTGTTGTTCACCTCCATTATTGTTTTTCTAATAGATCATATAATCTATTAGATTTCCTTTAATGAGTCAATAGTTTTTTCTAGAAAATGTCAAAAAAATGCAGAAATCTTCAAATTGCTTCTCTTGACTGTCTCTAAAACCCTACGATACTGCACAATATGACATATTTGTAATCTGTTATATATTTTCTGATGTGCAATACTACATAGATGATATGTTTTATCATTCATATTTTACTTGTGCATTTCAGCCCACTGTGAAACTGAGCCGTTCTTCACAGGCCAATATTTTTCATACTCTTTGGTATATAATGTAAATAGCCTCTATAGTTACTTTTATTTTGTCTACTTTTTTTTATTCTCTATTTGTTCTTTTCCTACTTCTCCTTTTTATTCTTGCTGTCGTAACAAGTATATTTCCTCAGCGTGGGATCAATAAAGTCTTTATCTTATTTAATTTACGAGGATATGAAACAAAAGCCAACATAATTCCTCACATTCTGGCGATGAACTGTGTATCTACTCGTGCAGCGGAGTTTAGGTGAGTTAGCTGCCTTTGACTCTGCACCTGTGCATATACATATACGATCATATGATGACATGCATGTGTTTGAGTGAATAAGAGAAGAGCTGTGATGAGCAGCTGGCTGCTGGAAGAGAAACAGGGAACTGAGACACACCTATTAGACTGAGTGCACTTCAAATTACGACCGTCTTTATGCCTCCTGCATATCGGCGCGTCGTCTAATTTCTTCGGTTTAAGCAAAGCCAGCTGATTGTGAGCACTTTCTTGGCAGTGCAGCTCTCATTAATAGAGCGATTGAAAGAGGAGTGTTTCTCATTCGCTCTGCCTCTCCTGGTTTTTGCTGTCTCGTTGTTTCCCCAAACTTTTCGGCTCTGTCGGGCTCTGAACCGAGCAGCATCTCGAGCATCACGCTCTTGAATCGAGCCCCCTCGAGCGCACCCCTCTCTGGCCGTCTAATGTTTGCTTGTGCGTCTTTCCGAAAATGAGCGGCTTCTCTGTTCGACCTGATGATGTTTGTCTCGGAGCTGGACTGGCAGACTGCCACCGACTTGACATTCACACAGTCATGAATGGAGTGAAATGAGCCACTTGAATACACGCTGCTCTTTTCTCCGTTTTGTGAAGTTTGGAGTACCCTCTGCTTCTTTCTGCCGAGGGCCTCTCTGCGCTCCAGTTGCCAGGCTTTTTTCCGCTTCCCTGCTCTCTCACGTCTCTCTGATTTTGTTTGTTGCCACCGTCCTTCCTTGTGGCGTTTGTCATTTCTCCACCTCTCTCATCTGTCTTCTGCTCTCGTCCATCTCCTCCTGCAGCGATCCGTCTCTGCTCCTCTGCTAAGACAAACTCTCTCTTTCTGGCCGTGTTCCCTGAACCCTCCACCCACTGAGTGCTGCATGCCTGTAAAGGTTGATGCTAATAATACTGAGGTCTCGCTCCCAGCCCTCCACCTCTGCTGCACTTGTAAATAATATAGTATCACTATAGTATTACTGTTGCTCCTCTTGTAAATACAGTACCGCCATCCCGAGTACCCCTCCACAAACCAGTAGGTAAACATCTTGTTTCAGGCTGCTGGAGGTCTGCTTCCTGTGGTTCACATAGTGGAACTGAAGCGTGGGCATGTTGAACTTAAATCCCCTCACTTTCAAATCTGACCGTGATCAGAAATATCTGATCTTTAGCATCTTTAAGCTGGATTTGATTGAACTGTTGTTGTGCTGATGAGAGAGCGGGGGGGTTTAGCTTGCCTTGGAGAGCAGCTAAAGCTGAAACAGTGTCATTTTGTAAGTTTATGTAGTCTAGAGGGCAAACCACCGGCTGTATGCCGCTGCATCGTGCCATGTGACACCCGTAGCTTATAGCAGACCCAGACAGATGCTGTGGTCCAGACAAGCGAATCGATGTAATAAAACTGGGGAAAAGTACAACAGTGTGTTCTCTCGGGATGACGCGCACATGATGATAAGACATCACGCCAACATGTCTTAAAAGTTGTTTCAGAGGTCTCGAAAGAGAGAAATGCTGAAAAAGTGAAACAAAACATGCAGTTAAAAAAATGATGGAACAGAACTTACTTGTGCTCTGTACTCACGTTATTACCTCCACCTGTTAGTCATCAGGACTAGCGAAAAGCTACTGGCTTGATTTTCATGAAAGCAGCTGGAGGGGTGGAGCACAGGCCGAAGAAGAACCTGCTAAACTAAACGTAAATACACGCATATCATGCAACTAATTCTACTCTGACTTACAACTGAATGTGAAACTCATAGTTTTGGAAATATATCCAGACTTAGTGTGTATAGTGTTGCAGGTTTTCAAATCATAGAAGGGTGGATGGGTGAAGTTTTTGGTCTTGGGGTTAGGTATCCTGATAAAGGTTCTGCTGTAGGACTGTATGATTATCAACAAAATAATACAAGATCAAGTCTGTTTGTCAAGCTTTTCCAGAGTTGCCATGGAAACGAGGGAGAATCTGCAGAAATAGACAGTGATTGAGTCTCGAGATGGAAGATTTCTTCGTCATTAATTTAGTATAAGTGATTGACAGTGTTCTGGATTCTGTTGTTGCTTTTAGATTCAAGAATTTTTGATGCCGTGCAGACGTCAGCAAGATGTGAAAATCCAAAGAGACTGAATAAAAGCACAAAGTGTTTTCTTTTGGAAGCTCCAGTCTAGAAACATCAGGATCAGCCCACAAAAGCTGCACTGGTTAAACTCTGCAGCTCACTGTAGTTTTGCTCTAATGAAAGCCAATGGATCTATGGGATCAATAGCGCCTCAGGGGAGCTTGACGTTTGACAGCTGATGAGATCTCAAAGGATTTGGCTCTAACCCGGACGCTGTAATAGGGTGACCCATGACCCTGAGCCCCGCAAACAGGAGATATTGACGAACCTTTCCATAGCTTCAAACAGGAAGAGAAACGAGCCAAGCTGAATGAGAGCAAAGACTTGTCCATAAATCAGAAAGGAGTTTGTTTTGGTGTCACTGTAGTTTAACTTCTCTCAGATTTATTTTACTTTCTTTACAAAAGCACAATTTAACAATTAATTCTGTGAAAAGCAGTATCGTGAAAGCAAGTGTCACAGCTGACTTATTAGGCTGCTCTTATTTTGAAATATAAACGAAGACTCTGAGGTTTCTGAGGCCAGCCAGAAACACTTTATATCTTTCAGTAATCTTCAAAAACATCTTAGACAAACCCTGAATTGATTAAATGCACAATAACAACATTTAAGGCTGATAATCAGAAGGAAGACAGATGCACTAAATGAACTAGAGTGATGAGTTTGAGGCCTGTGGGATTTAACAGCATTTTAAATGTTTTCTTCTCTTCTCTGTGAATACTCACCCTGGAATTCACTTAAAAAACCAAAAACCTTTGGTCTGATAAGTGACGGTCCTGACGTGGAGGTGAAGAGCAGAGGAGGGCGGACCGAGAGCTGTAATAGACTCTGGGTATGTGTAAATATTTAGAGGAAGATCCTGGGAGGTGAAGAGTCGTCTAAAGATCACGTCGCATCGCTCTCGTTTATTTACTGCAGCGCTTCCCAGAAGGTTCCTGTCAGGTGGTTCAGACGGTGCCTTCAGGGCACTTCAGCTTGAGTCTGTCTGTTGAATTTAGAGTTGACTAGTTCCATACTGTTCCGATCATCTAATAATTGTGATTTTTCAAATCAGAAAACCACAAAATCCATCATTTCAGCTCCTCATTTGTGAGGATTTGCAGGTTTTCTTGGTTTAACATGATATTAAATCAATAATTTGGGGGTTTGGAATTGTTAATCAGACAAAAGTTTTTTGAGACATAACTAACGATTATTTTCAGTAGAGGTTAATCTGCCAATTATTTTCATGATGACTCATTTAGTCTAGAGGATACACATTTTCACTTGAAAAGTGACTGAAACAATTAATCAGTCATTGTTCTTATTAATTATTATTAAGTACAGCTTTATATTTATTGAGAAAGGTTAGTTGTGTGTTGAGTTCTTGATGTTGGCTGAGTGTTAGCGCAGGCAACGACTGCTGCTTTAGTTAAGTGTAATTTCAGATGTTGACTGTGAGCAGAGGCAAGAAGACGTGGCCAACATAAACACACCACAGAGAAAGGTGTGTGTATGTGCGTGTTTATTGGAGATGTTTGGAGATTAACTTCAGATTTCAATTAATTGCAACTTTTTTTTTTATCCTGTTTTCATCATCATCTGAAAGATTTTCTATCTTTCTGTTGTTTATCGCCGTCTCTTTCTCTCACACTCACTCACTCACACACTCACTCACACACACTCACACACCTTTCCTCTGTGTGTTTATATTGGCCTGCTTGCAGTCAGCCATCAGCACCATCCTCTCTAGATTCACCATCAATCTTTGTGTGTGTGTGTGTGTGCGTGTGCGTGTGTGCGTGTGTGTGTGTGTTTGTCCAGACTCCATCTCCTTCTTTGGTGAAGCATCTCTGAACACCTTCCTGTCGTTGGTCCTCTTTGTCTCTGCTGTCTGTTCCTCGGTCTCTCACACTCTGGCTCTTTGTCTTTCTCTCGCCTCCACATTTAATTTAAATGTCTCTCCCACTTATTAAATATTCCTCCCTCACCAACCTTCTGCTGCTGATTGATATGAATCATGATGCTTTTCAATAAAATCTTGTAAAATTGCTGTATTCACGCCTGCAGTTGAACAAGAAAACAGCCTAAAGATTTTGTTTGGCTTCGACACGTGACTTCAGATTTTCAAACATTTGCAAACATGATTCAACCAAAGTGTTTCCTGCAGATTTGTAGCAGGCTCATGCATTACAGTGTATTTCTGCAACAGGCGTTATTCTTACCACACTCTCTTACTCTAAAGTCTGCGTTTCTGTTTGTGTGCATTACTTTCTGCATCTTACTGTGTCATTACTCTCTCACCACCACTTATGGTCAGAGGGTTTGGTCTGTGTGCAGCTGCTGCACTGCAGCCAAGTGGGTTTTTGGTTGGGTATTATTTGACCATTGGATTACTGCGAGCGGTCATCTGCTTGTGGTCAGAATGATTAAGAGCAGGTTTGACGAGGCTAATGTTACTGAGCTGCGCTCAGAGCCAACCGATGCCAGCTTCTGCTTGGAACAGCAGTTTGGATAACATTGGACTTTACAGAGGCTTTACCCCATTTACTAATCCACAGGATCTGATGAAACAATCCCTCCAGCTGTTTAGGGCGAGCACCTATCTAAAAACCTGGCTGGGATGTTGGGATGTTGACAGGGAGTGAGTATGTTGTTGTAGTATCAAACCAGGGTCCCTCAGCAGGACAAAATAATTAGCATATTTTAACATCTTCCACCGCCAGCTTTTATCTAGTAAAAAAAGACTTTAAGAAGCAACTGCAGAAGGTATTGTTAAAAAACAAGATATAAATGAAAGCAACATTTCCTCAGATATAAACTGAAAGCCAAAGAAAAAGTTGAATAATGGCAGGAGCGACACAAACAAATAAAGGCCAGCTCTCAAAGCCTTGCTAAGAAATCAAGGGGTTCTGTCCACTGTCATGTTTGAGGACTTTTATTTTGAAAAGTATACAGAAAGTGTTGAGTTCATATTTACAGCATAATGCAGTAACTTTAACAGGCCAAAAAGGGGGGAAATCCAAATGAGGTTTTGTACTATAATATAACCCATTATACCTATTAAAGGGATAGTTCGGCATTTTACACATTAATCTGTATGGCATCAACATCTACAGTCTCGTGCTCTCACACTGACTTCGCCCCCAAAGTGTCCTCTGAGCCGAGATCTGGCCAGTTGTGGTCAGTGCGAAAGTAGTTCCGGTAGGTTTCCTGGGGCCAGATAAGGCACACGTTTTTCCTCTCAAAACAGCACTCATTCGAATCAGTGATTTATTTGCATAACAAAAGACGTCAACCACAAAACGTCACACCTCGTAATCGTTTGGGTCTAACTTTATCCCAATTGCGATCAATGCGCGCTGTCAGTGCTAACCGTTGTGTGCGAGCCAACTGATCTCTCGTCAGTGTTCGATGGTGTTTACAGAGTGCAGACGACGCAACGCAAACGAGCTAGTTTTAGAGCTAGGAGAAGGAGAGAGAGAAGAAGTCCACCGGCTATTCTTTATTTGGAAAAACGAGATAGAGACATGGTGCGCACTTGTGCCTATCCAGGCTGTACCAACAAAGATGAGAGTGGGTCTCCTCAAACATTCCACCGATTCCCTTTGACGAATGTAGCTTTGAGGAGACTTTGGCTACTTTTCTCTGGGCTTGAACGTGGAGCTCACCCAACTACCGAAGATGAGAAAGCTTCGCGTGTGCAGTGACCACTTCAGCGAGGACGACTTCCAGAAGGACAGACAAAGAGACGTATTTTGAAGAGCACTGCTGTACCTGCACCCCAGGTAAACAAAATTGTACCACATATTTTCTATAGCATCCGTGTATAGTCTTCTGGTGATGCACCGCGGGCTATGCGAGTGCAAGCACTGAGATATATTCTATCTCAGTGAGTGAAACATATTCATCTATTGGTGTCATGTCACCAATGATGTTTCACATACATAATATGTTGGCTACACTGTTATTACAATGGTCAGAAACTAATTACTACGTGGAATGTGCATGGTTTCTATGCGTGTACGAGAAGTCCATGACGGCGTTGGCTAGCATAATGAAGATAAAGCTACCCTTGTCAGATTCTAGACTGGAGAAATAACGGCAGCACCCAGCATATGTTTGAGCTAAAAATTCCACAGATTTTATTTTCAGATTGTCACATTTTAAAATTTGGTAGGCTACTAGAAGAATTTCTGACATTGGGACAAATGATGCACCCTGCCCGTGTAATTTGGAAATCCGTCCAAAAAAATGACATGAGAACTCGAAGCAGGCACTTTCTGAAATCAGACTGTAGTCTAGCTGCTAGACATTGCCTGCTAACAGATAATGTTTCTTGATTACTTATCTGAGTAAAAAGTAGACCAAGACCATTTTGAAAACTCTATATAACTGTTTTTTTTTCCCAGGAAAAAAATGTTATACAAATGAATTACATCTTAGTTTGCCTTTCTATTTTAGAGATACCTATTTGTAAGCTCATAAATAGCATTCGCACAGCATCACAGGACACACATTACCATATTGAGTTTCATATATAATGATCATACACCATCCTATCTTGTGTGTCTCCCCCCCCCCCCCCCCCATTTCCTTTTTCCTAGGACAAGAGAGATATAATGTCTTCCATTCACGGCAGTCAAATCAGTGGGTTGCAAGAAGACTGTATGAGCCAACAACACAGGAGTTCCCGAAAGATTTGGTGGAGAAGGTCATCCAACGACGGCTTGACACCAATGTGAAGCTCGGAGACCCAGCTTTCCACATACATCCTCCAGTCATCATACCAGCCAACATTGCCCCAACACCAAAGCCAAACAAGGCTGAATTGGTTTCAGCACACAAATCACGCTTTCATGAGACACCTGCCACTGAGAAAGATGACTGAGACTGTATATACATATATTGTCATAGAAGTGTGTTTATTTACATTGTTTATTTACATTTGTGTCTTTACATTTGTTTTGTATTTTTAGAAAATTGCACGTCAAAAAGAAATTCACAGTAAAGCTTTTGATTTTTAAAATTCTAAAACAATTGCAGTGCATCATTTGACTCTTTGAAACCAGCATATTGTCCACTTGGTGATGGATATGTTCTTCTTATTAGCGCCACCACGCAGGAGGGAAGAACTCTTCTGTTGCCAGGACCAAGCGTCTGTCCTTTCAGAGCCCATTCCATTATGATGCGATAGGCGACCAGCCTGTACTGTCTGAAATGCAAACAGAAAATAAGTTTATGCACATTAGATATATGAAGTGTGTCAACATTGAGTAAACTGCATAGTTATTATGGTTGTATATAAACACATTTTGTTTAATTGACAACACAGCAGTTTGTCAGGAAGGTATCTTCATTTATGCACCAGCATTTCAGGCTACTGTGAAATAGGTATCCTTATGTGTTTTTATACATCTCAGAGAAAATGTCCTTTATGAGTACACTTTGGGCCACGGCGACATAACCCTTAGAGCTCTCTTGACATAATATGCATAAGGTAGGCCTTGCTTTATGATTGAAGGGCATTCATGAGTAGGCTGATATTGAGACACAGTGATGCTCAGAAGTAAATTTTGCTTCAAGTATGATGATGAAATGAACATAAATTACTTTAGGGATGCACTACATTATGTATTTATATTTATAAGTGCCACCCATGACATGGTATGTATAAAACTATAATTAGATTCATTCAATGTTGGATGTGATGACTGTAGGTCGCACTAGCCTACTGCATGGCTCAGACTAATACAATATAACGCCATAGAAGCAAGCAGCTTTGTAAAAAGTAGAAGTTATCTTACTATTTTATTGACAACACCCATACTATCACGTTGTTACAACTACAATACCAAGCTGCTGGTGTTGTAATAACATTTGTAAGAGTACTTCTACTTACATACATACAACTCGGTGTAGGCTACAATTGAGCACTTGTAGGCCTACTGTAGGGTATAAGGCAATAGCATCAAAATAACAGCATGTAGACAAAAACTCACTCTGCAGACAACTGGCCATCGGGTCCAGCAGGTTTGGGGCGCTTTTTCCAGTTTATTTTCGGGATGTGGAAAAAAGTCTCGAGGACACCAGCATTCAGGATTGCAGGCAAGTCGTTGTTATTGGTGATGCAGACAGCTGCTGATGCGCCAGCCTCCTCGTCAATGGAAAGGTCCTGCATGCGAGGCATTACGAGGTCCCATTCATGGCAACAGTAGCACTCAACCTCGGTCTGCATAACTTCGCACTTGTTGCACGTACACCACCTTGTATCAGTCACTCGAGGTCTCGCAGCTGCGGCCCCGATTTCACGTTCCACATCTCTGCTCGCCATCTCTCTCTCTCTCTCTGCCCGTTCTACCTCCATCTGATAGAGTTCTGCATCCGTATATTCGGGTTCATACAGATATCCTTCTGGTTGTGTGCTGAAATCATATTCTTCGTCGCTGCTGTAGTCAGACATGGTGTAACTAGCTTTCCAAACGCTAAACTGTGAATGAAACACCTGGCTTAGCTACCTGTCACGTATAGTGGCTCCTGCGCGCATTGATCGCAATTGGGATAAAATTAGACCCAAACGATTACGAGGTGTGACGTTTTGTGGTTGACGTCTTTTGTTATGCAAATAAATCACTGATTCGAATGAGTGCTGTTTTGAGAGGAAAAACGTGTGCCTTATCTGGCCCCAGGAAACCTACCGGAACTACTTTCGCACTGACCACAACTGGCCAGATCTCGGCTCAGAGGACACTTTGGGGGCGAAGTCAGTGTGAGAGCACGAGACTGTAGATGTTGATGCCATACAGATTAATGTGTAAAATGCCGAACTATCCCTTTAAACAGAGGGAATTAGAAATAAAGGCCTGCGTTCAAATAAAGGCCTGTTACCTTCTGCAGCTGAGTTAAATAAAGGCCCTGGTCACTATTTGAGGAAATACGATGTGTATAAATATGAGTTATCATAGGTCCCAGAAAGTGTAGTTGTTGCCAAGGTGAACTGAATGAAGTGAACATCTAAAAACAAACCATTAATCCACCCATTTTAAGTTCAGGTTTGAGTATATCACTATTATATTCAATTCAGCTTTATCGTCTTCATAATTGTGAACAAAACATCGTCTTATCACTTAAAGTGAATACTTCCTGCTAAAAAAACGGAGGGTAAAGAAGAGATTCTTCATAATAAATAGTTGCATAGTGAATAAACAAAAAGGGTCATTTAAAATTAGTGTACATGCTACCTACACACATAAACTTTGTACTAGACAAGAGCGGATCCGGTGTTTTTAAACTTGCTCGTCTGACCCACACAGCGCACCTGTTATCAGCTTTCGTCTGTCTATCTTTGTCAGGTTTTTCTTTTGTTGGCGTCACACCTGCTGAGTGTCGCCACATGGGAATGATGTCAGCTTTCACCCAAATGTCAACATCCAATCATCTGAGGAACAAGAGGAAAACATATGCATGAGTCGTGATGCTGCTGCTTTGTGGACAGCCACATCACTGCATGTTTGATACAGAGCTGTTTCCTTCTGCTTCGACTCTATTGGTTCTTTGGGTTCAGCCCAGTGGAAGTGTAAAATCAGATAAAGCTAAAAGGCTCTTAGCTGATAGCACTTATTCCAAAAGGCATATGAATGCACAAGAAACTTTAAGTTAGATTTTATTTTCGACTGTGCAGATCTGTCTGAACTTTGGGGAGCATAGCTCTCTGCCTCACAAGTTTA
Organism: Chelmon rostratus; assembly: GCF_017976325.1. NCBI lineage: Eukaryota > Metazoa > Chordata > Actinopteri > Chaetodontiformes > Chaetodontidae > Chelmon > Chelmon rostratus. The sequence goes on from NC_055663.1 coordinate 25,843,901, forward strand.
CTGTTGCTATGCTTTGTTTTTGTTTATTAGCCGTAGCGATTATTCTGCGTTGATACGCTGTTTGGACAGTTTGCCATCTTAGGCTTCCGATTCATCTGCTGAACGTCCTATTTACATTCTCCTGGAAGTCGACGCCAGAAGATGAATGATAAACATTAGAGGCTGCAGCTGTGCAGCTGACGAATGTTTCGGCTGTGGCGGTTTGCAGTCAGTCGAGGCTCGTCTAGCTAAATTATCCACAAAAGACAAAATCTCTTTAGCGTTTTGAAAGGTCTCAGTTGAGGCCCAGTATGAAAACCGTGATACCTGGTCTGACTGTGACTGTTACTGTGATCATACTGCCTCAGTTCAGAGGACTCCATCTACCATCGCCATCTGTCTGTGTAACCTGAGAGCAGCCTGCTGCAGTGCTGAGTGGTTGTGGAGTCAGGCGGGCGGGCTCACAGTGGTCAGGGGCGACTGGCAGTGGGGATGGGGGTTCAGGGTCCACAACATAGCCTGATGGGCCAGAATTTCTCCTTAAGCATGAGGCAGGCGCCATGTGGACGAGGGAGGGGCTGTGTGCTGATGCTGCTTGCGTTTAAAGTAAAGTAGTAGCACCGCTAAAGCCTTTTATAACCATAAATATGTGCTCGCTCTCTCATTATCTGTCATGTGATCATCAGCAGACACATTCACTGCAGCTGTTTAGGACTCGAACCTCTATGAATGGCCGCCTGCCGAGATCTTCAGCTGGAGAAAGTGCAGAAACTGAAATGTGTTTTGACTCATTTACAGCTCATTTTCTTAAATGCCTTCTTTGCTGCGAGCGACGGGGTCCAAAATGAAAGCTCGACGAGCTTTTGAACACAAGAGGCATCTGTCTGCTCCTGTCATTGGTTTGAAGCTGGAGAGGTTCAGTTGAGAAAAGAGGGGAAGTCATGTGTTTGCATGCTCCAATCAGAATCGAGCAATGTTTGAATCAGAATGTGATGATGGTGGGTTGCTTGCTTAAAAGTTCAGCTGCAGTATATCACACAGCCACAAGTGATGAACGCGTTCTGGAACATGGTGATAAAGAATTGATTTTGTTTCAAAATGTATGAAGCATGTAAAGACTTGTAGTTTGGTATGGTGATTCTAAGATCCACGATGCAGATGGAGTCGAAATTAACCCATTTTGATGTTACAGTGAACAAGTGAAGTAACATTTTTCCCCCTCCTCTGTTTCCTCTAGGCTCAGAGGAAGGAGGTGTTCCTCCAAGAGCGATACGGGCACTACAGCCTGACCGACCCCTTCCTGGCACTGCAGAGGGACTTTGAGTGCGGGGTCCCCGGAGGAGACAAGGAGCGGCGGCCCCTGGGCTCCAGCCCCATCTCGGTCCTGGAGGCCGTCATGGCCCACTGCAGGAAGATGCAGGAGCGCATGTCCGCCCAGCTGGCCGCCGCCGAGAGCCGCCAGAAGAGGGTAAGAAACAGAGGAGGTGACTTTTACTCTTCATGTCAGTGGAAACAAGTATGACAAGTACCCTGCAAGTTCAGGTGGGGGCACACAGTACAATCATTGGGCCAATAATCATTATTTTTTGGCATCACGACCAAGCTGGCTTGAGTCCATCACACTCTGGGCCAGCTGTGGTTGAGTGTCAGCACAGAGAAATCACAATTCTGATTGTTTGCTTTCTGATCCAGCTGCTGTCCAGCAGTCTCATCAAACTTAAAAGATAAAAAGACATTTATGAATCGAGTCTGGACCACTGACATCATCTTCAGGACCAAATGACCATAAAAATTGTGGCCGAAAAATGCACGCAACAGTAAAAGAGTGTGGTGTGCATAGTTGGATTGTTCTGTGAATAGACAGAAATACAGAACATTCATTTCCTGAAGCCCATAAAGAACCAGTTGTTGTTTGACGACCTCTGAATTTACAGCATTAATGTCTAAGTGCAGAGGAGCCTAAAGGAAGAGTCTGGATCGCTAAAATAATCAGGATTCATCCCCTGTGGGCCGCGGCCGTCTGTACGACTTCGCTGAGATTTTTTGTTCTGTTCTTCAGAGCCGTGCAGCTACAACAGCTCTGCAAAAAAAAAAAAAAAAAATCAATCACATGATGCAAAATGCATCATTTATGACCTCGTGTTTGTATACATTGTTTAATTGCGGTGAGTCAGCAGTCAGATTAGATCGAGGTAAATAAAAACAAGACATGGCTGTGTTTACATCAGCAGACATTTCTTCTGTTTGACCACAGATTGTGTTTATTTACACACGACTCAAATCTCTGTGGCTGAAATTCACCAGAGGACGATGTGGCGAAGAGAAAATTGTACGCCTGTCTGTGTGCATTAATGTTTGGAGCGTATGCATGAGCCTTATTTGAATTTGGTAGGAGTGTGTGTGTGTGTGTGTGTGTGTGTGTGTGTGTGTGTGTGTGTGCACATTATGTGTGAACTTGCTTTTGTCATTTCTGCTTTGACGATCAATTGACTTTTGTGTGTGTACGAGTGTGTGTTTTGTTCTGGGTCTCTTTAGGATTATGTGGCTGTGATTAACCGGGCAGCCAGATGTCGGCTATGGCCCTGTCCCATTTCTCTCTCTTTCCCTCCGCCCCTCAGTGTGGAGGAATATGGATGTGTGAAAGTGTTTGGATGAGAGGCTGGCAGAATGAGTGTGGGTGAGTAATCGAGAAGGTGTGTGTGTGTGTGTGTGTGTGTGTGTGTGTGTGTGTGTGTGTGTGTGTGTGTGTGTGTGTGTGTGTGTGTGTGTGTGTGTGTGTGTGTGTGTGCGCGCGCGTGTGTGTGTCCTGTCCCTGAACTCTGTAATAATAACAGAGATGATATAGTTTTGAGCCAAATGGAACGTTTAACCACACACACACACACACACACACACACACACACACAGATAGATGAGGAGGAGGAGGTATGGAGGAGAGAGGAAGGAAGTGGATGTTTTGACAGGAAAGCTGGTTAAATTTGGGGGGCTGTGGTTCAGTGTGTGTTTGCTGTAGTCCATCTAAATGGAAATGGAAATATCTCAGATTTTACTTCAGTGGCTTTTGGGCTCATAGTGACCATTGTGCTACTTTGACCAGTGCGGGGCAGCCATACCATAATATTTTGTTAGTTTTTTTTTTTTTTTATATTAACAAAATCTGCTCAGTGCGTCAGTTTGCCAAAATAAAATGCAGTTAGAAAAGTTTTCCTGATATATGTAGATGAGGAACTATAATCAAAGAATAAGTGAACGAGTCTGAGAACTTTTAACACTTTCTGATTCTTGGTGCTACAGACACGTTTCAGTCGATACCGTCCATTACCGGTGTTATTGGAGGAACGGTGCACTTTGGACTGTGTTCAGGTGTTAAATCACAATGATCAGTCTGGTACAGACACTGTAGTACATTTTTGGATATGGAAGGATCCTAACTGCTGCACCGACAGTTGTATTTTGATGGAGCTTGATGGAGCTTGGCAGGAGGAGGTGCATCTTAGTAGAATCGGCTTTTTTGATGCAGTTTTTTTCCTTTATTAACTACTACAAACAAAAATCAGACAGCAGCAGTAGTTTGTATTTTATACAGACAACAACAGAACCATCACCAAACAATAGAAAAGAAAAATAAAATAAATGGGGGTTGAGTTCTGCAGGTCATAAACTTACTACCTTATTGGATGTGCATTATTCTAATACATGTTTTATTAAAATACAACAGTTTGATTTAAGAACTAACTTCAGTTATACTTAGTGAGCGTATTTTCATGTATATTTGCTTTTCAGATTTAGCTGTTTTCATGAGTGCATCAGTCCAGTCTTTGATGTGATGGAGGTCTGAGAGGCAACGCAAGGCAGGTTTATTTGTGTAGCACCTTTCAGACATAAGGAGAAATGCATTAAAGTGACATTTAAAAGCACGATTGAACAGGAAATCATATCAAATACGTGTTTTGCACAGTGTTCAGCTTGTATTTTGCTACAGAAGCTGAAAAAGATATTAAGTTATATCTTTTATGTTTGCCTTTGCTCCAGCTGATCAGACTGATTTAAACAAAACTGTTGTCTTGTCAGAGGTGATCTGTCCACACCAGGATTTTTTTATTTTGATTAAAGCTCAACTGCAGTGACGACACAGGAGGGAAATCCCATTCTCCTTCCAGACGTTCCAACATGCAACCAGTGTTTTTCTCCAAAGACCCTATTGTGGGCCGAGAGCTAAATGGTTAATGTTCGGTTTTTATCTGCGTCAGTGTGGCCACAGCCTGGAATGATGGGAAACCTGACTCAGATATGTTGTCAGGGTTATTCGGGGCTCCCATCACATTTGTTTACCCGGATATCACCTGAAATCCTGCCGTTTTAGTTTCACATTTCTCTGCAATCACTCACAACACGGATCAGGAACATAGCTGTGTGAGACGACTGCGACCTTGAGAGGTTTTGCTTCATTTGACCCTAAAAAATGTGCGTAAACAGAGAGGCAGCAACCACAAAATAACGGTTTACCCTTTTGAGCAGAGAATAAATCACCGTGCCTCCAGTGATTACACACTTGTACCTAAATTGTCAATAACAGGGTGCAAGCCCATCAGGCAGGGAGAAATGGTTTGGTTGAAGCCTTTTAAAATGACAGATGACACAACAACAAACTGACGCTGCTAAAAGACATATGCTCGGTGCACAGAGGGATCCTCCGGTTGCTGGGTAGAGTGAATTTCACCAGGATTGTCCGTGCTATCTTTATCCTCTCCATCCGTTTCCACTCTCGTCGTTCTCCTGTGAGTAAGTCGTTGAATTATCCATGAGGTCTTAGGCAAGCTAAAGGCAGGCAGGCAGTTATACGTAACGCACTCTGAATCGGTTTATGGGCATAATGAAGACACCCCTACTCCCTCATCTCCTCCTCTATGAATCAGTCATGAAATTGGAGGAAGCCCCCCCCCTCCGCGACCCAACAGTGGCAAATGTATTTGTTAGGTTTTGTGGGTAAACATGCTGCCAGCGTGTTGTTGATGTTATGTTGTGAGGCTGAATTTGGAGGCAAGGTCATGACTGCGGGTGCTGAAGTTCCTGTGTCTTAAAATAGTCCTCAGGCCTCCTCCTCTGCCTCCTTCTTCCCTCATCCCCAGCTCTCCACAGGAGCTGAATAGACGGTTTTATTCTGCGCAATGCTAGCTGATACCTTGGTGCTGCATTTTTTCAGGTGCAAGGATAGACCTCCAACTTGAAAGCTTTATTTAAATGTTTCATTAAGCAGTGGGGGATCTAAAGTCCAGAGAGCTGCTACCTGAGGTGCCTGCAAGGTACTTCTAGAAAATTGAGTTCCAGGTTAATGTCATTAGTATTTTACCCTGCAGATGATGGCACAATGAGTTTATGCATATGGAGGACAAGTGTGAGCAAAGATTTTACACACTCTGCTGTGGTTATCATTGCACACACTGAGAGGAAGGTTAACCACTTCATTATGCTGCATTATACCTTATCAAACAAAGAGAAAAGTCTCTGAAGATGTTTGTCGAGGGAAAATCTCTTCAAGCAGGATCCTAACTAAGTCAGACCAGCGACAACAATGAATCAAAAACCCACTGTCGTCTTGTTCATTTTATTGAGACCACCAACGGAGAGTTGGCACATAGAGGTCTGGCAAAAAATATATTGCATGGTCATCGGGCAAAAGAGCTGAACCTGGCTTAAACTTCACCACAGTGGAGTTCAACCACCAGGGAGAATAACGTGGAGTGTTGAGTGTAGATTGTAGCGTTGTGCTAAGCTAACAGCTTACCTTGCAAGTGTAAGGATGGAGTAGAAATAACCTCTGCTTGTAAAATCCTGCAAAAAACCTTGAATTAAAAGACATCTAAGGCTTAAACGTTTGCTTTTTCAGATCTTGAGAAACGCCCCCCCCCCCTGCACATTACTCCTCACAGGAAGTTGTTTAACTGCTACTGTCTGTAGACAACTTGTTATATTTTGGCTGCTCCCCATGTGGATGTGTGCAACTCTATGAATGTGAAGCAGATGCTAAAAACAGTCTTCATGCGCTTTCCTGATGGAATGAAAATGATGATATATTTATATATAGGTCATGTTTAAAAAAAATAGTTCATACGATGTCAGTAGGCTAAAGTGTTTACAGCTGTTCCAAACGGCACCAAGTGAAACGCTGCTTGTCATAGAAAGGGGTGAGATGGGCTAATCGTTTGAATATGGGGATGACGGTGGACACAGTAACATAAACAGGTCTTTAGCTGCAGAGGAATCCAGCTTACTTCCTCACCTCCACACACCTGACCCATCCTTGGCCAATCAGCGCGTATGAATGTGGGACTGTTGATTTGAGAAAGGTAAAGAAGTGATTGGATTCAGCCTCCCCATGAGGTTGTTTGGCGGTGCTGAAGCTGCTCGACCATCCAGCAAGCACTTCTGTTCAACCATTCTGGCCTCTTTACAGATTAAGAGGCTGAAAGATTTTCAAAAGCTTTTCCAGCACTGCATGTGGGTCATAGATCAGCGGTGGTGTTGGCTTTATTTCATTGTTATACATATTTCAGCCTAACTTAATCCTGCCTGGTTCGGTCTTAGCTGCCCAGTGTGTCACCACCGATACAGCTTCCCTAAATTTGTTCTTCCGAGGCATTAGGCTGACTTACAACAGACATAATCCTCACCCAATTAGCAGCTGGTCGTAGCACCTCCTTTTGAGTAACGGCTGGCGTTCCCTGGGCTCTCCCCATTGCTTATTAACCCCTCACTCCTCTGCAGCATCAGCTGGTGGAGATACGCCCTCCGTCATGGTGGATAGGGGGAGCGGAGGTGGGAAGGGTAGGGGTCTCGTTAGGGACAGGGGTGGCGGGGTGTCGGCCCTTTTGTTTGGGGCTTGTTAGAGCGATGGGTCTTTGCAATTGGGTGGAGAGCCCCGGCTAAGCCTTGTTAGCCTCTGTGAATCCAGCTCTGAGCTAACAATAGCAGCAGCGCTCCAGATATAGAGGCCAGGGCTTTGACAAGTCATCGAAATTCAACCGTATGCAGGGACAGTGTCTCTCCGAATAGATAAATGAGACTCTTTCCCAAAGCAACCTCATGGTTTAATAAAGTGTCTATTAGTGTAAATATCCGCTTATCCATCTGTCTTGCCTGTCTTTTTAATCGAGCTATGTTGTCTGGCTCATTTGATTAATTTGGCTTGTCCACGCTCTTCTAGAGGAAATTATTCCGGCTCATTTTAGCTTTGTGACTAACGAACGACTCGGTTTTCATATTTGGATGGCTGCATTACCCCAGAATGCAATCGGCTGCATCTAATACACAATTACAGAATTAATTGAAACACTGCGTTTGTACGCAAAGTTTTTTCTTATTCAGATGATTTATGAATTTAATGTGTGCTGAGATTGGCAGTGTGTCACAGATGGGGTGCCGGTGAGGCAGGTGGCATGATGGTTGCAACTGAGGTGTGTGAAGTATGTCTTATGAGAGTTTTGGCTGCTTCACATACATGTTGAGGTTCATGGAGCTTGTACAGTATGTACAGTCTGTCTGGGTGGTGGCTTGATTAATTGCAGATGATCTGTGTTAAAAAGGGGAGGAAAAAATATCACACACTTGATTGTCACGTGTCTTTCACTGTCATTTGGTAATTCTGTACCCAAAGACGCTTATTTATGTGCTCTTGTATCTGCTCTCGTCTAATGCTGAAGCTAGCGCTGCTGCTTATAATTCTTATTATTATCAATGAATTCTGCAGATTTGTCTCAATTATTTATTTAGTGGATAAAATACCAGAAGATAGAAAGTCCTCACATCTGAGATGCTGGGACAAGCAAGTGTTTAGTGTATTTGCCCGTGAATGACTTTAAGAAAATTAGCTTTCTTTAATTGCTTAAGTAATTAGCTGACTGTTATGTTATGATTTCTTGACACAATTTGTGTGTATTTGTAAAATCTTGCATTGATCTATGCTACTGTCCGCTGACTTTGTGTGTATTTTTTCCTCCAGCTGGAGATGGAGAAGCTGCAGCTCCAGAGTCTGGAGCAGGAGCACCGTAAGTTGTCGGCGCAACTGAAGGACGAGCGCGAGAAGAACAAGCACATTGTCATGATGTTGGTGCGTGAGTGCAAGCAGCTTGCCACGCGGGTGGTGGAGGAGTCGCAGCGCTTCGATGAGCTCCAGGCTCGCCTGGATGAGGAGAGTCGCACCTCTGGCCGGCTGCAGGAGGAGCTGAGCTCAGAGCGGCAGCGCAGCCAACAGATGGAGGCCAAGATGGAAAAGCAGCTGTCAGAGTTCGACACAGAGCGGGAACAGCTGCGTGCCAGGCTGGGCCGCGAGGAGACCGAGAGCCACAGTCTGCGGCAGCAGGTGGAGCAGCTCAGGACTGAACAGGGCGATGGGAAGGATGGTGGTGCTGTCGCCCAACCTGCTGCTGCTGGAGCAGAACCTGCTGCTGCCACCGGCCCACCACCCAAACCTAAAGCTCTGACGTCTGTTTCTGTAGCCACAGAGCCCATCAGCTCTCGAACAGCGTCTTGCCAAACGGACCTGCCCCCCACTGAGGTGGAGGGTCCCAAGAAGACCCCCCTCACTATACCCATCAAACCAACCCCTGCCAACTATGTGGGCCTGAGTCTGCCAAAGACGACTGGCCGCGGGATCGTTCACAGCAGCTCAGGAGGACTGGCACAGACAGAGAATGGCTCAGAGGGCCAAGTCCCCCATGGTTTACCCAGTGGAGTCAGCCCCCGTGTTCAAGCGGCCCGATACAAGTTCCAGGAACAGGACCAAAATGGCACAGCATCCCAGAGTCCTCCGGCCCGTGACCTCTCACCCACCAACCGGGACAACTTTGCCGCCAAGCAGCAAGCACGCCACACCGTCACACAGGTCCTTTCGCGCTTCACCAGCCCTCCAGCAGGAGGTGGCGGACCCCTGCGTCCAGGCCTGCCCCACTCTGCCTCAGAGGGAGGCCCTTTTCCCGGCCGCCTGAGCCATCCCATTGGCCTCAAGTCGCCCACGGTGGCCAGGATCGACCGGGGAAACCCTCCCCCTATCCCTCCCAAAAAGCCAGGGCTTTCCCAGACCCCCTCTCCTCCTCATCCACCCATCAAGGTGGTGGGGGACAGCAGCCGCTCCCCTGGGGCTGGGTTAAAACCGGCCACGCCCCAGCTACCACCCAAACCTGCCCTGGACCTGGTCCCAGCCCTGACGGCCTCTCAGGTGGGTGCCTGCTCCCCCTCCCGCTCCCCGGGGCCTGGCCGGGGCCCTCAACGGCAGCCGGCAGCAGCATGTGTAGAATGCCCCCCCGTCATCAGCCCTGCTACCACTGTCAGTAGCCCCTCCTCCATAAACCCCCCATCCACCTCCTCTTCCATTAGTGCTCCATCCTCCTGTAGCTCCCGTGCCTCCGCAGGCAGCCCCCTGGCAACAGCATCAGGTAAAGGGGCTCCCACATGCTCCATCTCCCTCCAGTTCTCCCCACTGCCTCTTCTCTTCAACTGTCTTTCCATGGCACTAGCCTAGCGTAGCATAGCGTAGTATAGCATAGCAATAAGGTCACAGGGAAAGTGGGCTAACCACAGGAATGCAGTGCAGAATAGCACACGGGTCGATTCAGTTTATGCCACTCTGAGCCAGACTCTGTCCCTCAAACCTAAATTACCTTGCAAGATCCAGTGTCGCTCACTGCACCCTCTCTCCACTCATCTCTGTTTCTCTGCCCTTAATATGTCCTCCCTCTGGGCACTTTTCATCTCCCATGTTGTCACGTTAGCTCTGTCGTAATCAGTATCAGCAGCAGCCAGTGACAACATGTCGCTAACCACTAGACTAGAGGTTAGCCACGTCAGGGTGAACGGAGGCAAAGCAGATGTTTTCCCTCTTGTGTACTCAGATTGGTTTGAAAGCCTTCCTACCAGTAACCCCTCTCCTCTCTGAAGCTGATGCCAGAGGCTCCTCTCTCCTCCCCTTCCCTTTTCCATCCTCCAGTAGCATGCCATGACCACTCCTCTGCTTCCTGCACTCTTTCTATTTCAGGCACTAACCTCCTGTCCATTCTGCTCTCTGTATGTAATTTAATCCTTTTCATGTAAATGTTAGCATTTAAATTCACCTTGTGATGTGCCTTTAGTGCTATGCTTGGTTTACACTGTGTTGTTTGATTAAAGAATAATTCCAGTTTATCACAATTTGGTCTTATTTCCATAGTTTTGGCCATAATTTCTATCTGTAATAACATTATACACTCTATGATCTCCCAAATTGTGCCTCAAAATGAACTCTTTTTGATCATTTGGCCTAACTGTTGGCGTCTGATCGTCCCACTGCTCATCTTTGTTGCCCAGTCTGACATCTTGATAGTGATGTTACTGTGTATCTAGTTGTCATAGACAAGACAACAAGACCAAAGTTAAAATAAACTGGAATTATCCTTAAATGTACCTGAGAAATGTGACAGAATAGATTTGCGTTTTTGAACGTCCTGTTCTTTGCATGCAAAAGTATCCTGATATGAAAGTACAGCATATAGCTGCTCTGTCTCGTCAAGTAAACAAGTGCTTTGCCAAGAACAAAAGACCTTAAAGTGACTTAAAAGGCAAATTATTAGGGATGTGGCTCTCTGCTGGTGTGGCCATCAGTTAAAACATGGGCCGTCTGAGGGGATTGCTGCCCCCCAAGTGATATTTACTGACATTTAAAGTTCAGATGCAAGCCTCTGTACAACTTCTCTTGTAAAAATAAGTTTCACACCAGTGTTGCCAGCCTTTCGGATTTCATTGCATTTGATTGCAGCATCTAATCTGATAAAGCTGTGGAGTAGTTTGGAGACATTTTGCTCCTTCCTAGACGTATTTATCGCAGTTTCAAAGCAGGTCCACAATCTCACCTGTCAGCAGCCAGATATGTTTTTGTAGCCTTCGTGCTTTTCCTATTCCCCACCATCTCCCACTCAGACAGAAAGTGCAGCCATAACAGCTGCCATTATCATTAGCTATGTACTTGAGATTCTCTGCTGCGCTTTTTCTCTCTTGTGTCTCTGTCTTCAGTCTATGAGACACATTTCTGCACTGCAGTTCTCCATTCTGTCGTCCCAGTTCAGAACAGCCATATAAAACCCAGGGTAAAAGCAGCATATCTAGCCTTTAGCATGACGCCTCCTTGTAAACTGTAAACAGTTTAAGGAACTGTTGGGGTCAGTAATTTTCCATCTTTTTTTCTGTTCTTCATCTGTTTGTTTGTTGTGCTTAATCATTTTAAATTGTGCTGTATAATTGGAACAGTATGTCTGTGAGCCATGCATCTATATTCATGTGCCCACTGTGTGAATATTGTGGATGAATGATTGGACTGAAAGATGAACGCTATCCATCATCTCGCTCTTAATCTGATGCGATGGCGGGATTGTTTGTCAGCAGCTCGCTTCACTTGTTGATTAAATTACAGACTTTTTATCGGAGGGTTCCCGCGTATTTAGAAACCTCTGGAAGAGCTTTGAATTTAGCAGTGTTGTGCTGCATGTTCCAACGTTCAGAAATAAAAAGACAGAAAATACCAATCTGTTACCGCAGTAAACAATATGAAGAATGATGATCCTGTTGTTTTCTGAAACACAGCAGGACAGTCAGTGTTTTACTCATGTTTGCAATGTTTTTGTTCACTTGTTTTAACCCCTTGACGCCTGAATTTATTTAGAATTATATAAAAAAAATTAATGCTTTGTGTTTTTGCTTTCAAATTGATCCTAAATTAAGAGGAATTCGTTAATTTTTCTGTAGCACATACACTAGATTTAAATTTAGATATGATGCAAATTAGCAACAACAGGCGTTAATGCTTAAATGCAATAAAAATACTATCTATCTATCTATCTATCTATCTATCTATCTATCTATCTATCTGTCTATCTGTCTATCTATCTGTCTATCTGTCTATCTATCTGTCTCTGTCTCTCTGTCTCTCCACTTTTTTCAATGCTTAAATGCAGTAAAAACATCTTTTTTGTGTATTCAAAATTCATTTATTTCATCAAAACAGCCACAAAATTGGCTTACAACCATTACATTGTGACAAAACCCAACGGATGTAATTTTCACTTTGACTGGTCCGACGAGAAACCAGTGCTTGCAAAAGGTTCCTAGGTGTGTGTTGAATATGCACAAACCGGAATTAGAGGAATGCATGCGCGATTCGGCTGCAATGTGGATTAAAGCGGTATGATGCGAATCAATCAGCGTTAAGGGGTTAAGTCACTTAAATAATATTTTCCTATGTAACAGTAAATTATCTTTCTTTGTGTTGTGCAGCAAAGCCTTGTTCAAATGGAGACATTTTTAAAATTCTAGTCGTGATTCCAAATGTTCAAAGAAACTAAACATATCAGGCTGAATTTCACGGAAATGTGTATAAAATAATGAGGAACACACCTGGACTATTTCTCTTTAATAGTCAGCCATACAAACATGCTATTATTATTGAAATTTTAAAATCAATGTCAGCAGCATTTTTCTTCAATGAAAAAACATACCGTTCATGACATACATGATGCAGGGTGAAAAAGCTAATTTTTTCTACATTCATGGAAATGCAACATTAAGAGGAGGCAATCAGGAGTTCTAAGAGGTTAGATAAGAAAGTTGACTTATTTTTCAAGATTCAGATTGTGTTTAGAGTTTTGGTTGAACAGGCATCTGCAGCAGCAGGTGTGAAGGCCAGAGATAATCTCACCGGCTGAGTAAAGTGACTGAAGCCTCAACCACAGGAGGCACAGCTGGATGAGTTCCAGCTAAAGCTGAAACAAAACCTCAGTGTGTCACTTAACCTGTCTACCTGTTTTTCCCATAATCCCCCATAATCCTACTGATTTGTACAACATAACCAGCCACCACATGGGATTTAGCCGAGAACAGCTTCAGGCGACAGCAGCAGAAACTACCTGGATGGCTTCTGTTGTGACTAACTGAAATAAGTGCACACGTGCGTTTATTAGCAACAGTTAGCAATTGGAGACACATTCTTTTATGTTTGGTCCATCCAGTCTCCTGCTGAAAGGCCAGTCATTTCAAATTGTTCAGTTTTACATCAAAATGTGTGAATGGTGCTACTTTACTATGCGGCAGTGTTGATGTGCAGCTAGTGTAGCTTATGCTAATTAGCCTAGCCTTTGTAGCACATAGCTAAATAAATAGCAAGATAACATGCGTCCCTCCAAAAACAATGAGCATCATAATGGATGGCTGCATGTTAGCTTGCTATTTAGCTAGCTAGCATGCTGCCCTTAAAAAATGATGAACGCCATTATGACTGGCAGTACATACCTAGCTAAACAGCAAGAAAGCATGCTTCCCTCCAAAAGCAATGGACATCATAATCGATAGCAGCATGTTAGCTTGCTATTTAGCTAGCTAGCATGCTGCCCTTCAAAAACATCACAATGAATGTCCATCTTTGCCAGTTTGCTGACGTTTGTGACTCTTTTTACCCTCTTTTGTTTCTCTTGAAGTGTCTTTAAGGTTGTTAAAATCCTCCTTTTCACACTGTCTGATGATATGACATTGGATGCAGTGTATTCTGTATCAGAAATCACAAATAATTTGCCTCATTTTATAAACGTTTCCCCCAAATTGTGCCTGACACACAGTATATCTTTGAAACTTTGGGATGTCCAGGAGAATTTAAAGTAAAGATAAGGTGATCTGAACAGTGTTTGGCTGCACAACATGAGCTTGTCCTCACCGGCCTGTAAACCAGTAGTCGTCCTCTGGGTTTAATAAAATCACTGCTCCTAGCTCTTCTTTGTAAATGTTGATTTAGCTCCAGCCTCCTTCTGTACTCCTGCTGCTGCTCAGACAAAAGAGACTGTGTGTGAGGAACTGAAGTGTGCTCTCCCCCCCACCCTCCAACCCACCCACCTTCTTACACCCTTGCTCTCCAATGCTCAGCACTTCTAGAAGCTTCCTCTTCCTCCTGCTCCTCCTCCTCCTAGTTTAACCTGTGCTGCTCCTGCTCCTCCTTCCCCCTGCAGGCTGGTGTCCCTCCGTAGTCTCCTCTCTAAGCGGCGGTGGGCCTGCTGCCCTGGACGGCGGGCGCCCCCTGCTCCCCCAAGCTGCTTCCCAGGGAAATGTCACTTTAATGTCAATGCTGCTTAACCAACCAGACCCGACCACCACCACCACCATCGCCACCACCACTACCACCACCAACGCCACCTCTACCACCAACACCACCTCTACCACCGCCATGGAGATCAGACCCAATCATCTCGACCAAGACCACCGCCTCTACCACAACCACAACCAAACCTCTGCCTTGTTTGCTGCTGCTCAGAATGGACACACAGGTAACTGACGTTTGATTAATCAATACTGGTGGACATGTAAGTGGCAGCATTAAAGGTACAGTAGATATCCGACATTATAGAGCTAGAAATGGACAGAAGCTGCATATCTACTACAGTCAGGTCACATCTTGTTGACAAGTTGACATTTTTACAACTTTGTAGGCTGGTTCCAGTGTTTTGAGTCTCAGTATATTTAAATCTGATTCATCTTGTGTCAGTGTTTCAGCATTTTCCCATCAGAATGTCCTTGCTGACACGATGGAGAGGGCTTTAAATCTAAAATGTGTACAATTTTCGTGCTTTTCGTGAAATTTTAATTAATAATTAAAGCATTTTATTGGCTTTATTTTTGGGGTGGGTGCAGTGAAACTGTTGACCTTCGAAAAACATGGCTTTGACCCTGGAAACAGACACTTTTGTAAGCGGTGATATATTTGTGAATTCTTGGCTACACGGTATCAGCGTTTGGTTAAATAACATTTTTTGGTTGCAGAAGGTTTCTTCCAGCAGCACTTTAAGCAGCTGAATCGCGTTTTTAAAGCGCAGGTGAAGCCGGTGAGGATGGAATCGCTGCCTGATTTTAAAGAGTAGTGTGCAAGCAATGGCCAGAGGCTTGTATTGATCAGTATTGACTGATGAGGAGAGGGTGATGCATCAAAATACAAGCAAAGGTTTCACACAGGATCGATTGTTCTGTGACCACGTCCCTTACAGCATCATAAGTCACCGCCATGATAATGATTACAAAGTCGATCTATGAATACATTAATAAGATAAGATCATTAATAAGAATTTTTCCTGCTGTTCAGTATCTTCTTTTACTGCACATTAAAGGAAGGTTTACACTGAAAAGAGATTGGACTCAGTGGTTAGACATGAGACGCCTCCACAAAGGAGATTTATCTGTTTCAGTCATTCAGTTGTTGCCCTTTTCCAGAGCAGCTCACAGTGGGCGATACAAGAAACGTTCAGCAGAAACACAACTCAGGTGTTTCAGCCATCAAAGCTGTGACATTTCTGTTTTTAACAGAGATTTTAACCACCACCTGATTTCTTACCACCGCTAATAGTCTCTGCAGAAACATGGTCCCGGGCTGCCATTTCTTTGCTAAATCAAACACGATTTTGTGCTTTTGTTGGCCTCCAGTGAAAAGAAAATGCGATGCTAATGCTCAGTTTGAATAAAAGATTTCCCCTTTCATGCAGCTTGACTTGTAGTCTGCCTCAGTGAAGGGAATTTAGGTCGGGGTTCTGGAAAGGTTTAGCATATGATGGTTGTGCACAAGGAAACATTCGGTTAGTACTGAAGATCGACTTGAAGAAGGAAGCGTGATGAACTTGGTTGCAGTGATTAGCAGTAGGTGACAGTTTCTATCAGACTGAAAAGAGAAAATACAAGGTGACGAGCAAAGTGAGTAATATTTATACTGTATAAAACTCCTGAAAACCAGGGTTTTTACTGTATGTGTGTCACAGAGCGTTTATTTGGAGTCATATTTTGTCCACCTGGTGCATCAAATCCAGTATTCACTGTACTTTCAGCTCTGTTTTGGTCCACTCCACTTCTTCCACCATGTCGTTTCCAGCTCTGTCGGTCTGCAGTTTGGTGCTGGAGAGGCAGCATGCAGCAGCTTTTACTGCTTTTGTGATGGATTTAGCTGCTGCTGCGGCTGAAAACAGCACAGGTGGACTTGCAGGTGCATTCAGCTGATGATTGTCTCTGGGTTCATCATGAGGAGCGCCACCTTTCACTCACAAGTAGTCATGTGATCCACTGTTAATATGAAAATACTGGTTACAGCAGCTTTATCAGAATACATAGGAACGAACAAGAAACATAAACTATGTTGAGGATTGTCCATTGTTTCATTATTCACTTCAAAATTTTTGAGGTTTAGAATGATTATAAAATAATATCAACTTTATTTTTCTGAGTGACTTTACATATTCAGCTTTAATTTCCATTGTGAGAGCTTATCTTAATTCAAAATTTATTCATATTGCTTTTCTTTTTTCTTTTTATTGTATTTATTATTATTATTATTATTATTATAGTGCAGTGCAATGTTTTTTATGCACGTGCATACATTTTTTAAATTGTGTTTTTTCTACCTACCTCATGTCAGCTTAGTGTAGGTTGTGTGTTTTGTGACGTGAATGTCTGTCTGTCTGTCTGTCTGTCTGTCTGTCTCTTTGTCTGTCTGTCTGTCTGTCATGTTGCTATATCGTAGTCAGTAAATGAACAAAGCGACTCGGCTTCTTCTTGTTTTGACTTGGTTTTCGGATTTTGACTCCTCTTGTGATTTCTTGTGCAGCCTAATGCTAAATGCTTCGTGAAGCTAACGCTTAAAGGCAAAAATTAGCATTGCCAAGCTGTTACCTGGATGTGCCTTTTGCAGCTAGATGAAGATGCAGTGAGAGGACAGAGACATGTTGCTGATAAACACTCCGCCTGCGCTGTTGTAAATCCTGTAATTGTACGAGCTGCAGCTGATCCCATTATGTTGGCTGCCATCAAAGGAGATGGACTGTCATGTCGGGGCTGTAACCTCAGCGCGAGTGTCGGCTACATGCTCGTTCAGCTGACACACACACACTCACACACCGGTAGTAGCGTGCATACAGTCACACATGCAGAATAATGAATGCACACGCACACACACACACACACACACACACTTTGCAGGTCTATCAGGATTCGCTTTCCTGCCGAGCTGTTTAGTAACACTCTGTCAGTCGAGGAGCGCTGATCCATGAACGCGGCTCGTGCAGCTGAAGGACAGCTGTGCTCATAGGTGGACCTGCACAGAGAGCGCACACACACAGACACACACAAACACGCAGACTGTAGCCATCAATATTTCATTGTTGCTTTTCCCAAGAGTTTTCCTTCTCATCTGATCCCGTCGTCTGAGCCCCGTTTAGCCCTCCTCCCTCGCTGCCTTCATTTCCCGAACCGGCTGACAGATATGTTCAAACCACACGCAGATGGTTGAGTGTTCGATGTGAAAACATGAAAAGCCACAAGCCCTCGCATAATAACAGAGTCGTGTATTTTTATTCTCGCTGTGTAGTGGCAGTGCCACAGCATGATGCACTTCACTGCAAAGTTTTGACTGAAAACAGGAGGAACAACAACACTGGAAACATGACATTCACTAACATCTGCGGTGCGAAGCCAAAAAATGGAGAGAACGCTTTAAAAATGGCCGATTGCTGACATGTAATCTTGATACTACGCAACGTTTGTTGTTGTAAACTGAGGATGGAGTGAAACTACTCTGTCCAGTTGGACAACAAGTTGAGGCGAGTGGAAGCAGAAGCTGTGGCACCAGCGAATGCAACCGCTGGGTTCATAGACAAAAAACACAGTTACTAACACAGTGTATGTCTGTGCTCGTTCACTCAGAGATGTTTTGGCAGTTTTTGTGGTATTATGAGCTTCTACTTGACCGCCTCTCTTTGTCTGTCAGAGTGTGTGAAGCTGCTGCTGTCTTCAGGATCACCTGCTGATGTATCGGACGAAAATGGATTCACACCTTTACACTTTGCTGCCGCCCGCGGCCACAGCAGGTGAGCTCGACTCCACCGTCCTGAGCTGCCGCACACACGCACACGCACACACACACTCTCTCCACAGTTGTTTTAGATACCTGTGATAACATTGCACTTACTTCCTGTCATTCCCTAGAGGCTTTAACTTTAACCATAACCGCACGGCCAACCCCAACCGCCAACTACCCTTGATCTAAGCTGGGAGGGAAAAAAGAGTGTAAGATAAGATAAAACTTATTGATCCCACGCCATGGAAAATAAGTTGTTACAGACAGCAGGAGTAAAAGACAGACGTAAGCTGTGTTTCCATTGCCCCTAGAAATGTGCAAATCCTAAATATCGCAATGAAAAACTGGTCATGGAAACACCTATATTTCGAAAATCCTCTCAAATATTGCTAAAACATTTTTACGCTCTCATGAGGTGGTTTTTCAGACGTTTCGATATAAAAGTGTATTGCAAAAGTGTAATGGAATCACTTTTTTATTTACACGTCACCGAGGTCAGTGGAAGCATAACGCTTTCGGCCATCTTCCTCAAAATGAAATCTCGCGGGACGTCCGAGAATTTACGAGAATTTCGGCTGGTTTGCAAAACACTGTTCAATGGAAACACCTGCAAATAGCATTTGAACTTTGCTGAAATTTCAGGAATATCGCTTTTATTTTGCGAACAACTGTAATGGAAATGCAGCTATAGAAAAAGAACAAAAAATACAATAAAAAAGGATAGAGAATAAAATCAACTGTATATATGCACATTGAATATACGAGTATAAAAGTAGTGTTATCAAAGGAAAGTATGATCACTCTCTAATTCCTTCACCCTCAGGGCCAAACAGGCATCTCTTTAGATATTTCGTCATGGATTTTTCTGTCATTGTGAGAGTTTATATTGAATTTTATATTCTACATCCTTGGGAAGTACTTTAACCATATCCTACAAAGATTTAATTGTCAAAATAGTAAGAAATGCAGGTTCCCAAAACCCAAACTGGCATCTTTAGACCGCTTGCTTTGTCTGACCAGCAATCCAAAACCCAGAGATGTTTAATTCCCAATAATATAATACTGAGAAAATCGTCACATGTGAGAAGCTTGAACTGGTAAACGTTAATCAATTATCTAAATGTTGCTCTGCCTAAGTTTCCTTTTGATCGTCTCATCGAGTCTTAATTTATCAGTGACATTACCCAGTTAGCCTGGTGGAACATGTCACTGTGCTTATGTTTTCAGTTAATGACTCATCATATGTTTTGCTGCGAGACGAGCACAGCTAGTCTGCCGCCGGTGACCACGTTGGGTTTCGGTGTCAGAGTCAGTGCCAGCACGTCTGCTCGGTGTCAGCCGGCGGCTTTGCGGCGTGCAGTGCGGACTGTCAGGTTGAGACTAGTCCCGCATCACATGTGAAGCTTTATGGGGTGATTTCCCACAGCTAAACTGAGCCCAGATCAGGACGGTCGTCCATGTGTCCAGCTTGATTTCATTTCTGGGAAACATCTGCTCCGTCACGACGTACACAGTCGGTTCTGATCGCTCGTATTGATCCTGATGTATCGGCGGGATGAAGCTCGAGCTCACAGCCAGAGAGCCTCTGTCAGCTGTGGCGTGTTTGTGTGCCTGTGCTGCCAAAAACACGATGCCCAGGACCAGCTGGGGAATGTGCAGTGTTGTAATATCTGATCACAGTGTTATTTATAGAGTGGGATATCCAGAAGGCATGCTGACACACACACACACACTCACACACACACACACACACACACACACACACACACACACACACACTCTCTCTCTGAGAGTTTGTTTTATGGGGTTAACTGTTTTTTCGGAGGTCGTGAGTCAGTGGTCGTGTTAGCAGACCGGCTCAGTTTCCTCAGATGATCGTCTCCCTTTCACTACTGGTGGAGGGCTGATTGATGTCTTCCCGTATCTCTGAACAGGTGCTGCTCAGAGCAAAAGCAAACACCAACATTTAAGAATGTCATAAATCTGATAACAGAGCATGAGCTGATATTTGTGTTTTTTGGAAATATAAGTAAACTTAGACACAAATGCAAGAAAATATATTAAACTCTCATGATCATAAATGGTCAAATAACATTAAAAAACACCCCATAAAACATTTACAGCTCTTCTATTTGTTTGACATCTGCCCACATGTGCATTGATATAAATACATGAGCGATAAACCAATATATTCTTTATCTTTTAGAACCACAATCAGCTTTATTAGCCGAGTCTGTGTGCACATACAAGGAATCTGAGTCTGGTTGAAACATTGCACTCAATCTATTTGCAAAGGAAAAAAGACATACAGCTCAATGAGGGGAAAAAAAATCTTTAGCTTGATGCTAATTTGAGTGTTTGAGTTCAGTAAAATAAGCTGAAAATAGTTGAAGAAGATGTTAAAGAGGAGTCTGCTTATCAGGCCTGTCTTATAATACAAAACTAGCAGATACAGTAATGGGTAAGTGTGCAGTACGTATATATTTGTATGTTTGTTGGTACTCGTGTGTCTTACGTCGCCGCCCTCCCTGCAGCTGTGTGGAGGCGCTGCTGGCTGCAGGAGCTGCTGTGGACTCGGCGGCGGCGGGGGGACAGACCTCCCTCTTCCTGACCTGTGAGGCGGGCAGGCTGGACTGCGTCCGGGTCCTGCTGAGCGCCGGAGCCGACCGCTCGCGCGCCACCACGGTGAGTCTGTTACAGTCATGGGTGATGTTTGTAGATTAGATTTTGAGTCACAGTGTTGTCACACCTGTCCTGCTTCGCGTGAAGGCTTTGAGTATTCTCAGGGATTCGGTCGTCTGGTTGATGCGAGATAATTAATGTAAGGGCTTCCTGGGTCTCCATGGTAACCATAGGGGGCCTTTAGTTGCCGTGGCAGCATGTGATGAGACCCTATATTTAGTCGCCTGCTTTGTTCCACATTTAGCAGCCTGGCTTCCCTGCTGAGCCGGAGAGCTGCTGAAGTCTCCATAGCATATCTGACCTCTTCAGCACAAACGTATTTTTAGACAGCAGAAAATGTTGGCCAGTGTGTTGGGTCAGACGTAATGATTCAACATGGAGGAGCGCTAAACTGGGTTAAGAGCGTGAACGTGCAGCACAGTCAGAGCTTGTTTCTGTCAGTTTTATTAAAAACTGATTTCAAAATCTCATAGAAAATTTAAGAAATAGTGTAAAAAGTGCTCAGCTGAGTTGAGTGGAGGCATAAAAATCCGGTTGTAATGAGCTCAAAACGATCACGGCTTCGGGGTATTTTCAGTAAAAACCTGAAACATTTGAAATTTGCAGTATAAATACTTTTGTATCAGCAGTAACACTGTCAGTGAACCTTTATCTCTCTGCAGGACGGCTGCACGGCTCTCCACGCCGCGGTGCGCTCAGGACACGTGGACACGCTGCGTCTCCTCCTCTGCCACCCGACTGAGGGTGACCCCACTGTGACCCCCGACCCCCCCGCCACCCTGGCTCTGCCTGCCGCCCTGCTGAACCAGGCAAACGATGACGGCTGGACGGCTGCACACATGGCCGCTGCCCTGGGCCTCAAGGTGGGAAGGAATGAATTTCCCCACACGGCTTTTCAGCCTCTTGTAGCTCATTTTTTCGGCTCTGAGGAACATTTCCTGTGTGCTCTGAGCCCTGACACTGCCCCCACCAAAAGACGTGCAGAAAAACTGGCCTCACATTCGTCAGGTGGACAGAAACGCTTCTGAAAATAATGCTAATGTCGCTCCACTGCTGCTGCATATTTCTACTGTGCATTATCTTATAACTTAATAAAGCGACGATGTATCAGGGCTGTGTCTTCTGTCCTCTAGTGACCAGAAAACAGCTTTAATATCCCTTCCACATGGAGTCCACCTCCTGCTGCTCCTCTGCAGTCTGCTTTGTAATGTTCAAATGTTTCCACGCTGAGGGCATATTTATGTGCACTACGCGGACTCTTTACCTACACTTACTGTGATCAGCGTCTTCCGCTGACGTCCAGTCGTGCCATCAGTCTCCACAGCGGCAGGCTAACGGCGCACCTGACCTTGCCGGCTGAAACGTCGCGCTCAGCAGAAACGAATGCAGGAGACACCAGACTAGACTGAGTCTGACTCGAATATAAATGAAGACCGCTCATTGATACGTGCTTTCGTAGCAGAGAGGCGACACACCCTTTGTGACGTGCATACTGTACACATGTTTATTACTCACAAATGGCAAGCAACCTGTGTGTGTGCGTGTGTGTGTGTGTGTGTGTGTAGGAGTGTCTGGAGGTGCTGTGCAGCCACAGTGAACAAGACATCGAGAGGCGGGATAAATGTAACCGGACGATTCACGACGTGGCGACTGATGACTGCAAAGATCTACTTGAAAACCTCAGTGAGTGGCTTCCTGTTTGGTTACAGTATGATTTTGCTGACTCGTGCCGATTTTGGGGACATGTTGAACGTAGCCTGATCGCACCACAAAGACAGATGACCACATGCTGAGATCACAGCGCCTTTGAGTCGTGGCCGTATTGACAACATTCACAGCATAAGTCAGAGAAGGTGGAATAATGTGTGTTAATCATCTATACGGCTTCATTTCCTCTCTAAACTCGTTTACTGAAGCTGTTTGATTCTGTTCTCCCTCAACAAATACAGTCAAACATGTTTAATCATGTTAGCTCTGGATATTTATTTATTTCACCTCTGAAACTGTTTTCTTGCTGTTATTATCTGATTTAGTTTTGATAAACTGATCTCAGATACTTATGGGTCAAAACAGATGTTTTCCACATGTTCAGTGGGCTAATCAGTTGTGAACTAGTAATCATAGTGATTGACTGTGCAGTTACTGTAATATAATCTACAACAGAGGCTCCTGAACTTGCATAAATACACCATAAAATGCCACAACGTCTACATGCAGGAAGAACTCAACAAACCGTGGATCACGCGTACGTTTATGAACTCAACGTACAGCAGCAAAAAATAAAAACACTCTTCTATTTTAATTCGGGAAATGAATTCACACATCGTAGCTCTTACCAAAACAGGTCTGTGGACCAGTTTGGGTCGTTTAATATCAGTTAATTAAATTGATATATTTATATAAGACATGATTGATTTCTTGATATCGTTCATTTAAACAGCTGAATATTGGAAAATACTTGAACGCCATATGACTTTTTCCTGGAAGTTGATATTTAATTTTGAGTAACTCATATGTTGGAGGTTGTTTTCTAAATAAAAACATATATTTTTTGTATATTATATAACATTATTTAACATGATGTCTTCAGTATTCAGGCTCCAGGTAATTTTTCCAAGCCTTTTGTCCATCACTGTCTGTATTGATCCATAGGAAAAAAAATGCCTTGATTGGCTCCAGACTGTTAATTAATCAATGTTAGCTATTGTGATATTACTCATGGTTCTGAAGACCTTTTCTGTCCTCCTCCGTCAGACTCCTACAGGGTCCTGGTGCGTCTCCAGTGTTCAGGTGGAGGCGGAGCGGGGTCCATGTGTCCTGTGGAGGCCCTGGAGGAGGAGGCGAGGGGCGTCACCAGCAGCCAGTCGGTGCTGGGCCGAGTGTCAGTGGACCGGTCGATGCGTTGGTCTGAGCTGAGCTCCACCCTCAGCCGCACCTTCACCTCCTACCTCCAGACCCTCTGTGGAGAATGTCCGACGAGCGGGGAGGAGGTGCAGCGCCCACCGCTCGGCCTCAGTCCCGCCAGTATTGCCTCCATTCTTATAGGTGAGGAGCCTTTCTGTATCTTCTCCATTCTTTCTCCTGTGTAAGCTGCTACTCTTCGTCTCCTCTGAGCATTTTGGTGCACCTGTGCTGTTCCCTGCAGCACCTGAACGTGATGAAGACGAGGATGAGGTGTGTCTTGTTGGCTGTGGTTCGCGCTTGCTGTCTCTCGCTCTGTTTAACTGCAGGTTTATGTTTCTCTCTGTGCGGTGGAAACGTTAACATCCTTCTTGGGTTAATGGACTGTAGCATATAGAAGCCTGCTTCTCGTGAGGTAGCCTGCAGCGGCCGTGTCGGAGCTCCTCAGCTCTCAGCCAGCAGTTTTTAGAAACAGCTGATTAGCATTAGCATGGGCTAGCTGTGTGCCAGTTGTTCTGTCTTTTGTCTGTTTATGTAGCCACAACTTTTTTGTGCAGGTTATGGAGTTGACAGGACATCTTTAAAATGTCTTAACATAAAGCAATGAAAAGCAGGGAGATTTACCAGTTCACCACCCAGCTGTAACTGGTTTAAGGCTTTTGATGTTTAGTTTTTGGTGTGTTGATTCAACTTTCTGCTCATTTTTCAGGCTGTAGTTTTAGATGTTTCTAATATTTAATCTTTATTGATATAAATGTGGTGGACAGAAACAGCACCACCGTCTCAGAGTGAGTCCCGTCAGCACCGACGGTCGCCACTCGTCCCGTATGAGACCGAGTCGACAAATTAGACGCACTGTCCCTTAATGGATAACTTTCGTTTTTTACAACCTGGACCTTATTTGTAGCATTAAATATGCCCAGTTACTCACCCAGACAACTTTGGTGGCAATATCCAGCATCTCTAGACAACTACCTCTGACGTGGATGATGTCATTACCGAGCGCTGCACACTGCGAGCAGCCAGCCACAACACGGCTAACTCTGCGGTGGTCGGCTAGTTTAGCATGCTGTACTCTGATGCAAACGCTGCAAGCTGCAAATGAGGATTAATAAAAGTAAAAATATTCTCACTGACTCTTTATTTCCTTTACATTCATGTTGAGAGTAGCAGATGACTTTGAAACTGAGGCATAAAAGCAGAAATTGCTGCATAAAAATTCGCCAGAATGTAGGAAAGTAGTGTCTGACTCCCAGAATCTCATGGGAGGAGCCTCAGACACCACCTTAATTTGTGTCCCCTGGGCATGGGGCCGCTGGCAAGGTGTCCCCTACTGAAGGTAACGACACTATCAGCACTTTTCAGCACAGTTACACCAACAACCGACCATTCCAGCCTTCGTGAACGTTGGATCAGACTGCATCAGTGTTAATGAGCGATGCTCGTAAATTCTCTCTCAGACTGTTTCGTGTTCGTGATCGTTCCCGACCGGCTGCAACCTGTTTGTGTTTGAGCTGTGGCAGTTTAACGCGTCGCCGCTGCCTGTACGTCCTGCTGGAACAGGATGTGCGGCGTCAGATGCGGCGGCTGACGGCCAGAGCTTCGCACACATGATGCTGTTTTTCTTTAAATTGATGAATAATTAATGTGTTGGTGCATGTGTTGCTGCAGGGGCTGTTTTTTTTTTTTTTTCTGGCGATCAGATGTCATCGGTGTGTGGTTGGTTGTCTTCAGCTGAAGGCTGGTTTAGGGTTAGAGTTACTGTGTGTGTGTGTGTATGTGTATGTGTGTGCGTGTGTGTGTGTTGTAGTTCAGGTCTCAGCCCCAGACTGACAAAAAGAAAATCGATGTCCTCTAACAGCAGCGACCGCCGTCTCTCTCTCTTTACCTCTATGGGCACATCTCACGTGATGCACGTTTACGGTCGCTCACACTGTTATTATTGCACAAAACAGCGAACGAGTCTGGTGTGTGCGTGTGTGTGTGTGTGTGACGGTGAAAGAAAGCACTAGCAGAGGAGGAGGGATGCATAATGGATGAGGGGGAGGGAAGAAGGGAGGGAGGAAGACGCCAATTTAGGAGAAAATGTCTGTCTTCTGTGTCAACCAGGATCAAACTGCAGACATCCAGACACTCTTTGGTGTCTGGCTTTGTGTCTGCATATATTTCCCTCAGAGTGTGTGTGTGTGTGTGTGTGTGTGTGTGTGTGTGTGTGTGTGTGTGTGTGTGTGTGTGTGTGTGTGTGTGTGTGTGTGTGTGTGAATTCTCATTTAATTCGTCCACTTTGTCGGCAGCCTTTTGACAGCACTACAACTGCTTGCTTGTTTCAACTAGTGCTCAACGTGCTGCTTATTTTACCAGGAAAGTCCCTCGGCGTCCTGATCGAGGCGGCGGCGGCGGCGGCGGCGGCAGCACAAAGAGCTTCAGTCAGGAAACATGCAGCATTTGAGCTCAATCAATTAATCGATTGATCAGAATGTAGATAAAGCTGCAACGACCAGAGCATTAACTGATGAGTCAGTGGGCAGAAAATTAAGCAATTGTATCGAAAATCGTTTTTCAAGCAAATTTTCTGAACATTTGATGGTTCGTTTTTGTCCGTGTATAAAAGAAGGTCTCACTGATGAAGGCCGGGTGGAGGAAGACATTAAGAGCGTTGTCAGACTGATTAAATGACGCATCGCTGATCGTCTCTTCTTTTCATGTGGACACAGATGTTGTTGTTGCAGTGGCGGTTTTTCAGACTTTGCTGTTTTTCATGAAGTCTTTTGCGTTTTTTTTTCCTCTGTTGGTGCGACAAAACGAGACATTTGATGATGTCACTCCCAATCAGCAGTTTTCAGTGTTTGTGGTGTTTAACAGATTAATCAATAATGAAAAGAGTTACGTCAGTGGCTCCGGCTCTTCAAATGTCGGTATAAACTGCCTCTCTAATCTTCTATGAGATGCTGCTTTGATGAACATTTTTCACAATTTTCTAGACTAAAGGATCAATTCTGAAGAATAACTAATGAAAATAATTGTCCAGTCGACGTAGCTGCCTTCAGCGGACACAACCGTTAACTTCTGACGAGGTTGGAGTTGAAGTTCGAGTTCAATTAGTGACTCAGCAGTTTCTCTTGGGCATGAAACAAAAGTGCAGCAGTAGTTTGGTAACTTCTCAGAACGAATGGCGTCTTGGACAAAACTTATATTGCATTTCACCTCAGGGGAATTGAACCTTTTATGACTTTAGTTTTGTGGTTGCAGAGCTGCTCCCCTTTAAAAGTCATCTGTCACTGAGCCTCGTTCTGATTCGTCGGCCCCTCTGTTCAGCCGCCGAATGGCCTTTTTTCATTTCCCCTTTGCTGCTGCCATCAGAACGAGCAGTTAGATGAAGCTGGAGCCCTTCGGTGCTTCCTGGATCGTACGGCGGTTGTAGACCAGCACAGGAAGCGAGGCCTGTTTTTGTTTGTTTGTTTGTTTGACAGACCCTGGATCTGCTGTGACCTGCGAGCGCCGGGCAGCTCGTCTGTTTAACATCGTGGAACGTGAAGCTGAGTCAGACGTTGTTTTTCTGTGGAGGCCCAGAAACAGCTGCCGGTGAACGAGCGATGTCCCGCTGACCGCTTTTCTAAACAGGCGCGGGGGTTTTTCGAGCGATTGGATTCTCATCTGTTCTCCGGGCGGCCGCAGGTTTCCATTCATGTCAGTCAGATATTAAACACAACTTACAGAGAGTGGAAACAGGCTTTACAATCCATCACCATGAACATCATGTTTTTGTTGTGTTGCTGTTGTTGCATGGCGATGCATTTGAGAGCAGGAACACTGATGCATTCAAGTGCCCGTCGGAAGGTAGAAAAAAAACTTCTTCATGTCAGACTGGATTTGGGAGGCAGCTGTCCTATTAAACAGAGTGTTTAATGCAAACATCTTATAAGAAGTATGAGAGTAAAGACACGAAGTCTGGTAGGAAAAAACAATGTTAAAATCTGTTCAGCATCTTGTGGTTCTCTGAAAGTGTGTCCTCGAGGTTCTCTGTTCTTGGGCTCATAGTTTTGGGACCTTCTCCACTCTCCAGGAAATGTATCATACATTTTAATTGCTGAAACACCTTTGATGAAGCATCATCTTACACGTCCTAACGTGATGTGTATTTGCTCTAATTAGATCCTGAGAGAGAAGCCGTCGTAGTGTTTCTCCTGCTTTGTGTATTAGAGGAGAACAGAAACAGCGTTTCCTTCAGAAAGGCACATTCTGTGCTTTTGCAAAGCTAACGTGTAGATGAATTATACATTGTGGTGCGTATGATTTATGCAGACACGGTTCCGTAGTATTTGTTACTGTATTTGTTGCACTTTGAACAGCTATGTGTCCAGGCCTATTGTCCTAACGCGTCTCTGCTTTTCTCTTCCAGGAGATACTGAGTGGCTGCTGGGTCAGGAGCTGCCTCTGTCCCCCTGGGACCTGGTCAGAAAGCCTCTCAGCCAGCGCATCACCATCCGCCTCAAAGGTACGAATCTGGCAACCGGAGTCTGCGTTCATGCTGCAGCACCGAGCCAAAGCCGCAATCAGAGCTACCATCACCGATAACAAATGCCATTTGGTGGCTGAAAGATGCATCCAAAATCAGTTTGGATGCATCTGCAGCGTAGGCAGTACCAGGATCTGCCCGCTCAGCCACACAGCATGAAGGAAGATGTAAAACAGGATGTGTTTTCAAGTATTTTCACTAAATTATATTAATAATCTGTCAAAACTAAAGTCGAATTAAAAGCCAGAATTAATAAATGGTTGTAACTGATCAACTGATCATTTTGATGACAGCTAACAGTGCCGGTCATGTGACATACAGCAGGTTTGTCCTGTGAAGTCACATTTCACACATAGTGACATCCAGTGTTATCCCACAAAATGAGAACAAAAATCAAAACTCATTTGTGCTGCATTAAAAGAGGTATTTCCAAATAAAAGTGCTGCATATAAGTGGATTTACTTTTTTATTGAAGTTGACCCACAAGCTCACGATCCATTGAAAATAGATCCATGGCGGATCACTGGGGGGCCACGAGGCCCACCCACACTTTTCTAAATAAATGCTTAAATAATACAATATGTAAGATGCTCTACTGCAGATAGTTTAACTGCCAAGTTCTTTGTTATAAATAAAATAATTGAACAATATGTGCAGCTCCGTTGCTTCACTTTAAGTCAAATATTTTTGGCTACAGCATGAATAGGCACGCAGGTGGAGGCAACATGGTGGTAATTGGACTGAACTGGAGCATCCAACAAAGATCTGATTTAAAAGTTATTTCTTAAAGTCGACTTACGGCGGCCTGCACAGCTGCATGCAGCGTGGTTGCCACCCATTCAGCATCCATCCTTAACCTCAGCTCTGATTGGACCGTTTCTCCAACCGCTCTCTGCTCCTATACCCGATAATGACTCACTGGAGATCCACTGTGCTGTTTTTATCTTCATTATGACACGATGGCGTTCTGTGTTATCGCCACTGGCCTTTTTTTGATGATGAAATACTCAAGCAGTACAGGAGTGATTAAAAAAAAAATCTTTGTTTTACACCATTTTTAAAGACGTAACTGGGAGCAGAACAGCAGCAGAACGGTTCCTGAGACGCTGCTGTTAATGATTACAGATGAGTCACAGCAGCAGCAGACAGTCTCGCTCTACAGATATCCGAATAATCTTTCTTACTCTCTGCTGCTGCTGCTGCTTCTGTTTTGCTGCCTCCGTTCCCTGAACCGCTTTATCTCGTGCATTTCTCGTCTCGTTGAGTCAGGAAAGAAAAAAAAAAAAAAAAGCACTGAACAATTGTCTGGCAGCATGAAAATCAGGCTGAGCAGCAGCCGAGCTCTCCACCCCCTCCCTCCACTCGCTCGTCACTTTCTTTTTCTTCGTCTCGCTGACCCTCTTCCTTCAGAAGACGTCTCACGAAGTGATGGGAGGGGGACTGCTATAACAGCTCATCACCTCAGAGTACATTTGATCAATTAAATGAAAATAAGGTTGATATCACTCATACGCATAAAACCCAAACATAATGCACCAGAAAGGAACTGATATGCAGCTTTGAATTCATGCGAAGGCTCCGGGGACGAGCTATGGATGAGTCAGTGCTTTTGATTTAGCGCGTGCAGATTAAAACCTCTCGCCGCTGTAATTCCTCCCACTCACTCATACAAAGCATTAATCTGCTGTTAAGTGAGTAAGTAGCCGCACTGACCGCCCGTTTCTGTTCTAATTAATCGACGCCGGCGCTCACTTTTTGTGCATCGCAGCTGTTGAATGCTGACTTTCTGGACGCCCTGACTCCAAGGGCACCTTGAGGTTTGCAGCTGCGTGATGTAAGCGGAGAGTTGAAGCTCGCTGTTGTCGGCTGCTGACACTGAGCGTGTAAACCCGAGCGGATCTGAGGATTTACTGTGTGAGTTGTGTGTGTGTGTGTGTGTGTGTGTGTGTGTGTGTGTGTGTTTGACAGGTCTGTCTGAGTCGTGTCTCGATGAGCTGGCTCTGGAATACCTCTTCCCGCTGCCGCTGCTGCACAACTACGTCCGCCTGGTACGCACGCACACGCACACACACACATTCATGCAAACACACTCAAAGGACTGCGAGGGATTGAGGGATTAGATGAGTAAGACGTTGAAAAATACGGAGGAAGCTCGAAGTCTGCAGCGGGAGAATAGTAAAGAAAGGCAGAGGAGAGAGAGATGAAGTGATGGACAGATGAAAGGGAACTGAGAAAGAGAGGATTAGAGCTTCACTGCCCCCTGCTGGCTGTGTCGAGGCGAAGGGAATCAAGGCCACATTTTGTTGTCGTGAATTAACATTTTACAAGAGCAACAAAATGCACGAGAGCGCATGCAGATGAAAGACGCATCAGCGACAGAACACACAAAGAACGTGAAGACTCTCAGGGCTGAGATCTCATCCAGCAGCATCTGTAACTGTCTGAAGTCCCACTTTTCATGACTGCTGTACGTGTCTGACAGTAAGCCGATGCTTAAATCCACAGAGACTTCAGTCTGACGCTGAAATATGTCTCACAGCCGAGATCAGCGCCGGTGCACGAGGATCTGTTAAGATAGTTTCAGCTGCAGGCGTTGCATTTTTAATGAGTATTATTTTCTGTTTAATCGATTCATCGTTTAACGCATAAAATGTGAGAAATGATGACAGATGCACCTCACAAGTGAAATCAAAGTTATGTCTTAAAGGTCCAGTGTGCAACATTCAGGAGGATCTATTGGCAGAAATGGAATATAATAGTTTTCATTAGTGTTAAACTAAAATTAGAATGAGCTCTGTGTACCTACAGAGAGAGCAGGTCCTCTTCCATGGAGGCCGCCATGTTTCTACAGTAGCCCAGAATGGACAAAACCAAAACACTGGCTCTAGTTCAGGCATGTCAAACTGATTCCAGAAAGGGCCATGTGGCTGCAGGTTTTCTTTCCAACCAAGGAGGAGCACACCAGGCTGGAATCGAATAATCAGCTGATCTCAGTGTTCAGCTGATAACTAAGTGATCCCTTGATGTTGATTGGTTGGTCTGCTGTGCTCCTCATTGGTTGCAACGAAAACCTGCAGCCACACGGCCCTTTATGGAATCAGTTTGACATATGTGCTCTAGTTAATGCATGTTTGTGTGTTACCTGAAGGCCACCGTAGCTTCTCCTACACACCTGGAAGGGGAGGGGGGTATTCAGTTGATTACAATGTTCAACCTCACCACTAGAGGCCACTAAATCCTACACACTGGTCCCTTAATTGATTAAAGCCAAAACCTGAAGAATTTAGTTCACAGCAACATAAAAACAGGAAATTAGCAACAGTTTATGTTAATAAAGCTGTAACCAACATTTTTTATTCTCAATGATACAGCTTCTCATGTGACAGTTTATTTTAGGTGTTCAGTTTATATCCTCAACAGAGGGACTTTTCAAACAGAGCAGAGCAGAAAATGGAATAAGGGAGGAATCATATCCAACATGGCAAAAGAGGGTGAACATGAAGTTTCTGTGTGTCTGCGTCCAGGTGGAACAGTATGGAAACCTCATCTTTCACGGGCTCGAGGGCAGCTGTCAGGAGTACATCGCCAATCTGGTCGCTCGCTGCATCAAGGTACGTGCACCCGTTCACCAACACAGATCCAGGAAGCTGCCATTGTCCATGATGGAGCGTAACATGAAGTAATTAAAGGGAATAATTCATCTGCGGCTCCAATAGAGGAATAAAAAAATCCATCAAAGTCTCCAAACAGCTCCTGTTGCATTGAGCCTCGTTCTCACCTCACAGGTTGTATATATGTAGAATGTTTTGGAAAGATTTAACCAATGACAGACCAGCACGTCCTGCGTTGGTCCACTCAGGTGAAGGAAGAGTTCATGTCGATGTCTGACAGTAAGACTTAAAGTGACGCCTCTTCAAAGCAAATTCATCCACCAAACCGAGAAACCGAGCTTTTCATCTCAGACGTTCCTGAGATGAAAACGTTGAATTTGACTCCGCGTGATGCAATGAAACAGAATCTGGATGCAAACCACCAGAATCTCTCATTACATGACGAAACTGCAGGGGGGCCACCGGTCCAGTTCTGCTTCGGGACACGAGCAGGTCGGGGTTTTGAGGATAACTCGTACGGTAGAAATGATAAAAAATGATGATGATGGTTTTCATTTGTGGAATTTGGCCGGCACGCTGGCAGCTATCGCAGAACGCATCTGGTAGTGTTCTCATGAACTACTGTGAGAATCACTGCAGTGCTCAATCTGTAGCGTTACCATGGCAAAGGCGTCGAATGGTGTCTTCCTGCAGTGGAACAGAAATCTGATAGGAGCCTTTTAAAGTAAACCCTTTCTTCCACTGTATTTTGATGGTTTAAACAGCTTTTCTGTGCATTGACCTCTCCTCTTTACCTGACAATGGATGATGGTGGTTAATTACTTTAGCACTGTGTATCCAGCAGGTGATACCACCCCCCTCTGTTGATCTTTAGTCGTATACTTATAAAAATCGTGCGTATGAGCTGAATAAAGCGGCTGCATGTCGCCTGCGCTCTCTCTGATAGCGGCGACGTGTCTGGAAAAGCCCTCTCTGCTCATTCAAATTCTCCTCCTGCTCCGCTTCTCTCGGAGCATAGTAGTAGTAGATTTCCTTTGTTTCCATGACAACGTGCTCCCTTCTCACCTCTCCGTCTCTTCACTCATCCCCACACCCCCCCCCCCACCCCTCCCTCTCTCCCTCTCTCTCTCTCCACCAGTCAAAGCAGGAGGCGGGGGGGCTCGGCTGTGATGTGGTGAGGGTGGAGGTGGAGGAGAGCCTGACCAAGGAGCAGCTGCTGGAGACGTTCATCACCTGCGGTAGGCGCACACACAGATGCAGTCATGACACACGCTGACGGAGGTG
Organism: Chelmon rostratus; assembly: GCF_017976325.1. NCBI lineage: Eukaryota > Metazoa > Chordata > Actinopteri > Chaetodontiformes > Chaetodontidae > Chelmon > Chelmon rostratus. Next base: position 25,876,767 of record NC_055663.1, read on the forward strand.
ATGCTTTTTTAACATTTGTAGATTAATCGATTAGTTGATCGACAGATCAAGAGAATCTGAAACAGTTTTGTTGATCATTTGTCGATCACACACAGCAAAAAATGCCAACAAGTTTCTGTTTCCTGCATCCGTTCTGCAGGAACGTGTGAATATTTGCTGGTTTCCAATGATAGTTAATGGAATATGTCACAGTTTTTCACTGCGTTCTGACATTCTTCAGAGCAAACGATCACTCAGTTAATCGAGAAAATAATCAGCAGATTAATCATCAATGAAAATAATCATTAGTCGCAGCCCTACACCCATTTCAGTGGCTCATATAGGTGAAATGTTCAGTGTGAAAGATAAAGTCTACAACAGATAAGTGCTATGGAAGCTAGTATTTTAGCATCTGACAAGCTGATCTCATGTGAGCTGCTTCAGTAACACACTGATTTACATCAACCCTCAAGTTTGATTAAACTAATTGAACTTCATTCCATCCGTTATAGGATTGCTGTCATATCCTGCTTTTGATGCATTTCATTTAATAGTGGATTGTCTGTGGGACCCTGAGACAGGGCCGTAGATTATTGGAAACTTGCTCTCCTGCTGTCACTTATGCAGCAAACAAGCTTCCACTAAAGGCTGCAGACAAGGATTTGGCCTTTTTACTGGAGGCAACTGTGAAAACATTAGTGAATAAAACTTAAAAAAACAGTACAAATCAGAAAAACATTAGATGCCATAAACTGAAGTCCGAGCAAGGACGTTGAATAAAGGTGTGAGCAGGTAGAGCTGCAGGCAAGCCGTGGAGGAGTGGGTGGAGATGGAGGCGGAGACTGTTTGCATCTTCATGGTACCGTGCGGACTAAATGAAGGTGGTGTAGAGTCACAGCTAAACCATTTTAAGGCAGGAAGAGACTGAAAAACCTCTAAATATGAACGTTTTTAGAGGTTTAATCAGTGTTGGCAGCTGTGGGTCCATAACTGCCAACTCATCAAACTGACTTCTTGTTGCCATGGTGATGATGGTGTCTCCTCCCGGTCTCAGGGTTCCTGGTGCCGGCGGTGGGCTCGGGGGGTCACACCGGTCACTGTGTGGTTGTGCTGCTGGAGGGACTGAAGAAGGCTTCGTCCCTAACGGGCCTGCTTGGAGACCTCTGCCACAGCCTGGACAACAGAGGCTCGGCTTCGCCGCTGGTCCTCAGTAGCGGTACGACTCACTGCCGCCAGGCTGCAAACATACATCTTAAAGTCACTAAGTGCTATAACCATGTCATTCCAGCATTAAATCCTCAGTGTTTAGGAGCAAAGGTGCACCGAAGTCAGAAATGTTCAAATTCTGCAAATAGTAGCTGTTAAGACTGAAAGCATTTTTTAAGTTTTTGAGCAATGTTAAAAAATCTGTGATTTATCAGGAAGAAAAGTGAACTGGAGTTAAACTTATCTATAAATAGAAGCTATTCCATTAAATCTGTTGAAGTAGCTTTAACACAAGCAGCGAATCCTCCTCATCCAATCTCAAGTTACCTTTTTCTACAACAGATGCAGCGCAGTATTCTGTCCTGCGAAGCCGTTCAGATACAAATTGTTGTTTTAATGCAGGTTCTATCCAGGATTACTACCGTATTTTCTGGACTATAAACCGCACCTGCATACAAGCCGCATCCGCTCTACTTAAAAAAAAAGATATGCAAGCCGCAGATATTTATGTTGTTAGATTAGATATTTACTACATGTACATAACGATTTTGAACTGTAAATGTACATGTATGTACCTAAATAGATCCTTTCCTAACAGTGTCTTTTAACATTGCAGCAACTTTGCTGATTAAAACGGCACAGAACCAAGAGAAAATAACCGGTATTTATTTATCTTCATTTCCCCTGTGTTTGAAATCACGTCACTTTAACCATCTTCGCTGAAACCCACGAAGTCGTCTTCTTCAGTGTCGGAGTTGAACAAACTCAGCAGCGCTTCGTCACATCTGTCTCCATCAGTCTCGCTCTCCGTGTCACTGTCATCCTCCGGTGAGGTTGGCTCTGAAGGTGCGCCGCTCTCTTCGCGTAGCAGTCCAGCCTTTCTGAACGCGTTGGTAGTTGGAAGTAGCGTATTCTTCTTTTCATTTATTTTGTCCTAGTTTTGATTCTAATTCCAGTTAGAGCGCCCCTAGCGGTGGAAGAAAAATCCACAGAATAGCCGCACCTTTGTATGAGCCGCATGGTTCAAAACCTATGAAAAAAGTAGCGGCTTATAGTCTAGAAAATACGGTATCTGATTAGTTAGATTTTAACACAAAATGTTCGTATTTAAAATAATAGCATGCAAATGCTGCAGCAGAACCAGATTACTTTGTGCATCAAGTGTGATGAAAATGAAGAATGTGCTCAGTGGTTGGATAAACTGTCCTGTAACAGATGTGAGTTTGGGTAAAAGTGTCAGATAAATGCCTTCATCTTATAAAACCTGATAAACCACCAGATAAATGGTCCACTAACAGAATGATAGAGAATTAATGGACTTCCTGTCCCACCTCCCCCATTTGTTGGTCCCTCAGGTCCCCACCGCTTCCGTGAAGGCAGCTTCCTGATCGCCACGCTGTCGAAGCCCCGCCTGCAGGGATCAGAGCTCCGTCTCCAGCAGCATTTCCGCTGGGTGACGCTTCGCTGGGACCAGGAGCCTCTGCACGGCCTGCTGGGAAGGCACCTCCGCAGGAAGCTGCTCCATAAGGTCAGTGAGGGAATTGTTCTGAGGACTGTGATTCCAAAACGCTTCTTTTAGTCAGGATTTATAACGCTGCATCAAAGTGCTGTGAAAGAGAGCAATAAAGTGAATAAAACATGCTTGGAGAAATCCCTCTGTTGTCAAGGACTGACTGTTTTAATCGAGTCTGTCTCCTTTTTGTTGCATCAGTCTTTTGTTGTGTTTTATCAGCAAGATAAAAAAGTGAAAGCTTAATCTCTTCCTCCACCACTCCTCCAGATGGGGACTGGCGTTTGGTCACCTGATGGCGTGATGGAGCGGTCAGTGTTGTGGGTGAACCAGGTTTGGCAGCAGCTCAACGCCTGTCTGTCCCGTCTGGGGACCCTTGAGGCTCTGCTGGGACCACAGCTCTTCCTGTCCTGCCCTGTGCACCCAAACAACACGCAGGCTATCGTCAGGTGTGTATGTGACTCACATCGTCTGAAAAAGCTGCTCAGGATATGTTAAATTACATGTTACCGTAGAAGAAATCCAGATTAAACATGGTTCATTCTCTAATTCTCTTAGGTTTAGCTCCAGCGTTAGCAGACACAGGCTAGTAGAGAGCCTGTACAGAGCTGGATACCAGACCCAAAGATGCTGCCTTGTCAGTCTAATTGCTCACCTGGTGCATATGCCAAAAAGATCTCTAGCTTCTAGGTTACTTCTGAGGGCATGCAGACTCGCATGCACAGTGGAGTTAATCCCATCATGCCTCTGGGCAGGCGCGCTCAATGCACCAAGCTTCCAGGAAGTGTGCCTGGCTTTGAAACCCAATTTGACATAAATGGCAAATAGACTGCATTTATACAAGGCTTTTCTAGTCTATAGACCACTCAGAGTGCCTTACAACACACACACACACACACACACACACACACACACGGGCTGGGAGCACATAGTGGCCAAACTGTGTAATTACAAACTGAATCGCCTATTTCTCCCCTCAAATGTGAACTCTTTAGCTGTGTATGAGGCTTCTGTTGTTTGAAACCAGTTGAACCAAAATGAAGCACCCCCCCCCCCCAGCTCACGGTTCGTCACCCACCAGCAGGAGAGTTGTGGTCCGGCGGGGGGCAGTGCATTCTGGTTGTTGGAGGTTTTCACGTAGCACCAATTTAAAAAATATTCACATCTTTCTGCTGCATGGACGGCCCAGTTTTAAGATAATAACATTTTTCCAGCAGTGAAATTCCCCTTTAAGAGCCAGAACCTGGAATGACTCAATTAATTAATAATGTCCAACCATCAATTGTCAATTGTTGTTAATTACTTTTCTGCCAGCTAATTAACTAAACTACCACGACTACTGTTTCAGCACTGAAAACATCCTTTCCTTGTTTTCGGAGCTGAGCGTCAGTGCCCTGAAGTTAAACCTAGTAATGTGTGTGTGTGTGTGTGTGTGTGTGTGTGTTACCGTCCAGGTGGCTGGCTCGGCTCTGGAACGCTGTGGTCGTCCCCCGTGTGGAAGAAGCCATCATCTCCCGGGTAACAGCCAGGCGCTCCTCCTCCACCGCCGCCACCACCTCCTCTTCCTCATCGCCGTCGTCGCAGCGACCGTCTCCTAGCAACTGCGGGCTGAGTGCCGGGCAGCAGGCTGTGGTGAAAGCCGCCCTCAGCATCCTGGTCAACAAGGCTGTTCTCCTGGGCTGCCCCCTGCCACGACACGGTGTGTGTTCCAGCAGCGGCGGTTCCAAAGTAAAAACGTCGGGAGATGCTGATCTGTTTTTTTTTTCTCCGTCTCCCGCAGAGATTGACAGACACCTGCTGGAGTTTCGGGGCGGGACCTTCCCTCTGTCGGCCATCGGCTCCTACAAAGGAAGTGGCGGCGGCGGAGGAGGGAGGAAGGGGCGTGACAGCGGCAAGTTGAGACGATCCAACACCAGCCCTCGGAAGAAGGGGAGCCCCACCTTGAACTGGAGCTGCGGCGGCTCCTTCAGAGAGGGTAAGACGGACGCTCTGATACGAGCTGTGTCCTTCACATTACCTGAGGGCGCTGTCACACCTGCCGTGTCAGGTGTGAAACTTCCCCTGAACCGCAGTGTGGACCGAACGGCTGAATCCGGGTCAGACAAAAAGAGGTGATGTCAGTCTGGATCAGACTGAACAACAGTTTGTTTCAGGTGTGAAACTTTGTTTTTCGGATGCTCGGACTTTCAGACGTGTTACAGGAAGTTCAGCAAAACAAACTGAGCCACACACAGGGACAGCAGGAGAGCAGATGGTTGACCTGGGGTCCATTAGCTTTATAAAGACTTAAGTCAGACTTGAGTCAGTTGGGAAAAACCCTTATTTTAACAGGCAGACGTCAGACACGCCCATCTACAAACCATCAGGGAGACGCTGCTCACAAATCACATAATTGAGATGTGAAAGTAAAACTAACTAGATCAAATCTATACAATGCAATGAAAACACAAGCGCTGGTTCAGACCTTGGTTTGGACTTTTAGGTGTGAAAAGGCCAGGAAGATTCCCTTAAACACCTGAGTGCATGAGAGAGCGTTAACCTTGGATGTGTTCTAATGATAAAACAGTTAACATTACAGGATGTAACGTTTCACTTAAATCAATAATTGACAGCAGGTAAAGGGTACATGTTGTAACTGCATGATGCTGCATGCAGGGTGCAAAGAGCTGCTCAGTCCTGGCTTTCATTATTTACATCCTGCAACTTTACAATACCACATGACTTTGTGATAATTCCTGACTTCACAAGCAGACGATGTCACCACGTACTGAGGGCCGCAAAGGATACACCAGCGCTGTGGAAGGGGTCTTTGAAATAGGACAGACTTAAAATGTGGATTTCAGAGGCTCCAGCTCCAACTCCAAAGTGCAGTTCCTGGAATGGCCACTTGAGACTGGCTTCAAAAGCAAGTCAATCCCCATAGACCACCATATTAAAATGCTCAAATTTATAGCAGAAAGTTTCATGTAACTCGCTCATTTAAATTATATTAAGCCTCAAAGTTATGTATAATTATGGGTCAGGCTGCTTTGAGTGACAGCTAGCTGCTACGCTTCATCAACCTTCATTCAGCCCGTCTCAGCTCCACCCACTCTCCACCTCTTTGCCCATTTTTAGATTAGGTGGGAGTCTGATAGAGATGGTGGAGGTCGGAGCCACTGTCTCTGAGCTTCACACTGCTTCTGCAGAAACCAGTGGGTGAGACTGCGTCCATGTTTTACACCGTCCATCCAGGCCTGAAGTGGGGACGCTGGCTTTGTTTCAGCAGAATCCACAAGGGGGCGGTGTTTGACAGGTTTAACGTATGCTTCCTGTTGCTACCATTTAAATATGAATAATATAATAGATTCCAGTAGGAGCAGGTGTGAAACAAGTTTTTGTGATTTGTGTGAACTGAACTTGAAGTTTGTTCCTAACTTCTTCTTTCACAGTTGTGTGTCAGTAACTGCAGTAATGCATCACCTCATAATTCTAATCATCTCATCAACATGTGCAATACTGTGGTGTATATGTGTATTATTTATACTGCATTATTCTACTACTACTAGTAGAATTACTATAAATATTACTACATATTGTTATTAGTAGTAGTATTAGTATTGGTATTACTATTGTTATAGTCTTAGCAGTAGTGGTATTCTATTAGAATTAACAGAGATATTTCCACATAGATGGTTGCTGTTTATTGCAGCATAATACACGTATCTGACGTATTTACATATTTCATGTTTTTTATTATTTATGGTTAATTGTCATTGATTGGATAAGACTTTATTAATCCACAGCCGGATAAATTTGGGTGTTACTGGCAGCAGGCAGGAGCAGTTGGAAAAAAATAGCGACAGAATAGAGAAATACAAAATACAGAATAAAAGCTGAATATATGTACATTTTATACAAATGACTATATAAAATACAAAATATGGAAAAAATATATATTGCCACAAAGAACTATAAGAAAACTGTTGCAGACTGTTTACATTCTGTCTTCAGATATTTCTTATTCCTTTTTCCTGTTTTGTCAGTGTTGCACAATGGGAGCAGCTGATCCAGTTTCCTGTCGGGGATCAATAAAAGATTCTGACTCTGATTGTTCGTATCTGCTCGTGTTGCAGGTTCGCTGTCGAGCACTGATGTCAGCTACATGGCCAATGGCAAAGATCAGAGGTTAGTGTTCAGTGTTATTATTTTTATGATTATGCATTAGTAGTGTTAGTAGCAGCACCTTCAGGCAGACTCGTCTCAGACCGAACCAACGAGTCTAATAATTAACATCCTGAACGGCACAATTTTCATTTTAAGTTCCTGCCGTTGAGTTGAACGAGGACCTCTGGAGGACTAGCGACCACTTTGTGGAAGCTAATGGGGTCCATTAAAGAACTAAGAGCTAAACTAAATGTCACTGTGTTCGCAGGGAGCCCATCGGTCTGTCCGTGTTCTCGGATGACGAGACAGATTTAATCCGGGAGCTGCAGACCATGTGCTCCAGCAAGTCCGAGCCCGACATCAGCAAGGTGCCGTCACTCATACGATGATGTGTGGACTGTAAGGGCGGATGTGGCTAAAACAGTGCTGGTGTTAACTCTGCTAGCACTCCTGACACGTTTACACATACATGCACAGTTACACTGAGGAACAGAGGCATCTGCAGAGGTCACTGCTACATAATCCAACACCCCCACAGACCCGACCTCGCCGCCAGCGTTGCTGGTTTTCTACATCACCCAGTCTAACCTTCCATAACCGGTAGCCTACTGGTCATAGCTTTTTTTTTTTTTTTTTTTTTTTTAAAAGGCTCTGGTTGGCCAGCCTGGCTTTAGGGTTTTATCGCCACCTGTGTTAGGAGCTGTCATGCTCCTATCACCACTTCATTTGTGTAAAAACAGAGCTTGTGTGGCCTTTTTCTTCCCTACTGGAAATGCTGCGTCCAGTTTGGGTGAGGGGTGACGCCCGGTAGGGTGTGCAGGAGGGGGAGGACTTAATACAAGTATGTATTTGCAATATCAACAAAGGACTTGAGAGTAATATGCAGGCATGAGGAGAAGAGCAGGAACAGTCTGTTCAGCATCAGCGTCTGCAGATTTTTTTCAAATTCTGATCCATTTAAACTCATTCTGGGTTTTCTCTCAGACAAATGCACATTAGCCGTCCTGCGGATCAAAGCCGGGACCGCTGGCTGCTGCTGCGTCTTTCTGCCGTCCAGCAAAACAGAAAATAAACAGCTTCACAGTTCAGAAGCCACTCAGGTCTTAATTACACTGACATTTCCAAGCACTCGGCTTTTAGGTCACATGTTTTGACTCAGTGCTGGTTCTTGATTCATCGCTGTCATCCTCCCAAGTATAGAGGGTGTGTGTGTGTGTGATACCTGTGCTGTTTCAGATGAGGGCTACAGCTATTTACTGGGTGTAAAAATGACTAAAGAAGAAATGATTCAGGTGTAGTTACTCAGCAGCTTCAGGGTATCGAGTGTTGAAACGTGCTCTCAACTCTGAAACCTTGTCTGAAAATAATCTGACATTCAGTGTTTTAAAGGGATATTCTGGTGAAAAACACTCGTCCCTCAAAGAAATACTGAACCGACTATGTCAAAAATCTCTCGACAGCTTTAAAAACTGACAAACTAATCCCCTAATCTCAGACGTTCACCTGCGTGGCCCTGATGCTGCTACGCCTCATCACCCACACCCACCCAGTCTTTGCCTGCTGTAGTGAACAAAGCGCAGACACTCACATCCGGCGCCGCTTCACGCTCGCTCTCCTTCGCCTCCCGCAGATCTCTCAGGCCAAAGACGACTTGATCCTGTTCTCCAGCTGCCCCAGCGAAGCGACGCCGCCCCACAAGGCCGAACGGGAAACCGCCGTCCAGCAGCGACCGCAGACGGTGAGAAACAAAGTCTGAAGTCGCCGTGTGCAACCTGTGTTGTCCAGGCAGCAAAGTAACAGCACAGCAGAAAAGATGACAGATTTTAACATGCAGCGTGGACGTTAAAGGAACGCAGCGTTCCTACATTTCTGTGCGGCTGCACCGCCTGACAAACACAAACAGGACTCCTCCTCAGCCATTCCTTCTGTCGGCATTGTGGTTATTTTCTCTGGAGAAAGAACAGCAGCCTCCACTAAGATCACCGTCACTCCGTCGCCGCCTCACTGAGCCACAAACTGGTGACTCAAGTTTAAAATGAAGGTGTGCGTTTGTTTTGTGCGACTTTTAATCATGTGTCTGTGGTGCGTTTGTCGTGACCTCACACGTAATTGAGCCGTCCGGTATTAACAGATTTAGGAGGTGTCATTCAGCTCCGCGGCGCCTTTTAGCCTCTTTTAGCTCGTTATTTTGGACTTACAGCAAATTGATGTCATCATTTTAAACAACTGAGACACGATTTTAAACTTTTTCAGAGCCTCGACCATCAGAATCATGCAAGAAAAAAAGATTAAAGCATTAAAGAGGAAATGTGTGAATTACTTCAGTATCAATAGACAGATGTGGACGAACATATAAAGTCATTTAACCCTGATTTTTACTTTACATTTCAGACTGTGTAGCTGAGTTTGTGTTGGGCCCAGGTTTAACTAAGTCTAAAACAGAGTTTACTAATCTGTCCTCTGGAGGCTTAGTCTTCATCGTCCATGTGTTGAACTGTGTGGCCTTGAGCTGCAATCAATTAGTTATAAACCAAATTTTCTCTTTCTTTCTTCCTCTATGACAGTAAACTGAATATCTTCTGGTTGTGGACAAGACATTTAAGAACGGCATCTTGGGAAACAATAATCCAGCATTTTTCACCATTTTTCTTATGTTTTTAAGACCAAACAACTAACCACTAAATGATGGACAGATTCATTGACAATGAAATCAATGGTTATTTGCAGCCTCAGTGTCGTCCATCATTCACAGCTTGTCCTCGACTGTACTAACACAAATGACAGAAAAAGTTGTGTAACCAGTGAGAATAAGAGTAGTTTGTTCAAATGCACGTCAGCTTTAATGCCATTCAGCTGATGTTTACAGCTGCAGGTCGGCTGCCTCCCTGTCAGGTGGGGCTGCTGCAGCTCTGCACTTGGATAATATTGGTTCAGTAGACGACTGACGTGGTGATTAAAATGGCTACGATTCACCAAACTCTCCGTTTCTCTGTGCAGACGATCGTCCGTCAGTCCGGCCGCGGCTCCAGCCAGACGTCCGTCCAGAGCAGCGAGCGGCGTTCGGGCCCTCGCGCCAAATCGCAGCTCCCTGTCCCCAGCAGCAGGGGGCAGCAGACACGAGCCTCCACCGCTGCCAACAGCAGCAGCAGCAGCAGCCCCAGCCGAACCCAGACGCCCCCCAGCCGCAGCAGGAGCGTCACCAACAACAGCAGCAGCAGAACAAAGCAGGTTCCCCCCAGCAGCAGCAGCAGCAGCAGCAGCAGCAGCAGCAACAACAACTACTATCGCAACAACATCAACGACAACAACCAATCACACGAGGACATCTGGATCCTCCACAGAGACCTGCATGAAAACAACAACAGCAAGTAGACATGTTCTCCCCCACCTCCCCCCTATGATTCCGCTGTGAACCTCCCTCCATAATGTAAAGACTAGGTACCTGACGACCTTTGACTCTTAGTATTTGTACTTGTTATCCGTACTCGTTACACTGTACTACAGTTGTGTACTTGGGGACCATAGTTTTATTCTATTAAAGTATTTGAAGTATTTGATCGTTTGGTTTGGTAAGATTTTACGTGGGGAAAAACAGCAGAAGGTAATGCAGCAGGTTACTTTACTGTTGCCTTATTCCAGCGTATCAACCTGCATATTATGGGACAGTATTCAGCAGACGAGATACAGTGTAAGAATTTACCGAAGAGACGAGATATAAAGTGTTTGACTGGTGGAAACTGACTCGAAACAGTACTGACACAGTATTCAGAGTACTTTAAGTGAAGTGCTGTACTTCTGCTCCTGGTATAAGGCCATTGAAGAGTAACTGAAGGTACTTACAGGTGTTGCCTTCGTGGTGAAAACTGTTTTTGGATCAAAGAAAGAAACAAGCAGGTTTTTATTCTTTTTTTTGTTGTTTTTGCTATTCAGTATTTTGAGATATTCAAGTGTTTTATCTTTAAATAGTTGCAAGGTTGGTTACTGTTGAAATTAATCAGGGTTTTACCAAATATATTTGTAAATAAGAATTAGTAAGTTTAAATGCTCTATAGATCGGTGTATGTGGTATGACGCTTGTACAGTGACGAAACCTTAAAGTGAAACTGCTGAAAAAAAAGAAAACTTGTACATAGTGTTTGTAAAACCGGTTTGGTTCTGAACCCTTCACTTGTTTCAAAGTGAAGTGGCTGTGGCAATAAGTAATAGAACTGTATAAACACAGGATGTCCTCAATCAACTGTAAGCCATAATAAATACTTTAAACGCCGTCATTTCCCCCGAGTCATGTTCAGTTTGCCCCCCCCCCCGCTGAGCCCGACGCTGAATTCAGACTTTTCGTTTTTGCTTCCCATCATCACTGTGTTCCTCGTATGTTTTTACTTTTCAGGACAAGTTTTATTTGAAGCGGACATTGTTTATATATATAAATATATCTATACATATGTACAGGAGAGATTTTAGTCGACCTATGATTTGGATCTGTACGATAGCTGTTTGAGGTTTAAAGAATTGTCTTTCAAGCACAAACATTAAAATGGCACTGTTCAAAATCCCCATTGGGCTTTTTCTGTTTTTATTGTTGATTTTACATTTTTAATAAAACGCAGGACCATACAGAGCCCCCAAAGTCCCAGAAGAGGAGTTTCTTTTAGCATCTGTAGTATCAGCTAAGGTAAAAATCTGTTCATATATTCAGATACATCAAGTTCTTTGTTAAATTAGGTTATAAATATCCCACATTTCCCAGAATCATCGACCTGCAGAGCAGGGATATGAAGTCTTTGCATACAGCTTTGAATTTGAAGTGATCTCCAGGTGGAAGGAACGACGGTGGTGACGTGTAAAAGGAAACGTGACGATCGAGCTCATTTCACAAAACATCTCAACATAAAGCAGGTTTAAGAATGTAGCGCGTTCACGCTGGAAAAGTTACTGAATTAAGTGTTTTGTTGGTGAAATACTGCATTTGATGCAGACCGCAGGCCGCTCTGCTGCAGAATAACAATCCCGACAGTTTCCACGGTGCATAAACATGAACACAGTGTATTTTCAGTTTGCATTGAAAACCCAAAGACACAATTTACAACACGACAAACACACTTTCATCACCACAGCAGGTAAAAACACCTGGCGACCACAGTGACTTTCCTGCTACATACCTGAGCCTACGTACCTGCACAGCGACACCCGTAGCACAGGCAGTGAATGACAATTAAAATCTGGTTCCGGCTCCTAAATGTTAAATGTTAATGACAGGACAGACAACAAACACCAAAAGCCAAAATCTGATTATACACCAAGTTACAGCCAAGTCCAGTACAGGCAAACAAACCCACGCTCCACATAGCAAACAGAGTTTTGGCACTAGTCCTTCAATGTTGGTTTTAGTCTGTAATCTCACAGAACACATGAGCCCCATTTCATCACAACTAGAATCTAGAATCCAAGATTACCAGCAACCAAACTCCTTTTCTGGTTCAGTTTTTGCCTCTCTTGGATGAAGCGGAGGTCCTCCCGAATTCATCTCTTCTAGAAAAGATGTGAGAGGTCGTGTACCCGCCTCCATCGTCTTCTCAAGCAGCATGTTTAAGACAAACAAAAATATAATAAATATAAAAAAATAATGAATTTTACCAAAAAATGACACAACACTGAAATTCTCAAAATCTTTAGTTTTACTGGAAATAGTTGATTGAACAAATACATTTATACATTTTTGGACATTGTTCTGTGTCCCTTTCCTATGAGTAAGAAACAGCTTTGTTCTTAATTTACTCTGTAAAAAATAATCTGTCACAGTTAACACATCAAGGTATGTCTCCGTAGTACCGTCATTTTCTGCATCGCTGCTTTACAAAACTATTATTCAGTATGAAAGGAGCAACACACCCAAAGGAAATAAAGTGATGTTAGAAGAGTCAAAACGGTTTCCAGTTTACGAGGGAAGTTCACACGTGATGGAAAAAGAAGAAATGCTAAATGTTTGTACAGCAACGCTCTGCAAAAATAGACTTTATTTCACCTAGAAAACGTTTGTTTTTTGATGAATTACTGGCTTCCAGGATTCATCAAGTAACAGAGGTTGAAAAATTAAAGTAAAAAGCATAATTTGTTATCGAAGATCACAATTTCACAACTACACTTGATTTTATGGAGGAACTGAAAAAACTGCACAGCATTTAATCACTGAATCATTTGCCGGTTTCCTCGCTGTGAGAGCTGACGAGTACCTCGGGGTGTCTCTAAAGTGCATTCAGATAGGAAAGTAAGGGAATCTGAGTCATCGCTCGTTAGCAGAGTCGGCTAACAGCGCCACGTTTCCTGTTGGTGTGTGTGTTTGTGTGTTGACTGCAGGGTCAGACTCGCTTCAATGCGTTCCACATGAAGCCGCTGCAGAAGTCTGACTGTTAGCTGCAGAACTGCTGCAGGTCGCTTTGTTTTTGTTGTGTATTTGCAGGCGCTTCATCATCATCTGACGGTCGACTCATCGGCAGCAGTTATTTACACTTACTTCATGCTTCTAAGTCGTGTGCTGACGTTAAATTCCGGGTTTCCAGGCCTGCCTTGATTAAATGATTGCAGAAATAATGAAGCTGTTTTCTTCATATGGAACGTTTTGTGAGATTTCATCGTTCCTGACGCTGTCTGGGGTCGTGAAAAGCAGACGTTTGCTGAGATTTCACATCTGATGCGAGACGTCAGCGGTAAGTAAGCTCGACTGAAGCATCCATCCGTCTAATGTATGATGATTCTGACGCACGCTGCAGCGTCGCAGGCTGTCGTCACAAAAAACAGCTTTACATGTTTTTTATGTATTGACAGGACACCGGCGGTGAACCTGTGTGCCTCCATCGATCATTATGGATATAGTTCGTAAATTAACATGTAGACGGCAGGATTTTTGTGTGATCTGGCCTCAAATGCTCCCACTTTTAGTGTGGACAAAGGCTTAAATGGAGAATAAAAGATGTATTTTCCAATGTAGTCAGGTTAGCTGAGACAGGATCATCTGCATCGTTCATCGTGCGAGCTGCCTGAAGCTGCTCGGATTGGGTGCATATGATAAGTTAAGTTGTGCTCTCTGAGCTCTTACTGTTTGCTCTGTTAGTTTTTAGCTGCACAGCAGAGAAAAGCTCCAGTCTGATCACAGCTTCATGTGAGAAACTTCTACAGTGGCTGCTGTTCTGTGTTCAGTCTGAGTTAAAACTAAAGAGGCTGCAGTGAAAACGAGTCAGAACATGTTGTTCAAAGTCATCCCGCAGTTCAAACCAATTCAAATGTTTTTTTTAAACAATTCTGAAAAGAACTACGACGTGAATTACGCTTTTTCAAAGCAAATACGATGTTTTGGCCTCAGAGGAGAAACTTGAGAATTATTTGAAGTGAAGGAGCCTCACACAGTTTGTCGAGCCCCTAAAAACACCTTCGAAGGCATTTTAAATGTCCAGTTCGTCAGACTGAACCATGGATTTTTGGACATGTTATTATGATGCTTAATGTGCATTTCAGAGGCACATTACTAAGATCCTGCCATTCAGAGCTCCCTGCAACACACACACACACACAGGCAGGTTTTCTCTAATTTAGTGACAGATTTACAACAAAAGTTTCACCTGCAGATTTCTGCACTTTTGCATTTGTCACACAGCTGAAGTTTTAAAATTCCAATTCACCTTCATACAACCAGATTCAAGAAAGTTGTGACGCTGTGAGAAACGTAATGAAAACAAAACAAACTGAGTTTCCTGACAGCAGTTTCCTGAAGTGTTCCTGAGTCCAGGTATTAATCTCTTTATCCAATCATGTGCTCAAAAAGTGTTGAACCTCGCTCCATCCTCACTGTGAACCACTGAGCCTTCAATCATGATGCTATCACCTGTTACCAATCCACCTGTTTACCTGTGGAATGATCCAAACAGGTGTTTTTGGAGCGTTCCACATCTTTCCCAGTCTTTATTTGCTCCTGTCCCAACTTGTTTGAAACATGTTGCTGCATCAGATTCAGAATCAGCAGATATTTACAAAAATCAATGAAGCTGCTGCAGTTAAACATGTTTCTGTTTTACACAACGTCCCAACTTTTTCAGAATCATGGTTCTACAGTCTTGTCTAATCTTGCAGATATGTTGCAAAGTGTTTGCACACGTTACATCCTCTATCGCTTGCATGTTAGTGTAATTTTCTGTCAGTAAATGAGCTTTATCCCTCATTACGTGACAGTAATATAGACGTCAGCGGCTGTGTGTGTGTGTAGTATAAACAAGTCAGTTTTGTTAAAATTTAGACTTTAATCAATTATGATTCAGTGTTGTATTCACCTTTCAGACCCTAAATCATAAATATCAGAACACTGTATCACGTCCTTGTTGTTGTCCAGAGTTACTGGAGTGAGTGTGTGAGTGTGTGTGTGTTTGAGAGCCTGGCCGGTTAGAGGCGAGTGTCGTGGACTTCGTCCTCAGCTTCCTCTGGCAGAGACGAGATTTTGGCGGTCTGCGGTGGCGCCCTCTTGCTGGAGTTGAGGCGGTGAAGCGTCGGGAAGAGGCGGAGCCGGTCGGCGGGGCTCATGGCCTGTTTCAGGTGACTCGTCTCATTCAGCAGCTTCTGGATGGAGTCGTAGCTCTTCATGGAGCTGCCCTCGATCATCTGGACGGACGCGAGGGAGGAGAAGACGGTTACTGTTTATGTGAACTTCTAATGTTTTTACATCCATCTGTCCAGAATCATATGAAGTGAAGACTGAAGGAATTTAATAAAACATATTAAGTGTTATTTTTTGGCAAAATGGAAGTTCTCACTATATTGACATGCATGATTCCAGTGAATAATGTCCACTGAGGAACCTGCTGTCTTCAGTTAGAGACTGTTTGTCCAGAGGAGTCCAGAGGACTGATAGAGAGCTTCATCACATGGTGCAACAACAATCACCTGAAGATCAACATCAGCACAACCAATCAGGATGGACTGCAATGCTTCAAATATGGACGCTGCTGCAGAGAAGCTACAAACTGGAAAAACTTCACACACACGTTCAACCTGCAGCTCAGAAGATCTTCACAATCAGCTCAGTTTTAAGGTGGACGCCCAAGATTAGAGACACCAGTTCAGGATCTGACCACATGTGAAATATGGTCACAATCTGCCTTCTGGTCCTGAGTTATGCTGCTGAATAATGACCAGAAAGAGTTTCTGCACAACATTATGATGTTACAGTGAAGCTGACCTTTGACCTTCTGGATATAAAATGTCATCACTTCATTTTACCCTGAGATATTTGCCTGGAATAATTATGATTAGTGTGTGAATTCTTGGGTTATGGCTGAAAATGTGACAACCAAACTCTAATCAGTTCATCCAAGCGAACGTTTAGAATTTGAAGAAATTCCCGCGAGGTGTTCCTAAGATGTCACGTTCATGAAAATGGGACAGACGACCTTCAGCCACGGCTGTCGCTCAGGCATAAAAAAGCTGGTTAGAGATGGAGACTTATTGTAAAAGAAAATAACTGGCTCAGTTGAACAGTGCAGTTGATGATCACATGTCCTAAAAACTACATGACGTATTTACTAAATCTGAAAATGACTGGAAATGTAGAAATCCAGCTTATGTGAAGACTGAGATGAGACTTTCAGCTTCCATGTTTTGTGTTGAACAAAGCAAACCTTCCCTCAGTACTGAGCTACATCAGGTCCGCTCTACAACCACAGCCAGCAGCAAGCACCCCCCGCTGCTGCTATCAGTAACATGAAACTGCAGAGTTTTCTGTGGACAAACATCTTCGAGCAAAGAAAGACAGTGTCAGGTTCAGTTCAGGCAATCTGAAGCAAAACCTTCTTTTTAAAGACATTTTTCGCCTTACAGAGTTGTCAGTTGTCAACTATCGACCCACCAGGAAGAACCCGAAGCACCAAAATGTCTCATGGCTGCAAGTATTGATCACAAACTTTCTCACCTCTGAAAATTCACTCATTTCCTTTTTGTTCTGGTTTATCTACCCATACATGCCAATAAATATCTATATCAGGGGTCACCAACCTTTTTGAAACTAAGAGCTACTTCAAGGGCACTGAGTAATGCAAAGGGCTTTGATAATACACTTCTGAAATAACAAAGTTACACAGTGTACCTTTCATTTTATATTATTATTAATGATATTCTATGTGAAGACACTGATCGCATATGATCCATCACAATAGTTATTCAGAATGATTAAACAAGGTAGGAAACAGATACATTTCAATATGCAATATCCAATTGTTTCATTTTCAAATGATCACTTCCACAACATTTTGCAGGAAATCTTTTTCAATTTTTACTAGCCACTAACAGTTTTTATCAAATCATAAACTCCGAACCATGTTTGTAATTATTATTATCAATTATGTAAGATTTAACAAAATCCGGCTGCCTGGTGGGTAGTTAGCATGGTAGCTTTTGTGACATGTACTGAAGTGTCTCTTCACGTTGTGCTGCTCAGCCGTCGCCACAGTCGCACCGCAAATGAGACACACACAGTTTTCTTTCACGTTAGTAAAAAAGAACTCTTCCTCCCATTCACTGTGAAAATGATCAGTTTCCTTCCTTTTTTCTGCCATGTTTTCGTGGGTAGAAAACGCGTTCGTCTCCTCATCTTTGCAGCGCTCACGAGCTCATCTCAGCAAAGCTGGTTCGTCATGCGCACTAGACTGACCTCCCACCCAGACTACGTCAGAGTTCGTATATTAAACTTTTTTTATGATATACATTTTTTTTACGTTTTTATGTATTCGTTTTTAAATTTACATCACTGTAAATGTCATTCAAAAAGAATAGCAACACAATTAAATAAAATTTTAGACAGAGCTAATTCGTGATTAGTGCTATTTTTAGAACTGGCTTACGGGCGACTGATGTGGATGCTGCGGGCGACCTGGCGCCCGCAGGCACCCCTGATCTATATATCTATATATATATCCAAAAGGAAAAATAGCTCTCAGTTTTCGGGTCACTTCCCTCATGTTACCTCAAAACCCCATGCAAACAAACACTCCAACACCAGCATAAGGGATTCGTAGGCTTCTACAAACACCTGAGCTTTAAAATATCAGCAGAAATGATCTGTAGAATCCAAATTTAACCTAAAGCTTACCAGGAATGATTGACACTCCAGCAGCGGCTCCACTCTGTGTTCTGATAGGATGACGGTGCAGCCAGAGAACGCCTGCTTCAGGGTCTTCCTCAGGACCTGCAATGTTCTGCATGACATGAAAGCGCAGGCAGCATTGGCCTCAGGTTAAACTACACTGCTCATTATAGGCTTCATTTACCATCTGCACACACACACACACACACACACACAAGCACTCAAGATTGTCACCATATGCAGGGACAGGAACACCACACACGTTGAATTTGGGTGACTTTAGCTACACACACACACACACACATAGATGCGAGTGTGTTGCCGTTAATACTGACATGGGGTCGAGGTAGGCGGAGGGCTCGTCCAGCAGCAGGATGCGGGCCTTGCTGAGGATGGAGCGGGCGAGACACAGCAGCTGCTTGTGTCCGTTGCTCAACACGTTGCCTCCGTCCTCCAGCTGAAAGTCCAGCTTGTCTGGAAACTGCTCGATCACCGACTTCAGGCCCACCTGAGGACACGCCACAGATTTGACCCCACTGACCATCATGCATTTGTGTTTTAATCTCAGAAGTCAGGTCGAGACTGTGACATTAATCCTGAACGGTTTCTCTTTGACCGACGCTGCTGCTTGATTTAAACGAGTCGATTCTGACACGTCACAACATTTTTGTGTGTTTTTAGATACACATTTAAAGACGTGTTGACCAAACACCTTAATTTAAATACACTTAAATACTGAAGTGATATCTATATATTTATATTTGATACTTATTTCCAATATGATACCTGATTTTTTTATGTACAGACACAAAACTATGCTTTTTTCAATACTTTATTAACAAAATCACCCAAAAAAATTTATGTGATGGCAATGAAAACAGATTATATACAATATTTTTCATCCTTTTCATGTATATTCTAGTGATGTGTGAAGAAAATCCATCTGGAAAATCCTGCAACTCACAAAAAAATCTTAACTTCGTTACCTCTAATTGATTGATTAATCGTCAAAGCGTGTGGTAGAACAGAGGAAACAGAGGCTCACCTCTTCAGCTACCCTCCACAGCTCCTCGTCACTGTAACGCTCGTGTGGGTCCAGGTTCATCCGGAAAGTGCCGGTCAGAATAAAGACTTTCTGTTCAAAACATGAAAATCAGAGTCGAGCTGCTGGATTAGAGAAGTTGCTTTGATCGTAATTAAATCAGATCAGTTACAGCGGCTGTTAATGATGTGCTTTCAGGCTATGAGCTGTTTGTGTTAATGTTTTCTATTCGAAATAACAATAAAAACTATATTAATAACTAATCTCTAGGTTTTAAAATAGAAACTGTATTTATTTCTATGTTTAATTTAGTGTATGAAGTGATTCATGTTAGGAAACAAATCAATTTAAAAACAAATGAAACAGCATAAACATACATTTCTTTTCTGGCTTTTCTCACCAATCCTGATATTGTGTTGAAATAAAAATGACCTATTTTATCTCACTTTGACAAAACAGAACAATTTGCAAAAAGGAACATTTGGTGGTGTCGCTAAACAACCAGCTCAACCTCACTCTTCATATGAGATAACTGTGACTCTCTAAAGGTGAATTCTGACATTTTAACTTTTAAAAAGGGCCTTTTTCACCTTCCTGGCTGCACTTTCATATCATCCTGCTACTGATATCAGACTTCAGTGAAATATGGATGGAATATGTCTCTCATTCACCTTCACACACCCAGTTTTTCTCAACCCTATTTGAATTTGAACCAGCAGTCTTGCTGAAAAGCGCCTCAGCAGTCGTAGACGTACCTGCGGCACCACTCCGAAGGCCTTCCTCCATGTGTGCAGGGAGACGGAGCTCCACGAGACGCCGTCGATGGAGATTTCTCCGTCAGTGGAGGCGAGACGGAGCAGAGCGGAGAGGAGGGTGCTCTTTCCTGAGCCTGTCCGACCCAGCAGACCCATCTGCACACACACACAAACACACACACACACATTTGAATCTGCGACATGTATTAATCCATTTCCAGCTTTTCTGTTAATTAAAAAGCTTAATTTACTCATTCACTATTTTCTAGAAATCCTTTATCAGGTGTCCTTCTGTGCATGCATCTATCTAAGTATGCATTCTTAGAGAATACTGTATATACTGCATGTACATATACTGCACATGTAGCATAAAGTAAAGTATAGTCGTGACATTGTGGTTTGAACTGCTGCTTTGAGGCGTTCGGGAGTCTAAAAGCTCTCTGTCCTTTCTTCAGCATCCTAGCGGCAACAATTAATCCATTTATCAGGAGGCTATAGAGAAGCTAATGGGACGAGGCTAAAGTGCTGACACTTACTGAGCTCTGCTGTCCTCCAGGATTCATTATGAGGAGCTCACTCTGACTGTAATTACTGCCAGGAGCAGAGAGACGGGGAGAGCGGTCACATATTACATGTTTTCTCTCTGTCAACTGAAAGCTATTGGCCACTGCTGGCTGCCCTAATTAAAGAGTATAAGACACTTGAAATCCAGATGGACGGGAGATATCACAGATCTGAGTGCATGTGAGTTTGAAATCATAATAAAAAAACAACGCTGACATTATCACCTCATACAGTAAGTTTACATTCGCTCATTAGCAAAGAGTTGCCTCTTTACACATCCAACGTTGGAACGACAAAAGAACGACACTGTGTTAGTACAAAAATCATGATTACAGCAGCTTTGAACACATAAAACATGGCAGCACTCAGCCTTCCTGTTGGAATGAATGTCACCTTGCTCTAACCTCTCTGTGACCCCTTCACTGCAGCGCCCCTCTTGGGCTTATCCGTGTCCTGATGTTTAAAATCCAATAAAGCAGAGCTAACATGCATCACTCTGCCAAGTCTCATTAAAACCCAGTCACACACCCTTTACCCATCACTCAGGACTTACGCTCTGCCCCCCTTCCACAGAGAAGGAGATGTCGCTGAGGATGGCGCGTCCAGTCTCCGTGTACTTCACCGTGAGGCCCTGGACGTCCATTTGGCCGCGGTTGGGCCAGCAATCTTGGGCGTGTGGGTTGTCGATGATGAGGTCTCCTTTACCTCCGGACTTGCCCGGCAGCGGCTCCTCTGATGGCAGGTCGATGAACTTGAACACCCGATCCACCGAACGCATCTGAGAGGGGGGAGAGAGAGGGTGAGGGGAGCTGTGGGTCTCAGGGAGTCACACAGTGTAAATCCAGTTGACTCCTGTTCTCAAAAAACATTTCTTAGCTGGTCTAACCAGCAGTTTCTCAGTCACAAGATGACTTTTCTGTAACCAGAGTAGCACTGCCCCTGGTGGTCAACAGTGGAATTAATCATGTTTTACTGTTAACTCAGTGCCTTGTTAGCATCTGTCTGTATGTTCTCAGTTCATGGTGTGTATGTATACCATAATATGAAGTATAACAGAGAATTTTTCCCTCTTCTTAAGCTAAATAAACCTTTTAAAACCAGTTGGGATTTTCTGAAATACACATGCATCATGAAGCTTTATACCTCAACAGCAGCTTCTCTTACCGTCACTGAACTTGTTGTTCAGAGGGAGTCACTGTAAGGAGCTTTTTTCTTACATTAGAAGATCAGTCACTGTGAAGAAACACTGAAAACTCCCCCAAACACACACACCACCACCACCACCACCACCACCATTGTGCGAGTGTGCACAGAACAAAACGTCCTGCACTGTGATAAGCTCAGTCTGCTCCGCTAACCAAAATGGGAGAGAAAGCAACCAGTGGAGGGGCGCAAACTGGTTCAAAAGAGCCTCACACAGTCTGCAGAAAACAGCAGCCACTGCTGAGGTTCCTGTAGTTCACCCTGGTCTTCCTTCGCGCCCTCTAAAAACACCCTCTGAACCGTAGTCAGAGTGCTAAAGCAGTATCAACTGCTGCTAAACAGCACAAGAGGAAGAAAGAAGACGGCACCCTCGTCATCAGTGGTTTCAGATTTGCTGCTGACTGCCCTTCTGAGGATGTGTACAAACCACAGTGAAGCTCAAAGAATAGCTATTTGACAGACGCTTTTGTCCAAAATGACATTTTTCTTAACATGAGGTGTAATTTGGTGACTCTGTCATGTGGACAAGAGGAATCAGGAACCAAACCACCAATCATGCAATTACTGACAGATGGCAAAAAGTCTGATTGCATCTGGATAAATTCAGAATGCATTTGGTAGATGCTTTTGTCTAAAGAGACTTTAATAAGTGATGGGCCAGAGTGCAGGTTTTGTCTGAGTTCGGAGGGAGGAAGGCGAGCACCAGAGCTCTGAACTGCACGCGAACTTCGACAGGGAGTCGGTTTAATGAACGAGGAATTGGGGTGATGTGGAAAGGTTGAACACCAGACAGGCACGAACGTTCTGGACCGGCTGCAGGGATCTGGTTGCTGACACAGGTGTTAAAAAAACGAACCCATACATGCTCAGCAAAAACCTGCTGTAATGCGTGTGTTTGTAACGCTTGACACACTCCTGACTGGCCACTGGTTGTCTGGTATGTTAATGCAAGTCAGGTGTTGCTATGATGACAGATTTTCGTGTGTGTGAACCACATACCAGTCCGTCTACAGTGATGCTGGTGATGACAGCCCATTGGAAAGTCCCCAGGATGAGCATAGCCAGGGCAACAATGATGCCAACCTCCCCTGGTTTGTCCTCTGTAGAGCGCACACACACGCGCACACACACGCACACGCACATCAATATTGTCAATCAAAGCTGCTCTCTGATGTCAGAGCAGCACTCAGGTATTGCAGCTCTGCTACTGGCTCTATTGGAAACTAATGAGCTGTGAAATGACCCTTTAATGCGCCCTCAACATAATGACAGGGTATGACGCAACAACACGTTTGTTTGTGTGTGTTTCATTAAATGAATGGGAAACACACGTACACACAGGCACACGCTTCCTTTTGCACATGACATTTTATCCGGTGGCATTCCGACAGTTTTGATAAGACGAGCCGTCTGTTATGATCCTGATGTCTGACTTTACACACTGTGACACACAGATAAGGCCGAGGCTTCTTCACATGATCGGCCCAGTGGAAAATAATAAGGTGTTTACTAACTAACTGGAATTTCAACATGTTCCCTTCTGGGATCTATGTGTGTAAACTACTGCTGCTGCTCTCATTCCCTTAAAGGCTCCACTCACAAAACAACAGCGTCATGCAATTTTCTCAGTTTCACCTCATTGGGAGCGTAAATCGCTGCTGTAATATGAAAACCATTCAACTGTGTTATTTTGATTATTTGTGGTAAAGAGTCAGTTTTCCTCCAAATCCTCCAAAACCTACTTTCTTCTTGTGCTCATACAGGTTTCTCGGCATGCAGATACCAACCTCTGAAGCTGTCCCCAGAGCCTTCCCACAATATGTAAATGAATGAAGAGGTCTGCTTTGTTCAAAGCACTGAGACAAACTTACATATGTTTCATTGCTTTGAGCACCACAAGCGAAATTCTTTGGCCTCCGCTGTATTTGCTTGGTGGCAGATTCAGAGGCAAATACCTCAATTTACCTCAATGACCTGAGGAAAGCTTGCATTATTTTTTTTTGTTTTGAGAGCTCTGCAGCAGGTGACTAAAACCACCTGGAACATAATTGGCACACATCTACTGAGCATGAGTGATATCAGTGACTAAACTAAAAGACAAACCCACCCCAACCAAATCCTGTTCACCCTGACGCCGGCTGACAAGCAATACAGAAGTATCCTCTGCTGTACCACCAGACAACCACCACACTCCTCCATAATAACTGCTTTTTGATCCATGACTAGCATAAAGGGACTGCAGCTTGCATTTCGCTGTATAACCCTGCGTTGTAGAATGATTAATAAATGAACCTGCATCAATCCAAAAACGATGCTGTGCTCAAGGCATTAAACAAGTCCGCTCATCACCAGAGCATCCTGAAATTTATACATGCAACCAGTCATCCGTCACTCACGGTTGGTTCCCACAGCGATGAAGGCGGCGGCGGAGAAGAAGAGGACGAAGATCATGTCGCAGCGAAACAGGAACCATCGCAGTGTGGCCAGGTAGTGGAACCAGGTGGCTGTGTGAGTGTTCAGCGCCTTGTGGAAGAGCGTCTCGAAGTAGGTCTGACGCCCAAACGCCCGAATTGTCCACAAACCCTTGAGTGAGATGATGAGGTGGGAGAAGATGGGGCTGCGAGCTGCAGGAGAGGAGATATAATAGTAATGTTAATGTGACAGCACAGATGTTGGCTGTAGCTTGTATATTAAACAGTCTTCTCTCTCTTTCCATAGTAAACTGCTTAGCTGCACTTCAACTTTCTTTTAGTATTGTAAATAAAACAATGCAGCTGCATGCTGAGGGACTAATAGACATAATTTCCACTATTTTGCTGCTTGTGACACCAGAGGCAGCGACACCAGGATGGGGCTGGAGGAAATCCCAGCTCGGCTCATCTCTCCAACCCCGACGTGCTCTGAGCGGCTCCGGAAACACCCCGCCGTCATCACCGACACACACATGCAGTGAAAGAGTCGAGAGCACAGGTCGGGAAGTCCAAAAAACAAAGAGCGGCCTCTTCGTCAGCAGTCCGGTGATCTGTTTTCTCTTTCCCTGGCTGTACAGAGCTGCACTGACCTGCAGGCTAACACACTACAATGTTTAGATAAACGTGTTCGGCTCTGATGTATGTAATTTGTTTTTTAGTATCTCTTTAAATTATGTAGTTTTTGTAGTATGTACTCGAAAAAAGAAAAATAATTCTCAGTTTCACTTTTATGCAAAGAGACTGACAATAGTAGCTAACCTTTTTCTTTTTGCACTACCACATTCTCTTAATGTGTCATTGTTTAGATTGTACAGTTTTTATTTATTTATTTTTAAAATATATGTTTTATGTCTTGTCACAGAGGTTGAGAGTAACGTAATTTCAATTCTGTTTGTCTTGTACATTCCGCAGAATTGACAATAAAGCTGACTTTGAATAAGTATATTCAACCTCCACTGGAACAATATAAATATATATATATATATAATATAATATATATATATAATATATATATATAATATAAAAACACAACATCAACTTGTGCAATATTACATCTTTCACTGTTCATTATTTTCCTATTGTATAAAAGCACAAAACACTGTATTTATTATCCATATCTGACATGTGAATGCTTTTTAAGACTTTTTAAATAACACATAGAATGCAATGAAACCCGTGTTTCACGATCAGAGCAGCCAAAGTATAACCTTGGTTACAAAAAAGTTGAGATGTAAAACACAAACAAAACAGAATGTGATAATTTGCTAATTCTTTTTGACATATACTCGACTGAAAACAGTGCAAAGACAATATATTTAATATTTTGCATCATCAACTTCAATGATTTTTGTTTGCTTATTCTGAATTGCTGATTGAGGCTTTATGAGTGAGCAGCCAGATCATGTTGATGTTCTACCGGGCAATCCGAGAGAGCATCATTAGCTACCAAATTACAGCATGATTTGGCAACCTGACAGTGCGGCTGACAAGCAGGCTTGCCAGCATGCACAAAACAGTGATGAACGTAGCAGGATTGAAAGAATATGAGCCCACGCAGAGCCATTATGGGAAGGCAGCCATGAAACACGCAGCAAAAATCATTGCGGACTGTCAACACCCCTTCTTCTCTGAACACGACCCTCTGCCATCAGGAAGAGAGTCTGTGTGCCAAAGTGCAAATCAAACCGCCTGAAATTGTCACCTCTTTCAGCCTCCATCAAGCTGCTGAACTCCAATGCTAAATTTCAGTGCAATGAAAACACAAGCATTTTAGCACTAGCTTCTTCTGTCAAATTTACAGTCAACTGTCTCTCTTACGCTTTAAGAGGTATTTATGTGCAGCAACTGTCTCGCATTTTCATGTTTTGATGTGATAATGTGACAATGTTTTGAGCTTTTTGGACTTTCTAGTGGAGTGTTGCTGACTGAAGCAGCCTCCTGCAGCGTGACCCGCTGCTGCAACAATCCCAGCTTTGGTTTATGAGCGAGTAACGTCTCCCGGTTTGAACTGTAGGAAAACTGGTCCAAGCAGCTTCCTTGCCACCTCATTATTGGCAAAGCAATGTCAGCAGACAGACCATTTCTGCAACACACCACTTATTACTCCCGCTTGAGGTGTTACAGTAGTTTAAGAGATTGTCCTGCAGATGCTCCCGTACAAACCCAGCGATGGCACAAAGGGGCTCAAGTGAGGAAAAACATGTCAATATGTAAAAGCTTTTAGAAATGTCCTATTCTTTTCAGATGGATACCAAACTTTTTGCTAATTGGTGGATAGCTGTTCTGTTATTCACCATGCCTTATGTCCTTTAACTGTTCCCGCCCCGCTGCGGCAGCCCATCCATCCTCTCCATCAACCCTTCCTCTGTCATGTTTTTGTTCTTCAGCCTGACCTTTGGCCCCTTGGCCCTGGGCCATCCACCAGCTCTGCCTGCTGACGGGCAGTTACAATGACTGTGGCGTCTGCGCCCAAATCTCGCTTCCTCTGTTCGCCCTTTTGGTTTCATGTTCTCACTTTTACTCCTGAATATTTGAACTCTTGCCGGTCCCCTCTCTGCCTGCTGTCCTCCTTCTAAACTCACACTCTTGTATTGTCATATAAAAGAGAAATAAAAATGTAGAACTTAATCTAACTTCAGAAGTAAATTCTCTTTGAGCTGAAGACCAACACCCTTTAGGCTGGTAGGAGTTCAGCCTGTTACTCAAGAATACTTCAGCAAGATGGCCTCAAAAACATCAGCAAGTCCCATTTAGCAAATGTACTGTTACATTTTACCCACAATGCAATAGATTCTGATGCACAGTAGCCTAATGCCCAGTAGTAACCTTTCATACATACATATTATAAAGTATATCAAGGTCTAACTTTAAAATACATCTGAAATACATCTAAATGCATTCAGAATGCATTTTTAAGTAACAGATGTAAATTTCCTGATCCATATTTGAAATTTAAGAAGACATTTTCTACTTTCAATGAAATGTATCCATCACGCAACAGCTCGTTTTTCAATTTTGCCATATTTTGTTTGGATTTAGATATTGCAAATGTATATTTTCCCTGTATTCTGAGAGGGTCAGTCTCTTACTCAATGCTCTACTTCCCACACAATGCTATGACGAGAAGCATTAGTATAGAATGTCTTCGCTTGTCATTTCTCCCCCAGTTCTCACCTTCAGCCTCCAGTAGCTTGAGTTGCTGTCCAGTTCGTAAAAAGTACTTTCTGAGGATTACGAAGATGGCAGCCAATGGGATTGCAGCGATGAAGATGTAAGGCCGCATGATGGACACGGTGAAGATGGCACCCGTAACAATCAATGTCAGCTGGTGGGAGGGGAAACATTTAGAGAGATAAGCTGCAGAAACAAGCTAACACTGATACATGTCTGAAGGGTGTAGAGTATAAAACATTAGCCACATGAGCTATAGTTGGTTACTGAGGGAAGTACAAACATTTAGCAGTGCTCTCATTGTGTCTTCTCTCGCTATGAATGTAATACAAAGATAAAATTTGAATGTGAAGCATGCTAACCTTATAGTCTTAATGATACTTTGATGTGACATTTGTAGTGGAGGGGAGAATACAGTCAAAATAAATGTAGGAACTTCTGGCAGAGCCTTATTACTATTCTTAAATACCTGTATGAGGTCAAACAGCACCAGAGGCAGCATGTCATCTATGGTGGCCATGTCTTTAGTGAATCTGTTCATAATCCGGCCTGGAAGAAATTAGAAAAAACTCTAGCATTGTACTGGCTCGTTATATTAATCTGGCATTCAATATGGCTTGTGGTTCAACAAGTAGACAAAAACAAAACAGGTGAACACCAGGATACTAAACCACAATATTTCATGGCATTTTTAGCTGTTTTTTTTTTTATTTAATTAAACTAAAAAAAAGATCCTTGAAGATATGAAGAAGAAGAAACGTAAACTGAGAAAATCACCTGTCTTCATAGTGTTGAGTACAGCCATGGGGGCTCGAATTACAGCGCTAAGCATCTGTTCATGCAGTCTTTTGGACACCGTGAGTAACGTGTGCACTAAGGGGAGACCCCTGAAGAATCCCAAGGCCAGCACGCTCTCTGACGTGGCCACGTAGATGTAGATGATGTAGTAGGCGCTGGTCGGTGTGACGATGACTGCAAGGTGGAAGGGGGGTGACGAGGCGTTGGGGTGCTGCTCATCGACGTAGTTGGGTGATGAAGGGTTGGCGCCGTCCCTCCAGATCGTGCTGGTGGAACAGAGCAAAGGATTGAGAATGAAACACAACACACACTGTCGCCCTGCTGGCCCGGAGACTCAAGAATACAGATCATAGTTTGCACCATTAAAGCAACTGAATTTTTAACATAGTTGCCAAGAGGCTGATATGCATGCATAATATGCAAATTAATCTTTGAAGTATGTGAGACTTTATACATGAAAAACTGAAAAATTCTTCAATAAGGAATCTTTGACATTTGAAAGGACTGATTCCTCAGAAATACTACCAATTAGAAATATTAGAATTTACTCTCTTCTTGTCTATTTAAACCTATTTTATCCAAAAAATGTTGGGATGCTGTCTAAAACATAAATAAAACAGAATGTGATAACTTGCTAATGCTTTTTGATACATACTCGAGTGAAAACAGCACAAAGTTAATATGTTTGACCTCATCAGCTCCACTGATTTTGTAAATATCTGATTATTCTGAATCTGATGCAGCAACAATTTTCAAACAAGTTGGGACAGGAGCGACAAAAAACTGGGAAAGACGTGGAACGCTCCAAAAACACCTGTTTGGATCATTCCACAGGTAAACAGGTTGATTGGTAACAGGTGATAGTATGATTGAAAGGCTCAGTGGTTCACAGCGAGGATAGAGCGAGGTTCACCACTTTGTGAACACATGATTGTATAAAGTAGTCAGTAGTTTGCAAATTAAAAAATATTCCCATTAAACATGCATGTTAAAAATTACTTTAGCCATCAAATACTTTTGTTGAATAAAAAAGACTTCATTAACAATAATAATATTCAGCATTTCTGTGGAATATTGGAAATGGCAGTTCAGTACAGACTGAACAACACTGGCACCAATGTCTTCTGCTGTTTCAGTCTCTCATGAAACATGACACTTACTCAGTAATGAGGAAAATGCCGATGACTGAACCAGCAACCTGTTGGTGGAAAGAAAGAAAAG
Organism: Chelmon rostratus; assembly: GCF_017976325.1. Taxonomy (NCBI): domain Eukaryota; kingdom Metazoa; phylum Chordata; class Actinopteri; order Chaetodontiformes; family Chaetodontidae; genus Chelmon; species Chelmon rostratus. The sequence continues at coordinate 25,905,952 of NC_055663.1, forward strand.
CATTTATTGTTGATTAAATTCACATAATAAAAAAACAAACAAAAAAACATGAAAATTGAGTTTTACCTCAATGACAAAGACAAAGAGGATGAAAATTAGGACGTAGACTAAGCTCTTGTTGGTGGTGACGTAGCGCAGGTAAGTGCTCCATGAGGTAGTTTCAAAGATGTTCTCACGTTCATCTGCGAAGCATTGCTGCGAAGACACAGGAAACTCTTTTACCACACAGATCCACCCAAACTCAAGCACCCTGAATATCCAGCAAAACCTTTATTTAGACTAAATCAGGTACATTTTGTGGACATTCACAAGGTGAGTTTGAAGAAAACAGTTTGAATCTTCTGGAATTCTAAAGATAAAAATGAAATATACTCTAACATGTCTAAGGGGGTCTAACAAAGCTCTACCTCCATGTCTTCTTCATCCACTTCCTCACTAATGTCATAGACACTGTCCTTGGACAGGCGGCGGGCGTAAATGTCCAGCTCAGATGCCAAGTCACACTGCGGTGTGATGGACAGCTTTCTTCTGAAGGAGGACTGTATCTGCTCCCTGCGCTCCTGGCCCTGAGAGTTGGTGATGAATGCCAGGACTGACTGGCGCCGCTGCCCGTTGAGGTGCTGCAACCCATGGTGGTACAAGTTCCCCCTGGGGAGCACCTCCTCCACTTGGTCATCCTCAGGTACGACAGAGAATTTCCTCTCAGAAAGTTCACGAACCCCGTCCTCCATCGCCATGGACTGGGGGGTATTTGCAGTCTGTTGGGAGTTCCCGATGAAGGAGAACTTGCGAGCAGCCGCCAGGGGGCTCAGGATGAGGGACTGTTTGCGTTTTTCTGGGTAGCCATCACCTCCAGGATGGCCTTGGGATCCAGAGACGATTATTGGAGGCGGCGGCTGGCGGAAGGACTGGCGAATAGGCTCTGGGCCTCGGAAGCCGGCGGTTTCATCGACGGAGACCCTGCGGAGGGTTTCTGTGAGGATGGAGCTGCGGCGCTCTGCGTTGATGTTGTCATAAGCTTCCAGGCCGAGGAGGAGGGAGCTGAAGTCAGGCCGCTGCGCCTGCAGCTCCGAGAAGGTGCCGTAGAAGTAGCAGTCCCCGTTGTGCAGAAGGAGGATTTTGTCTGCTCGTTTCAGATGTTCCAACTTGCTGGTGACCACAATACGCGTCTTGGAGCCCATAAGTTTACAGACGCATCTGTGCAGTGATACAGAAAATGGATTTAAAAAAAAAATAATACAAAAATCAATGAGTCAACTTTTACATATTTCTTTTTTGTGAACCAAGCCTGACTGTCAAACAAAGGAGTGTCAAATCTTTAAAGAATAACCAACACCCGAAACTAACCAGCTACTGTACGTTCTTATTACTGTGGCTATGTTCAGGCTTTGACTGCTTAACCAAAATGCTCATTCGACCATGATTTTGATTCTGTCTGCTTCTCCCCTTTGAAAAATTGCCAAAGTCCACATTTCATCAAAGGATAATTCCCTTTTGCTCAACTTAAGAAAAAAAAAAAGCATTTCCTGAGAAGGCAACAGTTTGATGAAGCAGCCATAACTCACCAACCCGAGTGTGTCTGACACAACAAGGGATAACCTTGACCTTGTACTTAAACTTCAGCTCAACCACCCCCACCTCCTCCACATGAAAGACTCTCTGTTGGGATACAAACTTCTCAAAGATCTCTTTCTCTGTCACAATGTCCAGGTGGGTGAAAGGTGCATCCAGCAGGTAGAGGTCTGCATCTTTATACACAGCCCTGGGGGAGGAAACACATAGTGAGTCAGAGGGAAATAAGAAGGGGAAAAAATGTTAGAATATGAAAGAAATAATGAGACGTAGAGAGAAAACATAAACGATAATGTAAGTGAAATAGTGAGATAATAGTGAGATAATACCGGAAAGTAACAGACACAGAAAGAGAAAGAGAAGAAAACTTTCTATATGAAAACAGAGCAAATGAGGAAGTGGGGTCCCTGTGGAGATAAATCAAATCCGGTGAGTGCTTCTAGTTACGGTGAGTGGCGGCAAATTGGTGTCAGGACCCGGCACCAATAAATAATGCATGGGAATACGAGAGTGTCTGACTGCTGTAATCTCAACACAGATTTAATGGAGTCATAAAGCTCCTCTGAGGCCGTAGAAAGCACTCGTCATTACAACGGGAGACCATAAAGCACAAAAGTTAGCGCCGGCAGACAAACAGATAAGAACGATAGGTGACGGCTTTTGGAATCAGCTTTGGCAGGTTATGAGTGTGCACAGAAGAGGCTCGATTCTTTACACTGCTGGGAACCAACACTGACACTTGAAGCATCGCCAATGATGTTTTTATTTGCTTACAAGGAATGATTATGATACTGATAACAGTGATTAGATTATGGCCCTGAAATTGAAGTTACTCATTGTGAATGACAGCGTGCATGCAGGAAAACAAGCTGGTGGGTGTTTTCTTCAGTCAGCTATTTTTTGAGTTGATGTTGGTCCTTTAAAGGTCCAATGTGTAAGATTTAACGGGATCGATTAGCAGAAATGGAATATTCATAAGTATGTTTTCATCACCTGAAAATAACAATTATTGTGTTTTCATTAACTTTGAATGAGTTCTTTATATCTACAGAGGGAGCGGGTCCTCTTTCACAGCGTCAGCCATGTTGCACCGCCATGTTTCTGCAGTAGCCAACAGCGGACACACCAAACAGGTGTTCAGCTGGTTGCAATCTACAACCTCACCTCTAGATGCCACTAAATCTTCGACACTGGTCCTTTAATCTCCTTCCCCTTTCTCACTGAACCATAATATACTGCAGATCCTAGTAAACAAACTGATGATCTCAGTTCAATTCAACTCTTGGTATGTTTATCTCTTCAGAGCTCTCAATAGCTCTTCATCAATTAGGGGCATGACTCAAACCCTGAATCTTGTTCTATTTTTGTCTTCTTGTCCATGGTCACATAAAGGACAGCCACAGACTGTAATTATGAGTAAACAGCGGTGGTGGTCTGCGCTGACAGACGCAAGAGGGTGAAGGAGGCGTGCTGACAGGTGCTCAGGTGTGACGGGAAGTACCTGGCCATGCCGAGGCGAGCCTTTTGGCCGCCGCTGAGGGTCACCCCTCCTTCGATGAGGAGCGTCTTGTCTTTCTCAGGCAGCAAAGCGAAGTCCTACAGAGGAAAAGAAGAGGTCAGCAGGTCAAACACCTACATGCATGATCACATACCGTACGATAGCAAGAGGGACTGTGTCAAACCAACTCCAAGGAATATCTCATATCCACCTTTTCTGCATCAGCACCGACTTGCTCATGCATCAAAGTAAAACTGATCACTTCTGCTTCTCCTCTCAGTTGTTATTCCTTCAGTTATTTTCAGATATGCTTCAAATGTGATGGGGGTGAGGTGCACTACCAGGGCGCTAAATGCTGCAGTTCTGAAACTAGTTTGAAGATATTTAAACTTTATCTACTAATTCTGATAACTCTGGAATGAAAACACAGCACTCGTACTGGGCCACTGGGATAAAGGTTGTTCTTGAAGCATAAGTTCTACACATTGAATATGTTCAGCAGATGAAATGAAGCTGAAACTAAAGATTAAAACACTATATCTGCAATATGCAAGACCACAACAATGAAACAGCTTCACCAGCTTTGTGTCTATTATTGAGCTTGTGATGAGTTTTTAACACACGAATGGTTGAAGCGTGACATGTGTAGTCTTCTGTTCACCTGTTTTGAACTGTCCCCTTTGCACTGCATGAGGGCAACCTGTCCTTGCACAATGTCCTTGTGCAGAGTGTCACAGTTACGTTAACCTTACAAAGACACTTCTCTGCCCATTAAGATGGCTGCAAAGACCCGACATCTCCTATTCAAGGTGTAGTTTGTGAAAATATTTAGTGTATAAATGATTTTTGGGATCTGGTAGCTATGGCTATTTCTAATGTTGTCTGGGCAAGGAAATGCAATAAAATGTTGGCACCATGCGGTCAGCAGAAAACACTGTTTTTACCCTGAAAGTCTCAAAGTGAAAGCACAACAAAAATAAACGTTTTTTCTGTCTGGGTGGTTGCCGTTTCAAGCACTTTAAACCATTTAAAAGACTAATTTATTAACTAATATGCACAAAGATGCATTATTTTACAGTTTAATGGAAGTGCACCATTAAAAGAACTGAATAAAGCTAATGTGGTAAAGTATCAGCAAAGTCTGTTTAAACACATACGTGACTTTAACCTGGTAACAGGAGTAATTCATGTTCATGGGATCACAGATTTATTGTCAAAAGTTCACACACAAAAAGCACAAACCACAGATGGGGTAGGCACATGAAGGATGTCACAAGTAGAGACATAAACTGTGTTCGGTGGTAATCGATAATGAAAATAGACGCCCACACCAATATGAATGAAGTGACAGCACAAGTTTATCATTGTTAAAACTTCCTACCTTTTTAACGGCAGCTTCCGCTGTCCTGACAGGAGCGCATAGGGAATCAAGTTAACATGTTGTTTAACAGCTTGTAAAATAAGGAAGCATCATAAAAAAACACATGTTGTGTGTCTCACTGTGAACAAAAAGCACCTGCCGGGCCAGCAGCTAGCGGCTGGAGGAGGTGAAAGATGAGTTTACAGTGGGAAGACCACCCACGGCAGTCTGTCTGCTGCTTCAGGGGGCAACAATAGTGAGGAATTACAGTCACAAGCCCACTAAAACTCCTCGTCTCTGTCTGGAGAAATCTGCTCCGGTTGTCACTCCTGCCTGTCAGGGTTGCCTTGGGGATTTTTCCTGAAGTAGAAAATCCTGTGTGCACCTTCTCTCCTCATTTTAAGTCATCTCTAGTCTCTTGAAGTGACAGAAAGAGCATAGTGCTGCTACTCAAGATTTAAATCTGCCATCATTCTCAAATTAATTGACAGGCTTTAAAATTTAAAGTGTAACACACTACAACATCGAATGATGCTGCAAGTGGGTTCGTTTACATGGGTTATGTCAATACTGCAGTTTATGATGCAAATAAGTCAGGATCATTTTAGAAAAAATAAATGCAGATTCTCTATGAAAGACAACCTTCAATAGGAATATTGATAAAGATCGTGCTATTAAATAAGAATCTTGTGTTTCGAATTTGGAAAACATGAAAAATATGAGCATATATGAGCTGTAATTCTAAAATGTTCCTACTGTAACGACAGACTAATACACTATTTACGCTCACTTTTTTTTATTAGTTACCACAAATGACGACTTCAAGCAATGCATCAACCTCAACACTGCGAGGGAGAACTACTTTTTTAACAATCTGTCATTTTTAGAGGTTGCTTTAACAAAACTTCAGAGGAATCGTCTCCTGTTTGTCAGCCTTCCTGCCATTTCCATATAATAAACAGAAGAACTGTCAGTGTGACTCCTCTCCATACTGCTTTTGTTACCTCACTTTCTTCGACACCTCACGCCAGCGTTTGACGCCTCAAAGACAAAATGGAGGCTGTTTTTTTTACGGCACATGGAGACGTCAAGATTGCATGCCAGCTTTGTTTGCTGTGACAACATGTTGTGTTTTTGTCAAAACCACTGAGGCGCTGTCAGTGCCACAGGAGATCGGGCGTGGCAGAAAATAAATATGATGGTGTCACCCTCTGCATGAGCTGCTGCATTGATTTCAGTATAAATAATATTAATAAAGTGTATTTAAAATCTCAACATGTTCTTAAAAAAGTCACTGATTTATCAGCATAAATCGAAATATTATCAAAAATGGTTTTTTTTTAATAGTTGGAGTAGTTTGGATATATAGAGTATGTGACAGTTCATTAAATCACTGTAATGTACCGTAATTCCTAAATATTAACAAAATAGATTTACAAGAATAATGCATTTTAGATCGTCTATGTGTATGTATGTACAGCATGTTGGATGTATAGTGTCTGCTTACACACTATGTATTTTTTTTAAGTATGCCTCGGTGTGTAAAATGCATGTGCAATATTAAAAAAAAACATTTTTCACCACCACTTTACTTTCATGTATGCAGCATCATTTTTTTCTGCTCATCAACATAAACCATTTTTCATAATATTAGCTAATACTGACTCACAGACCGAACAGGCCCGCAGGTCTGGCGGTTTGTCCATACAGCTCGTCCGTGCTGTAACGTCTGTCACTGAGAACCAACAAGCTCATATTCCATCCCAGTGACAAAACGAGAGATTTCCATGGCAACAGAGGAGACATTATTCTGCTGAGGGGACGTCACTCAACACTGAGGCTTATGAGAGCGCGAGTGTGTGTGTGTGTGTGTGTGTGTGTGTGTATCAGTGTAAGAGACAGAGAATGTGCAGGCATGTGTGTCTTTGTGTGTGTGAGGGACATAATGGGTGTAAATGTGGACCGGGGGAAACCTGAACCTTCTTGACGCCTCGCAATCAGAAAACTGAGCAGAGAACATCAGGAGGAAGCTGAGTATGAGAGAGGAAAGTTTGGCCATGACGTAATATTTAGTGGCGCTTCTTAATTCTTTCAAAATAATTCTAAAAACATGACTTCCACCCAAATCGTCGTGCATGAGCGTTTTAAACAGCACTGATCCTGCGCATTAGGTCATTGAACACTCGTGCACCATATCTGCATGTCCAGTGTGTTCCAAATGCTTGTGTTTTCACCAAAATATGGGTGTTTATACTCATATTTATTTGGAAAATATGAGTGTTTCAGGCTCTTTGACCATATTGACTAGATTTCTTGGTAGAATATTCTGCAGGAGTGCTGTTAGAATATTGAGAACACTGCTGCCTGGGTGACTGCATCGATTTATCACCAAAATAAAGTCTTGGCAAAAATCCTCTGCTATAAAAGAAGTGGTTATGTTCAGCCAGCGTGGTTGAACATACCTACAGACATCAACTTCACCTGCAGAACAGACGGTGTGAAGAAGGGAGAGAAGAAGCATGAAAAACACGATAAAGTGAATGTACCTCCTCCAGCTGGCAGGCCTTGATAACGGAAGTGTAACGGTACTCGTCATAGGTCAAACCAAACAGGATGTTGTCTCGAATCGTCCCCGGCATGATCCACGAAGTCTGCGGTGAGAAGGAGATGCGACCGCTGTGTCTGATTTTACCCTCCGTGGGCACCAACTCTCCCAGGATCATCATGAGCAGAGAACTCTGGAGGAAAAACCAGGTTACACTTCATCCAACTACGTTTTTATTCTAAGGCATTAAGATTTTTCTCTCACATAGAAACACCTGGGCGTGTCGGGTTTCACTGCTTTGTAGCGAGTAGATTCAGCGTACTCTCTATAAACACTCATACCAAACTTTAATTTGGATGAGATGATTTCTTTGACCCACCTTCCCCGAGCCAGTGGATCCAGCCACCGCCAGCATCTTTCCCTTCTCCAGGTACAGGCTGATGTTTTTGAGGACAGGTGTGACGTAGAGGTTTGTGAAGAAGAGGCCGGGGTCACCGTTCAGGTGTCCGTTTGCTTTGTTCTCCTGCTTGATCTTCTCAAACAGTTCCCCAATGCCCTGCAGAAGAGTTCAAAATCAGCCTCAGCTATACTGTAGCACATAATATTATGTAATACTACACTGCACTACAATATGCTGTTATAGTAAAAACAATGCACCACACTAGGCTGTAGTATCCACAGCCTAGTGTGCACATGTACATGGCATGTGCTTGATAAGTGTTGTTCGTTTAGTTTACATAACTGCCTGCTTCAGGGCTGAATGAGTGTGTCCGTCACGCTGTGCTTTCAGATAGTGACACCGGGCCAAACTGCAGTGCGAAACAAGAGATTCTCCAAAGACAGAAGAAGTCTCACAATGGCCTTATTTCACCTCATCTGTCACCGCCTCTGTAAAGATTAATGGCTGACACATCTCACTGTTAGAAAAGGGGAACTCTGCTTGACTCGGCGGCTTAATCATTGACCCCTGCGGCATTTTATGGGTCACCGTTCCTCCAATGCCGGGACTTGCTGTGGTTCGTATATGTTTGCCTGTGCAATTCTTATTCTAATGAGCTGACGTACACGCTGTCAGCTGTAAAGAAAGGCAACACCCCTCCCATTCATCTGCGAATGGCACATTCCAGGAAGGGGAGAAGGCAAGGGGAGAATCTGGGAATTAGGTGATGAAGGCGATTCTGGATCTCAAAGGCAGATTCAGAGTGTTCCCAGCAAAGGCAAAGTTTGGTGACGACACTGGGATAATTAATTATGCAAAGTGACGGGAAAAAACACAGTGGGGCGTTGGTTTTCTCACGGTGTTGGGTGGTCACTGAATCACACCTGTTAGACTAAGTTTACAGCTTCTGCCTATACATAAGATTATACTACCCACTCCCGATGATGGTGAGGAATTAACATTTATACCTGTAATGCATGGTGCATTTAGGGGTTGTGGGAGTTCTAACTTGCCTTACTGGGTTTTTGGGACTCATATCATTATTGACATCTGAGAGTCAGATAATGTTTTATTATCTGTTTCTATTCTTCTGTTTTTACATAAATACATTACATAAACAAAAATATTTGATACTTACAGGTAACAGGTTGCACTGACATTTCTTGTTTCCTATTGGCTGACATATGGCCACATTATCTACAATAAACCAATATTGGCCAATAGATCAAACTGGTCACTTTTTATTTATCTCCACTGCTCTTTGTGGTATTATAAAAAAAAAAGCTGAATATTAAAATAATAACACGAGGCACAAGAAACTGCTGATAGTTGCATCCATCTACTGAAACAGAACCCATGAAACATATGATTTCGGGATCATTCTCACTACAAACTAAGGATAATGATGATTTATCAATGACTGATCAATGAACATTCAGATTTTGATCAATTAAGAAAGTTGTCTCAGTATTTGTGTAACCCTGGTGGATCGGTTCACATGGTGTTTTCAGCTGGTTTTCAGTGGATTTCAGTAACAGTGCTGCACCCTGAGCCACCCTCATTATAATGTGGGCATGGCATCTACATAACAATCAGCAAGATTTTAGTGTGTTGTGAAATCCAAGCAGCCGAACATTTGTAGGCTACAACACTTGATTGATACAAGGATGGGATCTTTGTTTCCTGCATGTCATCCAGAGAAGTCTGATAGTTGTGGTGGAAAGTTAAGTTTTTTTGCATTCGTTTGGCTATATGGTGAATAAAAACATTTCGTGCTATGACAGTAGTTATTGCATGACTCAAATACCTAATTTACCTGTGTTGTGCTGTGAAAATAGCCCATTTCATTTTGAATGTAAGTACTTAACTTACTTAATACGTAATACTTATTATTGATCATCAACATAACTGATGATAGTTTAAGAAACCTGCTTAAAATGTGTATTGCTCCTATCAAGCCATGCAATCATGGGGATCTCAGTGTTTATCTTGGTGTTACTTGACCTCAGGAAGCATTGTTCTCACCTAATGGAGGAAACGTAACACTAAACATACAGTATTTGCTATACGTGTCAAATGACAGTAATTTTCATTAAGTCTCACATTCAGCTTTGACAAACAGATAAACACACCTCGTCCCAGGATGCAGACACGTTGACTAGCTCCACTTCAGTGGTGGTCAGGTTGTACTCCAGCACTCTGTACTCTTCCTTCATCAGGAATTCCTGGAGAAAGCAAAACGCAGGCAGATGCATCTGCATTATATATGTATTTCTCATGTACTGCTCAGTCCTGTTATGAGCCAATGCCAAATCTGACATTTTTAAATGGAATCTGCTGATCGCCTTGACATTTCTAGCAGGCACGCACGTCTCAACGCCCCTCTGAACCAACCTCGATCTTCTTGACCAGTGCCAGCGTGTCGTACCACATCTGGATGGATCCTGGGAGCTGGCGGGTCAGCGTCATTCGCAGCACCATGCAGTAGGAGGCTGTGGTAAAGATGCGGCGCAGGATGATGCCTTTACTGAGTGCATGCGGAACGACGGCAGACACGATGACCAAGATGGCGGAAAAGAAGTACGAGGCGCTGTAGAAGTAACGCAGAGAACCGATCTTCCTCGTCAGCGTCATCTCGTCCCTGAGGAAGGAAGGAGAAGATGATTACATGTACCATATCTAACATGGGCCACATCAAAATTTATACCAGAAAACCACTGCTAGATAGCAACCAACTACCAAAAAGGCATTCTGCTTAACAACGTGTCAGCTTTTCATGCTGCTACTATCAGGTAAATGTGAAGTTTTGGTGGCTCTGTGTTAGCTCTGATACTTATGAACATATTTCTGCACCACAACACCAAAACTCTTTGCCCTACGTTTATTGTACTTGTCAATTACAAAGATCCCGATTCTGGCTCAGACAGCCACCGGTGACGCCAGCGTGGCTCTGCTGGTTGACCACATGTTTTAACATCTCCCTCTCAATTTTAGCACCAGGTTGATTCCATTTCTACTGTCCAGTCAAAGCCTTTTCAGTGTGATGTTGGCTATGACCAGAGTAATGCTGCTTCCTTCTACACTACTGTCTACTTTAACAGTTGTGTTGAGGGAAAGAAACTACTAACAGCCAACTTTTAGATGCTTTAACACTTTCTGTTCTTCTGAAGACTTTCAAGCTATTTTAAATAACCAGCAGATAAACTGTTGTAGTCAGCATGAAGCAAACACAAGTAAACTAATGTAAACTTGGGTATTAAAAGACTGCAAAATATCTGGAGGAAATGTTCCTTTTGTGGTACAGTTGCTGTGTGTTTTGGTGTCTTACTGCCTGATGTTCTTGATGATGGTCTCCATTACCTCCTCCCAACCGTATGCCTTCACAGAGTGGATGTTCTCCACGATCTCTGAGGTGAGAGCCAGGCGGCGGTTGATCATCCCTCCTCGCTTCACCCTGTTTGCAGGACACACTTTTACATTACCAACTACATCAGCATCATACGTGCACAGAGGCAGATTTCTGTGAGTACACAGAAATAATGTACTGTATATGCAGATGCACAGGCAGGTACACAGACAGAGCAATGCACGTGGTCACCATGAGCACACACGTGCAAGCATGAAACCTTGCATATGTACAAGTATGAACATGCAGCTACACATGCTCAACGCACCTGTACTGTACACAGCAAATGTTTGTGCATGATGTGTGCTGCACATATGTGCTGTATGTATATGTGCAGTATGTGAATATGAAAGTAACAGCACAAAATGCATAAATGTATTTCTTTAACAACTTCTGAAAGTGGTTATCGGAGAAAAAGATGAATATATATATGTAGCTATTTTTTTCAGAGAGCAGACAAAATACATTATGTTATAAATTATGTTATGGTTGTAATATACTGATATATGTTCTATTGTATGAGTGAATGTGTGGTAGTGTTTCCCCACCGGTGTGGTCCCATCTTCTGTGTGAGCCAAGCCTGGATGATGCCCAGCAGAGTCAGAGATGCCAGCGCGCAAAAGCTGTTCACGTCGATCAGCTCCCAGAGCAGACCCACGCACAGTATACACTGCAGGGGGGTGATCCACACAAAGTGGGCCAAACCCAAACTCTGGAATAAAACACACAGTGACAGTAGTGTATATAAGGTAACTGGAATATGACTTTTATTACAGGAGTAAAACTGGAAATGTTGTTTTGCTTCTGACCACAGGTCAAAGGTCAGGTTCAAGGAACACTGGACTGAAAACATTGTTTTCAGTGTCATCACTACCTGTGTGCCTGGAGGGTGGCTCTGAAACGTTATTCAGCTTCGATCAATGTACACAAAACAGAGCTAGAGACAGTCATGTGCATCAAAGGTGAAGTGTTTACTACGGCAGCAACAAACTAAAACTCTATATCAAGCCATATTTTTGTGAAAACATGAGGATTTGGAACATGCTGAGCATACATGCAGACAGCATAGCATGTGGATTATGCTAATATAGGCTATTACATGAAGAGCCAGGTCTGACTACGATGCGACTGGGATTCAAACATTTTCATTCAAATAAATGTAGGTTTCATCTATGGTGCTTTCCAACAGCCTTGAATCTACGTGTGATGTGCATATAATTATGTTACTTCCAAGTTCTGAAGGAAAACTTGATACTTTTTTTTGGGTCAACCAAAACAATAATTCTTATGATTAATTATTAATGAAAACTAAAAACGTACTGTATGTTTTCTGTGAGTGTTATTTTGACAATGGCAAATATTCAAACGAGGTCTGGTAAAAGCCTGTAAAAGAAAATCCATCTGAACCACTGCAGCACACCTTCATTCACCTGAGTGAAGTGAGAGTGCTGGGTTTACCACAGGGCATTTTGGCAGGACTACACACTGAGACATGACGTCACATTGATAATGTTTTACAGCTGTTTTTTTTCTGAATAAAATTCCCCATCCTGACACACTGTGCATGAAAGACTTGCAGTATAGAAGAATGAGTGATTTCATCCAGTCAGCTCACCTCAATAAGCTCCCTTTCATCCACTCACCTACAAGGGAATCAGCTCACACACAGACTAGGTAACCCCAACCAATCATTATAGTGTAAGAGAGAGTGGTGCACCGGGCCAAGCCACATCCAGGCCAGGTGATAATTGTCTCAAAGCAGGTTGCAGAGTGTTTCCACATTCAACACTTGAGCGAGACCCAAGGCAAGACTGAGTTCAGCGTGTACACGCACACACACGCACACACACGCACACACACGCACACACGCGCACACACACACACCTCCAGCTATGTTGTCTTGCATAATCAGGAATTTGTTTTTCAACACTGATTCAGTTACAGGGTGTTTACGTATACACTCCTAATAAACAATTAGTGTTTGTTTGTATATGTGTGTGTCTATTGTTCTGCATCTACTGTATTCTAATTGTCCCTCAGTGTGAAGGTGATGGGTCATAAAACAGACTCACTGAAGTCAGTGAGGGTGTGAACTGTCAATCCTCCTGTCCCTCATCCTGCCTGTGGAGACAAAAACTTTCTCCCAGCTATTTCCGCATGAGTGGAAAACTACTGTATTGTTCCTTTCACTTGAACTGATCTGATTTTTGCACCCAAACGATGGGACATAATTAACATTCAACAGTCACTTTCAAAAGCATTTCCTGTAGTTCAGAAATCTCCACAGTGTACACTAAAATCTCATTTTATATTCATCTCTGTACTCTTTCTAAAAAAGATGATTTTACAAACAAGTGTTGAGGATTCTTCCATTTCTCTACATCTCACCATCAATTGGAGCCCAGAGTTGATATGTCTTTAACATTTTCATGCTTCATTGGTTTTAAATGAAAGATTTTCATTTGGTGGAAGATAAAACATCCCTGTTCCTTGCAGCTGGTAACTCAGGGAGCCAGTAAATTACAGGAATTTTACCTTTGGATTTGGAGCATTTGAATTGTCAGAGATTACAGAGATTAATGGTTTATGGGATAGTAAAAAGGAAAGAAAAACCTGCTCAAGTTAGGAAAAATGCTTGGGTTTTCTCACCTCATCCAGCTTGTTGAGGTGGGCGGACATCAGACTGACCAGCTGACCGGTGCTGATCTTGTCCAAGACTCGGCTGGATAGCTTCAAGGTCTGAAAAGGTCAAAGGTCAGGGGTCAGTTGAAGCACAAAGGGAGAACGTGAACTGGTTGACAGGACGCTGGCGACACGTGGCCACGCTTTTGGCACCAGGCTGCCCCCCTCTCAGCCGCCTCTGCTGGACCTCCACATGTGAGAAGCTTTCTGGGAACATTCAGTCAGGCATGCTGAATGAGAGGGAAGCATTGAGCTGACGTTTCTGTCTGATCTTCAAAACAATAGCAAAACAAAAGCTGACAAAAGCTCACACACAACCGTCTTACTATCTTATCAGCTGGGTTGTTTTGTACCAAGAGCTGGTTGTTACAGCAGTGACTACAAGTGGTGATCGTTCGATTCATGTGTAATCAGAGATAAACACCCACAGTGCAAACAGATACAAGTTTCTAGAGACTTTACACTTGAACTCCACAACAATTCAGAGGCAAATACTGTACTTTTTACTCTCATTCTGTTGCAAATTAAAATTTAATGAGATATTATTTAATGTCAGCATCTCCAAAATGTCAACATTTTAGAATAAATTTAAAAACACATTATTTCATTGTGAAACTAAATTTTAGATATATCTTCAGACAAAGCTCTAACAAAAGGAAATTAGGTTGGAAAGTCATCCTCACCTGTGAAGACTGGTTTACGTTTCACATAAATAAAGAGACAAATGAGTGTCGGCTCTATAAATACACCCTTTTCTCTCTTCTTACCTTCTTGTATATAAGGCTGAAAAGGGCGATGCGGATCTGCATGCCCAGGTGATGCAGGCCAAAGATGGCAGGTTGTAGAAGGAGGAAGCGGGCAGTGAAGAGGAGGCAGAGGCCCAGTGCCAGGTAGTATCCCTGGCTCCGCTCCGGAGCGTGGAACGGGTCAAAGGAGGCGATGATGCGACCCAGAAGCTGAGGCTGCACCGTCTTGGAAGCCTCCTGCACCAAGAGGAGGGACAATGAGAGGAGAGATTAACTTATTTTATATAATTTTACATTAATAACTCCTTATTTTTTCTGCCTGAGTGAAAAACAAAAATGATGCTTGTCTTGTGCCAGTGGAGCAGGTAAGTAGTCAACTCGTGGTCAATCACTGGCAAGACGATACACATATTTGCGGTGAATGTCATTCATAATCACCATTATTTGCACAAACAAATCCAAACTTTTAAAAATAGTTTTCATCATTTAGCAATGTTCATTTATATCTTGAACCTAAACCTAAAACATACATTGTGATATAGAGCATCAACAGATTTTCATTCAAGTCAAGTCAGACATTGTTGCAGCACACAAGGAAGAAAAATACAAGAATAATGTCACACATTTAAAAAAATGCATGGATCCACATTTGGATCAGGACATGTCCAGCTAGCCAAGAGCACATCGCTGTCACAACTTCGTATTTAACCGTAACATACTTGAGATTCTGCTAAATATTTCAGAAAATAAAACAACCACAAACTCCTTTGGCTTCTACCGAGAACCTTCCCCCAAAGCGCCCGTTTTCCCACACAGCCTCTTTAAGACCTAACGGGCATTCTTGTTGTCATGACGACCACCTCCAACTGCACTAACTGACGCACCGGCTGCTGTCACCACCTTCCCATAAGTCCCGGACAGTGAGCTGGTTTGCGACACTATGGTGCGACATGCTTGTGATGTTTGTGCGTCACTGCCCTGCAGCTCAATAGGGCCTCGCCGCTCGAACAGTGTTAACAGGTGACACATACACACACATGCAGGTGGAGCTGGAAGCTTTAAAACTAATGTGGCTATGACCTCCTATACTGTACTTTGTGTTGACATCCAGTATCATTACATTTGAGCATTTTTAATGTGAAGCAATGACAGTTACTCAGCGGTTTCAGTGGCGACCATTGTTTCATTATGAGCAGGATGGATATCGTGTATAGTATCTCAGGCAGCATTTACTCAATGAAATATTACATTATCTAAAGAATAATAAAGAGAACAAACCTGTGTAAAAGTGAAATACCAAACTTTTTCTGGTTACAGTCTTTAAAACTGGATGATTTGCTGCATTTTCTTGCTTTCTTTACTGTGCATTGAGTGCTTTTAGGTTGTTTTTATACCATTGGTCAAGTAAGAAATATGAAGATATTTAGGCTCTAGGAAGTTGTGATTATTCTCAATATTTCTTAGGTTAAACATATCAAATGTTTGAACAACTAATTAGACAGCATACCATCTCCCAGAAGACAGGCAGGGACATGAGTGTATATTTCATGTGTCTGTATGTTTCTGACTAGAATAAACACAGGCTGTAAGATGCAGCATCGTTAAATGTGGGTGGTAAAGAGATGCACTTAAAAGATGTGTTAAATTAGAGTCATTTTTTATTTCTTTATTTTAAAGTTTCAATAGCTGATCTCATGTTTTTGATGTGCATTTAGTTGGTGATGGTGAAGCTGTTTGTGCTTTTTTTTCTTTTTTTTTTTTTTTTTAATTGTTCCATAAAGGATACAAAAGGCTTAAAGGGAACTGTGTTTTGGGACATTCTTGCTTGAATGATAGGGGGGTGAATGTTGCTAATCTCCCCCAAATCTACACCTCACCCTCATCACATTGGCCCAGATGTGGATTTTTTTGGACTCAAACAATGTTAATTTGTCAACCCAAATCAGAGCTTTAAAACATCCCTTCAGAAACCTTTAATTCAAATTAAAACTTCTCTCTACTTTTAGCTGCAGACAATCGTGAGTTTATGTTTGCAAATCAACAATATAATCCATCATGTGAGAGTTAACGCCACAAGTCGAGCTATGTCAGATCTGCTTCCTGCAGAGATGACAGACCCGACAGACTCACCCCGAGGTAGAGGAGGACGCCAAAGAAGGCGAAAGGGCCGAGGAAGCAGCGGGCCAGCGCTCTCAACAGCCTGGGCTGGTTCTTGGCCGACACCACCTCTCTGTCCCATTCTCTGCAGGGAGGACAGAGTTACAACACAGTTAAACAGCAGTGCAGGCGGGGTGAAGAGTCACACATCCACCAGCCAAATGCCAGCAGAGTCTGGCTGTTCTATTTGTCTACTACTACTTTGCAACAAACCAGCTGCTGTCCACTTTTTAAGAGTCCTTTCTCAGCTCTGGCTCTCACTGGATGAGAGGCTGAAGTGCATTTATTTATTTTCATGTTGTCAGAAATTCTTTAGCCACCAATGGTTTGTTCAGTTTGTAGAACTCTTGTCTATGTTGAATCACAACTTTCTGTCAATTTTTACAGGTTTTACTGATTTTTCTAAAAATACTTTTGAATGTTGGCTGTTGTAGCGGTAAGTTTGCTTCCCTTGTTACAACCCTGTTGGATTAACTTCCCACAACTGCTCTGGCAAGCAGTTAAGGCTACAGTAAGTAGCTACATTGTTCTCTGAGGGCCATTTAATATATATACAATATTAGCTTTTGCAGCATAAGTAAATCCACTCCACGCCAGAAACCATCTCTGAATTGAACTGAGCGGGTGATGAAGGGGCTGATGGTACACAGCATGCTTTAATGGAAGGTAAAGTTCACATTCCCAGAAGCCTCCACTGTTTGCCTAATCGGAATCATGAAAGCAAAATCACCCACCACTGCTCATTCATCACCCGGTGGGCGCTGAGCCCTTTCTAAAGGTCGACTTTTTAACACCCATGTACATTAACTGGCTTGTTGGCACCGTTCAGCGTGACGCAGGCCTCTGGGTAACCAAGAGGCAGGGCCAGTGTGGGGCACCACTGTGGCTGTTTAAATAAAGAAGACACATGATTTAATATTCTGGTTAACATCTAATTTCTGCTTTAAGAAAATCATAACATTTGCCAAAGAACAGTAAAGAAAGGATGGGGAGGAGACGAAAGAAGTAACAATGGAAAGAAGACGAACAAAAAGACAAGATAACTTTTTAAGTTTGGATATTTAGAATCTTAAATGTGCCGTTTCAGTATGGAGGGAGAGAAAAACACATTATATTCAGTGCCATTATGCACACTGTATTGTGTTACTGTGTGGCCATGACTGGGCTTGAGAAACGTTATTATTTAGCCTTGAATTATTTATTTCAAGATTTTTAATGACCAGTGACCATTCAATGGTGTGAAGAGTAAATGAGTTAGTGAGAGGGAAAGGGATGTGTGGCGGCCTAGTGGTTAAAGGAGCAGAGGGGGGAAAAAAAAAAAAGCCTGACAGCCACAGAGATGAGAAAGCAAGAAAACAGCCAAAGGTTCATTTAGTGTGAGGAAAGAAAGAGAAGGAAGGGAAGACAATTTGAAAGTGGAGAGAGAAGAGTTAACCTTGTCCATCATCTGCTGCCTCGCTGTTTGTTTGGCACACACATGTTTGGTTTATGTCTCGCCCTGTTTAAATGCCAGCCCATATTTTAACTTGACTCTGATGGAGGGACGGCTACTGTAAACACATGTAGGGCGCGAATGAAAAACATCATGGGTGCAGACTTCCAGGTTGCAGTTTTTCTACGAATTCACCCACCATTAAAGGGTTTTATGATTTTACTTCATGCACGCTGGTTAGATAGATATCAGGTGCACAGTGTGCAGTGTACATGCTACCTACATGTGTGTTTATGATGAAGTGGATGGTTGTAGTTTATACAGTGAATAACTACATACATCGACAATGCATGTGTTGTCGCTACATGTTGTCATCATTTGTAGGTGCAGTTCAGTCAGTGATTTCATGCTCTTCCTAGAATACCTTACAAGCAGCACCTAAAAATGGGCTTGAACTTACTGCACTGGGATGTGGGTTGTACATGTAGCCGGAACATACCACAGCAGGAACAGTATTGTCAGCCCCTGTGTGCGATAACTGAACGTTGGTGGAAAGTGGCAGCGCTCCACAGAAGGCGGCCTTCGATTCTGAGGGACTGACACCAAAATTTGATGTTTGGTGTTGATGTTTTAAATTGATGACTTGTGTGATGGTGGCACAATCCGATGGAGGTGCAGAAAACATGCTAACACATCAATTTGTTTGTTGTCAGCAAGCTGTCAATGTGAAAACTGCCACACCAAACAATCAAATTTAATTAAAATTTTTAACGTGTTGATATGGGTCAGGATGGATGTTTTCCCTAAGATGACAGATCACCTAAGAGGTTATATATTATGATGTTATTATGTTACCCAAATGGACAAAAACTTCAATTTTAAACCAGAATCTTTAGGTTTAGAATATCTCTGACTACCTAACAGGTGACACTTCCATGTTTATGTCACAGTCCCGCTTGCATAATGGTGGAATTTGCTTTATATATCAATTAAGCAATGCCAGGGCATTGCTTAATTGCACCATGTGGCTGGCACTTTGTCCGTACACGGACACAAGCCAGACCAATTGCTCGTTAACTGATCAAAACACAAGGTTTATTAATTATATCATGCTCGGGACCACAAGAAACCACACCACAATGCTACCGGAGGTCTTAGGACCCACTATGTGAAAATGTCATAATCAATGAATCAGACGACAGTATGGGAGAAGACTACTTCTTATCTGTTCTCCCAAGGTCCAGATCTCTTAATGGAAAAAAAAACAAAAACAAAAACAGAATCAGGTTCACAAACTTAAACTGCACAAACCTTTCGAGTCTCTCAGAGAGGTTGTCTGCCAGATCAAAGGAAGGAGCTTTATAAACATCTGCAAGCTCCAACTTCTTTCTGAAGCCCTTCCTCAGCAGCGGTGACGTCCACCTGCACAAAAACCGCAAATTAGACAGGCTGTTGGGTATCGGCTGTTTGAAGCTGGGACGCCTCCAGCAAAAAATGCATGCGCACCTGAGAGCATACGTCTGAAAACAGACAGTTAAAATCTATTTGTATTGACACACATTTATTCTAAGTGCACCGGGATGTCTTACTATCCACTGCTGACAGACACTGTATATTAAACTCTTATAAAACATATGATATAATTAGGTAAAAATATGTGAAAGACTATTTTAAATGCATTTGTCTCTGTGTGGTTAGATGATAAGCCCTTGCCATAAAAGCTGGTGTGGAGTGTCTGGAACCTTTAAAGTAGCCTGGTGTTAGCTGTAATATAAGTAATCCCTGAGGTTTCACAGTCAGACTAATGGCAGAGAAGGGAGATTAAGTGAGATGTTTGCCAGTCTCTGTGACTAAATCATTTAAAGAAAGGCTGTGACATACAGTAGTTTACATCATCAGACTTTTTCAGTTTGAATTTTTCTATATGACCTGTGATTAGTGGGAGGAGAGCGGACCTATCAGTGCACACTTTATCCTTTTAAGTGGAGGATATTCAAATGTCTCACTAATGATGCTGGGCAGAGTGAGTATTGTAGGATAGTAGAAGCACACACACCATAGTTCCTATTCTCAAAAATACCATGACACACTCAGGTGTAACCAGTCACACTTCAAAACGCAGCTGTAATGCTTTCAGAGTGTCAGAAATGTTTTACTCAACGTGTCTCACCACGCTTCTCAAGAGCGTCCACCCCACCTGACAGCGTTTTCTAGAACATACCTCCACTGAGCGCAACTCGGTGCGTATTTTACGCACGGAGAGAGCGAACACTCCGTCTCAGTGGCACTTTGTGAGTGAAATATGCCTCTAATCTCCATTGAAAAGAAAATAAGACGTGAAGACGGTTCATGCCAGTATGACAGCACTTCAGATCGCAATCACAAATGTTTGAGAGGTTTTATGTTTAATGTAATTTCTACACAAAAGAGACCCAAAGTTTCACATTTATTATTTCAGTTCCTCCGAACACGCTTCGACAGAATAATCAGCAGCTGAGAATTGGAGCAAGTGGAGCTCTTATTATTCATCTAACAAAATTGATTCCTATTAGATTTTTCTCACGCAAGTCACCAAATGATGTTTAAAGTTTAAAATGTTTACTGTTTGCACTGTATTGAGAGATGCTCAACAGCTTTATTTCTATGGATTTTTGCGCTTATCATTATGATAGGTACGATTGGTAACGGTGAGGTAATAAGAGCTGCGTCTGCACGTTTCCATGCGGAGAAACTCCAGCTCCTCAGATAAAAGACGTAGACAAGCATGTCTTACCAGAAGAAAAATTTGGAGAAGAAGTTCGCATCTTCCACCGGTGACTTCTGCATCCTAAGTGCGCCGCCAGTTTGGTTTCTCTGCACCTGAGTCGTTTGCGTGCGCGTCGCTCACATTTGTGGGTCCCCAGAGTGGCTCCGTTCCCACAGACAGGCAGAGGGTGCTCGCCTGGGTTATCCTCCACTGTGTGCCTCCGGTAAATGTGATATCACTGTTACGTTTTCTTCCTTCTCTCCAAAACCAAGACTGGTATCTCCCTGGTCTTCTCTGGTCCCGCTCGCTCTGTCTGCCCCTGTTGTCTTGCTCTCTCGTTCAGTGCGACAGAGAGAGGACAGTCCATCCTTTATGGGCTCGCCAAAACTTGCGGAGACACACGTCATCTCCACGCCGATGAGCCTCAGGTTGCGTATTGTGGCAACAAGCTGAAGAGGTAAAGCCAGCTGATCCGAATGAGGTCACTTCAGCGGACTGATATTGATCCATATACAACACCAGGCAACACTTGGAACAATGGGAGTGCAAAGCTCAATATGGAATATTTCGTGCACTTAAATTTAATTCAGAGGAAATCAAGTTTCTTAAATAATCTATGTTGCGGTTCAAATATGTAAAGTTGAAACTGCCTTAAGTGTACAAAATGTGGAATGATTCTGATATGTCTCAACTACAGAATGCTTCCTAAAAATATTCATGTTTATCTCACTTTGCAACCCCATCATGTAACGTTTACTATCTTCAAATCACTGATCTGTGAAAAAACAAACATTTCCCACACTAGGTGACAGTACGTGGAGCTCTGAAAAACCATCAACTGATCTGTAAAAGCCTGTGGTGCTACCCATGTGTAAAAAGGACGGATAAGAGGGCAAAAACTGACAGCACAACTCATTGCAATGCTCTTAATTAGCCATGTTGCTCATACAGTGTGTAGGGAGTCTTCTCTTGCGTCTTATGAGCAGATTAACACAACAGAACAGCTTTATAGTTGAAACTCATCCCAGAAGCTGCTGCAGATCTACTGAACTATATCTGAACACTGTGGCTTTTTATTTCACTCCAGTCAGCTGCTTCACTATCATTCACAAAACAGCAAAAACAGTTTGGGACGCCTAAATGAACTTGAAACTGTTTTTTTTTTTTTTTTTTATCAGTTTCAGGCTACACACAGTTTTAGCAGAGGGAGGATCAAAACCTCCAGACATTCCATAAGAGAACAGCGATAAAATGTGAAGTTGTGCTGCACCTTTGGTTACTGAGGATATCAACACACAGTGTCTTCAGCTGTAGTGAGACACAGGCTGGGTAAATCTGCTGAAGAAATATATGTTAAGCTCACATTGACCACCATCATGATCAGCTCTGGTCGAGATTCCCTCCCATATGCCCAAGATGACAAGAGACATAAATTTACTGCTGATAGGTCAGGTAATAATCCTATGAGGTTTTTCTTTGATAAATAATGGTATGACAGGAGAAGATGAACATGATGGTCAAGAGAGCAGGCTTCATTTCAGCTTTGAGTTGGACACATGATCAAAACATGTAGCACTGCACCTGCTTAACTGCAACTCTACCTCAATCATTGAAAACAGAAAAATGCACACACACTCTGTAGGGTAACCACGAATCAGAATATTAAATAGAAGATCCAAATAGTTGGTAGAGCATATTTGAAAACAACATGAAAAGATTAATAAGACGGAGGAAGGCTCTGGCTGTGTGTGTTTCAATAGCAACCCGATGTTCCTCCATCTCCCAAAATCTAGCCTGTGGCTGGGTCACTGAGGGATTGGATGAATTAAGAATTCGGTCTCTCTCTCCTGCTTCATAAAGCTTTATTTGGATCTTGTAATTATCTCTGTGCCAGGAGAAAACTGAGCCTGAGCTTTCCAGTGGAGCTTATGGATGAGCAGAATCACATGAAGTCTGTTTCTGCAGACAACTTCGCTGCAGTTGGACTCATTATTGCTGAGGGGCACAGAGGTTGTTAGCCTTTGCCTACAGGAAAGAGTGACCTCAACTGGACATTTACTGCCTTTGCAGCCAGATAAGATTTAAGTCCAAATACATACACATAGCAATAGATAATGGTTGCCTCTATTCAAGTACGTTCTATTTCAGCTTCAGTAAGGACCAAAGTCAAAGTCTGAGACAACTGATTCATCATTCATAGTAGATATTTGCTGTATGAGGATAGTATGCCAAGTAAAATACTTTAAAAGCCCTGCACTAAATCTAGATGACAAGATTCTGCTATGTATCACCACACTGCATGTACTAGTGCAAAAATTTAAAACCCCGACAGGTAAGTGAGGGAGTCTGTGAACACCCACAGCCCTGAGAAGGTCTAATCAGGCTCATAGGTGAAAAAACCTGTGTGGGTGGACTGTAGGTGTGCAGGAGCTTTAAAAAAGGCCTTAATCAATTAACTACACATTTAATATATTCAGTCAGCATGATAGCAAAGAAACCAGTCCATTAGTGGCATATTTGTAAATATTTTATTAGATGGAAATACTGAAATGTAAACCAAAAGAGAGCAACCAAACCACTCACCTCTCATAGCAACAACCCCAAAGGTAACTCCATAAGCCAGTCTGCAGAGTTCCCCTCTTCCTTTCCCAGAACAGCTTTTGGATAAACAAGACACAAGGATTAACATTACACATGAATTGAAGATGGAACAAACAGAAAAATAAATGCTAGTACTAACTACCTAGCTAGCATAAGATGGTATACGATTTACAGCTAGCTACATGCACTCAAAATGCTTCGAGGGTTGCCTTGGCTGTAAGGTAGCTTAGCAAGACGGCTAACCAATGATGTTAGCTAGCTAGCCAATATAAGATAATATATATTATAGTCAACGTTTCATATAACTAAGCATTTAGAACAATGTGTGGAATGTTAATAGGCTAATTTTGACTTACTTTAGCTAAGTGGCTAATGTTGGAGTTAAACCGTAGCACAGTAAGTGGTTTAAAAACCGAACTCTGACGCACTGTTCGCCATATGGTTGTTCGGTACGCTGGTTGGCGTGGCTCCGTGCCAAACTCCACCCACCACAGCTACAGTGAGTCGTGACTCATCGGAAAACCACTTCTGACCTGCGGCGGAGTGCCTCTAATTGGTCGTTCGGTAAGGCTACCTACGATAGCTAACGGCTAAACCAAATTATGGACAGCCGCTTGGTCTGCGCCATCCCAGCTGGATACGAAAGCGACAGCAGCTGTGACGAGTGGGACATTGGGATTTCGGATAAATATGCTTCTTGCATCAAGGTTACTTAAGAAAGCTCAATGCTAAACTTACTTGAATGAGGCGGCAAAGTTAGCTAGCAGCAACGAAATAACTGCGTCACACTAGCAGCAACACACAAGCTAGCTATAGTTTCTATTTTAGGTAACGTTAACGTTCGCAAGCTAACACTCCGCTTTAGTGCTTGTTTTGTGGCAAAGCAGGCACAGAGGCACAAAGCATTCATGATCAAGTGGTTAAGATTGTTTCCGTGGTGAAATCGGTGAGAGGGGTGAACTTTGCGGCAATCTGCCGCTCTTTCACCCTTCATGCCACGATCTTCACTCAATGTGTTAAAGCCGCACGTAGCAAAATGCGCACCGGTGTCTTAAAATAGACCGCACATTTAGTTGTATTCGTTATGTCAAGAAGTCTGTTTTAAAATGGTCCAACTAGCTTTACCAAGTACTAAGTCAATGTCTTAACACTGAATTAATAAAATTCGGCTGCATAGTGATCTGTGGTTGCTATGTGAATCTGAAGGTGGAAGCATTAAACTATGAGCTGTGTTAGCTTAACAATTGTATAATAATCTATTATAGTACCTTCTATAAACTCCCATTCTTCTTGATTCATTGCCGTGTGTGACTTATTTGCCAACAAACACAATGTCCTAATTCCATTCTAACTTGCATACTTATTTTAAATCCATAAAGACATTGTCAGTATGAGGTTAGTTTGGACCGCATTGGCCCAGAAGTAATGCACAAGGGATATAAAGCAGCTTCACAGCTGAAAATGATTAAAACTAATTTTGCAAGATGGAAAAGCTTCAGGAAGGTCTGGAAACAAAAAAAATATTAAATCTTTATAAGAAGATTCAGCTTTGTCCTCACTCAGTTAATGACAATTAATTAATGATCTGCACATGCAGGTTAATTTTTATTCATGGATGCCTGTTTTTACTTTTACTAAAGTGATTAATGTAGAGCTGAAATAGTGAGTTACTTAATTGATCGATGGTCAGTAATCAGCTGATTAGCTGATACTGAAAATTGTCAGTTGCACCCCTTAAATATTTACATTTATAGTTGTAAGATTAGTGCACAGTACTTATTGTGTACTATTAGTTTCTAATATAAAATTGACACATAACGCAGTAGTCTAATATGCTTTGTACTTTCACAAATGATCTTTGCAGTCACCTTGCACACCTAAAAAATTCAATCACCTGTCATTGCTACCTACACCTAGTGGCATATATTTCTGCTAAAAATATGTGAAAATTTCCATAATATTCATTTTTATATATTTTTTTCTCATTATTACATTTCCATATTGCTGTATTTTTTTGGTATTTTTTGTTTGTTTTTTTTCTTCGGAGAGATTTTGTGAATTCGTTCTGATTCTTCTCTACTGTCACAGGATCTGAATGCTGTTTCACCGCATGCAGAAGATGATGTGTCGATGTTGAAAACAGCCATCTGTCAAGGAGACATTCGGACTGTTGAACGGCTGTTGGACAATGGCAAGTAGTCTCTTCATTTTCTGTATGACACTTTAGCACTTAATTTCTTGACTGCATGGGCATGTATTCACTGTTTTTATTATGTATTTTATTGCATTATATAAAGCAACTTCACAGTTTGCTTTAAGTAGCAATTGAAAAATATTGTGCCTCAGGTAAAAACCACTTCTACAAACAGATTTGTTCTCTTGTGACATGTACGCGAGGTTTAAGAATTATATATGGTAATAAAATAATTTGTTGGCCAGTTTTGTTGGTACGAATGTAATTCAGTCCATCATATGAGTCATGAACAAATGGAATTACTTTATAATTTATATAAAACTAAGACAAATTTTATTCATCATTATGGATTGATAGTGTGTTTTATTGGCACATTTCAACCAAACAACTGATTGTAGCTGTTAGGACAATTCTCTCACGATGCACTCAGCTTCTTCTGTGACTTTATGTAGGTCTCCAACCATTGTCATCCTCTAGTCATCACTTACTGTAGTCTGTAATATTATGCCATCTAATATCTCTCTGACAGTCATATGACTACCCCTCGTAGTACAGTACAGCATTCATCTGGTAACAGGTTGTTGACAGTGGTGCTATTAACTTCTTTTTTGGTCCTCTAATACCATAAAAACACACCACTATATTGACACTGCTAAAATTGCTGATATCCAACAGCAGGCTTTGAAGATCTGAGGTGAGAAATTCTTCATTTTACTTTTCTGTAACATTTTTGAGAATGAAAACCACGAGCAGGTAGCATTAAATGGTAATTTTAAGGGCATAGTTTATGCCCATTTCTAATTGCTAGCTTCCACCAAGCTGAAACGATCTATTTACAGTAAGTTTGTCCAGTTAACAGCTTGCTGTGGAGCCTCTTGGTAGCTGAACGGTTACAACGCAGGCCACATGGCCACATTCGCTGGTTTGATTCCAGCTTGCGACCTTTGTTTGATGTCGTACCTCTCCGTCTCTCTCCCAATCTCCTGTCTACCTAAGTAAGAGAGGTTTAAGATAAGAATAAGACAATGTTCTTGCATGAGGCTTGTTGTCTAATAATCTGTGTTCTTTATGTATGTGTGCTTGAATAGGTCGAGGGGACAGACTTAACATTTGTCAAGCGGCTGGTGGTGATTTCTCACCCAAACATAAACAGTTTTGTCAGAGAGTGATTTCCAGAAATCAAGCAGGATAGGAAAAACAAAAGTTTGAGCAAGGAAGTTAAAAAAAAACAAAAAAAAACAGGATGTTTTTTTGTGTATGTATGTGTGTGCTGGAGGGCATTCGGCACAGATTTGCCTTTTATCTAATCATTTCATCGCCTCACTTAATTTGATCCTTTTGGTGTGGACAGGCATGGACGTGGAGACCAGGCTTGGCCTTGGCTGGACTCCTCTGATGTATGTGTTCTGTGTGGCTAATTACGACATGGCCAAACTGCTGTTGGACAGAGGGGCCAGTGCCAACTTCGTCACAGGTTAGACCAATATGAATGGGCTGACTACATTGAACTAGAGGGCAGGAGAGAGGCGTTGTAGAGAGAAAACTCTTAGAACGTCAGCCGTCTTTTTTACAGCATCTGGATGCACAACCTCAGTGTCCCTGTGTGAACAAGTGAGTTAGTTCACACTCTTGCAAATTGTACCACAGTCATAGAGTGTATAGACCAGACTTCCCTCTGTTATACATATATATTACAATATATTAATTAGTTTTACAGTAAATCTGTAAGTCTGTTGTATTGATGAATGAATAGTTTGTCACAGTCAGCTCACAGGAAAAGGCACCATATATCAAGATGGAGGTAAAAAGACTGCACTGATGTATATGGGATTTCTAACCTGTGAACAGAACAGTCCACTTTCAACACCTCTTATTCCATTGCTACATTATATTCATAGTCTGTTTACAGTTTCAAATGAGTAGAGATTGATTTCAGTAGATAACTTAATTAGTGGTGCAGTGACAAATGACTAAAGAAACACAAGTCAGACACGTCACAACACACAACATGTGAAAGAAATGCTGTCTTAAACAAACACATTCTAAGAGACCATAAGTTAACACAGTCAATCAATTAATAAATAAATAAAAGGCTGGCCGTAAGTGATGCACCTTTTAACAAAATGGGCAGTAAACCTGTGAAATCAAACCTTAAAAATGATGCCAGAGGACAAACAAGTATCAATGCAAAGTTTCTCAGCAGAACAACTAAGTCTTTCAATAGATCATCCTGATATCTGTAACCGGTCTTTCAAAGCACTTTTTAGACTACTAACACCAAAATAGGAACTTGCCTTCAAACTAAAGTAAGGTTTGAGCTAGGGCTGGCCGTTCTTGATATGGGATTGTGATAAAAATTTGTGTTGATAACAATGATAAACTCTGGAATTTTTTTAGTCAATATGGATAGATCTAACAGCCTATCACAGAGCAGAATAAAGGTGACAGCAGCCAGTCAGTTTGCTCTGCTGTCCGTGTGCCTCTGCTCTCTGTGTTTGCATGATGACGGATCTGAGCTCCTCCACACAATGTAAGTTCAGAGTACACAGTGGAGCTGTGTTTTGCACAGTTAAATGTCTGTTATTCTATTTTTTATGTTGGTAAACTATATTTTAAAGTTCAACAAATGAACCCTCTGATTTCTTTAGTCATTATCAGAATACTCTTCAAACTGGCACCATTATCAAATCAGATATCATAAAAAACCATAGAAACCAAGATAAAATCCCTCACCCACCACCGTTAAGAAAAAAACAAGGACAGGTACAGTAGGTTGATTAGGCATCACTGTTACATTGCTGCCTTCCAGGCTTGGATATCAAACAGCCATACCTAATCCTCCCGACAGTCCCTGTTGCGTTGGTGTCGAGCTATCCTTCCCCGCGTCACCTTTTTTCAATTTCCTCACCTGTTACAGCCAAAGGCCAGGGGACCAATTGAGCCTCCACACCAATACTCTTCATCTGACATTACTTAATGGTGATGACGCCAAAGAGGAACTCTTGCATCACACACCGCTGATCCTTTGAGTTGTTTTTAGTTTATGCACACTGCACCCTCATCCCAAAGCAAGAGAAATTGAAGGCATCTGTTGGATCGAGGTCAGTCTGGGTAAAATAAGCACAGGGAAGAACAGGGAAGTCTGCAGCTACATACACATACTATGAATCCTGTCGTAAAAATGCAGTTAGAGATCTATCTAGAAACGTTAAATTTTTTGTTAGTAGATAAGAGTTAGGTCAGTATTTCACAATTTCTAATCTGTAGAGGGAAATGATGGTTAAATGACTCCCATTGCATCACACTGAATGATCACTGAATGTTACACCTGTCAGGCAAGTGAGTCAGAAATCTACTTGCTCAAAGTCAGTTTTTACTGGCCTCTATGCAAGTATTTCTTCAAATTTGGCACAAACATCCACTCGGACTCAAAGATGAACTTTTTGGTGGTCACTGTGACCTCACAAAACACATTTATTTGCCACAATTTGAGAATTCATACGCTAATTATGACAAAATTGCACACAAATGTCTCAGGAGAAAATGATAAAGTGATGGCATTTATATCCAGAAGGTCAAAGGTCAGCTTTACTCTAACGTCATAATGTTCTACAGAATCACTTTTCTGGCAGTTATTTAACACCATAACTCGGGAACAGAAGGGGAGATTTCTCTTTTGGTCAGATATTGAATCGGTGACACTAATCTTGGGTGTCCATCTTGAAACCGTGGTGATTGTGTTGATCTTCTGTTTAGTACAAAACAGTGCAAAGCCATCATGAATATGTTTGGCAAATGGCATGACAAAGAGCACTCCATATAAATCTAAATGAATGCGTGTACACCTGTAACAGCTACAGTTTGTGCACTTTCTCAAAACGTCCTCATCATGCATACCTGCATTCCTGTCACTGCTTCTGCTGCCATTACAGTAAATTATTGGCATTTAAATATTTCTGGGGATCCATTAAAACCCTTCCTGTAGCTCTTGGACATCCCAGGACAGACATTTGGAACCATAGCAACAAGTCATGCTGTTGATATCTGATATCAATTAATTCTCAGTCCAGTTAAACTGTGTGTGTGTGTGTGTGTGTGTGTGTGCCTGATTTCACATGGTCTCGGCATCTGATGCTTGAGGCAGGTGAAGGAAGCAATTAAACAGAAGGATGACGTGTGGTCACGTCCTGATGGCGTTTGTCAAAGCAGCGAGGCTAAGCGGAGGAATGCATGAGTGATTGATAACGGTCACCATGCCGCTATCGTACCCTCTCACCAATTCTCAGGCCACAGATTTATTTACTCCAGTCCTCTCTAGACGCAAACCAGGCTGTCTGGTTTACACCCACGCACACATAATATAAACAGACACACACACACTTGCACACAGATATAGCCAAACATGCACAGCCACAAAGACACAGGAACCCACATACAGATGTAGAGGCCCAGGTATGCATGCACACACACACAAATACCCACTTAGATACATACTGTGATACACTCAGGTTGGTGATTCAGGCATTTGCAAAACAAAACAGGAATTGAGTGCATTGCCATGGGTCCCAGGCCTGTCTTATCAGGATGAGATCAGGAGACAACTCCTCTGAAGTCACTGGGTCCCATAAAGGCCGCCACACTTCCTGATGACAGATAAACGGCTATCCATCTCCATCACTGGGTTATCGTCCAGATTTTTTTCTTTTCCTAACTACAGCATGATGTATGACTTCATTGTGATGGAAAAAATGTCACTTCTCTTTCCTCTAATTTGTTTAGCTAAACACTGTACCTATGATTACCAATAATGAGGATTTCATACCTTTTATTTGTTTCCACAAGGTAACTACAGTAACCAAACTACATCATTCTCCAAAAACAAACCTGAAATTGGATAACAGGGGCAACACTTGTCTGTTCAGACAAAACGTTTGGAGCCACAAGGACAAACACTAGCTGATGGTTTTGTAGTTGACCCAGTTGCATCATTGCATTTTTGTACATCACTGTGGCTTATCTGTCATGCCGATGAGAGTAAACCAAGGTCTGTATTCATGTAACATCTTGAAACTGCCAGAAGAAAATATTCCATCTTCCACACACTGGTGTATTTTGATGCCAGCTGCAAAGTCTGTGCCTGTAGTTCTCCCTGTCTGAGGGCTGTGTAAACTGCAAATAAAAAAGCATTAAAAAGGGTAAAACAGGCACTTACTGTTTATTTGTTCCTGGTCATTTGTCTGAAACACTTCATAGCCTCAAGTGCCAGCTCAGTACCTTTTTATGTAGTTTTCTATATGGAGTTGTTAATAATTGGTACTAAGCTAAATGTTGGCTTCAGATAAAAGCTTGTAAAGATGCACTCCACACTAATGTGTTCTTGTCTACAGATGATGTGACGGTGCTCATGGCCAGTGTCTTAGCTTCTGCAAGCGAAGACAAAATTGCTTCCTGTGTGGGGCTTCTGCTATCCAGAGGAGCTGATCCCAACATCGCGGACAGGTGATTGGGCTGAGGGGCGAGGTACAGATGTGTTTCAGGTCAAAATGTTTATAGGAGTTTCAGCACAATGCGCACTGTCACACCCCTATTGATGTAGGCCAAATAAAAACACTCCAGACTTGACTTGAACAGGGGAGAAAAAAAACAGACGCTGGATCAAATTTCCTTTGATGGTTCTCGTCATGTTTAGCTGCCATGTGGTAGCATTATGCACCATGGCGCTCCATACAGTGTGTGTATATTTGGGTGTTTTGTTTGGAATGTCCTGTTATGGCATGTGCATGTACGGACGGGTATCAGACAGACAGACAAACAAACACAGTGAGTGTAGGGGGTGGGCAGGAGGATTTTAGAAGCTTTCTTGGAAGCTTGGATGCAATCCAGTAAGCATGGTTTCGGTAATTTGTGGGTCAAAAGTGGCCTTGGCCCTTAGGTTAAAGAACAAGGCTAGAATTGGTTCAAATGCAAAGTCAAGTCAGTTTTTTTTATACAGCCCAGTATCACAAATCACAATTTTCCTATATAGTGTGTACAGCATATGACAGCCTGTGTCCTATCTGAACTAAAAACTCAGATAAGGAAGACATGTCAGGAAGAGCAGCAGAGGAAAAATCCTCCCCCAGGATTTACAGACATGCAGTCAATCGATACAGATATATATAGTTGTAGAAAACAAGTGAAGAGTATGGATTCAGGAGTTGGTTGAGAGACTTCAGGTGTTGCCAGATGGGTAGGAACTGAGCCACCCGACCTCCTCTCAATCTCAGAAAGGACAGGCCACACAAACACAGGAGAGGCAATCCATGTGAAGATTTCTTTAGGGGTACAGCATGTGGTTTCAACAGTATGTCAGTGATAATGTTTCAACATGTAATTTGGACTTGGTACACTGATATTTAACAGTTTTTAACGTGGATGTCATTAAGTTCACGCTTAACCACGAGCAGCTATCAATCCGTTAAAGCCAAGTAAGCTTTTGTTCTGGTACATTTGTCCATCATTATTAGTGGTTACCTACTTTCCAAACTAGTTTGAACAGAATAAAGCAAATTTTGCCCCGAGGCCAAAAAAAAGCTTATTTCTATCTGTCTTAAAACACAAGTTAAGTGTAGAGAAATTGTCCAGACATCACTAAAGGCATTTAAACCAATATGTTCAGACCAGATCACAGCAGACACAAAATATCCGCGATGTGTAAGTTATACGATGAAGGAGCCATCAAATCAATCCACTCGACTTCGACCTCTGTTCGGCCGTCACTGTCCTCATGTCCAGCTGTGATCAGCACATCTGTACACAGGTAGATGTCAGAAATATCATCAACATATCACACGCATATGTCTCTGTGTTTGTGTTAATGATGGATGGAAAACTGATGCTCCAAGTGCTGGCAGTAGGAATTGCTCCAACACACCGAAGCAAACATGTCGACAGGTAACATAACCTAGAGGTTTCTTTGGATTTTGAATATTATCTCACCATGTAGGTTAGTACCTGTGATGAGAGACGTTTGGAATGCATCAGTCATCGCAGCCAGTGGATATAAAACCTGGTTTCCTGTCCTGGTGAGGAACATGAAAAATTCCATCTCGTGGAAAAGAGTGAAGGGAGGTTATTCTCGAAGCACTTTTACTGTTACCATGTGTGGATTTTTGTCGTGTCAAAGGGAGGATTCAGCCCCCAGTGGCTTTCTTGTTTAGCTTTCCCTAATCCCCTGCCACTCTGTCACTGCCAGTATGCCATTACATGCACGACACACACTGCCTGAAACCCCCTGACGACACACATGGACACGGTGTAGCGTTAGGAAATTGATTGGTTCCTTCCCAGACAAAATATTTGAAGCAAAGTAACAAGACACAGGAGGATGCAGATGAGGGGAGGTGGTGAGGAGGAGGGGCCAACACCCTCTAACATCCAGAGCGAAAGAAGAATATGAGGTTCATGTGGGTGCAGAGGATAAACCTCCTCCTCCTCCTCGTCGCCTCTTACGTCTGAATATCAAACCAATGATTAACACCAGCTGCTCGTCCCTCTCTCGTAGTGTAAACAAGCATTGTCTGTCGTCTCAAGAGTCCTGCAGGAGCACGATGTGGGGTCCATTGCCTCCATGTGTCCCTTTTTTTCACCTTCTTTGTACTGATTTGTGTTGATCATAGTTGCGTTAAGGCCGGAACATGCTTCTTCAGGCTGCAAGTGCAGTAGATGAATGTCCATGGGGGTCGTTCTGAGACATTTGTCTTCTCAGCTCCCAACAGGAGGATGCACAGATTTGTGTGGTGTGTTGCTGAGATTTAGAAGGTGTGTATGTCCACTCCTGTGTGCGACGAGTGTGAACTCAGAGCCCCATAGCCTGCCTCATATCTAAAGCAGAGATACTAAGAGATAGTTCCCACAGTGGAAACGGTATTGCCAAATCTCTCAGACACATTTCTACCATAACGTGGTATACAGTATACCAGCCTATTGCCCAAACCTGTTGCTCATCAGTCTTATTTTGTCGGTCTTGATGTGATCTTTTCAAGCCTGCATGCAAATTATTTTGGATTTTTTTTAGGATTCAGTCTGTGGAAGCCATTTTTAAAAGTAGTGTGTTTGCCTTGCTACTGTGAGTCAGGTGTTTCTGGAAGTCATTCTTCTTGCTGTCCTGATGCCAGGAACGATGTTTAATCTGAATTGTCTGCTTATTGATCAGCCATCTGTTGGAGGACTGGCCAAATCTCACAGTCTGAAGGCCACACACGCACACACACACACACTCAAAGCACTCTGGAACAGTATGTGCGTGTCCTTGGTATCTGTCTCACGCCTTGGGAAAATGCAGTAGCACAGGACAGGAAAGCAGAAATAAAAGACAGAAATGATCAATCACGTCACAGCCATTGGCTCCTTTGTTTGAGTTCACATAGAACATTAACTTTTGAATCTGAATGATGTTGCTGTTCTTACTGCGAGACGGTCCACAGATTCACACCTGTTTGACAAACATCACCTCTGTCCAGGAGCTTTTTCAGTTCAAGATAATTTATTGATGCCGAAGTCAGTTGCCGACCAACAGTTCAACTCAGAGTGACAAAGCAAAAAACAAATCGATGTATTATATATAGAAATCTAAAAGATTTCGTGAAAAAGTTTTTGCACGTGCTTGAAAAACTTTTTTGAAAAACAGGTAATGTTCTGAATGGGAGATAGAAACACCTAAAAAAAACAACTCGTCATTCGCATTTTCTTTTGCCAGTTTTCTCAAAATACAGTTTCAGTTTGAGATACATGTGGATGAAAACCCGGCCTGTGAATGACATTTGTGGTTGCACTATATGACACTAGAAAGCTGTCAATTGTCAAAACCAAAATTTGTAAATACCGATCTAGCAGTTTCTTTAAAAAAAAATAAAAAATGTACAGGAAATGTTGATGTTAAAAAACCTTTTACCGCAGCAGAAAGCATTGGCTTGGATTCAGTAGCTGGTCATGCGTTAAAAGCCCATGTATTAAAAGAGCTGTCAATCAAATTGAGAGTGATAGGCTACCCTTTTGTTTACATGTGAGTTATGGATTGTCTCTTTAAATGCCTCCTCTTCCCTTCTTGCTGTGTTGCTCTCTCACACATACGCACACTCAAAGCAGTTTCCTGTGAAAGTATTAAGTGATGAATTGCCCTCGGACTTTCCCACCACTCTAGATGGATGTATTTTTCTCACCCGGTCAGTTTGAGTCAGAGGTGATAAGATACACAAGTACAGAGGTTATTTATATACAGCGCTTGTTCTGATAGAAGCAAATACATGAAGGCAACAGAGGAATGACTATAACCTCGAAAGGTCAAAGCTGTTAAACCGGGTCCAGCCTGCATTTAACAGTTGTTGCTTGTGGAAGGACACGTTAAACATTGTTGTGCTTGTGTGTGATTACAGGATGACTGTCCGTCACCGCTACAGTAGATTATCCTGTTTGTTTAGAGCTTTGAGTGATCGATAAGTCGTCAACCACAAAATGAATCTGCAACTGTTTGGTTAATCGTTTAATCGGTTTTATTTTAAGGGACAAAAAGTCAAAATTCTCTGATTTTGGCTCCTTTAATGTGAACATTTTCTGGTTTCTTTACACCTCTACGACAATAAATGGAATATTTGTGGGTTCTGGACAAAACAAAACATCTGAGGATGTCATCACGCCAACAAATAATCGATTCATCACAAAAGTAATTGACAGATTAATCAGTAGTGAAATACTCAGATGATAATGTGATTAGCAGATACTCTCCCTCTGTCGGCTTGAAACATAGTTGTGACATTCGTAGCTTGCTCCTCAGCCAGCAGAGACCCAGAGTAAATGTCCATAGAACTACTACCAACACTAACACTATTGTTCTGTGTGTTCGCTATGCTCCAAACAACTGTCAATTTGCAAATTAATAGCTAAAAAAAAAAATGCCTTCAAATGAGCTTTACAGCCACAATATGAGGAGATGGTAGCACGACACAGATATTTGTGCTCAGCTGTGAAAGTGTTATGTGTGTCTGTTTCTAAAGATGTTTTGAGTTTGGTTTTGTCCTGAGCTTTAGGTCTCCATATGAAGGCTTTGTAACTGCAATGAATCTAAGCCACCAACTAGGACCGCAAGTTGTGATTATTTTTATAATTGATTAAATTGGCCAGAAAGTAGTTAAAATGCAATCACAAACTGGTAGATTAGTTTTCTCTCTAATCATTTCAACTTTACTTTATAGCTACCAAACTTGTAGAGCAACATTTCAAGCCTGCAGGAGTTTTTAGATGCTCCAAACATTAATAGAAAAGTGTGCATTTGAAATATGTGAATGCATTAGGTTTAGACCACAGATTTATGCTGTGTCTTTGTATTGCTGCCTGTCAGTGTTTTTGTCGAAGTACATCGCTGCCTATAATCTGGTGTCTGCTGTCCCCTGGTGGTTTCTCTGCACCTTCATCTCTTCTCTGCTTTCTTTTCGCTTGTCGTTTTCAGGTGTCAGATCACCTGCCTGATGCGGGCAGCCCAAGTAGGCTACTGTAAAGTCATCAACCTGCTGGTCTCCCATGGAGCAGAACTCAATGTCCAGAATATGAACGGATACTCGGTGTGTCAGTTTTTATTTTGTGATAACAGGTCCTTTTAGTCAGAATGTGTAATTCACGCTGTAGCTTGATATTCACAGTTCAGCACAGTTTACTTTGCTTATGATAAGTAATACTGATATTTTCTGTCAGGCTTTGTCCATAGCAGTGCAGTATGGCAGAAAGGAGGCAGTGCTAAAGCTCCTCCAGCTGGGAGCAGACAAAACCATAAGGACCAACTCTGGCAAGAGCCCTGCTGAACTGGCAGTGACTTTAAAACACACAGAGGTACATGCATGGAAAGAGTTCAATGAAGCTGAATAAGTAACAAATGAGTATAATTTCATCCGAGTATGACATCTTATGGCCATTTCAATAATTTTTAACATTACGTGACTCTTAATCCATTGTAACCTTAGTGACTCAGGTACTTGAGCTGTGCTGTACAGACGGACATTTTTCATGGTCTAAAGAAACTACTAAACCATATAGTATCTTAACACTGGTGTCTATTTGCAGATATGCAAGATCCTGGCCTTTTCACCCCACGTCAGCACCACCCGGGCCGTCGGCTCCATGGAGGAGACCCTCTCAGAGTTCTTCAAGACTAATTCTAAATCGCCACCTTCCATGGAAAGGTAAGCTGACCTGAGATGTGCCTTCAGCACCTTCAGGGCTTGGGCATGTTCTTCTAGTACTATCTTTTCTTCAAGCCTTTTTTGATGCAGTAAAATATGCAGTTAAATTTTATGTTGTTTCCCTCTGTAGCTTTTACAGCATAAACCGACATATATGTCACAGTTTTGGAGAGTTTTGCTTACTCATTATAGCTAATTGTAGGGCTGTCTCAGGCCAATGCATCTACTCAGGTTTGGAATGGGGGAGTGCTTGTAATTCATACTTTTTCTTATCTAGAGATATTTTTCATGAATTTTCAACATCATTAGTGATGTTTTTCATCAATACACCTTTCCTGTGATTATCAGAAATATAGTATTCACTCCGCCCAGTTACAGTACAGTCCAGCACATCTGCAGAGCAGCTGCCCCACATTTCTTATACATGTCGGGCCGCATGTTTGACCTACAAGAATCACACTTTAGTGTTTTTCATTATTATTAATCATATGAAAACATTTCCACACAGCCAGAAAAAATAGGAAGTGTGTGTCCTGGTCAGTTCAGTTCTTAAATCCTAGTGCACCACAGAGCGTCTCTCCTGCCTCGTTCTGACAGCTTCTGAGGAGGTTGTGTCAATGTCTGGTTCAGAAATAACTAGCTGGCTTTGCTAACATTTAGCACAAGAGCTGAGCATCCATGGAGCCAGCACAAAGAAGTTGCACTGTTTTCCATCTTGCTGCCCTCTGTTTTCAGCACAGCTACTTGTGTAGTTAATTTAGAGACGAGACTCAGTTTGCAGCCTGCCATGCTGATACTCAGTGTTGCATGTGTGGATCTATGTAAAGTAGATATTAAGCAGAATCTGAATCCTCTCTGCATAAATAAGGATCAAAGTTTTTCTGACTGTCTGATGGTCAGCAGTTTAGTGTAGTTTATACAGCCAGGAAGTTGTAACGCATCAGTGAATTCACTGTTCTTCTTTACACCTATCTATTCTTCTCAAAGTAACATCCCATCAGTAACAGCAGCCTGTGTGCTTGTCGCCCCCTGTTGGATTTCTGTGAGTCAGTGCCTGTGCAGCAGGTGTTGTTGGACCATTGTTCAACCAGACATAAACAATAATAAACCTTTTGCATGAGTGTTTAGTCGGTTCAGGCACAGCTGGGCATATTCAACATTATTTTGTCACCGGAGGGCAATTGGTTTTTCAGCAAGGCGTACTGCAGTACATAAAAGAACAGAGACGTACCGTACAGCAAGGGGGAGGAATGGTGCCCTGAATATCTTAACATCTCTTTTTCCTTTGGGTATCAAGTGGGCGCAACCAAAGTGTCATTGAGTTCAGACACATCAGAGTAACCGCAGTGTTATCATCAGCCGAAAACATTGTATTCCAACATGTCTGGCACCAGGAATTACAGCCTGCAAACATTTTAGCTGTCCTTCTCCCACGTCAGATACAAAGACATTAAAAAACAAGTAACGCATTTCACATATTTTGAATGTTGTGAGAGGAGACGCTTGTTCATAAACAGTCAAACTGAAGTTGCGTGTACACCGCGGTCACTGTGATGGGTCCAAGCTCAGTGACATTTTGGTTGTACCCACTTGATCCCTAAAGGAAAAGGAGATGTTTCCTTTGGCCCAGTCATTTCTACAGGGAGGTCAAAGGTTCAATTCAGAGCACTTGGGCTGTGTAATTCAGTGCTCAAGCACGCTTCAGAGGGGTAGATTTTTGTTGCTGTGAAGTCTTTTACCGAGCCTTGCACTGAAAGGACGACCTCTTTTCAGTATGCTGTTTGGCTTTTTTTTTGACATGCACTATTCAGAAAGTCTCTATACATGCAGTTTTTAGTTTAACTCTATTCCTGATTCACTCTTGGGTTGATAATGTAGAATAAGTCACAAGTCCTCAGGAGTCAAATGAACACTCTGCTCTCCTCAGTGTAACCAAGCTTGATGAACTTGGGCTCCTCCTACACGGCCTTGATCTTGGCTACCTCACTGACATCATGACTGTGAGTACCAGTTACATGCTGGAATAGAATTTTTTCTGAAGTGTATGTATATTTTTGTATGCACAGTGCCTTTTTCTAATGTGAGAGATTTCTCTTCTCTTATCTCGCTGATGCCAAGATAGTGAGCAGAGATAACATGCTGTTCCACACAGCGTAGTACAGTATTAGATCTACGGGTGAGATACAGTGATCTCGAATGTGTTGAGCACTGCTGCATTATTAACAGAATGACATTTATATGCTTGGGAACATGTCATGAGATGATTAGTTTACATATTTCACTTGGTGCTTCATAATGGATCTAGTGTACTGAATTGTGTTGGTCCGAATTAAAATTAACAGGGTCAGCTCAAGTTTTAGGCCCTGTCTGATGTATGAGGACTGGGTTTGATGGGTGCAGGTAGATTGTCGTCACCGTATAGCAAAGCCTCATGCAGGTACATCTGTTTCAGGCGGTGCGGTCAGGAGCAGATACAGAAGTTTTGATTCGGTAAATGCTGAGTGATGTTTTCTCTTTCTTACTCTGGTTTTTACATACACACACGCACAGGAAAATGACATCACCTGGAGCTACCTGTTGACCATGGAGAAGGAGGACCTTGAGAAGGTAGAGGATGACTGTAACATCTGTTTGTCTGTCAGCTCTTTTTCTCACCAGCAGCCTTCAGGGTGACCCAGAAAAAGACGAGGGTAGCTGCTGATGTCACCGCTGTTTAGGCCACAAGTTCAGTAGAAAGAAGGTGGTGAGAGGTTAAACTGATACTGTGTGTTGGCAGTTTATTCTTGGATCATTCTTTCAATCAACTGCAGTATATTCCTGTAAACTTGGGTAGACCTCAAATCTGTCATAAGAGGTAAACAAATGTAAATTGAGTTCATCTGGTGCGCTAAACCTCGCCCACATCGCACATTTCTGCTCAGTATTACAAGAACATGTTACATTTATAATAACTGACAGAACTGAACGTTAAATTCCAGTCCAGAAGTCTTGCAGACATGAAACATACTTCATGGTGAATTACAGACAAACCTGTAAGTAATTACACCTTTGCATCAAGATTTTTTCATTTGATATAGTAGTGCAGTAATGAAGATGCCTTGGGGTTTAACTTCAAACTCAATGAAGCGTGATAAAGCTTCAGAGAATTCCTGGTGTAAGCAGCGGGAGAATAATCCTACAGTGAAGACATTTTACGACTGCTGCATCCACTGTGTAAGAATAGCTGTCAGACTGTTTAGCATCATTTAATGTAACACTGTGTTCATGTTGTTCATGTCACAACATCACAAACCTACTTATTGCACTGCTCCATTATGTACTAATGTGCTAATATCTTAACATCTGTGAAAGTATCCTGTATATACTTTATTTTTTATTTCATATTTATTTTTTGCACTTTGTAATGTACATAGCTTTCTATAGTTGATTAAATTTTTTATCTTTTTTATTGTTATTATTTTATTTATTATTTTGTTCTACTTGTTCTGTTTTCTACCTTTAATTTTTTATTCTGCTGCTGTAACAGGTGAATTTCTGCAGCGTGGGGTAAATTAAATCTCATCTTATCTTTTAATCAACAAGAAAGACAAATAGTTTTTCTCCGTTTATCAGATTGGTATCACAGACGCGGCGGACCAGCAGAAGTTGCTGATTGCTTTGCAGCAGATACACATGGACAAAGTGGACTTAGACACAATCTGCCAACTGGGAGTCACAGATACCGGGTAGGGCACCACATCTTAATGCCCAGCAAACCTGAGGCGATCAACACCTCTGCTAACGAGAGGGAGTATCCTGAGTAACGTCTAGTAATGTCTAAGAACCTTCAGAAGGTTCTCAGTGTTCAAAGGAAAACTGTGAGCTAGTTTGAGCATTGCTTTATCAGGAAGGCACTAATATGAGATTAGAATGAGTAACAATCTGATCAGAAGCATCATTCTCTGCATTTTAACTTTCTTATCTATGATTCAGTCAAATTATTGCAAAAATCATTGTAGATCGTGGTGTCTGACAGAAAACATGGTGTTTGAGATTCTGTACAGTATTTGAAAATCTTTGCGTTTCAGTCAAGTAGAAATATCTGATAAGATGTCAGCTGCAAAAAAAACGATTCCACTAACGCTGCACAATGCCAGAAACAAGTTGACTGTAGTAGCAAGAATTTAAACACTTGTCAGCCACACACCTTAAACCCTCCCCCACATCCAACCCACCTCCATCTCCTCGTAATGCTCCGCCTGTCCTCCTCCACTGGAAGTCATCCATCAGCCCCATGAGCATCTCACTGTCCGAGTTCTGTATCCCCCTCACTCCATCTCTGTAGTCGAGCCTTGAGCCAGGGCGTAATGGTTTAAGCGCAGCTGTAATGATTTGTAAGGTGAGAGATGATGGGAGGTTGCAATGAGCAAAGGAGAGCCAGCGGCGGGGGCCAAACAGAGCCATCGCACCGCACCCCATCACTTCATGAATCCTCAGCAGAACTGGGCTCGCGAGCTTCACCCGCCCTCGCCTGCCGGATGAGAGACAGTCCAATACAATCCCCTCGATTGTTAATGAGAGGGATGGAAGGTTGATCAGGGCCAGACCTCCTAGGAAGCTCCTTTGGGATCCTTATTTCACAAAAAAAAAATTGGAAAACAGAAAATTAGTCCGAAAAAATATTTTCTTGACATCTCAGAGCCTGTGGAGAAAGTTGGGCCTGGAGAAATTGTCATAAAATATAGCTTCACTAATGCAATTTTTTAATGTCAGAAACAATTAAATCCTTATTTGACTTTAATGAACTGAAATACAGTGATGTGCAGGAACTGAAACATTCATTTACGTCTGCCCATCTGTCTGTAAATCAACTGAGCTCTGTCATCTCAAGGTAGAGCACCTAAAGGTGGAGTCTGCACCTGTGGAGCCTGATCAGAGTAAGCCCACAAAACTAACCAGCTGCTGCTTTTCCTGAATCTCAGGGCAGGTTGTGGACTTGTAATTGTAGTGGGCCATGTCCAAAGTGTGCATTTCCAAGGCAGCTGCTTGGCTAAAGCTACAGCTAAACACTTTTTGGGCTTGGTTATCCAAGGGGACTTCTGAGGCAACAGATAGGCAATGCAAGAGGCCAAAGGGAATGCATTTATGGAGATGCAAAACAGTTTGGGGAGGCCATGAAGAACGATTGTGGTTGGCATCAGATATGTTCTGGCAAACCATCGGATGACTCAGGAAGGGGAGACAGGGCCATGCCCAGGCTATTGGAGGAGAACTGCTGACCTTGGCAGGGGATCTTGTGGGCAGTGAAAGAGGTACTATTAGGGGCTTCTGAATCCAACTGGCAGACCACATGTGACAGTGAGTCAATATGAAAAGACT
Source organism: Chelmon rostratus (assembly GCF_017976325.1). Classification (NCBI taxonomy): domain Eukaryota; kingdom Metazoa; phylum Chordata; class Actinopteri; order Chaetodontiformes; family Chaetodontidae; genus Chelmon; species Chelmon rostratus. The sequence goes on from NC_055663.1 coordinate 25,947,898, forward strand.
CAAGAGGATGCTTTGCCCAGCCCTCTGAGGTCACTGTGGTAGTGTAAAATCTATACTGAAGTAAACCACACCAGTTGTGGATGAACTAGATAGAGACCCCTGAGCAGACAATAACATACTAAAAAGGATCATGTCCTACCTGGTCTTGGAAACTCCTTGAGACCCGCCAGGTAGAGCTGGTGGACTTGGCTGGCAAGAAAGTCTCTGGCCAGTGGATACCTTGATCAGTCTGCTGCCATCATGACCCCACCCTGGATAATAGGCAGAAAATGTGTGGCTTGATAATTGGAACCCAGTCAGTCATCATTTTGTTGGTGCCATTTAATTCTTTTACAGAATATCTTAAAGATCCCCTATGAAGTGTTTGACCACGAGTAGCACTAGAGAGCGTTGTTTTTAAGAGGGGGCCCCTGTTTTACATGTGATGTGATACAGTTCTTCAAATGGTTTCATGCTCTTCCACTAATCAACAGTTGGTGGCGATAATGTTCCAAGAAATGTGGCAATTTGCCAACAAAAGCAAGGAAGAATCAGTGTTTGGTGAGGAGCAAACATTGATTAAAACAATGTAGGTGTCATTTTCTATGTTTCATATGTGTTATGTGCATGTAAATGCATTCAACATGCTTATTAGGCCTCAAGGATACTTTTCATGAGATACAGAAAAATGTAAATGCAACTTTGTTTACAAAAAAATCCCCTGTGGGTACCTGAAGTAGTAGCCCTGCGTAGATAAACTTGGATTGGCACAGTGCAGGTAACTTACCCACACTGACGCCTCCATAGGAAGGTAGGGAATTGAAATGTGGCCGAAACGTTGCTGGTCTGAAACTGCCAGACGAGCAAGTCTCACTGCCAGTGAAAGAAAATGTGCATCACTCTCTGCAGCTACCACTGAGTGGGTGCCCACTGGAAAAGGGCAGTATGCCCAGTTGTCCCTTGATAAATTAAGTTCACAACAAAACGGCACGCATGCATCCTCTATCTGTATTCCCACATAACATAACGTCCTTTCCATCTGCAATTCCTTCAACGATCTTCCCTCTGGGGGCCCATCATCACTCTCTGCTCCCTAGATAAACTAACAGCCGGGAGAAGGGAGGTGAAGGTGCAGTGCAGGCTGACTGACAGTGTTTACTCGCCCCTCTGACAGAGTGTGAGGAGGGCCGGGACGGCTGGCGGCCCAGTCCCCTCACCAAGGGAAATGTACCATTAAGATAAGAGCTATCAATATCCCACCGGACCAGGGGATGGGAAGATAGGGACAGAGAGGTTGATGAATATAAATAACTAATCATTTAAGGTGGATGTTTTCAGGGAGGGATGACAGCATGGGGAGGAGGTGGGGAGAAGGCTCGGCCACCTGCTCAGTTTTCTATAGGGTTTGGTGAGGTGGTCTCCTGGAAAATGCATGGAGAATGTTAACACAAAGTTCGGTCCAAACTATCAATCTGTCTGCCCTGTCACAGCCGGGCATCTTCAGCAGGCCTTGCCTTGTTTTTTTTATGTGGACATCTCCTTAGGGATCACTTTTAAAGAAGATAAACTTACCGACCTCAGCCTTAAAGCTCCAACAGTATTATCTGTATGCCTGAAAACGCAGATGAGCAATGCATCACATTGATATGCCTCATCACCTTTATCCGGTTGTTCAAATTACAGTGTATTTTGCAGAGTGAGATTGGCAATTTGAAAATGTAATCACAACTTGAAAAACTAATTACTGAATTGTCATTGCATTTGCAAAACACAAGTGCTGCAACTATTGCTAATATCAATCACCGGTGAATCTGTGCTCATTTCTGCGGTTAATCTTATCAATTGTGTAGTATAAGATCTCAGGAAATTGTGAAAAATAGCCATCACAAGTTCTGAGGAGCTCAAGGTGACACCTTCAAATGACTTGCTTTGTATGAACCATCAGTCAAAAACCCATATAAAACACAAACACACACACAAAAAGATTTGGCTGCTCTCAGAACTAAAAAAATGCAGCATGTACAAACAATATGTAACAAATGAAAATTGTAGGTGTGCAGATATTTTCATACATATATATATATATATATATAAAGTTGTGTGTGTTTTGCAGGACCGAGGAGCTTCTTAACTTCCTGATAAGTGTGAGGCAACAGTGCTGCCACCTGACAGAGTCCATTCAGGACGTCATCAGCCGTTTCCCCTGCAGAGCCTCTCAGGTACATGTCACCTGTTGTAGTGCACTCCTTTGGGGTTTACCACCAGTCAGGTGATGCACTGGTTGCCAGTTCATGCCAACTTGCTAACATTTTGACAGCAGAAGCACTTGTGGTGCAGTTCATGTGCCAAAAATCAATATGAAAGTCCTCATTTTGAATTTAAAAGATGTATATATTTGCATGAAGGCTTGTTGGTTTAATATAGCTTCAGGGGGCACAACATGAAAAGCAGGAATAATTCTTAGAATAATTCTTGGAGTGGCTGAACAAGTAAACTTCAACAAAACATAATAGAAAAGATGACAATCATTTGCATGTTTTTTTTTTTTAAGTGAAGGCTGTACGCCGGGCACCGTCCAGTGTTCCTGACTATAGTGAGACCAGGTGCCTTTATGTGTGCATGCTCTGTCTGCTGATGTCTTTGTTACTCGCTCATTCTGTGTCACCTGCCTTCCAGCTTGATTTGTACACTCGAAAAAAATCTCTGTCTCTCTGGTCCTCCATGTAGCTGGTCTTCTCACCGTACTCCAATAAGGAGGTCCAGGCCGTCTGCAATCAGCTGGTGATCCAGACAAAAGACCTGCAGATGGAAGTCACCTGCCTCCGTGGTCTACTATGCCAGGTCAGCACGCACACACACACGCACACAAAATAGCAAGAGCTTATACTACTTAAAATTCTAAAACTGATTCCTGTCAAATATTTTACCTTAGAAAATGCTAAAATGACAAGCTTAGACCATGTTTGTGTTTGCAGGCACTGCAATTAAATATAAGGCCACCAATATGACACTTTACAATCGGTTTTTATTTATTTTCCAAGCTTTGCAGTGATTGATAAACAGCAGGCTTCTACACAGCCCACCACACACGATGCCACAGCCTTTACTGCAGACCTCTCATGCGGAAAGAAATCGATTTCTGGCCTCATATTTTGTTCTAAAACAGCTGTGAGAAAGAGTGGGGCAGGATATTTTACTGCTGAACAAGAATGTTTGTTATGAAAAATGGCAGTAACAGGAAATAAAAAAAACTTCACAGTAGCTCGAAATTAGATATAAATTCTAGCAGTAACTAAAAATTAAAAATAAGCCCATATGGAAAGAGAAATGTGAACATATATATATTATATAAAGGTTGTAAAATATTCATGTGCTATAATTTATTTGTGCGTCTGTTGACCCTGATGGTGACACGTAGGTAATAAGCTGCAACTGCTGATAAAACTGTTCAGGCTCAAACACATTCATACTTCATGGAAGTCATTTTAAATTCCTTTCTCTGTTGACTGGCATTCTGAGAGCTTTCCTCTTACCACTTGGGATTATAAGCAACATGAACAGAACAAAGTGTGTGTGTTAGATGTTGGGGTGTATGAATTTCGGCGAGCTCCAACAGGTATGTGCGGGAGTGCTTGCATGTGTGCACCTGACTCCGTGTGTGTGCATGTGTGTGTTTTCATTTGTATTCCGAGAGGAGAGAGTCGTTCCTGACAGGGCAGAGTCCTCACAGCCCATAAGTCAGCACCACTGTGACATCGACCTGTCAGCACACAGACGATGAGGCGGAGGGATGAGGGGGCTGATGGGAAGGAGAGGGTGGGGGCAGAGGGAAGCGAGGAGAGGACGCAGGTTGGCGGGGTGAGGGAGTTTAAGAGGGGAGAAAGGGGATGGGTAGAGGCGGGGGTACGGGGAGCGCAAAGGAGGTGGGTTAGCAGCAGATAGAGGTGTGTGAGTGTGTTTATAGTGTAGGTGTGTGTGTGTGTGTGTTGATAACGTTGGTTGGGGTGCAGGAGAAGTTCTTCGATTGTGTCAGACAAGAATCTGACGGCCAATGGAGCCCATTTGGACCCATTGGCTCTCAGCCCAGGGAGGAAGAACCATACACACTCTATAAACACACACACACACACACACAATATGAGCTTATCTTACGATGGAAGCTTGTCTGTTGAAACATACACACTCTTGAATCACAAACACTCTATCACTGCATCTGCTGGAGCTCTCACATCACAAGCTGTGAAACACACTTTGGTGGATTTTGGTACATCTTTGAAAGCAAACCTTTTTGATTTGTTTCCTTGCAGTAACCCGAAGAACACATGAAACAGTAACATCTAAACCAGAGATCGGAGCGATGAGTGTGAATGGTGATCGTGCTCATCACTGCCATCTAGTGTTGGAGCTGATAAATGTATGACACCTGGTAAATTGGCAGGAATATGAACTGAGCCGACTTTTATATAAACCTTCGGTGACCAACAGGAAATTCTACACAAACCAGCCTGCAGCACAGCTTTTGGTGCTCATAAATCCATTTCCACAATGAAGATGTATGTGTAAACATGAGTGCCAAAAGCAATATGTATGCTGAGATAAAGGGAGAGCATGACTGGAGTCAAATTATGTAGTTTAAAACTGCACTAATCAATATTTTTATATGAACACTGGCTCAAATGGCTTTGTGTGACCCCACAGGGAATTATCACCCACTCTGTGATGTTCAGCCTCAGCTTTCTCTTCAGACTTGTTTCCTGCTGCAGCACACAGGCTCTGATAAATCCACTGTACATCACACAGGCCGGCAGATGAAGCCAGCTGATGAATGAAGTGGAACATCTAGCAGCTGAAGAGATTCTCAGCAGTTGGTGTAGAGCTAACAGGAGAATGAATATTGGAGTTATGTTATTAATATTGGACTTGATAAGGTAGACAGAAAAATCTCTCTAAATGAATAATGATGCTGCTCCATGTCTGCTCAAGGTGTAAACTGTTGGCAGGTTTTTTTTTTTTTCCAATTATTTAACTTCTTGGACATTTTGAAACCTGCATTCTTTACATTCATGTTTACTGCCATTGTTGGTGCACTCATGTTCCTTTTGTCCACTAGAAAAACAAAACAAGGACCCACTGATGAAACAAAAATGCTCCATAGGTTTACTAGATGTGAGAAACTCCACAGGGCACCTTTAATAGCTGATAGCATGCCTGAGGTATATACGGTACGAGCTTTAAAATCACTGTTCAGTCGGTAACATTAAGGGCTGTGGCAGTATAGAGGCAAGAGTCATTGAACCAAATAAAGACTTCTTGTGATGACTTGGCTGATGTAGTTTGAAAACCCCTGATCTACTTCCTGGAATGTGTGCATGTTCAGAGCACCAGCCTCCAGTTGGTTGTTGGTACTTTGACTGTGACCGCTCTGTCAGGTGTGAACACACCTCATGCAGGACTCTTGAAGCTCTATGTCAGTTAATGCAGCAGTGCGTACTGTAATTCCACCAAACCACTGTTCTTTGCAAAAAGCCCCGATCACAAACAAATGAACCACAGAGCCCCGTTGCCCACCAACACCTGATCATGCTGGTTTTTCATTCACATCATTGGCTTTAAAAATGTGACTTGAGATGCTGGTTCCTCAATCGTAGCACCGCCTTCTATTGTTGAGCTGTTGAAATAATGACTGGTATCTTCCAGTGGGTGGGATGTTATCCATCCAAAACAGAGCACAGGAGGGAAAATGACTCCTGAATTCCAGAAGTAGTGAAGTAATTGTTAAGTCGAAAGTATTGATCATTAACCATATCAACCATTTATAGGTATTATGGGTGTTTAGTGGGTCTAGTCTTGCATCCTATCAGATGTTGAGAATCCACATACTGTGATCGCCAAACAAGTTAATTGTTAAAATTGAATATATTTTGATGTCATGCTCACTCATAAGGCTGCTGTGTGTAGGCTTTGTATGTGATTACAACCTCTTTGTCTGCAATTGTGCTTTTTGATACAACAGGAGGTACCAAAATCCAAAATGTTCAGATTCAACTTGGAGTGGCTTTTTTGTGCAGTGGTAACTGAGTTGTTTAAAGATTTTTAAATTGTTTTGAGTGTCAAATATTTGCCCCCTGTAGGTTTAACAGGTGGCACTGCAAAGTTTAGAGCGTGCTCCTTATTTTCAGTTTTGGTATTTTAAGTATTTTGGCCCATTTTATGGCTTTATTGCAGAGTAGACAGGGGGGACAGACAAAAAAAGAGAGGAGAGAGAGGGAAGGACGACAACCTGACCCAAAAGTCTGGGCTGTTGGGATGAGAGTCAGCAACTAAAACCAAACTGAAAAGACTAGATGACAACCTTTCAAAACATGGGTCGAAAACATCTTTCCGCCATAATCCATCTCTCTACTGGTGACCCAAATGTTCTGAGTAACAAACCATCCACAGTTTGGCAGTAAATTGATAAATACTCTGCTTTCAGCTTCAGCGATGTGTGTAGTCATGTTGATGAAGAAGTCGACTGAACATGAAAGATATTATTACAACCCTGATTCCAAAAGAGTTGGGACGCTGCTTAAATGCTGAATAAAAACAAAGCAATCATTTTCAAACAAACTGTGTTTACATCAACGGTTTGACAAAGTCTTCCTGAGCCCATGTGTTAATCTCCTTTATACAATGTGTTCACAAAGTGTTGAACCTCGCTCCATCCTCGCTGTGAGCCACTGAACTTTTCCAGGATGCTCCCTTCATACCCAATCATGATACTATCACCTGTTACCAATCAACCTGTTTACCTGTGGAATGATCCAAACAGGTGTTTTTGGAGCGTTCCACATCTTTCCCAGTCTTTAGTTGCTTCTGTCCCAACTTGTTTGAAACATTTTGCTGCATCAGATTGAGAATAAGCAGATATTTACAAAAATCCATGAAGCTGCTGAGGTAAAACATGAAATATATTGAATATATTGTCTTGGTGCTGTTTTCAGTTAAGCGCACAGTGTCCCAGCCTTTTTGGAATCAGGGTTGTACTAATTTTGTCCTGTGGGAAAAAACACCTTCCTGGCACTTTCTTCTACAAGAATGTCCTTGTTGTCAGAAATCAGGAAGTTGTAGAAATCTGGGTTTACTGCCAAACCACAAGTTCCCAAGTCACATTTACCAGAAGAAAGCTGAACTCGTCTCACATGACGGGGATTCAGTGTGACACTGTGTCACCCCCTGACTTGGGAGTTTATGAGGAGCATTATTCCTCCGTGACTTGACCATGACCAAGATCCGACTCTGCACTCGGCTCATGAATCCTTGAGGATTTGGCACAGGAAGTTTCGGTGACTCAGGTTTGCGAGTCATGTTGTGGTGGTACGATGAGACCAGACGTGCCCTCATCTTCCAAATGAGCTGGCCTCCGTTTGATTCCCACCCAGTAGTAACTGAGCCGATATTTCCCACCCAGTGGAGGTTTAACCGGCATGAAACTGTCTAACCAGGAAACTACCGTAATCCAGACTGGATAAAGTTAAAGTGACCTGCAGCCCTTCCGCTTCCTGCACGAGGTCACGTTGCTCTAACCACAGGATTGTGTACGAGTTTCTCATGCGAATCTCCTCCTCCCTCAGATTAACAAGGCTGAAGATTGCTGTCAGCCTCCTCGGCCTGGTTCCCGCAGCAACTGGAGGATGCGATCTCGCATACTGGGCGTGCTGGGAGCCACTTTCGTCTTGCTCCTCTGCAAAGCTGCCCGCGGCAAGGTTTACCTGTAGACGTAGGGGAATGAGTGGTGAACACCAGAACGCTTGCGCCCAATGAGTTATTTAAAGAGCTCAGCATCATATTTAGTTTTAATGACTGCGGCTGATAAGTTTGATTATAACAAGACGGATAAGACAGACTGTTCCCACTCTGTTCTGACTCGTCTGACTTTAGTTCTGAATTCTTTTAAGTGTTTTTTGTTCTGTTTTAAGTATTTAAGTCAAAATTAAAGTTCCTTAGAAGGATTTCTTGCAGTCAAATTAAAATTGGGATCAGAACGTTGTTTTCATTGCCTGCAAAAAAAAGAAAAAAAAAGGATTGAGTTAATTTTAAAATGTTTGGTTCTGATCTGGATAATAAAGCGGTTTAAATACTTGAGTGTGGGCTTGAATTTATGGACTTAATGGAACACTTCAACATTTTGGGAAAGAGGGTTGAGATGTGGGATGAGGAGACTGATGTCGACCTTGTGCTTGTGCGTTGACTGTGAGCAGGAGCTGGGAGGGGATCGGTCCGTGAACCAGCCCAGATGATTGTCTCCTGACTCCCACAGACACAAGAGTGACATTGGACTTCGCATTTAACTCTCAGAAAGAAATCCAAGAAGTGTATTTCCAAAACCATTGAACAGAAATGTTTGTTTTTTACCGTAAAAGCTTTCGAACTTGAGCGCTGTGACAGTGAAGGGTCACTTTGCTGAACCACTAATCCTGAAGGATTTTGAAATCTAGAGACAGAAGCTCAGAAACTAGAATAGACCTCGGCTGCTGCAGCGTTTTCAGCTCTGATCACTCTCAGTACTCCATACTTCATTTTGCATCTTTCACAAACTTCGTTACAGATCAATTAGAGTCAGTCTCTTCGGGCCGTGACCTGACTTTACATCAGTGATGTTGCATTGTCAGTCTTTCTCCTCATAAAACACGATGTGAAATGCAGTGACCAGCCTTAATGCGATTTGGTACGAAGGTGAACGAATTACTCCAATTAAATTGGATTTATATTACAGACTTATTACAACTGCTGCTGCTGCAACAACAAAGTCGTGTTCAATGGGCTGAGAAGAGCAGAGAGGGCGCTCTAAATCTCCTTGTTGTTTTATGGTTTTCTTCCACGGGGATCATGGGAAAAATCCAATTTGCCCATTAATCTCATCTGGTCAGGGTCTCCGGACCTCCAGATACACCCGGGCCAGATCAAAGATGGAGGAAATGCCGTGTGACAGTGGTTCAGATTTCCCCAAGAGACTTCAAAAAGGCCGTGATAGATAATCCAATTGAAATGGACACATCACCTTTAGGTGCCGGTTTGGGAGAAGCAGCGCGTAATTTTTCTTTCCCCCTTTTTTTTTTTTTTTTTTTTTTAACATTCCAGAGTTATTAGTTGGACTGAGTCTTGGTTTGTGTAAGGCTGTAAAATAACAATGTGTCATGCTTTGGGGATCAGAAATATTTGGTACCTGTGCGTCAGTGGGCTCTCACCTTTAACTAAATCAGAAGTTAATTCAAAGTTTCAGGCCTTAATGAACAGAAAATGACCGGATAGAAGGAAAATAAACGTCTACAAACTGCATGTGTGAGCCCGGAGGAAACAGAATGGTCATTCAGTGATGTGGGTGTTTAGTCTGATGTCAGATTATCAGTGGCCACTGTGCAGCCCCGCACTCCTCAATGTCATATTTTTATAGTCTTGTGCACAAACGTCTCCATCTTCTGCACGAGATGATTTGTGCGCAAGCGTCAAAACGCGCCGGTCCATCTCTCCTATGTGCTCCACTTCGTCCTGTGAATCTGAGCTGAAGCGGCTTTGTGGTGAATGGCGTCGGCTGAGTGTGTCGGCTCCTTCCCTGAACGCGTCGCTGCAGTTTGAGTGAAGAGCCCATCAGCTTGGACCGCATCTCGGAGCAGCTGAGCTCCGGCCTGGACGCGGGCCAAGCCTGTCTGGTGTCAAACCAGCCTGAACAGATACTCTCAGACATCTCATTTCTTCACCTCATTCCTGAGACGGGACTCTGCCCACCCCTTGTGTAAAGCAATTTAAACCTGATAGCTCATCATCTCCTCTGAAAATATTTGCTGGACTATCAGACGGTCGCGCTTAGTCACCGCGCAGGAGCAGAGTCGGTCATGGCTTTTACGCGCAGACCTCCGTCCTGTGATGATCCAGTTTTAATCCAAGTTTGATTTGGAGACTTAACAAGTTGTGGCTTCTCTAATGTTTTATATTCTTCTTTCATCAGTGGAAATGCTCCGTCCGGATCCATAAAGGACCAACGTTTGGTTAATATGAACTTATTGCCAAGTGGAATATGTTTTTATTTATCTGTAGCAATCTGCTGGCTGACGGCCGAGGTCGATGCGTCCTGGTGGTAAGTGCTGTGCGTCGTTTTTACATCTTTATTGAAATGCATTGCTGAAGTCCCTGCGCTGAATGCGTGACTTTATTGTTAAACTGTCACGTTTACCGCGACGCGCAAAATGCGCTCAATTAACGCGTTTAACGTTGTCTGATCTGTGAATCGGACGATTTGCAAAATAGTTTTTTTGACTTGTCTTAAATATTCTTTACTACTGCTTCCCTCCTGCTTGTGTTAATGTTAAAAAAAACCCTCTAAATTACCCTCAAAACTGTGTAATAAGAACTGTTTTCCTTTTGTTAATCGGAAATTTCGAGGTTGAGCGTCTAAATTCCCTCTCTGGTTTCTATAACTATGACTGAATATTTGGGCAGATACGTTTCCAGGATAAAGTCATTTGATATAATTGAATTTCTCTTTGTTTGTTGTCTTTCTCTTGAATCTTTAATGAAACGGTTGTGTTCCTTCCAAACCTCGCACTGCCTGTGATACTGAGATGCTGTTTGGACAGATAATTCCCCTCAGTTCCTTCTCTCTTGCTGCTCGGGTCCTTCTTTAATTGCTGAAGGAAATCCCTGCAGCCTGCATGTGTTCAAACTCCCTGCCAGTCTTTCATCACCCTGTTCTGCAGGTACATGTGGAGTGTGTTCATGAGATTTCAACACCTTTTCCAGCAAACACATAATATTATTTTATAATATTTTCTCCCTGTTTTGTATTTTAGCAGTAGTTGTGTTCCAGTAGCCTACAAAGCAGTAATGTCTTTTCTGCACTGCAGCTGCCTGGAAGTGAAGACATTTATTGAGTTATTTGCGCTTTTGTTGACAGAACAGGTTCATTTTCTTTAATTCTCTTTGAGATCATTGAGAGAATCCATTGATCTTCATCGCCTGCCTGTCCAGATTCTTTGCACCTTCCTTGATTAATGATTAAGACGTTTTCCCTTCAGCTTCCTCTCTGCCTGCTCCTCCTCCTCTGCAGGTACATGGGCACCCTGGGCTCCCAGGTGATGTGCGACAACATCCCTGGTTTGGTGAACAAGCAGCGCCAGCTGTGCCGCCAGCACCCAAAAGTGATGCAGGCCATCGGGGCCGGGATAAAGGACTGGATCTCAGAGTGCCAGCACCAATTCCGCAACCACCGCTGGAACTGCAACACCACGGCCAGGGACCACAACCTGTTCGGACGCCTGCTGCTACGCAGTGAGTGCAGGGAACCTTAGAACCAGGAGGGGACACTTATCTGCCTTTGGCCTTAAATGTCCAATTTTAAGCTAGGATTGACGGTCCTTAATCTAGAGGATCTGAAACCTAACCTTCATGTCTGAAGTGTCCTTGTGCAAGGCGCTGAGCTTCTCTCTGGTCCAGAGCTGCTGTTCTGTAGATGACCTCTGACCCCTCAGGGCTAGAGACAAATGATAAATGAACATTGGACGGGTTTGAGGTTATAGAGAATCACATCATTCAGGATAGATTTCCATGTAAGCTCTTAGAGTTTAGTCTGTTACCTGTAACCAGATAAGATCAGGTCCCTCTTAATTACTTGTCTTCATTTATTATGTCTGATAGCGGATTGAATTTACATGAAAAGAAAGCTCTTAAATTATCACTTGGTGTCTCTCTGTTCTCATGTTGGAGATTTCTCATCTCTAAATGAGTGAGAAGTTAAATTTGATCAAATCTGAACCTAAATTAGAAAGTGAAAAGATTTCTTTGCAAAAAAAAAACAATCATTTGACTCGCTGTCGTGAGCAGAACTGATGTTTTAATGTCATCAGCAGTGAGGTAATGCTGCGGTAACTGTGTTTGTCCTGCTACCTGTTACCTGCTGTAACAGACATGCAGGGATGAGGTGCACAATGTGTCTATAAAGCGCCGTATTCACAGAGTGATGACGTCAGGTGCCTCAAACACTGCACGGCTACAAACAGAAGGCTACAGAGCAGATTCATGAGTGCTGTTTGGAGTGACAAACATGTTTGACCGTACGCCTGAACTTAATGCTGACCAACCTAAACAACTGGCAGGTTTTCAAAGTGTTGGGTAGATTTACTGCGACACCGAGGCTTTCTGGGAAACAGATAGTTCCCTCGCAGATATGTCCTCTCGTTCACAGAGGTTAGATCACATTCCACTCGTCGGCTCACTTTACATCTGTACATTTATCACGTCGGTGCGGCCGACTGGTTTCTCCGTCAGTGTGTTCTTGTGTTGGGGGCTAACATGCTGCTAAGTGCTTTGTTATAGCAGAATCATGACTTCTGGTTTGTAGATTTAGAGCTGAAAGGAAGAGTCAATGGAAGGCAACTTATTCTTAATCATCTTGATAATTGATTGATCATTCAAGCAGAAATACAGAAGAAATATCAGAATAACATTTGCCTCAGATGAGGATTTTCTGCTTGTTCTGACGTCACCTTGGTCTTTCTGAAAACGTGATGGTAATTTTTCACTATTTTATGACGTTTTATAAATGAGACGATTAATTGATTTGAGTTTGAACAATAATTTACAGACGATCATGATGATGGTGTTAGATCCACTTCAGCTACTGTCGCAGTCAGCTGATTACTCGCCACTCAGCTCGTCCAAATGAGAAATGGTAGAAATTTTGCCTTTTTTTTTTATCCCACCGCTTTAGAGATCCACGCCGGGTCATTAGCGCTGTTCATCTCCTCCGCTCATTTGCAGAAGAAGATACTTGATTTACTGAGCATTTCAAAGTGAAAGACACAGTCACATATGTTTTCGGGGGCAGGGGGTGTAGTGGAAAATACATGTTCTGGAGAGTGTGACAAATGCCTCCTCCCATGCAGTAATTAGTGCGATTAGCAGCATCGGGGATTGAGACGATTGAGCAGCAGTGAGCAGCCTGCTGCTGCCTGTGACAGATGTGATCTCTGGACAGAAGCGTCCTGTCAAATAAGACACGTCACTGCGCATCTCAGCAGCTAAAATCAGCCCGTGTCTCCTGCGAGGACGTGTTACAACAAGTCCTGATCTTTTTTTATTGCCACTGGAGGATCAGCAGGACCCCGCAGCCTGATGTTCCTCTCCCATGCCCCGAGATTTAACCTGCGAGGCGGATCCTTCGACTTATTCCGTTTCATGTCGGGGCCTCTAATCAGCCGTGTGGTATTCGGACCTCCCAGCCGGGCCCCGGCCGTGTCACACAGCATTATCGCGGCGCATCGGGGCCCCGTCAGAAGCTCCTTATTGTCAATGTCAGCGGGCTAATTTCAAACAATTACACAGGAGTTTTCCCTCTCTGGTGTCGTGTTCTCTCAGCGTTCTCCTCATTAACCTCGTTAGGCACGCTCAACTTAGCTGCTGGCCCGGGACCCACTCACTCACTCACACACACACGCACACACACACACTAACACAGACATCACTGTGTGTGTGTGTGTGTGTGCGCGCGCGTGTGCCAGGGCTGGGTGTCATTTGTAGTTTTTTAATACTTACGCTAGTACGGTATCTGAGTTTAAATACTGTTAACACAACTTTACTTTAAGAGACTGTTTCTCTGCAAAAGCCCTTTTTAAATTTTTTGAGAAATGTTAAAAGTACGAGACCTTCGCCTACATAATCTAACATAACTAATCAGACAGTCAGTAAATACAGTAGTTATCAAACAAAATATCTAATTGTTATAATTTCAAGTGGGGATTTCCTGCTTTTCTCTTCTGTTTTACCTGTTTTTCACAAGGATGCAGGCGAAGTGAAGGCTGGTGGTTCTCTATGTGAATGTCCATTCTTGCATTTCTGTGGATCTGGAGAATGAGACATAATAAAATTATTGGGATTTCCATTTTAATAGTATCTAACAAATCAGAAATACTACAGCTTGAAAATTAAGGCATTATTAACCCTTCTTTGCTGTCTTTGGTACAATTCTCATATTTTGATTACACCATGTCAACTGTAAATTAAAATATCTATAAATATATATAATATGTTTCCCTTGATTATATGCTTTTACCTGTTTTCCTGGCCCTTAATTTTGTCTGTAGGTGTCTGACAGGCGAAACCCTGGGCATCAATAATCCAGACCTGAGTTCATGCTAATAGCTGAGTGTTAGCATTTTTTAGCAACTCCTGTTGTCTCTCACCTGGATCATGATGACTGGACAAGAGATGAAATGAATCATTTAAATTTAGATGACAGGTTTTGCATTATTTCTGACATTTTATTGGTAAAACAATACATGAATAAGAAAATTATCACTTTATCACTACTGAAAATCTGTACTCATCAGTTGCAGCTTACAACATGTCAGAAATCCACATTTAATTTCTTTCACTGTGCACCTTCGCATATGTCATAACTTTGTAGCAGAGGTTAGACAAACACACACACACACCCTTTCCCTCAGCCTTTGATCTCTCTCCAATCTCTCATCAGTTACATGTGGGGGGAGATAAAGGTCCTCTGTCAGGGCACTGCTGGTAAACGTTCGCTGTTTATCCATCTTGGAGGTAGATGAAGCGTTTGCATGAAATAAAAGCTTCTGGCAGACAACAACAAACACGGGTCATACAGGTAGCAGCGCTGGCCAAACATTTGAAGGATCTCTCTGTTTGTCGTGGCTTAATTGTGCCGTCAGCCAGCCCGGGTTGGGAAACACCGCATCCAACATCGGCGAGAGATAAAACCGTCACGCTCGATACGCATCTCACATCAGTGGAGTTTATTGATGTAGAGAAGTGTACCAGTAACTGTGCTGATGTGTTTTTTTTAACGCTGAACTTCTGGTTTGCAGTGTTTGGGGAAAGAAAACGGTGTCGGACCTGACCTCAGTGTGCAGCTCTCTGTGCTTTTTGGCCACACACACATGTGCGATTGTTAGCACACTAACACACTAAACAAAGAGAGTGAGCATTGTAAACAGTATACCTGCTTAGCATCAGCATTTTAATATTGTCATTGTGAGCGTGTTAGCATGCTGACATTAGCATTTAGCTCGAGCATGGCTGTAGACTCTTAGTCTTGTTAGAAGTTGAGTGTTTTTTACATAACTAATCCTCCATCATTACATTTTCATCGATTTTGATGAAAATTGCCTTTTTTTAATTGAAACAAGGCTATTTTTTAGATGAAGGATTTCACCTTCTGTACACATGTTTCAGATAAATTAGATTCTTCTGTGATATGAGAATCTAGAAAATTCCTGCTCTTGTTACAAACATTCGCTTCCTCATTTCCCCTCAGGCAGCCGCGAGGTGGCCTTCATGTACGCCATCTCCTCGGCCGGCGTGGTTTACACGTTGGCGCGAGCCTGCAGCCAAGGCGAGCTGGACTCCTGCTCCTGCGATCCCACTAAGAAGGGCTCGTCGCGGGACGCCAAGGGCTCTTTTGACTGGGGCGGCTGCAGCGACCACGTGGAGCACGCCATGCGCTTCAGCCAGGCCTTTGTGGACGCCAAGGAGAGGAAGGAGAGGGACGCCCGGGCGCTCATGAACTTGCACAACAACCGAGCCGGCAGGAAGGTGAGGAGGCACTGAACATCTCAACACCTGGAGGAACTCGAATGATTCTGTTCGCCAAATGTGTTTTGGGATGTTCTGGGTATTTTATTCAGAAGAACGATACAAAAGTGCTAACAAATCAATACATTTACAAAAAAAAGTGTCAAAAATTTGGTAAGATTTCAGTGTTGAGCATTGGAATCAACCATTAAACAGTATAAGTGGTGGACGGCGCTTCTGGGTCTGAAAAGAGCCAAAAACCTGCATTCTTCCTAACGGCCAGCAGGGGGCGACTCAAGAATTCTGACTGATGTAAGCTTGTGAGAAAATGAGCCAACTTCTCACTTGATTTATTACCTCAATAAATAGCTTCCTCATGAGTTTATGGTCTCAGTCACTGGTTTCATGTCTTCTTCAATATAGCATGATGTTCATTTTGTAAATTATGGTCCCATTTAGAGTAAAATAGACGATAAACTGGATGTTTTAGAGCGTGACCACCATGTGACTGAAGTCGCTGCCGTGACGTGTCGGCTTCTCAGTCAGATCCAATCAGGATAGAGGCGTAGCAATGTGTATCCTCCCCAGCTCCACATTCTTGTCCAAAAATGGTCACTTCTGGCTCCAAAAAACCAAGATGGCGACGACCCTAATGCCAAATTCAAGGCTTCACAACTGTAGTCCACAATCAATGGGTGACGTTATGGTGGGTTTACACTTGTCCGGTCTTCCAGAATTGAGTGAAACTGGGTGAAACCCCTGATCAGTTTGATTATGCAGTCAGTTTGGGTGACTGCTGTGCCTGCGAAGCTTGACCTTGCATCGTTCACCTACAGTCCTCTCTGAGACCTCCTTCCTGTTCTTTCCCGCTCTCCCCGCCAGGCGGTGAAACGCTTCATGACTCTGGAGTGTAAATGTCACGGCGTCAGCGGGTCGTGCAGCGTTCGGACCTGCTGGCTGGCCATGGCCGACTTCAGGCGCACGGGAGACCACCTTCGTAAGAGGTACAACGGCGCCGTGCAGGTGGCCGTTAACCAGTACGGCACTGGGTTCACTGCCGCGCACGCGCACTTCAAACGACCCAGCAAGAATGACCTCGTGTACTTCGAGGACTCGCCGGACTACTGCATACGGGACCACGAGTCAGGTAAACACCCTCCAACCTGAATCGCTGTGCTGACTAAATGAATCAGATTTCACTCGTGGCTTTTGATGCACTGAACTTTCCAGTAAGCGTTGATTTGTTGAGGAGCAGGTCAAAAATATGTGTTGAAATATTTATCCTTTAAATGCTCTTGAGACAGTTATATGTAAATAAGACATATAAAAATGTTAAATTTTAATGCCAGTTAACTTCTGACATTTATTCTCATGGTACATGCCTGAGATTTTAAGCATTATTCGGTTCCAGCTGAGATGAAATGACATAATTCTCACTAAATGAACCAAAACAGAAGGAAACACTCCAGAGTTCAACTGAACCCCTCCAACAAAGATGGTTGACTGGTGCTTAATGAGAGGAGGGGTGTGAACAGATCAGCCATGAGGGTGATCAAATGCTTGAATTACACAAACAAAACCTCCAGCAGAACCACTTTCAGCAACACGTGACAGAGCTGGTTCCAGTATGTTTTATCAGGTGTTTGTCCTGTGCCACTCGGGTTCAGAGCGAAGCTGCAAAGCGCCAGGAAGCCCAGCGATCACAGACTCAGAAGCCTGAAGTGTTTGGTTGAGCTCAGAGCTGGTGTTTTTAGTTTTTTAGTCATTTTACGTCAGAGGACGTTTAAACCGCTGTCAGCTTCTCCACATCGTGCTGCTGGGTGACGTCTGAGTCTTTGAGCTGTTATGATTGATGTTGTTTTAAGGTTCTGTTCACAATGAATGGCGTCTCCAGTGCGTGAACTGGGACTTTCAGCTGGCAGATATCAGCTGGTGAATATTTTTTACAGTGTAATTATGGAGGCAATGGGTTCGGGTTGTACTGACAGTATCGCTGCAACACTCGGGTCTTTCTGGGTCCTGCGGAGTTGAGGAAAAGTAGTCTGCTTTATGGGGGGGCGTGCAGCTTAGCTGTGTTAGCATCAATCAAAATTCCAGGTGCTGCTCACCAGCTGGATCATAATTATCTGGTTCCTCTTGATGTGATAGCTTCCTGTATTTTAAGTGATGAGTTTAAATACACACACACACACACACACACTTTATCTCATCAGGAGTGACAGAATCATTACAGCTGAGGGCGGCATTTTATTTTAAGCTTTTGCTCAAAATTGACCATAACAACACACAGACTGCTATCTGTGGAGAATTCTGTAGCTTTCCTGCTGATTGATTAAATAAAACACAAAAGTTTGGACCTCTGGACCAGTAGAATGTAAAAACGGCAGTCCTGAGACGGCATCGAGGCGACCGTGTTCAGGGCTGTGTGTAGTGGGGGGTCCTGCGGGTGGTGCAGCACCCCCTGCTGGGAAAGAATCGAGCTGCAGACATGCACAGCACTCTGCCAGATGCAAAAAGATAAACCTGTTAAAAAATGTAAATAACTCTCCTGTTGTTTTTACCTGAGCATTCAATACTTGAGGAAGGTTTGAGAAATAATTAGCAATATTGAATAATTATTGAAATAACAGCAAGCATCATGGTCATCAGACGCTACCTCCTCAACCCCTGAGAGTAATACAGGTGGAGCACTCATATAATGCACTAACACTCTCGCTGCGAATAATATATTTGTCTCTGTTGTTGCGTGTTCTGCAAACTGGGCTTTTAATCATGGGACCAGTTAAAATACTGTTTCGTATCTGGATTCGCCTGCTGTGCACACCACTGTCATGCTTTTTCTCTTCCTACATTCTTGTGTGCTGGAGGACGTGTTGAACTGTGCTTCGGGTATTTGTGTGCTCTTGTCCGCTGTGCGACATGTTATCATTTTATAATCTCGTAAAAAATAATATTTCAGGGTATTTCTGTGATAATTCTATTCTTTATGATACAGTAAAAACAGCTGCTGAGCGCTGCTCGTGCTCGGCCAGGTGCTCCTGCTTGAGGTGGTGAAATACGTTTGTCGTGTCGTCCCCTTTTGTTGTTGCACGTC
The DNA here is from genome assembly GCF_017976325.1 of Chelmon rostratus. NCBI lineage: Eukaryota > Metazoa > Chordata > Actinopteri > Chaetodontiformes > Chaetodontidae > Chelmon > Chelmon rostratus. The sequence continues at coordinate 25,966,541 of NC_055663.1, forward strand.
TTTTCATGCTCATCTGGCTTGTTGTAAATCGGATCTTTTCTAACCAAACCGCTTCCACACTCCAGACATCATTCCCCTCTGTGGAGTAAACTCCTGCACCGTGGAGCCGGTAGCGCCATCAACAAGTCAGAATACTGCCTTTATCAGGAAGTGAAGTTTTTAAAAAATGACAGCAGTATTATCCTGAGCAATATAATATGGCCCACCTGTACTCCCACAGCAGCCCCCAGCTCAAAGCCCCTTCCCACGGCTCTGACAGTGTTACTTACAGACACTGGTGTTCAAGACACGTAAGCCGTCACAGAGATGTGTATCAGAGAGGGTGAAATCTGTGTTTATGTATGTGAGGTTCGGAACAAGACAGCGAGTGTGAGAAGGAAAACGTTTGTGTATGAAAACTGTGTGAGAGCGAGACCAGCAGTGTGTGTGTGTGTGTGTGTGTTCCAGTGGAGGTGGATGCCTGTCAGGCAGCAGATGATCCGTGGCGATCGGGTGTCGGCCAGTTTAAGACCCATTACACACTTCTGTAGGCTGAAACCTTAGAACACCACAGATCGCCATAAATCACCGCCGCTGGAAAAGCACACACTCACAAACACACACGCCCGAGGGCACGATTGGCCTGCAGAGAGAGGCGGATGTCATGGGCATGTTGGATCACACACACACAGAGTGGAGAAGCTTCTCCCAAACGCACTTCGATGCTTTTGTTATGTTTTGCACCTTTAAGTGCATTTGTGACGAGACTGCGTTTATGTGCAAACTTATCTTTTGCATGTGTTGCATTGTGGGTAACCAATCACAGCCCACCCTGAAACAAAACAGGTGTGTTTTGAGTTGCACGGAGCTGCACCTTGTTGCACGATGGGTAAAACTTGTCGGCGAAGGACGCAAACGTTGGCTGTTCAAAGCTGGGAACTGTCCGTCACGTGTTGTGCGTGCAGTCGTAACATCTATCAGGCACCGTCATGGTCTTTCAGGCGCTACGAGAGTTTTATGGCCCTAAAGAAGCATGGAGAATTTTCAGAAGCTTGGTTTGAACGTAGAGGGCAGGACTGTTTCACCTGTGGAGATAAAAGCTACGAGAGCCAGGAAGTTAAATGTTGATCTTTGGCATCTCGCCGTCTGCTGGAGCTCAGGTGTCATTACACCACCGAGGGGCCGCGCTTTGGATTCTTTTATGTTTTGCTTTTGGATGGTGACAGTTTACAGAGAGGAAACACAGAGGGGGAGGACGGTTACAGGCTGGGACTGAACATGAGACAGTAGTTACATGGAGGGCATCCTAACCCGTCGGCCACCAGGACTGAATTGAAGTTGTGTGCCGACGCCTGAACAAGGTCGAATCTGCTGAATGATTGAATTTGTGGAGACTTTGCAGGTGAAACAGTCATTTCTTGTTCGTCTTTCAAGCTAAAAAGCCAAACATTCCCTCGTTCCAGCTGTTTAATTATGATGATTTGCTGCTTTTCCTTTATTTATGTGATAAAGTCTTGACATATTTTTGTGGTTTTAGACTCACAAAACAAGCTGGCACCCCGTCCTTCAGAAATAATAACTGAGAAAGTGTGATGAGCATTCGTCTCGATTTTATAGTCCAAATAATTAATCATTTAATTGAGAAACGAAGTGTCAGGTTATGTGAGAGTGAAAATAATCATTAGCTGCTGGCAGTCTGAACGTGGCCTCACCGGGTTCTGCAAATCCTCCTCAAACCGTTTCCCTGTAGCCTCCCGATGGACCCGGGGAGGTCTAAGGGCCCCCTTTTGGGAACAAGTAGAGGCTTCACAGCAGACATGAGGGCTTCAGGTGCTGTGGACATGTAAGCGGGGTGAGGTAACACACACACACAGAATTCGCCCTGGGCCAATCATGAGAATCGCTGCCTCTCTGAAACACACACTTTGAGTCATTCGCTCCTGTTCCCATCACACACACTGGAAAAGCTCTCAAAGACATGCAAACTCACCCTCAATCATTGTGGAAACACACACACACACACACACACACACACACACCAAGGCTCGGAGCCCACAGAGATAGCGAGACGGCCCCTCTGTGCCTCTTCAAAGTGTGAAATCAATTTCCCTCGGCCCCGGCGAGGCTCAGGTGCTAAACTCATCTCTCGGCGCCCCCTCATCTTAATTCAATAAGCAGACGCGGGGAGAGCGAAGGATGTGAGGAAGACTCTGGCCGTGATGTCATCCCCAGTGGGGCAGCATACCGCGGATGACGGGCGGGCTGCCAGAGAGGGGCGGGGCTTCTGGTCATGCCCAGACAGATTACCTGGCGAGGGAACGATGCAGCGGCGAAGCAGAATGTAAACACGAGCGAATTCCAGAACAGCGTCCGAGATGGTGCTTTTTTAAAAAAAAAAAACTTTATTTATACAGGAGACGCACATGTTCCTCCTCAGCAACACTTCACGGCGAGACAGTACGGGTCAGTCACACCTGCACGATGCAGCCGCCGTCGTCCTCCGATGGCTCCACCGCAGCTCCTGGACGCCTCCGGGCCTCCACAGTTAACATTCAAACGTCTCCAGCGTGAGAATGAAACGAGGGAAGTCTGCAGAGTCAAGGAGGATTTTTCTTTCTGTTATTACTCATCACTCTTTGTAGAAAATAGTCCGAGGTGGCGTCTTCAGATGTCTCGTTTTGTCTCACCAAACAGTCCAAAACCACCAGATGTTCAGTTTACAGTAATACTCTCCAAAAAAGCAGATCCTGGAACCTGGAACAAGCGAATTGTTTGGCAGTTTTTCTTGATAAGGGTGTGTGGGTGACTGAGGGGGGTCACCTCACCCTCTGTCAGCTATGCTCTAGCTCATGAAGGCAGAAATATGCAGCTGTATATATGTTGTACAGCTGTTGTCTGTGTGGGGGCGTAACAGGCAGAAGAGACGAGAGGATTTTAATGAGGTTGGGGTCTGCGTGTGATATCTGCTGACTCAGCTCGGTGTGTGTGACGGGGGTCCAGGTGTGTCTGGAAGGTGCTGATCGTGACCTGAATGCTTCCTGCACGTCCTCTGGCGTCTGAAATGCTGCAGAAATGAAATCATTTGTGCAGTTTTTAAAAACTCGTTAGTTTGCATGTGATGTAAAATGATGAGTCATGGTTCTGAGGTGATGGAGGATCTGCACCCCCTCCACCACAGCTGCAGGAAGCTCTCCGCTGCTGGTTAGAAGCCTCTCGTGAGGTGTTTCACTGTCGTTGTAATGATTCTGTCTCTGACTCGACATAACAAGGTCTGTTTTCTCATGCTGAGGCGTAATTATCTGCAGATCTCGACGCGATAACCAAAACTGTCTTGTCGTCGTCATTAGACGATCACCGCACGAGAATCTCGTGTGTTTATCTGCAGCGGCATCAGCAGACACGTAGCCGTCTCTGCTGACCGCGATGCTGCTCGCATTTACCGCCGGCAGATAAAAGCTGCTGAAAAAGTCCCCGAAACATTCCTGCTGAGGACAGAAGGTGTAGCAGCGAGGTGTTTAAAGCAGCCGCTGACAGATTGATGTCAGCCGACGCAGTGATCGCATCAGAACTGCACGTGTTTTCATGGCCGGGGATGACTTTCATTACTGTTTATTCTAACAATCATGTAATTAATCAGTTAGTCTGTGAAATGTGAGGAAGTAGTGGAAAATAAATCTCTACACGTCAATTTAATGTAAAAACATCTGAATCAGAAGCATCAGAAAGAGGAAAGACACACCTGAACACATAGATACAGTGTGTGTGTGGCTGCAGGTGACACTCAGGGGAAAGTCAGTGTGTACTCTGTCTGAGGTGTGTGTGTGTGTGTGTGTCCTGTAAAATGAACAGCTGATGAAGAGCAGGCTGCAGGCTGACGGCTGCTGTCATCAATCTCTCATCTGTCCTCCATCCAGCGTTCATCATCTTACTCAGCCCCTCTGTCTCATCTGCCAGCAGCACGCTGCGCTCCCATTGGTTCTCGGTTACCAGTAACACTGCTCCGATTGGCCGCGTTGTGCCTTACGCACCCGCCAAGTCACACCCTCAGTCCACACTGGAGCATCTGTGTCATCGGTGGAGTGTCCCTTTAAGACGCCTTAAATCCAGAGTAATTTCCCATGATGCTTCTCACCTTTTTAGCCTGGAATAATTGTCAGTGTAGGTGTGAAACGGCTCCAGCAGGAAATCTCACTTTGGAAGGAAACGACTGAAATGTGTTTTTGCATTTAGAGGATAAATCTAATGTTGGTCCAGTGGAGACGAGCAGCGGGAAATGAAATCCTGCCGCCGAGGCAGAAAAGATCATCTCAACTCAAAGTTTAAGAAGAAAAACTGTGACTCCACGACATTTAGGTTCAGATTATCAATACAAAACACAATCAGAAGAATGCAGTAAAAGTACTGCATCTTTTACTCGAATAGAAGTGCTTCTTCCTCATCTGGACAGCGTCTGGATCACATCCAGCCTGCAGATCGACATCAGCTGCTCAACTCTGCAAACTGCAAATCAGTTTTACAGATAAAAGCAAAATGAATTGATTTGTTCCACAGATCTGATGTTGAGGTTTGTGTAACAGATCCCAGATCCCCGCAGATCCCTCCTGTTTTGCATGTTGGCACCTGTGCACCAAAAACATTCTGTACTATTCCGTAGTTTTATGCATTGTTTATTTTTATTTTCAGCCTTATTTTCACTATTGAGTGGGTTTTCTTCTCTTCCCTAACTCCCTCAGTGACCCCCCCTCTCTTTCTGTGTCCCCCCCTCAGGGTCGATGGGGACGGGGGGGCGTGTCTGTAACCGGACGTCTCGCGGCGTCGACGGCTGCGAGGTGATGTGCTGCGGCCGAGGCTACGACACGTCGCGGGTCAGCCGGACCACCAAGTGCGAGTGCAAGTTCCACTGGTGCTGCGCCGTGCGCTGCCGAGACTGCCACCAGCAGGTCGACGTGCACACCTGCAAGAGCCAGACGTGACGGGACGCTGAACTGGTCGCGCCGGTTGCCGAGTACAAAACCGCTGCTTCTGTACTGGGCCGCGAGGACGTTTAGACTCATTTCACTGCACTTCACCTGTCAATCAAACTGTAGGTGGCGCTCTTATCTTTGCTGCACGTGCGAATCACTCCTCTCCTGTTTATTCCAAACAGGAGTCGCTTCTGTCTGCCGGAGGACGTTTCCCACAAAGAGCCTCCACACACGAACGCTTTCATCAACGTGTTACAGATCCAAAGAGTAACGAGCTGTTATTTCAGAATGAATCAGTCAGCACAAACTGGTTCACGCTGCAGCTGCTTTCCCTCCAGGCACGCGTTTCCTCCCGTGTTTAATCTTTAAAGTCGCTTCAGGCTCCGTCACAAACAGATGCAGAATTTGATCCGATGGATAAATCGTTTGGGGGGAAATCTACTCGTAAAAAAGAAATATATTGACAGAACATCTTAAATTCTGTAATCTACTGTCGTGTTGCTGAGAGCCTCTTTAATGCAAACGACCGCTCACATCACCTGTCTGACAGGTTTAGTTTTGCTGACTGCGGGATGTTTTCCTCTCGTTAAGGTTTCTTAAAGCGGCACCTTCCATTTTCACCAGCAGCCGATCACGACAGCGAGGTCAGCGTTTGCAGCGTCTCCTCCTGCGTGTTTTTAATTTCACGGTTTCACCAGACGTCCTCACCGAAGAACATTAATTAGTTTTTGTCACGTCGGCGGCTCCTCGCCCTCCAACATGGCAGCGTGTCGACCTTCTGGTGATGACGGTGCAAACACGCTGCTCTGCGTGTCGCCGACGGGTCAAAAGAAGCTAAAGCTCAAGTTACAGGACTGAAGCTCAGTTAAACAGCAACAACTCTTCACACCCACAGGAAACATGAGGGGGACCTGCTTCACTTATTTTAAAGACATTTCCCCCGAAAGGCAACAAGTTAGCAGCTGCGTGTGTTGGTTCTCGGTCGGCTTCTTAGCGGTGATTCAGTGAGCGTGATTACATGCACAGAAACTTGAAATGTGTCGCTGTAATCAGTTTGACAGCGATTAAGATAATTAAGTTCTCCTCTCTGGCCCTGCTCTCATTTCAGGGAGCAAGTGAGACATCTTGTTTTAAGGGGACAGTTCACCCCAAAATCAAACACGCTCTTCCTCCTCTCACCTGGAGCGCTGTTCATCCATTATTGTGCTGTTCATCAATCTCGATTGTTTTGGTCTGAGTTGCAGAGTTCTGGAGGCTCGTGCTCATGACAGCGGGGAATGTTTAACGTTAGCTAGCTGCATCTGTTGGCTAAAAACTCATCTCCACAAGCTAGCTGTCAGACCTTCTGCGCTGTGATGCAGCTGGTGGGTGTAGTCCGGTAGAAAGAAAGAGTTCCTACCTGAAACTGCTCACAACAAGATCAGAGGATTATCTCCAGTAACCAGGTCACGAATCCTGAGAACTCAGCAACTCACACCACAACAGTCTGGATGGATTAATAGCACTGCAGCTGAGAGAAAAAAAGGTTTTAGATTTTGGGGTGAACCCTTAACTTATTATTAGACCAGTTGCACACCTTCACCACCTACAGGTAAGACACAGCAACCTGTTTGAGCCTGCAGGTGTATGTGGGTGGATGCTGCCTCCTACAGGCAAAGCGATGAACACTTTTAACACGTGCAGACGTCATTTCTGTAGCTTCAGTTTTGATTGTGTTTATTCACATTTAACATTCGCAAAGAAAGAAAGAGCTGCAGCGCCTGACTGACAGCAGAAAAGCAAAGACAACCTGCTAGCATTGCAGCAGCCATTACTTTCCTCGCCTGTAGGTGGAGACATTAACGCATCTGCAGCTGCTGAGCTTTTCATACCTGAAGGTGGTGCAGCTCTGACACTGGATGGATGTCATTGGCTTCACCTGGATCACATCTATTGTTTTCTAAATGCAATTTCAGACACCTGCATGTAAACACACTCACTGTTAACTGTAGCCCCCAAATCCATCACACACACACACACACACGCTTGCTCAGTCTGGACAAACATTCGGTTCACAGAGGAATAAAGTTCAGCCACCTGCTGTCACCCAGATTTAATCTTCAGTTGTTTCTTCTCTGTTTTACTGTATTTATTTACTCTCCAGCATGAGCAAACATCTGAATTCCTTTGAGAGAAGATGACTGATGCTGAGTCTGTAACTAACCGGCTACCTGAGAAGAAAATACAACCTGTACATGCAGAAGAAATGACTCAGCACACACAGCAGACCTGCCAGGCCTCTCTTTCCTTCTGTAAATATGTGGTTGTGTAAATTAAAGTCAGATGTATAGTGTATGGAAACATTATCTGAAACCAATAGTCACATTTTAACCAATAAACACGTCACTTCCTCCTGCTGTGTCAGCCAATCACAGGACAGGACCTTCTGATCAACAGCCTGCCGGAGCATAAAACTGCTGATGTCTGTCACAGCTTTTGTTTTGATAATCGTTAGAAGTTAATTGCTGAGATTGATCGCAGACGTCCATCAGGGAGAAACATCTGATTGGTTCTCGGCGATTAAAAGTCTGTTCAAGGTTCAGCTCTTACCTACAAATCATGTACTCTTCGGTTCGGTTTTTGCTGATCAGTTTTAATTTGCTGGCTTTCCAGGCAGTGTGGCCTGAAAATCAATTCAAGTCTGGATTAATCTTCCTCACTCCTCTGCATCACCGTTTGTGTTCATCTGAAACAAAGGAGCTTGTTTTTTTTTTTTTTTATTCACTGCGATGAATGTTGTGGTCGAGGGGCTCAAAAGTCTAAAAGCACCGCTCTTTAAAACACGTTTCATGTGTGTTTTTATCAAAGTTAAATCAAAGACTAAAGCACCTGGCGGCTGCAGGTGAAGCTCTTCTTCTACCTGTGGAGTCACATGTTAGACAGTGAAACGGCAGAAACTTACCAGGTTTGTGTTTTGTGGCTGTCTGAGCAGCTCCAGGTGGCGAGATGAACCGTCTCAGCCGCTAAACAGCGCCGCAATCAAAATGGCGGGAAGAAGCCGGCTTGCAGCAATACACAAAAAGTCCTTTATTGTATTTTTTTTTTTTGTCTTCTCACTTTTTTAATGATGGCAATTGATCACCTCTTTTTGTACAACAAAAACAGCTTTAAATGATTGAAAACCCAAAAAAATGCAAACATATCAAATAAAGTCAAAACCAATTCTGGACTCCGTTGTTTTGCCTTTTTGTTTTTCCCGCCTCCTCCCGTCGTCCTCGTCTGTTCTGTTCTGTTTGGTTTGAACTCGGTAATCTTGGCACAAAGGTGTGTCAGTCCAGTCCAACGCAGCGTTCTGGGTTTCAGTTCAGCTGTTTCTGTCTGGGTGGAGGTTGGCTCCCGGTCCTGGGTCTGATTCTGGTCCGGTCGGGTTCAGATGCGGGTGAGTTGGTGCCAGAGGCTGGACGGCAGGATGCTCTCCACCTTCTCCATGATGAAGTTCAGAGGAGCGAACAGTGTGCTGAGGAACTGCGGAGAGACAGAGAACAACAGTCAGACAAACGGTAAGAAGCCGCAGAGCAGCTTCAGGAGGAAGACTCCCTGAGACCTGAGCACCTTTCAGCTGACCTCACCTCCTGTCAGCCGATGGCTTCATCCCACAAAAGCTGCACATTTTAAAATAATATTAGTTAATATGTGATGTTTTTTTTAATTAATGAAGTAATTAAAGTTCCACACACACGACATTCACTGCCACTAGATGTCGCACTCGGGCACCAGCATCTCAGACCAAAACAAACAGGCATCAGAAACAGTCAAAATCCTCAAAGCCACCAGACTCCATTCACAAAAACAGTCATTTTACCTCGCAGCTCACCATGAAACACAATTCAATACCTGGTTAGTCTTTCCACTGTTCCAACAGTCTCTCGCTCTGGTTTGGTCGAAACAAACCCAGAAGTAACAGAGTTAGATGTAAACATATTCTGGTTAGCTATCCTGCTAACACGAGCTAGTTAAAACAGTAAAACATGTTGTGGTGGTTTGATGGTTTCTGTTGAATGAACGCTTTGAACTGCACTCTGCTTTGACCCTGCTGTGTTGGAGGTCCTGCGGCTGTCCAACAGTTTCACAGGCAGGGACTCACATGCACTAAGCTGCATTCACAGCTGGACCGGCTACCACACACACACTCAGGACAATCTGCAAATCTTCACCACAGAACCACAGAATCTTCATTCATTTAAACATCAAAGTTCATTCTCGACTTAAGAAAAGTAGTTTCTCATAATAATTCCAACTCATGGTCCACTTACTAGCTTTTTTTTTTTTTTTTTTTTTTTTTAAATTCAGACCTGAACACACACACGCAGCCTTCATCAGCCAAAGACCGAAAACAGATCACTGAAGAAGGCCATGTGATGCAGCTGAAAGCTCAGAAAAAGCTAGTAAAGGGCCTTGAAAGTAGTTTCAAACCACTATTTCCAATGTTGAAAAGGAACTTTCATGCTCCACTTTTGCAGCACGTCGAGCGAGACGTCCTGAGAGCTGAGACAGATCGACTCCATCAGCTGATGAAGACGGTGTGACACGCCTGAAAGCTCTGGGAAAAGCCAGTTTAATTAAACTACTTAGTAACTACACTGCTATTCTTTCAGGATTGTTAACACTAGAGATTAAAACAGTTATTTCTCACTATAAAAAATGTGGCCCACGTCTTCTTTTTTAAACCCCCCCCCCCCCACCACCACTGGTTTAGGTTTAAAAAGGTAAACAACGGAGCGTGCTGTGTCATGTTCCAGTTCTTTCCATTACATCTACATTTCCGGTTTGTGCCTGTGAGTCCAGAGCAGCTCGCTGTCAGGTGTCCTCAGGTGTGTTGTGGCAACAATCGGCGAAGGGTTGTGGGAGCTGGGGGGGTAATAGGGGCTCCAGCAGAGCACGGCGGGTCATAGAGGTTCCCACTTTGTCAGATGGCAGATAAAAGCTGTGACAGGGTTTGTGGAGAGTCTTTCTGTGCCGCCTCCTCTCCACCTGCATGTTTCCTTCTGGTCGTCCACGCCCGCCTCACACGTCGTATCACACATCTCTGTTCAAAGAGCACTTCAAAGTAAAGGTGTGTGTTCCGTGTGCGTGCGGCGGGGCGAGAAATGCAAGACACACCAGATCTGCATCGACCTCATTAAGTGGATATTGGCCACGATGGGAACGCCTTCTGATCCGCGTTTCCCTTCAGCTGAAAATGTTCAGCTCAGATCGTCACGTGTCGATCGCTGTGCAACAAGCGAACCGCCTGATTGGAAAAGACAGCACTGGTACGATGGTGCAGGTGGAGTTGAGCAGGCGTCTCTGCCTAAAAGTACAAATTAGATTCAGCCAATGAAAGTTCAGAAAAATTCAAATTAAAGTATAAATTTGGTCAGAACGCTGGAGCCAAACAGCACACAGTCATTATATGAATGCAGGTGTATACACCTGACCTGTCTCATTAGACCCCTAGACCCCGTTTACACCTGGTATTAATGTGTGTGCTGCACTCGTCTGTGCAGCTGGTCTGCTGTTAACCAGACAGATTTATCACAGATTTATCAGATTTGATCCTCTGATTTGTCGCCGCCTCAGATTACTCACACACAGGTTTTCCTCTGGAGTATCCGGATACAGATTCTGTGTAAGTACCAGCTGTAAACGGGGTGCAAGTCAGGTTCAGGATGAGTGGCCCTCTGCTGGGGTTTACATGAGGTAACCTGCTCGTAATAATAATAAAGGTGTGATTGGTCCTAGCGTAGCCATCAGGAGATGACGGCCTAGAGAGCAGCCACTACGAGAAATGTCTGTCATTCAGGTTACAGTTAGAGGAAGGGGCTCAGGAAGGGAAGATGTCAATGGAGGGTCCCCACAGGGATAGTGATACACGTGTGTGTGTGTGTGTGTGTGTGTGTGTGTGTGTGTGTGTGCAGAGCTCCAGCTCTCAGAGGGTAGATGGTGTAGATGGTATCTGCTGATAGTGTCACGTCAGGGGGGGAGAGATGAGCTCATCCACATTCCAGGTGAGCAGCACAGCGCTGCAGGCTGCAGGGAGGGGCGGGGGAGGCGGCGCCCCCCACTGGCTGCTATGAATACAGGTGAGAAAGCTGAAGGTGGCTGTGTGTTACTGAGGCTGCGGGAGGACACTGAACCTCAGCAGCTTCGAACTGTCTCGTCCTGAATCGACGGTCTGACTGAGCGGCTGCAGGAGCCGACATATTGGCTGCACATGTCTGGTGGTCAATTTGTCAATGAAACAAATCATCGGCAAGCTTGTCAGACATTACCAGACGTTACAAATCTTCACAAACAACCAAAAAACGTGAGGGAGAAAGAAGGTAAATGGAGATTACTCTGTGGAACAAAGCGATGACTGTGTGGGGGCAGAGCTCTGACACTGAGGGGCTCGAGACAGACAGTTTGTCCTGGACGCGGCGGCAGAAGAAAGGTCACAGAGTCATTAAAATCAAATTAGCTTTGCCCCTGTGGAGGAAGCTTCAGAGCAATCTGCCCGTTCGCCTACGATATTGAGTGAAAAACAGCCCGAGGGTGGCACACAAAGAAAGGTCCGAGGTCAATAGATATATTATTCCTCTCAACAGATTTTATGGAAATGAAGATTAGCTGTTAAGATCGCTTGTCGTCAACCGAAGTGAAGGGTAAGACCAAAGTTCTGCGCTGGAGGAAAGGTCAGACTTTATGCTTTGATTGATTTTTGCAGCTTGATCCTGCAGCAAAAATCAAAGTTCTGTGTTTTCTCTTCAGCTAAAACTTTCCAAACAAGTTACTGTGTGTGTGTATGTGTGTGTGTGTGTGTGTGTGTGTGTGTGTGTACTCACAGCTTTAGCAAACACTCCCATGAGTTCGGGGAACTGGTGTGTGAGTAGAGCCAGCATGGCGGTGAAGGAGCAGAGGCCGGCTGTGAAGAGGATGAAGAAGGGCAGCTCCTTCTTAGGGTAGACCGACACCTCGTGAAACACTGCTTCCACGTGGGACAGACACACACACACAAACACACACACACACACAACACAATGTTACTTTAGAGCAAAACACTTACAGCACACACACACAGACTTCACTGAGCACAGGTGAGGTTGTTTTTTGTTTTTTTGGAGCTGCACTGAACGTCATTTTTTTCACATGAGAAGCTTCCGTTGACATTTTTGAATAAAGCTTTGAATGTCTTCTGAACCACACTAAAAGTAAAGTAATTCACTGGATTAAATTAGTCTTTCTTTATTAAATCAACTCTCTTGAATGAATATAGCTCATCAGTTCCATGTGGGCATTCAATAAAGTTTGACTTTGAAGTTTACAGCACTCTGGATTCATTGAATCACACGAGACGGAAACAACGCCGGCGCCGCCGCTGGATTTATCTCTATAAATACTAATAACATTAGTGATCGGCTGATCTTTTTCTGTAGCTGCGCAGAAACACCAGCTTCATACAGAAAAAAAGAAAAGTTGATTTAGAATTTGAAGGTCAAACCATAATTATATATTATATAAAAGCTTTTTCTGAGTCATTCTGCTACAACAACTTCCTCCCAGCTGTAACATTAAACTAAATCAGCCACGTTTTCAAAATCTGGACTGAAAAAAGTTCCTAAAGTTAGAGCAGGTTGACCTCTGACGCCTATTATTCTATTTATTTCTCCAGCTGATCTCGTTTGGTTAAACACATCTTTGCAAAAAAGTTGCTATGTAAATAAAGTAAAATGATGATGATGATAATCATTATTATTATTATTAGTATTATTATTAGTAGTAGTAGTAGTATTAGCTGCAGCGTTTCTGTATTTAGTGTTTGCAGATTTTTTCTAGCTGCTGCACATGTTGCCAGTTTGCTGAAGGTGTTTCCTTAATTTGCTGGTGTTTTGCAGTGCATTGAACTCTCTCTGAATTGAGAAAAATAATGGGATTAATTGGTTAACAAATAAATTATTGCCGCCCTAATGCCGACCTACATGTAGCCGCAGCGCCTAGATCCCTCAGGATGTGTTTGCACTTTGGTGTTTGTTTGTTCTCCAAAATCTGGACTGAAAAAAGTTCCTAAAGTTAGAGCAGGTTGACCCTCTGACGCCTCAAACAACAGCAGTGAGGTGATGTAGCGTACAGTATGTATACATCCACCCAGCAACACACACACACACACACACACACACACACACACACAGACACACACAGACACACACAGACACACACAGACACACACACACACACACACACACACACACAGACACACACAGACACACACACACACACAGTGCAGTGTGTTGCTGCTGGTGGCTGGAAGCCAACTTAATCAAGTGGAGGTTTGAGTGTGAAGACAGACGAGCTGCTGAGCAGACAGCAGGACGACACACACTCCGCATCAGCTCACACACACACACTCGCTCACACACACACACACACACTCAGGAATTTTTCTCATCATCATAATTAAATAATTGCGACTTTAAACACTTGATTTTGTGCCATGCATCAAAATTAGACTCATTATTTTAAACGAAAAGAGCAAATCTGCATCATCCTCATGAATGTGGACGAATGATGACGTCTGATGACTTCAACACACTGTGCGGCTTCTCCTACAAACCAACGACCACGCAGCATTCCCACTTTTTCCACCAAACAGTCAAAATCAAGCAGGAGGATTTCCAGTCACACGCTGGAGCATCTTTACTGTGCTGTATGAATACACACGGTGTGTGTGTGTGTGTGTGTGTAAATGTGTGTGTCAGGGCGTCTCTTACTGGGTAGCAGCTCTCTGTCGGCCGTCTCTGTGCAGATGGGGTATGGATAGAACAGGTGACCCTTCTCCAGAGGATATGGGATCATTCTGAACGCTACAAACACACAAAAACACACACACACACACACACACACACACACACACACACAGTCCAGGTTTCAGCAAAGGGGTTCAGACATCTGATGACACCTGCTATCACTTCAACTGTGTGTGTGTGTGTGTGTGTGTGTGTGTGTGTGTGTGTGTGTGTGTACTCACTGCCCTCCCAGGTGCAGTGCAGCAGGTTGAGCGCCCCCTCCACCCTTTTCCAGTGCTGCAGGTGGAAGAAGGCGTAGGCGATGGCCTCGCTGTCTCCTCTCTTCAGGATGTGTTCTGGAGGAAGAATCAGACTCTTCATCTCCAGCAGATACTGAGGAGGAGGAGGAGAAGGGAGACAGACGACGGGCAGGATTAAGCGAGGACGCTGGAAATCCGAAGGGATCCCAGATCCATTTAAAATCCAGTTTGCTATGATTCAACTACAATATGACACCTTACCCACTTTTTAATTTCTCTACATTCACAGTAGTTATCATGAAGATCCATCATGAACATGCTCAGAGCATACTTCCATTAATGCAACAGTAGTAAAAGTGTGTACTTTCTAGCATGCATTAGCTCAGTTTTACAGTTTTATTGTGTCTTTATATGTTGCTGCTCATGTACTGAACAAATGTTTTAGAGTTTTGTGCATCAATGCTGAATCATTCAAGAAAAAGGCAACCTAAGAAGAGATCATGTCTCCCACCTTTAATTAAAACCTTTAACGTACATCAGCATGAGCCATTATTACCAGCAGGCTTTAGCTGGCTCACATGTGTCCGACAGGAAGTGTGAGAAATGTTGAGATCATTTGGAAACAGTGTCTCTGTCTCATCGTTTGTCCACCGAAGAGCATTAATGCAGCGTGAGTCTGGCTCCACCAGCAACAGGACGACTCAGTCGCAGCCAATCACGTTTCACGTTCACAGTTCAGCACCTTCATTGGCCGGCGGCTGTGTTACACGGTGAACACGTGATCGTGGTGTGTGTGTGTGTGTGTGTGTGTGTGTGTGTGTGTGTGTGTGTGCGTGCGCAGGTCTCACTTTGGGGACGTGAGGGTTGAACTCCACCGCTCTGTGGATGGCTTCTACTGCGTTCATCTCCGCTGTGCTCAGCCCTCGCCTGGATGCTGCCTCTGGAGAGAATCTGAACACACACACACACACACACACACACACACACACACACACACACACACAAATGCTGCTGTCAGTAATCTGACTTGGGATCGCACATCACTATATGATCAAAGTGTTTTTGGAAATGACTCCCACTCCCACAAAAAGACGCTGAAATCCAGCATCACCGTATATTTCTAGTGGGTTTCTAATGGATTTAACGGTGAACAGAAAAGACGGGCTGTAAGACCAATTTTGTGTATAAAAGGATATAACAAATAAACAGAAGGGGACAAAACAATAAAGCAATAAACAGGAAGTGCAACTACTCTGGTGGTTTAGCCTGTGCACTGCCAGTAAGGCTGTATTATATGTTTTACAGTCCTAACCCTGCACCTCTGGAGAGACAGAAACACTCACACTCATCATCAACATCAAGCCTCAAGGCAAAGAGCACCATTTAAGCCACTGTTACTCCACCACCGCTCAGCGCTCTCCTCTCCTTCACCCTAACCAGGCCCGCAGGACGTCTTCAGCTCTATTTTAACCTCTGAAGCAGCGCGGCAGGTATGCCGAGCCCCCGTAAGAGCATTGTAGCCCCTGAAAAGAGATACTCACTTGTCCGATACCGCCCTGGCTTTGAGCAAAGCGGCTGTGTAGCATATTGTTGCAGATTTGGGTAAACTAATATCTGTGGAGGAGACACAAAGCAGACAGAGGGGAGGGGGGGGGTAAGTGAACACAGCAAAAGGTTGGAATTACAGGTGATAGTTAAAAGGTGGGGGGGCTGCTTTTAATGGCGCTGCAGCCGCCCAGAGGGGCCTGTCAGTGAACATAATAAGTTTAGGTTTCAAAGGTTTCAGGTTGTTTGTTATCAAGTCTTATTTTTCACTTATCTAACAGTTAAATGTCACCTGCCTTTCTTCACTGATGTAACTAAACATGACACCAGTGATGAAGATGATTGTCCGAAGCTCTAAGATGAATAAATAAAGAGATGGTGGAAACTGTTGGTGGTTTAGAACAAACAAACACCAAAGTGCAAACACATCCTGAGGGATCTAGGCGCTGCGGCTACATGTAGGTTGGCATTAGGGCCGCAATAATTTATTTGTTAACCAATTAATCCCATTATTTTTCTCAACTCAGAGAGAGTTCAATGCACTGCAAGTTCAGAAAACACGCGAGTAGTCAAAACACCAGCAAATTAAGGAAACACCTTCAGCAAACTGGCAACATGTGCAGCAGCTAGAAAAAAATCTGCAAACACTAAATACAGAAACGCTGCAGCTAATACTACTACTACTACTAATACTACTACTACTACTACTATTACTAATAATAATAATGATCCTCATCATCATCATTTTACTTTATTTATATAGCAACTTTTTTGCAAAGACATGTTTAACCAAACGAGATCAGCTGGAGAAATAAATAGAATAATAACAGTGGCAATAAAAAACAAACATACGAACAGTTTGATCACAATATAATAAAACAGTAAGAATGAAACCAGCAAAGCTAACCCTGATTAAATCAAATTAAAAACAGACGAGTGACGCACACAGCCGGAACAAGCTGGCTGTTGCCATGGCGACTCACGAACTTAGTCGGTTGTCTATAAGCGTTGTCGGAAAATGAAAATTCTGGAAACACCAAATACAGAAACGCTTAAAGCAGCACAAACTACAACAGAAACTGAGCGCTAAAAAGTGACGCTTAGCTTCATCCGCATGTGTGTTTTTAAGCTGCAGTGCATTGAGCTCTCAGGGCCACCGTAGATATACGCCCATCATGAAGGACAGGTGACAACCTCACATTGCTTGTTGTGTCTGAACATTAATCAATCAATCAATATCAACAATTATGTTTGGTGTTTTTCATATGAACAGAAATAAAAGCATGGAACTTTGTGTGTGTGTGCGTGCGTGTGTGTGTGTGTGTGTCTCACCGTCGTACTTGGCCAGAACGGCCTGGACGTCGGCGTAGTTCTGGAGCTCCAGTAGCGACTCCAGCAGGTTCTCGTGGATGTTGAACATACTGAGGAGAGGGAACTCCTTCATTAACTGGAAAACACACAACTGTTGTTACATGTAATACCGGACAGGGGGCGACACATGCACAGTCAGCACACAAGAGCTTTGGGTCGTCACTACGCTAACGCAAAACCTTGCAATCTGACGGGATGTAGAAAATGAAACGTGCGGCTTTGTGTGCCGTTTCTGACGCTGGTGACTAAACCGAAGCCTTTAAACCTTCACATATCAAAGAGCAACTTCCTCTCAGCCCTGTCTTGTGTCTTTTTGTCTGCGTGTGTGTGCGTGTGTGTGTGTGTGTGTTCTGCTGGCAGGCTGTGTACTTACATCTCTCATCATTTTAACTGCTTCTCGTGTTCGGCCGAGCTTTCTGGAGCACATGGCCAGTCTTCTCTTTATGTACACCAACACATTGGTGTCTCTTCCTGGGGGAGACACGCAAACACACAATATAACACACTGAGTTCACTTTTACTGTCCACTGTTGACCATATTATAAAACTCACTTGCAACGCTCTCTGAAGCTCAGATATTTATACATTTTGAAAGAGTGATCAATTCTCCTGCTGCAATATGACGCTTGGCAAACAGCGCTACAGCCAGCAGACCTGATTATTAGCAGCATCGGTATTGGGTGGATTATACTCACTGTGCTGGGCTTCGTACTGTGTACCGTGATGTTGGAGCTGCTGGCTGCGGCGGTAACAGCTCTCTCCAGCTTTTAGCGCCTGTTTAAACAAACGTTCGGCCTCCATGATGGTTGTAGCCTCTTCCTCCGCCAGCAGGATGTATGCTGTCGCACAACTACAGGAGGAGACGAGAGGAGCAGGATCTGTTAACCAGGAAATTATCCCATTCATTCATTCATTACTTTACTAACTAAACATACAGGGCACCTTGTTTGTCTGCACAGCACGCCATCTCGGCGCTATAAAACAGCGCCTTTCACGCCTCATGTATTTGGAAGCAGCGTCTGACAGAGATCTGATCAAAGAAGTTTTCCTCCGAGTCGACCTGCTGTCACGGCCTTGATACGAGCTGAGAGCAGCTCGCGACAGCGCCGCGATCCCTCTGCAAGGCCTTTGTAGTCGCGCACGCTCCTAAAAATAAACCTAGACTGCCATGAAAACAAGCAAAGTTGTCTTTCCCGGTGAATGATGCAGCGACCCAGAGGGCCAATCATCCATCCCACCAGCCAAACCCGCACTTGTAATCTTTCAGTATATGCCACATTCAACTCTATTGACCTAAAAAAACAGTTTCTATTATCATTTGGGATTTTGAGATAAAAGTCGTGTGTTAATTGCTGATAGAATTTTATAGTTTAAAATCAAGATTTATAAAGTGCAAATGCAAACAGGTGAGGGCTCAAAGGATTTAAAGGATAAGAAAGAAGCCAAAATTTCTGTTACAGAAAATGATGCATGACTTCCTCTAAGTTTTTGCCTTTTTTTATGTAAAATACTGGATACTTTTACGTTACGGCATTGAAAAATCATTTAAATGAAAGAATAGGAGAAAGAGAAGACCACGCTTTGATTAAACTGCCATATTGAGACCATAAAGTGTGATGTGCTGTCAGAAGGAGACACTGCTCTGCTTTAAAGGGTCACAATCAAAAAACGTCATTGTGTCTTCGATATCAGACCAGAGCGTCAATAAGTGACGCACCATCCGTGCAAGTTTGTCAAAATCGTAGCAGATGTGTAACCAGCGAGATGCCAGTTTGATGGCAGCAACTGAAGCAGATGGCTCGTGACCTTAAGACGACCTGGTCAGGGATAACCAGCAGAGAAAATCTGGATGAAGTGCGCAAAAAAACTGCTGTCGTGGTGCCCTTGAAAAAGCTTCAGTTAAAACACATTTCTCCACTGCCGGTCTGTGTTTATACTGTATGCACGAATATACTGAGCTTCATGAATATAAAGCAGCCTGTAGGAGGGCTCATCCGTGTTTTCTGGATGCATAAAAGTTTTACCAAGAAAATTAAATATTGACGCAGCATTTTCAGCATTTTGACACGTATCACATTTCTAAATTTACAATTTAAAAAGTCAGAACGGGTATTACCATTATGATTAATTATTATAAGCAAAGACAATTTGCCAGACTTTTATTTTTATTGTCCACCTTTTTCTATTTTAAAAGACAACCAACACTCGTAGTATCTGCTTCTCTCAAAGGAGACAGTCGTAAAACAATAAGAAGTAATAATAAAGAGGAGGTGGACTCACTCTTCCAGCTCCAGAGCTTCGTGTGCTGCAGAGATACGAGCCTGCGGGTTCCTCTCTCTCCACGCCTTCTGCATAACTGCCCCCAAACAAACACACACAAACAAAGGGGTCACATCGCCATCTGTGCGCACACACACACATACATCAAGATGCATGTGGCGTGCATGCGTGAGCGTGCATTTGCTTACTGGCGTCAGCAGGCCGCAGGTGGTCTGAGTCGCAGGTAAAGAAGGTCTGGTGGTCTTGCGCTGATAGGTTCATGTCGTAGTATGTCAGCGGCTCTCGACCTGTCACCCACGTGTACCTGAACACCAGCGCGGGGACACGTTAGTAATAAGAAAAAATGACAGAACACACGTGACGATATGAAGGAGGAAAGTATCCCATGAAAGGCAAAGAAGAGAGTGTGAGTGACTGATTTACTATCTCAGATATCAGTAAGATGTTGTTCAGGTAATTGTGTATGAGCCGTGTGCTGCGCTGACTTAATTGGACCTGTACTTGACAGAGAGAGGTCAAAGTTAAGCATTGAGGGTGACAGGCAGAGAAAATGACAGCATAATTCCAACATGAGGAATGGAAAAGTGGAGGATGACTCAATGGGAGGAACAGCAGACAGACGCTTCAAAGAGAGAACAAAGGAGGAGTGACAGAATAGAAACTGATGAGTGAGATCAAAAGGGCGAAAACAAAAAGAAATCCGACAGAGGAAAAGCAAATGAGAGTTAAAACGGAGGAGGAAGGAGTTGGTCGGAGGAGAAAATAAATGAAACATGGCGAAATAGAGGAGGAAAATAAATATACTGTCGCTGAGGAGAAAATGCCAAACAGATGGCAGAATGTGAGGCGAAAAGAAGAAAGTATATGAAACACAGATAAGAGGAAAAGAGAAGGCGGGAGAGTGACTCGACACTGATCAGGAAAACAAACAAAAGAGAAGACATACAGATCAGAGAGGGGGAAGAAGAAAGACAGCAGCGGTCTGAGCTCCAGACCCGCCGAGGGGTTTCACATGCAGGTAGCTTAGCTGCCTTCACTCACCGATTATATTCGGCCCCGCGGAATAAATTCAGCGGATTTCTCCACACTTTACATTCTGCGGGGGGAAGACAGAGAGAGAACAACACTGGTGACGAGTGTCAAGGGTAAAGTCGACACTGAGCCTCCTCTGCGCACTTCAAAGGGCTCGGCTGCGCGCGCCGCCGTCCGCCCTGCAGCTCCACGGCCGGCACGTCGACCTCTCTGAGAGCACGGCCGACGGCGAGAAGGCCTTCAAACTCCTCAGTGACCAAAACATGCTTCTACACAAACTCTCACTGCTGTCACAAAACAGCCACAAGCCCGCTGACAGCTAACAGCGCTCAACAGATCAACGTGGGATTTAACAACACGGAGTTTGGAAATGTTGATACAGAAAATACTTTTGGACTTGTTCTAAGTTTCCTGACAGACAGAGAAACTCTGGCCGTTCATCATGAGGAGCAAAACTCAACCTGCAAAAACTGTTTCTCAGATAACCCCTCATGATGTAACCGTGGTTACCGGCTTTGGCTTGGGGAAAACTTGTGTTACTCACTAGAAGTGAAGAGTGAGAGCTAGATTATCCTCATTACGTCGATTTTCTTTTTAAAATCTAGATTTTTTAAAATTTGTCTCTTGCAAGTCCCCAAACATAAAGGTAGCCCAAATACAACATTGCTGAATTACCTCATTAATAGAGACTATTATGGCGACAACTAATTATCATTTTCAGCATTGTAGTTTTTGTAAGTATCTGTTAATTGTTTCATCTATAAAATGTCACAAAATATTGACAAAACGCCCGTGAAGAGCTCAAAGTGACGTCTTCATATTGCTTGTTTTGTCCAACCAACAGTTGGAAATCTCAAAAATCAATCAATTTACAATAATATAGACTAAAGAAATGCAGAAAATCCTCCAATTTTAAAGGCTGGAGCCTGGAAAGGGTCGATATTTCACCTTGATAAATAACTTTAAATGATGAACTATTCCCCAATAGTTTCAGCACCAGCCACTATTTTTAAATCTAACCGCAGTCATACCTAAATCACATCAAAGATACACACATTTTCACTCCACAAATAGTAGGAGAGCCATAAAAAAAACACTTTCAGGAGAAATGCTAAAGCCCGGCAACACGAGCAAAGAACAATTTCACTCAAGAATGAATGAAACCTAAACAGTTCAGCCCCACACGCCTGTTGAATTCATGCTGCACTACATTCTTTTATTTTGAGCGCAGACCTATGACTAATCAATCAACTGACTTCACCTCAACTGTCCGTCTTACACTCCTGCTGTAACAAAAAAAAAAAAAGAATATGCAACCCTGATTTCAATGGAGGGATTTACACCGAGTAGATTATTAGCCAGGAAACTGAGGATTAGTACAGTCGAAATAATTGGACTGCCTTTCTTCTCTCGATCGTGGCTTATTGATTTAATGCAGCACACATAATCCTATTTAACTCAAAGTTGTTTGGCTGAAAACAAAGCAGGCTGCATCAAACCTCCACAAAGACTTCCGCAACAGGAGATTGGAAGTGGCTGGTGAAGATTATCCCGATCAGGTGAACTTAGACATCATCATCATTTGAACAACTGTTTGCTGCTGTTAAATAAAAACGCTGTAAAAAAAAAAAAAAAAAAAAAAAAGCAGGCTCAGTCAGTTAATATATGCTGCATTATGGCTGCATATGTGGAATAAATGTTTTCTTTTATCATCTGTAATGGAACCATAGGAATTATTCAGCACTAAGACATCTCGTCTTATGAAATGAATGAGTTTCCACGGGGGGAGCGAATACACATTTGAGGGATTAAGCGTGATCAAAGTGTCGCTGATGTAGAGAGGAAGCCAAGAAGGCGCTCAGCAGAGCTCAGAGTGACTGTGAAGGACGCTGCTGGACAGACTTGAATTTCTTCGATATGCTCTAATGTAGATCAACAAGCACAGGCTTTATTCCCCTCTAACAGCTTCTTATGCTATGTTTCTTTATTTGACTTTACTTTAAAACAGCAATCACAGACTTTTTGGCTTAGCAAATTTTGTTGATCCAATAAACTAAAAACAGTATGCACTTCAGATATTGCACAGGCTGCATGTACAGTAAAAGCGAGTTCATGTTCGGGAATATATAAATCTACGCTACAGCTAAAAGGCTGCAAACACGTTCAAGAATGTTCAAGAAGACACCACTCCACTATATTTCACAGTTTTTGTTAGATTTTATTAATTGGTTTTAATTTGTGAATCTATAGCTGCAGGGAGATCGAGGTGTCATCCAGAGACAAATCTTGTAGCTGCTGTATGAGCAGTGAGAACAGAGCAACTCTCAGAGCAGCGTGACAGCACTCAGTGAACTCACAGCTGGAAGCTTCACACTCATCAAAACTCATCTGGACGGAGCGTCTCAAAGAAACTTTCTATGAGCCCAGAAAGTCTCTGATGAAGTGTCACTGCACAGACTCCAGAGAGCGTCCCAGGATGACATCATCCACTATATGACGTCTCTGTCGTGCATTTCGGTGTTAAGAGCGATCCACGTCTGCAGAGCAAGTATTTTGAGAGCATGTGTATGAAGGCACGAGTAAAAACAAGTGTGGAAGCTTCTCCCAACACCGCACACTGAAATCGATGCTTTCACTGCCTTCAGCGGGCCAGTGGGATCTGAGTCGGCACAGCTGAAAAATTGCTTTGACATTTTACAGCATTTTGGCTGTTTAGTTCGCCTTTTTGAAGTTAACGCAGCAGAACCAAACTGAAAGGCTCCGTATCACTGCAACAGCGACCGGCAGAAGAATGAGATCTGGAGTGGAAGAGCTGGAGTGAGCAGCCCTTCGCAGCAGCTAAATAAATAGATGGTGACGATGATAAACATCACAAGACCCATGACCGGCATTAACGTTTAAGGCATCCATGCTTCTGTCTGTGTTGTTCTTGTGTGTGTGGTGTTCTTCTATTTTGTTTGTTTGAGCTGAAAATTGGTGAAAATGGTTTAAAACACGGGGACTGGGGTGAAAAAACTGCATCCAAACATCTGCCATGGGACAAATCTTAGTGCTGCAAAACTCCCTCCATATGTTCTTGATCTTGATACTTGCTGGCACTTGCTGGTAAATTTGTAATATAGTGAATATTAACATGTTCTTACTAATATTTTTTCGAGTGTGAGTGACGGGAAATGTCGACTAAGATGTCAAAACACCAAACAGAGCTGTAGCTCTGATTCGGTGCTGTTAAAATCTTATTTTATAGTGATGCTAAGCGCGGCGCTATAAGGTGCTCTTTCGTCTGCGGAGGTATTTCCCTGCTAGCAGCTCTTACCGGACACACTTTGTCGATTGGAATCGGCCTCCCCATTACTGGTGTTGGAGTTGCTGGGGGAGCTGCTGTCCACTCCGCCCAGCAGGGGGCGCAGGTGGCTCACAGACACCTGCTCTATGAAGGAGGTCCCATATTTCCTGAAATACCACCACTCAAATATCTGAGAGAAACAAGGAGAGATAGAAGGAGACAGTTCACATGAATTTCACTCAATGAAGACCATAGAGATGGTTCTTTGAGTTTTGCTGAACACTTTTTTAAACAAATCATATTTCTCTTAAATTTACAAAGTAATTTAAGTGGAGTAAGTACAACGCTCCGGTCAACATTCAATGAAGACAGTGACTGGCTGGCACACAGCTGAGAAAAATACCTTGGCTGCTCAAGAAATTTGGTTGTGCTTTGCTCGTTGAGACTCCCAAACACATATTTATGATTTTAATCAGAATGTGGACAGAGATTCTCCGGTGATGCATCAGTGGGTCTGTGGGTTTGCTGCCACAGAGGCTCAGAGTGTGCTTCTCCTGTGATCTACCCATTAGCACCTGCAGCTACAGAGGAGGAGCTAATTAGTGAAACCTGCTGTTCGGTCGGACTGAGAGTCTGCAGACTGGGTCACGATGACACATGTCTGAGACTCACTGAGAGGGCAGAGAGGGCCGTCCATTAATCTGTGTGTTAAAGTGTTCCTGACCAAGACTCTGAGCCCCAGACTGCTCCCGATGAGCAGGGCAGCTCCACTGTCATCAGGATGTGCTTTGCTGTGCTCTCAGGTTAAAAGCACCGTATACTCTAAGTGCAATCCATTTACCTTCATGTCTCGCCCCTGTACCGGGGTTCAGTATCACTATCCTTTCAGCATTTGTCAAACAAATTTGTATACACTAGTTTCAAACACATCTGTCCTGATGCCCTACTAAAATCTAACTGTTTCAACAATATGTGGAGGCTGCCGGGAGCTGCGGGGCTTCACAAACACATACTGAACATAAAGACAGGCAGTTACCATCAAATCGTTTTTTAGCAAGGCACACCCAGGTGCTGTGGTGGAGCAGTTCAATGATGAAGAGGAGGAGACTGTGACTATAGATATTAAGTGTGAATGTTGCTTAAAGAACAGGGGGAAAAACAAAATGGGGGTTTGAACTTTGCTAATTACATCAACTTGCTCAAAGGGTTAATTTCGCTGGTTTACAAGAGTGATTACAGGTGAATTTGGAGCGTTCCACAACTTTCCCCGTCTTTTCTTGCTCCTGTCCCAACTTCTTTGAAACATGCTGCTGATGCGTGATGAGGTCGAACATTAAATATATTGTCTTTGTACTGTTTTATATCTCTTTTTTGTATCTCTCACTCTTCCTCACTGTCTGCTTGTAACAAAAACACCACATACGACTGATGCTGCTTAGCTGCAGGGCCTGAACTCCTCCCTTTCACTTTTGTCAGATTACAGATAATCTTGACTTCGTTAAACTGGAAAAAATTAGATTCACTCTGAAGGACTCGTAATGCAAGTTACTGAAGGTGTGTTTCCCTTTATTTGATTTAGAGTTGACTTTGCACGTCACAAAAAGTAGAGGATATAGCCCACTGGTAGAGCCTGCTCCTTCCCTCCCATACATAACGCGAGGTGAGACTTCTGCATGATCAATAATATTATGATGATTTTTTATTTATTAGTTTATTTATTTCTTTTCCACCTCATCTTTTTCTTCTGTTTCCACTTTTTTCCATTATTACCAATATGTTACTGCTACTATTCTTATTTTATCTTTTGTTTTATTATTCTGTTTAACAATTAGCTCATCATATCATACTGATTATGACAGAATTGATCCTATAAGGATTCTGTGTACAACTGAAAAAATAAAAGTGTAAAGAAAAAAAGACTAAATAATAATATAAAAACCACTGATATAAAGGTTTTAATGAATGAATGAACGTGACACAAACATCCAGAATACCGATGAGAGCTACAGTATTTTACTGAGTGTAGATCTAATCTAGGACCCTTCAGTGAAGACCTACCTAATCGGGAGATAAAAATCCATTCTAATTACAGAGAAATGACCAGTATCGCTCCTACAAAACCAACTGGCTTCCACATTTCTTAATCATCTCACAGAGCATGTGCAAAGCTCAACAGCTTTTCTAAGCAGCCTACACATATTGGCCCGTAGCCCGCAGGGAAGAGAGAGTCAGTTAATTAAGAGAGGAGCTATTTTAAAATACAGACCAAACACTGTTCCACAGTTGGCTGTCTCTGTGCAGAACTTGAAAGAGAGATAAAATACCTGCATAAGAGGGAACAGCCTTGCCAACAGTTCCATTCTATCTATTTGTTCGATTTATTTTAAGCAGACAAGAAACTCTTTGCCAAGCTGCAGATTGAGGGACAGTCGCATACCCAAATTATACCCAAACATTTGCCTTCTCAAGAGAAGCTAAGGGACGAGTGCCTTGCTCAGGGGTGGCTCAGTATGCAGGTCAACGACTCGGAACCACCAGTTAGGTGATAAAATCTAATTGTTTAATGCAAAAAGGACTCTCTCTATTTAAAAAAGCACTAACAACATCAAAAGTGTGTTGCAGGGTATGATGAGTCAGGAGGATATACGGTAACAGTGCCAGAGGTTGCCATGGTTTTGCAGCTCATCTTATGACGGACCAAACGGGTATAGATTTCCTCTCTCCTCAGCTCCTTGTGGCCTCTGAACCTGTGATTATAGTCCTAACAAATTACATCCTGGGCTCATAAAGTCACCGAGGGAGCCACCTCTGAAAATTAATTCTCTCTTTTTAACATTATGAATAAGAATGTCGAGTGAGAGCACACAGTCGTCGACAGTGATTTGTACATTTAGCTGATGCACCAGAACAACGTACAATGAGTATAACAGCAGGCAGCTTAAGTGCTATTAGCCAGGAGTCACACACACACACTGTGTTTGAGAAGTGTTCAGTGAATCTAGGAATGATTATTTTCCAACAGGTGACACCTGTGCTTATGAGGAAACATCAATTTTACTTTAAAATCAGTTCTGCTATCAAAATGAGTGTTTCTTACCAATATGAGTCCTGATATGAGGGAGGAAGTGCCCGTCAGAGCCACGTAAAACTTGGGCGTCAAGGTGTTGAGAAACATGCTTACTGTGGAGAGGACACAAAAAGAAGAACGGGTTAGAGCTCACTATGAGATACTAGAAAATCTTTCCTCTACACCACAGAGGACACTTAAGAAAAGATATTTGTAGAATCAAACGCTGTACGTCTATATAAAACTGGGTTATGTCTGCACAGAAGACGACTGAAGACTGCGTGAAAAACATCAAAAACACTCGAAGGATTCAAGGACGTTTGTGATTTCAGGACATGAAACAATCCAAGTTAAAACACATCATCCACATGCAGGGTTTGGCATTTCCCAGCGAGCCCTGCTGCTCAGACGTGAAATTACACAACACCAGGGGACCAGGGTAAGCCTTACTACAGGCTGAAGACGCACTGTGGGTAGAAAACCAGGGAGGATACTAAGCTCAACTGGCAGCCTTAATTAAAATACATTCACAAGCAATTTACAAACTTTCACCATGCAAATACAACTTTTGGTGTGTCCAAAGGGTCTGACAGAGGAGGAACAGTGGTCAGTTTACCAGCATTTATCTCTGTGTGTAGCGAGTAGCTCACTTTCCAAGCCCAGCTCTCCTTATCAGCCAAGCAGACAGCCTTGAACGTTGGCTTCTGCGGTGAGTAAGAGTCTACAGATCCACTACCTCTACTGCACACTACCACTCTAATCAGCACAAGGACGTTTCATCAGCACTGCCAGTGACGATAAAATGTGACAGATGTCAGAACGTACTATCAAAAATGCACCGAAGTATCACGGGTTTGCTTTACATCCCAAATGCCACAGCAGCTCTCATCACCCTTCAATCCTGTGAGAGCAAAGTCGGGTTTTCTATACAATTTATTTTCTTGTTCCAGTTATGTGAGATCCTGTGAACTGGAAAATTACAACTCCAAGTCAATGATCCATATCAATTCCAGCCTTCGCAGCACAGAGCCGGTCCATGCTCCCCTTAAACAAGCAAGCAGCGCCGTTATGATGATACATTTTGGCCATAGTTGGAATGTGTTTCTACTGTACCAGCGGTCCTGGAACGTAGTGGAGTTATGGTTTTTGGAGCAGATTATGTGGTTATTTTCCTACACTTGCGTGGACAACATTTGGAGTCATTGACGCAACTTAGTTTCCCGTCCTGGCTGTTGGAAAGAATGAGTGTGACTAAGGTGTTGTAGCTGTAACACTGGCGATATTATTATGCTTGCGGGATGAAGCAGCAAAACCGTGTCACCAAGTCCTCCTCTGCCATCTGTTTTCCATTTGTGTTTTCAATTTCATCTCTATGAGGGGGGGGGCTGGTTACAAAAAACGACAGATGATATTTGGAGTTGTGACCTTTCTATTCGCTACCTGAGAGCTGTTTGCAGTTTCAAATCGAACACCTCGCTTTTTCCATGCTGAAATTCTCTCTTTGGTGGATTATGATTTTGAAGGCCTGCGTTTATGCTTTTAATGCTGGTCACATCAAGATAGATGCGGGTAAGGAATTGCTGCCGTCGATAGACTCATTAGCCACAGAAATCTGAGCTTGAAGAAAAAATCAGAAGATAAATAAGCAGGCGTAATTGACAAAGATGGCGTATCAGGGACAGCATACAGCATAAATAATGATTTGCTTAGCGAGATTAACTGATAACTGACTCCTCAAACAAATTCAAACACCTATGGCTGCTTAGAGCAGCAAACCTGGAGGCTTCAGTAGTGTGAGTGAAGCCCCACATGTCAGCAGTGAAGGTGGAGATCAAAATGTCATCGGGACCGACAGGAACAGCAGCCAAAATGACAAAAATAGCCAAATAGCACAGATTATAAAGAAAAAATAAAGTTTTTTTAATAATAAAGTGAGGCGTTCCCATGATGTTTGGTTCTGCTGGTGGCTACGGATGACCTGCCCCTCCATCCCTGGCTAAAATCTCAAGGATTCTCCTAGACTGACAGACACTACATTCGGGTGGGGGTGTTGGGTTGTCATGTTAATTCCTTAGCATTCACACTGCTGATAGGGAGGGTGGAGGGTGGGACAAAGACTCCACTCATATGAACCCCAGCTCATGCCCACGCAGAAACGCACACACGTGCATAAGCTAAGTGCAGCTGGCCAGCTATTCATCGCTGTGAAGTGCAGGCTCTCGTCCAAGCAGAAAAGGGTCTTTCAGATTGGCCTGTGGTCAAACAGGCCGAACAGCTGCTGTCAGCCTGCACCGATGAGAGGATACCGATGTCTGGCTGGTAATGCACTTTCTCATCTTTGTCGATCCAACAAATTCAGCCATAATTAACACGTGGTCTGTTCACATAAAACAATACAGCAGAGTGGGCGTAATCCAAAAGTCACAGATTTGCATTTCCAAAACAAATCAAACATATCCTACTTTTCTCCATTCTGTGTCATAGTAAATGAAATCCCGGGGGTTATATAACTTATGAAATGGAACACTATTTGATTGGTCTTAGGCACGACACCTTTAGTAAGGTTACGCCATGAGAAAACAGATCCTCTATTAACTGGATGTCCTGGAATGAAGCCTGACACACAGAAACAATACATCCTTCTTGTGTAATTTAATTACATAAACCTCGGTTCTAAAGTCCTAAAATGAATTTCCCATTTGGAGATCAACTGAGTGTTAAACTAAATTAAACTAAAATGTGATCAAGCCTCAATGTCACACAATTAACTTCAGAATCACAATGAGGGAGCTGAGTTCTCATTGAAAGTTAGCGTCATTGATCAGACACTAACTTTCAATGAGGACTCAGAGAGCATTTCTAAGAGAGCCAATCAGTGATTGTTTTTAATGAGGAGTTTGAGGAGCTTTGGTGTTAGCCGGCACACACTTGAAATGGCATAAAGGAGCCTGGATGAAAGCATTTTAGCATTTCATATAACAGCTTGGTACTTGAGCATAAAGAGCAAAACAAACTCTCCAAAATGGTTAACACGGCAGGGAGGTTGACTGGCAAGTCACAAAAACGACTTAGCAACATATCTGACAGAGCTGTGCACAGAAAAGCTAAACATAACTGCAGATACTGCAAACCCACTACACTCACAGTGTGAGCTGCTCCCGTCTGGACGTCAAGTCAGGGTCCCAAGGGTCAGCCGGAACATTCACAAGCAGCCATTTATTCCCTATGTCATACAGACAGTGAACACTTGTTATTTTATAAGATCAGCTCTGTAACCTACTCGCTGCTACCTGCACATTTGCAGCATTGCATGTTTTTAATGGTGTGTTGTGCTGTGCACGGTGTAGTACTTTTGCTGTACTTTGGGACATGCCAAAGACAAATTTCCATTGAGGTGGACAATAAAGTCAATCCATCAATGTCAGAAAAGATGCAGACAGGAATGTCACAGCAAAGTGGCTCTTCCACGAAAACTTCCGGCTTCTTCCTTTGTAAGGATCATGGTTTGTTCAACTACTGCCACAGAGTGATTCTGCCATACTTGTTCCATGTACAGTATATAACAAGGTCACTGAGACTGAATGTCCCTGTTCCCTCTTTGTGTGCATCAAATGAAGCAATCATCAACCAAGCCAGCAAAAAGGAAAGAAGAGTCACTGCTGTCAGGAATGTGTTCACCTTTGAACACTTAAACTGCAGAGGAGGACAGGGGATTGTTCCTCAGGAACATTTCTCAGCAAATGTGGCTTTTGTGTTGTGTTAAAATCAGCTCACTGATTGCAGCCAGCCAGGCTCAAGTCGGCTCCTTTTTAACCTTCATTTATTCGGTTCTGCACAACAAAGATCTGCTGAAGAATATCCTCACATCTATACAGCTCCACATCAGCTGCAATTATGCAGCGGGGGTTGACTGCCTTGCTAAAAGGTGTCTTTTGTTGAATTATCTAAAAGCTTCTTCAAACAGCAGCTGTGCATCCCGTTGTCATTGAGAAAGGCTTTACGCCAAGTCAGACCGAGTTCATAAGATGTGCTGTCTGACCACATTGGAAATCAAGAGCGTTTATAGTTTTTCCAAACAGCCACACTCAAAAGTGGGGAGAAAAGCCAGTTGTCATGGAGTGAGGGGTGATGTGGTATCATTTAAATACGGGGATAATGGCACACATTTTCAGGCCGTCTGTCCCGGAAGGCATTCGTCGTGCTGTACTCGTCTGTTTAAATGAGAAGCTATAGAAATGGTTGTGTAACAAATGTAAATAGAGAGCTAGAGAGAGTTCACACCCAGCGCCACTGGGCCTGAGCTATTCAAGCATCCAGCTTTATTTCTTTATCAAGTAATCAGTCAGTTATAGTTTCAATTCATCTTTTAACTTAGTGGTTAAAAATACAGTCCATTAACTTGCAGTCACTTAATTTGACTAATCGTTGTTCAGCACTGGGCTTGGCAAGTCTAACTTTAATGGGAGATTTCTCATTCACAAGTTTTCATTGCTGGTCTATAGTTCAAATAAACTGATGACTTCTCCACCTCTTTGGCTGTTAACACTCATGAGAGTTTTTATTGGTCAGGAGGCAGCCAGAGAGCATGTTGGGAGGATAACGTGATGAATTGAAGGGACAAATTCTAACAGACAGACTCAGGACTAAATGTCACCAGAGACAACAGGAGATGTGACCTTTACTGAAGAGGGGACGGTCGGCAGACTGCTGGCATGACCGGAATGATAAAAGACACATACTGAGACGCACGTGAACACGCACACATTCAAACATACAATGACTCTCATTAATGCACACACACACATGCACACAGAGCTATGTCCTTTAACTGCACAAGAGAACAAATGAAAGTCTATTTCATTATGTAGTCATAAAAAACTCTTATTACTGCCCAGGGCTGCTCGTTTACAGCAGAAATCAATCCATCCAAAATTGGTTAATACTGAGATTATTGAGCACAATTACTCATTGACTTTGCATTTACTGAACTTTAAAAAAACTTGACTTTTAAACAGTAGATTTCCTTGAAATATAAATATAATTATAAATCTAATGTAATACAGACTTATTTAATATATGATATATAATAATGTCGCTTTTATTTGGTATATGAAATGTGAGCAGGGATTGCCAAAATGTGACTCTCTCGTCCTTTTTGGCCGCTCCAAGCACCGGTACAGTAACAGCGCAGATGCAGGTGTTGGCGGCTGATTTGACTGCAGTGAGCTGCCACATATTCTTCCTTACAACAGACACGCTGTCTGTGGTCAGTGAAACTTCCAATTAAGTTCAAAGTTTATCTCCAGTAGAGTTCTAAGTATTGCTGGAACAAAGTATTTAAGAATACTGACTGCTGACCAACTCCATGCAGTAAAAGTATTTGGGCAGTCACACATTTTGTTATCAGCAGACACTTCGATAGTGATGCTCTGACAGGTCTGAACTGCAGATTCACTTACAGCTCATTTAGGGGGCTTTTTGTCTTCTGTATGGTCTTCAGCCAGAAAAGTGTGTTTACAATGGATGGAACTGCACTACTGCACTCTTCTAAATCGGCAAGACTGGGAATTTAAACCCTCTGAGTTCTCTGTTCATCGATCGAACACCCTGAAACTTTTAACAGCGACTGTTTTATCTTAAAGTCTGCAAAACAGTGAGACAAAGACTGAAAACATGAAGCCACAGGCATGCAGAAATGGTTTAGGAACATAAACGTTACTGTAGTACAGTAGCCAAGTCAGAGTCAAGGCCTCCACACTGCAGCATTAGTGGCAGGACTTACTGAATTCCTTTTGAAACACTGTGAAAACAGTGATGCAGTGGTGAGTTTCACAGCTTTAGTTTTATAAAACGCTGCTGCTGTGTCAACAAACTGTTTATCATATATTCATTTGTGAGACTGAGTACTTGACAGTTTCTGTTTTCACATTTCATTTTTTGATCACAAAGTGCTTCTTAACTGCTTAGCAGATGTTAAAACGGACAAATTAGTATCGGATTGTTAAAGGAAATGAAAAAGGGCATTGAGATATTTTCAATAGATTTTGTCGATTAGACAGGATTGTAAAACCTATTTGCAGCCTTTTAGAGGAGAAAGTATTCATGGGAGGGCGTCCTGATGAAGCAGTGCTGCTTCAGGAGATGCATTAATGTCAAACATCATCATAAGAAGCAGCGTGTGAGTAACATGAGACAAAGCTGGGACCTCCTGCAGGTCACCTGCATCCTAAGCTGAGTTGTAAGTCACTCTGGCTCGGCTGCTCATGCCTGAAATGTTTGTTGGCAGGGCCGATTAGGGTGCTCTTCATAGTCAGGCTCTGGTGGCTGGCCCTGACTGATGGGGCTGCTAGCAGAGCCTGTCTAGGTCTAACTACCTCTGTTGACCTTTGAGAAAGACAGAGTGTGGCCAGCATCTGTCACAGCAGCAGCAGCAGTAGCAGGTAAGTTAGTCTCTCTCTGTGTAACGTGTATGGATATCATGTGCAGCGCTCCTGCAAGCGTCAATAAGATTCTGTGTTGTTGTGTGTATATTTGTCTTTGTGTGTGTGTTAGTAACGTATGCATGTATCTGCAAGCGTAAACCCGGTAAACTATGCAGAAGAATAGGCTAGCAATATGATCAACACTGACAAATTGATCACTGTCAAGTTCTTCCTACGGACATTTAGTTGCCGGTTGCTGTGAGGTGATACCAGAACTGCTCAACTGATGCTTATCTTCAACATGAAAAGTAAGTACAGAGAGAGAGCATGTCATCCAAGGACAAAGAGAGATGAAGGACTAACTCAAAATCTCTCATTTAAAATTCTGGAAATCTATTTTGGGTGTCAGTAGACGTACCTCCAAACAACGGATGTACAGCTGAACTGGTACTTTTCCCCTTGTGTGCAGAAAACACAGAAGAGATCTACAATAAGAAGTACCAGGAAAATCTTTCCTGACCAAGCACACCAGGAAATCAATCAAATCCAGAGTCGTAGTAGTTAATGCTAAACATCCAAACCTGTAAATATTGAACTTGATCCACATGACAAAGTGAGAATCATCCTAGAATTAGTCACAGCAGTTTGAAAAGATGCTGCTAAATAACGAGATGCACACGTGGAATAAAATGATGGCATTAGATTTTAGCTTGAATCTTTATATTTTTATGTTGGACTGCTCTTGCAAAATAGAATAAAAGTATCCAAGCGAGCATTATCTAAATGAAGATTTGTCAGCCAAACAATAACAAAGAGCGATTTCTGCCAAGAGAGAAGAGATTGTGTCAAGCTGTCACTCGCTTTATATGTTATTTTGTATTTGGTTCTCAACAAGACAGAATTTTATCCTGAATTTGCTAAAATGTTCCAAAAGGTTTTGTCTTCAACGAGATCTTTGATGCTGTCAGGAAGTGCAGTAGCTTCAGCCTTTCTGGCGACAAACTGAGAGCTAAGTCTTTTTTATTTATTTTACTGATTTGTCCCGGTTTAATACGTGCCAAAGAAAATAACAATGTCATATAAGTGCTGTCTGAGATTTGTTCCCTTCAGTTTGTAACACTAGTGTTTTCATTGTTGTTTTGCTTTGTCAACATCTGTCATGCATTCTAAATTGAATGCAATGGACAAATTGCTTTGTGGAGCCTTGGAATGCTTTAGTATTATCATCATTTCCCCTTTCTGTCAATAACGCAAAAAAGAAAAAAGAGAATAGATGGCGGGAGAGAGATTCATTTATTAATTTTCTTTGCTTTACTTGCTGGCTGACAGATAAGGCAGTTCCCTGGCTCTATTTCTTTCAAACAACAACTAAGATGTTGTGCGGGAGGCTGTGAAGGCTGACACAATCTGTCAAACAACCTTTTATTTTTAACCATTTTCCTTTACTACAGAGAATAAAAGTAAACAAAGAAAACAAACATATGGGACATCAATGGAAAATAAATACAAAGATTGAATGACATTCCCTCTCCCCGGGCTTCGTCTAGCTCTGCTCAACAAGCCACTATGTAAACACAGATATCTGCTTCCACCAATGTGTCCCTCATACAGCACACACACACACAGATATACAACTGAGACATAAAGAGGCAAGCAACATACACACACACATGCGCGCACACACACACAAACAGCCAGCAGGCCCTCGCCCACGCGTTGAGCAAACCGTCCACTTCATGAATATCAATACAAAATGTACAGGGCCACCTGCTGTACACAATACAAAGGCCATTTGCAAGGGAAAAGATCAGAGGCACAGCTACCGTAGAGTTCCTGACTACACACAGCATGTCAGCAGCAGACGAAATGAAGCAACGCCACATTACTTACCCTCCATTCCACTCAAACATCCACTAGAGCCACCAACACACTAGCAAGGCCTATTCTCCTTCTCAACAAAATTATCTTTGGCAAAGACACAGTGAAAGTGATATTTTGTCCCTCGTCCACCAGAAGTCAAGCTTATGTCTCCAGCGGCTGTCCACATCCATGCAGCAGCCCAAGCAGCAGCTAGCTGTCTTTCATAGAGCACATTTACAAGTGGAGGGGCCCCTGGTCTGCTTTGTTTTTCTTGATTGGCTGCTGTCTGTGAGTGACAGAGCAGTGACGCAATTGTAAGCCGGCTCTGTCCTGCTCTCCTGCTTGTAACCCAGCAGAATAAGTACGGGGGGTGGGGTGGGGTGGATGGGGTCTGTAGATACCAGTGCAGCCAATCAATAACATGGATTTTAATGAAAGGGGGCGGGAGCAAGTGCTCCTTAGCCTCCTCCTGCAGAGGTAACCATGACAACCCCCTAAATGACCCTACAGCAGAATGGATGAAGGAGCGTCGGTGCAGATTTACAGATAGCCAAGAGTCAGGATTATTGTAAAGGAAATATTCTTTATTTACCCAGAGAGCCTTCCTGAGAATCCATACTGTTTTTAAGCAGCAGCTTGTTTGACTTTACACTCATTTGCTCAACAATCAGCCCAGTATCGCTCCAGTCTTCCATATGGCCACTGACCCGCTTCAGTGGAGTAATTAAGTGCCTTGCTCTAGAGCCCGTCAGCAGCAGTTGTTAGGAGAGGGTGAAACATTATCATTAACTTTCACTGGACACAGAATTTCCCACTTGAGCCATTGATTAGATCCAGTGGCCTTCTGGTCACGAGACACTTTCTTTCTTCAGCCCGCCGACATACTAGAACAGGAGGATGGAGGAGAGTCCGGTGGAATTAAATGGCTGACGAGGTTAGCCGCAGCTCTATGTTAGTGTGTGAACACGATGATGACAAATGCGGTGATTTCCTCTACGAGATCCCACTGAACCGATTCAATTATCACTGCGCTTCCTTGAAGATCGACCATGAAGAATTATCATGCAGCAGTCTTCGACCGCAAGCCCTGTTATGAACCCCTTTTCTTCAAGGTATGAGCAACAACACTATTAACAAGAGCTGAGAGCACAATTCTGATCATGAAGAGGAGGCAACTTCACATTTTAACCTCAATTTTACAGTACAGAAATGTTTCTTTTGTTTTTGAGGGGTCCCTTTAAGATAAGAAATGTTAATTAGCAGTGAGGTTGGTCATTACTGAGTTGTCAAATATTATCCATGTGCCAGTGAAGAGTGTTTAAATCCAGGTGTTTACACTAAAAACTACACTAGAAAACAGGCAGCCGCACAGCTGCTGCATTAACAGCTGAACAGTGGTTCTTGGAGAGCGCGAACGGCGACATGATGAGAGGCTGAATACCAAAGGCTTGTCAAATTATGGTCTGCGTAATTTATTCCTCCTTTTCTAGAAGACCTACGATGTGACTGCAATCACGCAACAGAGGAATTAGACTTTTTTTTGTTTTGTCAGGGAGGAAGAGGTTTCCAAGTCGTAAGCCTTCCTTTTGTTGTAACTCCATCATAGCATCCAAGCAGACAGTCCTGCTTCAGCCTAATAATATTCTGTCCATACCATGCAACCCTGGGTGTTAATCATATTCAAACTCATTCTGCAAGCTACCCAACCCAACTTATCTGACTGGCTGACACCAGTCCACTGCACTCCATTGGTTTATGCAGTCAGTAACATGCAGTTCTGTAATTTTTTATCAATGCTACAGCTCTTACTTGGTAAGTTGTCAGGGACTCATCATTTCACAGACTAGCTTTTACATCGACCAGAGATGAGTCTCAACTTCATGAACTGGGAAGTTCTCTGAGCGTTGTTTGCTGCCAATAAACAACATTGTGTGCCAATATTTACAATTTTAATATTTGATTGTTCTCAAATGTTTTAAATTCTTAAATTAGAACATTTCAATATCAAACAATTGCACAGAAAATGAATGAAAAACATATATTTAACTCAAAAGGCTCCAGAACATAAAAGTGATGCATATAAAGACGTTTAGTGGACAGTTGGAGCCTGAAAGTGGCGGACAGACTGGGTGCAGTGTGTTTCTTATTTGTGGCCTTGGAGGGAAGCCGCCCCACTGAAATGGTTCTCCTACGCTTAATATGTTGAGCTACAAAAAAAGACATATTTAACAATTTCCATAGCAAGTGTGGTGAGCGTGCTGAGATTGAATTAAAGAGCAATGGAATGACCTCACCTCCCCCAGCTCTGGCCAAGCCTATGATCATTAAAGCCAAGCGTCTAAGGTCTGTTGCTGTTGGCACGGGCCGTGGACCGCGGACGTTATGGATGGCAGCAGCAAATGGCCTGGGAGCTGGTCCTGTTTGCTGAGTAGTTTCACAACCAGCCTTGGATCCATATATGGAGATTGTGCATGCCAGTAAAATGACTATAGAAGATGTAAATATGTTTCCAGGTCTTTCTATTAAATAGCTGAGATCCTGTTTGAACACTCATGGTTGGATTAATTCTACAGCAGTGAACATGAATGGTCGAGGCATCGCACCACCTTCAGAATTGACTAACAACACAGTGAAAACAATTAAATTCATGAAACAACACACATGAAGACTTATTTCCCTTGATGCGCACACAGAGCTAACAGTGCTGCCTCACTGTTTTAACAGTGACAAACACTGTTAAAACAGACAATGCCTTTGGCAGAAATAATCCACTTGTAAGGCAGTAGATAAATATTTGTTAATGACTGTGAAGTATACATAAATCTAAGGTTACTCTGAATCTGTGTAGTCATTTTAAAATGTGTAATATTTCTGGACAAATCCTACAAGTATTACACAGTTTAGGCAAATGGAAATAACGTTTTCTGCATTCAAACCTGGTGTAACTCCCAATTAATCATTAATTTGGCAATAAATACCAAATTGTGCCAAAGCAATCCCCTCCTTTTGCTTTTCAATAACATGCCATACAGAATCAACAGCTGATATCTTAGTCTTAGAATGGAAACACTAATCTTAGCAGTGGAGGTGACTGAGTCACTGCATGTAAACAACAGCTTCACAAGCAGGTTTCCTCTCTTAAAAAGCAATATTGGACGTGTAACAGAGTGCACAAGCTTTTTGTACAGAGGTTTCCAGTTCTTGCATGTGTCGGGTGAGGATTTAGGGAAAGAGGTCATGATCCATGAGAATACATTAGTGTCTCTTTCAAAGTATATGAGATTAAGTCTTTACTGAAGATCCTTTATCTAAATTAAGCCTCATTTTTGAACAGCTCAACTTCCAGCCACGATATGAGCTCAAGAGACAAAAATAGCAGAAGTCAGCAGTTACCACAGAAACCCGATCGCTCTGCCGTTTTGCCGTTCTTACGGGGGTTACCACAGCAACAGAGATAACTGGTTGCTGTCAGAGTGCTGTTTGGCTTTCATCAAATGGCCATTTTCAGTAAGCACCTTATTCTGCTCATGGGCACCGACAGTGCCACAAAGACCTGGAGCTACCTCAGCAAGACAGCCCGAAGCCCATCAGTGGCTTATCACTGCAGGGAAAGATGACGGGATCTTGTCTGGCAATGGGCATAATATCCAGATTCTGATGAAATAGCACTTATACAACGTTTGAGTGATATGACTACGGCATGGCCTACAGCAATCCTCCCACAATCAAAACATGCCTCCATTTGCCAATTGCATTTCCCTGAGCTCATCCTTATCAGTAGGCATACCGTCAGTGATCTAACAGTCGTCTTATACAGGAATAGCCTCGTCTCCAGTTGGTGTAGTGTTCAGGTTGCTGCCAGACTTTGTGGACCACTGTCACTCTATTTTAGGTTTGGGACACCTTAGAAGACTTTTCAAATCCTCATTGATTTTGAAATTGCATCGCATCATGCATGTAATGGTGCATATTACAGAATGCTCACACCAGATGATCAGGAAGTCAGGGTTTCACATACATAATGATGTAACTGATATAATCCTGCTGACGTCAGGACCTGCAATCACACAGGGAGTCACGCAGACCGATGCAGATCACTATTAATAATACGCAACGCAACATGGTCGTAGATTAAACTGGACTTAGAGAAGAAAAACTGTTTATGATTTGACATTTATTGCAGGACAGGAAGTCCAACTCTCCCTGCATTGTTATCATATTTAACACAGGTAGGCCAGCTCACCTCACTGCGAACTGCTCTGCCATTTCTTGTCATCTCCCTCCTGCTACCTCCCCAATAAAATGTGCAAAAATACTTAAAATATGTCAGACGCATGGAGTGAGTAAATGAATGTGGTTCAGGCAGGAGCCAGACTATGCACTCTGGTCAACAAACTATCAAATTAACAAGCGACTAAAGGAAAGTCTTTTCAATGCTTTGTCTTCTTTCCTTCATTCATGTGTAGTGCTTTTTGAAGTGAGCTTAAAGAGCTCACAATGCATGTTCCCTACATAAGTAGCGAGTGTGCGATCATATCCTACAAACTGTGGTAGCAAAATAAACACAAGAATTAACTACAAGCTACATTTTCATTCCAGCAGCACTGTGTCATCACAGGACTCTGAGGTTCACAAGACCCAATGGACCCCTCAACCTCCGCATCCAAGAACTTATCAAACTGATAGTAATACTAACAGAAAGAGTGCTATGTCACTGTTGGTCCCTTCAGTTCACATCAATGATAATAAGATCTTTGTTCCTCCAAGACAATTTGACATCAGACAATCAATAGCTCCGAGGCTGCAGGACTGATTGAACGGGCTGAGGTGCATCTTATTTAACTGCAAGTCACTAGTTTCAATCTCACCTTGAAGTTTTTGCAATAAGTTATTCACTTCCCCTCTCTCCTACTTTTTGTCACTGTTTGTTGTGCACTAATGATAACGTTTAAATGACTTTAAAAGAAAAAATAAATCAATACCCCTTCAGGCAGGAATATAATATTGTACCACCCAGGAAACTGCAAGTACTGACCTCCATTTCGATAAAGTGCAGACTTATTTGCAGCTACTGAATCATCCACTTTTTCCTCATAACATCTTACAACACTCAGGCCAAAGGAGAGAAAGCGAGACAGAATGTGGTCGCCATTTACCGAAACCTATGCTGAACTGAAAAGAGCGATGGGGGCAGGGAGGTGACAGCTGATGAGGTCAAATGTCTAGAAACGAGCTCCGTCTATGTGTTACAAGGTAATTGCATTAACCCAGAACTGTGTGCAGAGGATGATGTTTCTGCTCAAACCGGTGTCAGTGAGGTGCGTTTAAGTCCTCCTGGCTGTTGGGAACAGAAGGAAATGGCACATGAAGGGCTGCTTTTGACTGAATAGTTACCTAAAAAACTAAGTATGGACTCACACAAAAATAATCCCTCTAATTCATTACTTATGACCCAACAGAAGTGCGTGGCAGCGTCTCTGACTGCAGAGACTGCCTGTGTTTTCTTACTTTGCTGTGTTCGGGATGTTTCTGGGCTTCAGCCTTTGGGCAGTGGGTGTGTAGCCCCCAGCCAATAACAGCAGGCACATCCAGATCGCCAGCTCGTCAGCAGAATCCAAGAGGAAGCTACTGCGTGTGCTTCTGGTGTCTTTGAGGTGGGGAGGAGAGGCCAGCTTTGAATGTGGTGGTTTTAAACCATCGAATCCTGATTCGGCCTTGAAAGTCTAACACTTGGCAAAGCCTACAAAGACATCACTTCCAAAAGGCCTGAATAAAAGCTTTATTTTAAGTCATTCAATATCTCTAAAATAGAAAAAAGTTATATTTGCACTATTCTGTCATCCATGGTTGCACGTATAAATTTGTTCTACTGTTAGAAAATAACATTTCATTTTGTTCAAATGATCAAAAAAGGTTTGTTGATTAAGCATAATCAGCAGATATGTTTGGGAAATCGTATCTTAAGTAGATCAAACTATCCTCTGTGTATCGTCAAATGTATGGTACATAGATATAGTAAGAATAAACAAACAGGATTTGCGTTGTTTTGTCTTTGGTTGTACTGAAGAGGATAAACATGTTGGAAGTGATTTTGTTAGTTTTTCACTCCCTCTACCATCTGCCATTATGAGAAAAGGGGAACAGAGTCGTCCCTGTTTGTTGCCAGAAAGCAATTCGGCACATTTCCCACCAAACCTGAACACTGACCAACAATGTCAAATGCAGCGCAGAGGTTGATGGAGGATGACGTTTTTTGCCCCGCTGACAGTTTGGCAACATTACATTCAAAGTAATTACGCTAATGTCTCAGAAGTAATGTGGTTATGGCTTGTTTTAGGACACTATGATAGAAGCAAATTTTTAGACTTTCAGATGACTGTATTATCGAGAGCGCTGCAGAGCGAGGCTGAGCAGAAGGGCAGTGCTTGGGAACACCAGCCGTGAGCGTGAGTGCTGGCCAGGCTTTTGTTACTCTCGATCTGGATATACTTGAGACTAGAGTTTGCTTATTAAACACACAAATCTGACAGCCCTGAGGTACAGGTTCAATGTGTTTCTCCGTGAAACACATCTGCTGTGGTAGACCTGAGACAAACCAGTTACAAGAGTCAAAGCCAGGTCACTAGCTTGACCAATGGGATTGTGATGATGGCAGTGATCATGATGTGGATCACTGAGATGGAAAAGCTCATTATTAAATGATTAAAGTCTCATATACTATGAAAAAAAAACAGCAGATAAGGTCAGTCAGAAGATTGCAGGAGATCACCAGCTCATACAGTGTAAGCAGTTTCACTTTCAGGATAATTTTTAACATGAGCTCCATTTCCTGAGACAATCTCACTGTCTCACACAAAAAAAATACTTTCTAAATGTGTCCAAGTTCATTTCTTGTTGCAGTGATGATGCAGTGTTTGGACCCGAGCTGTTTCCTGGCAAAGCAATTCCGATGGAATCGCCTATAAAAAGGGGCTCCACTTACCTCTGAGTGTTTCAACAAATGCTGGTGAGTTTACGACCTAAACCCGAACAGTTGAACAGGTGTTATGATTTTGTCCCATTCTGTCTGTGTCTATTACAAGAGGAATCTCAGAAAGGTATGAATGAATTTGAGCTAAGCTGCGTGGATAGAAGAAACTGCTCATTTTCTACGAAAATATGACATCAAACAGGCATATATTGACAAGACTGCTTGGTGGTGGCATTTGGCGGTAGCAACAACTCGGTGCGATTGAGTCCAAACAAGCAACTGAGGGACTGACTTTGTTTCAGATAATACTGTACATGTACTGTATTAACCCTCTACTTTGGTCACACTGAAAACACTACAATCAGCAAGTAAGTCTGCCAATAAATTGCCTGTAAGTAACAACCAATCAAATCTTTCTATATAGTATTAGGAAATGCAATAGGAACAACTTTGGAACTGTTTTTTCACACTCTTTCAAACTAGATCCTGTGAGCTGTTACTCATTGGCTCACATTCATTCATCTTCTCTGTGCGTTGTGTATGTACTGTGGCCTTGGTGCAGCACCACTACCATTTAGTTTTGCATTAAAAAACTGCATTGTTATTATTTTCTAGCAAACCTGCACCGATCTGCCTAAAGGCCACTGCCAAACTGCCACATGATAAAACGGGTCACAGATTCCACCTCTGCTGTAGCTGATATGTCTATTAACAACTATACATCCTGTATATAAAAACTTAACACCGCTGAAAAATACTGGATGAGCACAAAAGTGCAAATTATTGTCTACTTTGTAGGTGAAACATAAAAAGAATGGGCTCTACTCTTCCACTTGGAGTAATTTAAATCTCTCTGAATGCTTTAGGAGCAACATAATCCTATCCATTAAAGAGCCCTTCTTCCATTCAATCTGTTATTGTTCTATTCTATCTTGTTCTATATCCAACATCCTAATCTTTGCAAAAGCAACTGCCACCTAAAACTGGTGTAAAACATCCAAGCAAACCTTAAAATTAAGCATAAATTTTGGAGCGCTCCCCCTACACTTTGGCATCGTTCAGTCTCCACCAAAGAAAGACAACACGTAAAATAACATGATCGCTACAATTCTAAAATTTCTTCAAAAGAAAGGATGTTTCCAACAATGCTCATCAAAATGCATGAAACAGACCCACCAAGATGAAAACACTAGCTGCTGTCAAGCTGACTGAGTGAAAGCATTGAGTTTGACCCTCAAATGACCTCAAATTTTGGCAAGAATTCAGAATCTCAGACAAGGACAAGGCAACAGGACAACCTCAACCAGGCTTTGGTGAAATGTCTGATGTGATCTGTACCTGGCTAGACTTCCAGAATGCTCCACGGTGTCATCCACTCAGCTGCACACTCCATAAACAAAGATTGCTGCTCAGAGGAGAGGTGGTGCATGACAGCTTTCCATCACTGTAACAGCCAGGATGCTAGCACACCACAGTCTGTGCTGCTGCCGGTGTGCACGCTAGCTCTGATCTGGCGTTAAAAAACAAGTTACTTTTGGCGCTGACTTTGCAGCCATGGCAGAATCAATTACATCAGCTCAGACTTCCTTGAAGTATTGAGCAGGTAGTGGAGTGAGGCATCGTGGTATTGATCAAAGTGAAAGGCTTTCTTGAGAGGGTGGGGTAGAAGGGGAGAAAGGGATTTGCCTGGAGACATCGGCCCACCAACAGATCAGCACTACAACTCTTGAGAGGGAGGTTTAGGAGCTGCACAGTTCCCAAAGATGCACACGTGCACACATACACACACACAAGAGCAGGACACTATGTTAGCCTTTGTAGCATCTATGGCTGGAAATGCTGCGTTCACACCTTACAGCACTCTGACTGAGCCGAAGAAAGAAGATAGGGGAGGCTGATGCTTCTGGAGCGATGCAACTCCGGCGAAAGCATCCATCTTCTGACATCCTCACTCACTCACACGCAAACATGCACAAAGACACATTATAACGGCAGTCAACCGGCACGCCATTACACTCAAAAGGACTGAAATACGTACAGAGAGGAGATGATCACATATGCACACGCAGTCACACAGGCCAAGAGTGAGAGAATGCAAGACAGGCGGTAAGCTCAGCGTGACCAGCTAGCTTGTAGTACCGACCCTCCGTGCTAAAATGGTAGATCCCAGATTTCTCCCCATGCAGTCCGCCACCAGCAACCATGGAGGCAAAACAGGAAGAAGAGAGGATAGGAAAGGAGGGATGCAGGAACAGAGGAAACCTTGCCATTTCCCTTTCCTCCTCTCCCGCTGATAAAACGCACAACATAAACATAAAAAGACAGATAAACACAGACAAACACAGAGGAGGCGTGAGGATGTTGGTGGTACTTACATGAGGACTCTGTGCCGAACATGGCTGGGCCGGGAGCTGTGATGGAGAGGAGGAGGAGGAGGAGGAGGAGGAGAAGAAGGAAAGAGAGGAGAGAGAAAGGGGAGGGTGACAGAGAGCAAGAGAGAGAGAGAGAGAGGGGGAGAGAGAGAGAGGGGAGGTTGATGAGCAGGCAGCTACACAGCGGGGGTCATCAAAGCAACACAATGCAGCCAGCCGGCCGTCGCTGCCTCCCAGACGGCCAGATGCCCCAGCTCCGCTATCCGTCGCTGCTTTAAAAGCCCTCCTCCACACACACAAACACACACGCGTTCAGCTAGTCCGGCCGCAAAAAAACAAAAGGCCTTGTGGAGGATTAAATCAATCAATGAATAAATAGAAAATAAAATCAAGTAGAAATCCTTCACAGCCAAGGCAAACTGTGGTCAAATCCAGACACAGAGATGCGGTTGTGGCTAGCTATCGCATCTCCCCTCTTTCTGCAGTCTATATCCTGCTTCTCATCCTCTCCTCTC
Organism: Chelmon rostratus; assembly: GCF_017976325.1. Lineage (NCBI taxonomy): Eukaryota > Metazoa > Chordata > Actinopteri > Chaetodontiformes > Chaetodontidae > Chelmon > Chelmon rostratus. The sequence continues at coordinate 26,011,244 of NC_055663.1, forward strand.
CGTCACTCTCTCGCTTCTCATTCCATTGTAGGATTTACTAATGGAGAGAGAGAGGGGAGAGGGAGAGAGAGAGAGAGAAAGAGAGAGAGGCTTTCCCGGGGAGAGGAGAGAGAAGGGGGGACTGAAAGACTAAAAATCTGGTGAAGAGCCGCTGTCGCTGCAGCCGCTGTAAGACAATAGCTATGCAAACAGAGAGTGACGTCAGAACAGAGGGGGAGAGAGAGAGCTGTAAAAAGACGGACCGACTACTGCTGCCAGATGGAGAGAGGGAGAGAGAGGGAGGGAGGGAGGAAAGAAACAAGAGGAAACAGGAGAAAGAGGGGGAAGACAGTAGAGGAGGAGAGATGGAAGGGCAGAAGCAAAAAATGGGGTGAATAAGGGAAGGACGGCAAGAAAAGGGGGGAGGTGTGAGAGAGGAGGTACTGTAAGGGAAGGAAAGAGGAGGTGAAAGCAAAGGTGACAAAAGGGAGGGAATGAAAAAAGAGGAGGAAGAGGGAGGGCAAGACGGAGAAGAGGGGGGACAGATAAAGAGATAGAGGGGGGTGGAGGAAGGCAGCTGGGGCTGAGGGGGCACTGGAGAAACAGAGGGAAACAGGCCAATCAAAATGGTTTGTCTACCACAGAGACTTCTGAGATACAACGGGACACACACACACACTGGAAGGAGCAATGGGGGTGGGGGGGCACAGGGCTGCAGTCTGTCAGTTCGACAAATTGAAATGAGTATGAAGCAGAGCACGGGGGACTGCTGTGTGTTTAACCGCTGTTAACTCAGCGTGCACACACACACACACACACACGCACACACGCACACACGCACACACATCAGGGAGACAAGCAAATTTTCTGTTGCAATCACAACATCATCAGTTAAACCTGCATAAACCTAACCTGCATCACCCTGTGAAAACACTATGTGAAAATATGGAGTCATGTTATATCATAAATCTCATATCATACATCGTCTTTGCATGTCATAGAAAAACCTCTGATAATGTGAGGTACTAAAACTAAATGATATACAAAAACCTGTGTCCCGGACTGTAACACTAGAATTGTTTAATACCTCATCCAAGCAAAACATACTTAATGTACCGTGATGGATTTGAATATGTTTCGGTCCACATGGCGCATACCGAATGAAAGACCATTTCCTCAACCACTCATTCTCCATCCTGCATCTACATGCTATGGCATCTGCAGGTTCCAGAGAGAAACATTTACGACTTTCTTCCATCATTAGTATACGACCCCTCCATCAAACCCCAATCCAAAACAATCATCAAACTTAATGAAGAAAGCCATTTGTACAAGTTCCACTGCATCGAGCTCAGAGTGAACAAGCATAGAGATGGCAGCTGGAAGTAAAAGTCGGATAAAGGGAACATAACATACCAACACTTGGTGCTGTCATTTACCTCTTCCTGCTCTATGAGGCTGCAACTACTGATTATTTTTATGATCTGCCAATTATTTTCTCCATTAATCTTTTAATCTATGAAAGATATAAACAACAACGGTAAAATCTATTTCCTGTCATATATGACAAGACGAGAAAAACAGCAAATCATCATATTTGAGAAACTGATTACCGAAACGGTTGCTGACTAATCTGTTAATCAGCTAATCATTGCAGCTCTACTACTGTACACAAATCATGGTATGTTGCACCGGCACGGTATTCAGGAGATCTGAATTTTTTTCAAAGCTCTAAATCTAAATGATTCAAGTTTTTCTGCCTCTTTGGGGATGCATGGATACCCTGATGTGCTTATGGTGAAGATGCTGCAAGTAATAAGTCTCATTATTGATGCATAGTGTAAAACTTTAATGCCTGGAGTATGGAGCCTTTAAACGTAGTTAAGTGCACACATGACCCAGTAACTGTGCACCAGTGGTACATACTGGGCTTGCTTTAAGCATATGATTGGGTACAGTGGTGAGTCTTGACAACAGCCTGCTAACCTAAATAGATGGGGAGGTCAGCCGGACGTCCTTGTGTCCCCCACTGTGAATGGGTTGAAGCTAGCTAGCATGTGCATTAGCTCTGCTGCTGAATAGAGGAGTGTGTACTGACGAAGGCCTCTGTTCTTTTGTGTCTCATACCCAGTCGCCCTCCTCCTCTTCTCCCCACGTCTTTGTCCTTTGAGCACAGGCAAGAGACCCCTTCTCTACTCCTGCTACACTGCAAAAAATGTAGCAAAATTATTGTTCCAAATTATTTCAAATATATAAATTATCGATGTCCTGACAAGTTTTTTTTTTGGTCCCAATCCTTATTCAGGTCCTTTACTTAAATATGTATTCAACACATCGAAATAACAGCTGTGGCCTACTTAATGTAACACAACATACTGTATTTTTCACAAGTCGATCCAAATACTGAGGGCCCTGGTTCAAAAATCGTACATTTATACTGAATTTGGCGTGACAGAAGACGTCTCACTCTGCTAGAGTTACAGGAACTACATAAACACTGCATTGTACAGTGATGTTACAGAGTGGAGGGTTGTCCTGTACTAACGATCTTTGGCCGAGTACAGACACCTGCTTGCAGAGAGCAATAAAACCAAACAACAGACGAGCTACATTATGGCCAACCAAGTTACTCATACAGTTAACATTAATTAGTGGCAGCTGATATCATCTGCTACAGAGACATTTGTCATTTTTAACCTGCAAGTGCAATGGTTTGTGCTGGTAAATTCTTATTACTAGCAACTGGATAAATACACTAAAAAACAGGGATGGGAATAGATAAGATTTTACTGATACAAATGCCATTATGAAAGCTGTTTCTTGATTGTTGTAATGGTTCCTGATCAAATTCCTGTGTGGAAGAAAGTGTTGAGCCTGCCTGCAAAAGTTATTACAACAGGATTTTTTTCTGACAATTTGTAACTGGATTCCCATCCATATTGAAATATGCAGCAAAATGTATCACTAGGCTCGTGCTGGCACTACACAACCTGTCAGTGCAGTTTCTGCCAAAACACCACATGCTTCAATGAAGAAACACATGCAACCTGTGTGACAAGCAGTGTGCACAATTGTTCAAATTACGTAACTTAATTCATAAACTTTAAGGCTGAACAAGCACCACACAGCACCACATTCTGATTTAAACTAATTTAGTAACTGAATAAACTAATTGGACATCTGGCAGTAAAGAGTGTGCTTCCCAATTCAGAGCACTGAGCGGTTTGAACATGCAAGCAGTGGCGTAAGGTCGTTACAACAGGCCCCAGTGCACACTGTTATGACAGACCCTACTGCACGCTAGTTACTAGCTACGAAGCACACGCATATCGTCTCATCACATGATCAAATAGAGACTTGACATTGGGCAACATCAACATACATATGACCCAGCAATCATCATTGCATATATGTATATGATGAAAATACAGTAAGAAATTATTTAATTAAATATTTTTTTATAGTTAATGCAGAATAAGCACATGACAGATTGCAACTGTCAATAAAAAACAAACAAAAAGAAACGCAATGGAGGTGGCTTTGCATTTTCAAGGACATACATAGTGAATGGCACCATTTTTATTTCAATGGAGGTTCTCTGACTACAGGTGTATTCTAGAGATGGCAATCTGAATCACTCACAAGGGCCCATTCTATATTGCTGGAGGGCCCGCTCTCACTATGGCCCCACCAACTCACGGGCCCCAGTGCAATCACACTGCACTACCTATATTTATGCCCCTGCGTGAAAGACCACCACACACTTTTGACAGTTCTTTTGGACAGAGGTATCACATATCCAGCCTCAGTGTCACCTAAAAGTCCTTGTAAGTTTAATGTATTTGTTCCACAAAACAACTGAGATCTGTCATGAAACGCTACAGAACGAGAACAGAGACTGAAGAGACAGAGAGTGAAGAGCTCCTCACTGTCAGCTTCAGCCTCTTTCTCTTCGGTCAAAGTGTGTTTGAGTCACACATTACCTATGGTTACACACCCTGGCAACAGGCCCTGCTCTCACTGCCACGCTGATAATTAGGATGCAAACCCACTGCCATAACAGCAGAGAAGCCCAGGTGAGTGGGGGTGCTAATTGAGTCAGACACTGAGTAGTGGAACAATGCTGTCGTTCAACGAATGCTTTACTTAAAACAATGCTCTTCACCGCCTCTCTTCGGTGGAAGAGCATTCACGAGCCATTTATTCCTGAACAATGCACACCTCACCCCGCCCCCGCTTCAATCACAAAGTACCACCCTGAAAAAGCATCTCCTCCTGGTTGCTAGGAAACTGAAAATAAGCGTGAGAGGAGTGTGGCCATCCTGTGCCAAGAGGAAAAATGAGGAGAAGGATAAAAGAGGAGGAGGTAGGAGGCGAGGGACAGCCTATTAGAGAAGGCCAAGCTGAGATACTCCACAAGACCTGATGTTGGCACAAGTGTGTTGATAATGAGGCGGGAAGAGGCGCGAGCCATAAAAGCAGAACATCACAAAAAACTATTCAGTACTGAAATATGCTATCTGGCCAGTGAGCCATCAGTTATGTGCCATCCCATCTTTGACTCATGTTACAAAGACTAAGTGAGTCAAAGAAATCCTAAAGAAAACAAATGGGTGCATATACCAACATATTCAATGGAAGAATCAGGGAAGAAAAGCCCTTCGCTGCTTAGACCATTGTGTCTTGCACCTCCTAAAATTAACCAGCCTCTTTCAAAATTACCCATCTTAACAGATTCTAGGATATGGTTGCTACAGTATGAGATTTTCCGTCAAATCATGGATTCACTCTATCAGGGTATATCGTATTACAAGATTATTATCAGTTACAATGGCCCTCAAAGGAATGAATACAGAAGGTTTTTTAGGTTGAACAAGCATCACTATAATCTCACAATATATTACGTTCTGACAAACTTGATATAAACGTGAATTTTCTTTCAATAAAACTAAAAACTGTACAATTCGATGCTGTAGATAAGCAAATCTACATGTATGATAACCATCAAATTTCATAGCACAGAATACTGCTGCAAATCTATTTTAGGAGATGGCCAGGATCTCAAAATTGTGGCAGGTTTCCCACCAGTGTTTCTGTTAGAGATGACAAACCACCCAACCAGAGGCATATTTTGTAGCAGTCAGATTTGCATTTAACTGGTGGTCATTTCCTGATCCGATGAGAATGAATTTACAGCACTCAAAGCCAGCTGGTGTGAAAAATAGACTGTGCCCACAACATCCACTGTGCAGACAACAGCAGGGATTGGTGGTCTTTTGATAACCAGACAATCATCCCCCCCGTTTCCCTTTCAGAGGAACCAGAGTCTACCACAAAAGGAAGGTCGGTGAGGCTTTGATTACCTCCACTGGGTCACAGTCATTCAGCTAACTGGGTCAGGACCGCTGCTGCTGTCACTGCTGACACCAACTGGTCAAAATGGGGAACTGTGTGTCTCCGGCTACCAGAGCTGCTATTACTACTCCACCAATGCACGGACAATCAGGGAAATCAACTGAATTACAGCCTACTGGTCTGATACAGAGACATTTCAACATGAATGTTAAAACAATAAATCAACACCCCAAAATGGAGCAAACCTAGCTACTACAGCTGAAACTGAAGAATAAATTTCCTTTATAAAAATGTGCTTGAAGCGCAGTAGAATTACATTAGTGTATGTCGCGCTTGGCCAGCATCCCCTGCACCATCAATAAAATGGCTTCAAAGACGGAAACTCACTGAAGTGAATGCACAAAGAAAAAAAAAAGTTGATAAGAGACAGGGGCAGTGGGCTGTCACTTCTTCTTCAGCAGTTCCCTTGAATGGTAGAACTAATCTGAATAGGTCCAGACAAGCTCAGCTCAGTCAGGGCAGATGATGCAGGAAGGATGAATTCATTTCTTTTAATTCTCTATCCAGGATACAAAGTCTCTATTTCCCACAGTGTCTTGCTTCATAGCCACACAGTTAAGGTGGCAGCAACACTTAAATCTACACTGAACGTGTTGATAGGAAAGAGAAATCTCTCCATTCTGTCTACTAGTTTAGTTTAGGGAACTAACATACCAACTCCTTTATTATTTTTGCTAGAAGCATAAGTGCACACATACAGTTATGTGTTTAGTTTGGGGAAGCACAAACTGAATTGAGTTCAGTAACTGCAGTTGTGCTGTATTGTGCGATTTTTGTCCCTTCCTCTTTCTGTATATTTCTCCATCTGTCCCACTATGAACATAGTGTACTAAGAAAAGAGACCACTCTTGAACCAAAGGACTAGGGATGTACTGATCTAATATAATGGGCCAGTATAGACTGCAGGATTGCTCAGGTTTAACCTGAACAAAAAGGCCAACCAGTGTGACTAAAAGTGAGGTAAAATTAGCCTATAAATGGACACAAAATCACATACACTAACCTGACTTTCCTATATGGCATATAGTGACCATGGGTCTAAGTATGAAAGAGGACTGTCACTGTACCAGCAAGTGTAAACGACCAGCTTCAGCACAGCAAACACAACTTCAAGACCATTAAAAACTGAACTTGTCTCAATCTGTGAAATGAAACAGAACATGCCTGATAAGTGCTTGAAGACTGTGTATGGTATTAGACAGACGCTTGTTGATTTTATCATATGGTTTGTATAGATTCAAATGTGTGCAGGAAGTCAAATCTGGAGAATCTTCAGTGCATTCAAATACAAGCCAGTGGACATGTCATTCATCAAACTGTCTCTGCATGCAAAGTAGGAAGCCTCGATGAGGAACACAGGGTGGGGAAATAACATCACCTGACTGTGGCTGTTAGCCTTGTCTGATTAACTAATCTCTTTGGCATGTAACCAACCAGTGTGCAGAGTTTACTTTCCATTGTGCTGCTGGGGCCAGCACCTGAAGTCAGTGCTCTGTTGTGGTGAAACTACAAAGGTTATGCTTTCATTATTTAGCAAGCCTTGTAGCAAAATTGTGTTCTTCATTAGGTACAGAATGGCCGAAACCTTCCTCTTTTGCCAAAAGTCCGATAGTAACTTACAAATGGTGAACTTCCACAACCACAAATGTCTGTGAAATGTAAGATATGCACTGCTGGACAATTTGGTAGCAAGCCACCATCCTCTGCAAGTCTTACCTGTTGGAAATGTCACGTTAGAAAATATCAGAAATCTTCCACTTACTTAGCTACAGGCCCACACCTCCACTTTGTCCAAGCCTTAAAGCCTAAGACTTTTATGTTTCTGAGTCTCTACGCTTCTCCTCATCTACCTCTCATCCTTATACACTTGGTGAGGGAAATCCATATTGGATAATGGCTTTTACCTGGATTCACCTCAGTACTGTAGTTCACTAGCAGAGGGTGTTTGACATTTCGTACAGTCAGGGTGCCTACGTCGCAGTCGTGACCTTTCCCTCACTTGGCCAGAGCCCTCTCTGGCATGGCGGGTCAGATATTAGAGAGCCCGCTGTGAGGGCTTCAGAGCGTTTGCCTTGAATTACCACTTTGGGGGCTTCAAGGTGCAAAAGTCTAAAGAGTGATTCGGGATTTCAGATGTGGACGTTCTCAATTGGTACAGCCGATTAAACGCAGACAGAGAGTGGACAAAAAGCTGACACTGATTATAGGCTTCTTTCCAGGCGGGGCAGGGCAGTCTGCCCTGTCAAAGGTAGGGCAAACATTTCTGGCTGAGATCACATTACCAAAGCTGTGCACAGGTTCTAAATAAAGGTTCCTGACCAGTCTGATCTGGCTTTGTGGTGAATGAGTGCTGTGTCTGTGTGTGTCACATCATTCAGCTAACTCAGAGGGTTCCTTTATATTCTTCAGTTTTTGAAACCCCAGACTTTTGTACTGCACCTTGATTTTGGATTGGCTTAGGTCAGTGTTCAGGGTGATGTGTGAACATGTTTGTCTTACTGTACTGCGACATGTCAAGAAAATCGTCTGCCTTTTCCAGGGTTATTTGTGTATTCAAAGACTGTGGAAAGACCTTGTTCATAGCACAGAGGCATCACTGGCCCATCACAGGCTGATGACGTTGGAATCTTTTAGCAGAAAAAATCTGTAGGAAAAAATCCAGTCTTCAAAGAGATTTTATTTCTGGTGCTTGAATTCATTCTCTGGGGGATATCAAGCCTGGGAAAAATACCCTGCAGAATCTGTCTGAACCCAGATACAAGTTACCATCAGAGTCCCTCAAGGCAGAGCCTGCCAACATTCTCCACAAAAACATAAATACATATCATATGCCATTTCTTCGATTACAGCACTGCTCCAATGGTCACTGAGGGCTACTGGGAGTTCAAATGGTCTGTAAAACTTTCTTTACGCCCTGAGCTTTCAGTATGATGGCTGTGCGTCAAATTATAATACTGATTACTGCGTCCAGGACCACTCATTTTCAGCAGCTGAGCTCAGCTTAGTTCAATCTCCAACTCCAACAACAGGTGACTGAAAAGAGATGCAAATGCTGGTGTGAGAATTTGCTAGATGGATGATCATTTATGCAAAACAATCTCTGCTTGTGAGCATACAGGATGCAGATTTACTGCTGAAGTCAATCTATATCTGATGATGATGATGGATTATGGTACAGTTTAAGAATGTGCAGAGATGTGCAGGCCTGTGTGAGCTCGAGTCCATCAAAATGAAAACATGTCTCACAGCTCTTCTTCAGTACATTATGCTTTACTCGTCAGATATTTTTGGCAATTTCACCTTCATCAGCTATGTGCCATGCCATATGTATTTTAAGTTGTGGTGTAAGTTGTTCCTGGTTTTCTTTTATGCTGTCCAGCAATTAGTTATGGGACTTATGGACACAGTAATGCATTTAGTACCTTCTGTAATCTGAGTCACATGACTCATCGATGGACTGTATAAAAGGAAACCGGAAACAACCTCAGATAACACTCAGATAACGGCAAGATAGCTGAAAACGGCTGGTGAATAAAGCCTGGTGTGCTGAATAAGACGTTGTGCAACATTTATTTTTGTTCATGATCGTGCATTCAAAAATGCATTGCCAATATATTGCACATATGCTAAAACAACATGAGAATATGCATGTTTCGTAAGTGATAATGGTGCTACACAGCACGTTGTTGTGTGCAGCACCATTTGTCCACTATTTACGGGAGGTCCTGTACATTGAAGATAAAAACAGCCCAAAGACAATATATTTAATATATAGTACAGGACACAAGTCTTGCTTTATTCCCCGAGGGTGGTCTGTCTCACTCCTGCTGTTTATTAAAGCTATCAATATTGGCACCTCAGACCAGGCAGGTTCTCTTGAGGTTGCCAAAAGTCATTCTGGGAAATACAAGAAAACATGAACTAAACCAAAATTAGAGGAAGCAAGTTGAGAGAAAGTGTCTTATGAAGTAAACCATTAAAAGTTTTGAGGGGGATTCCAACAGTTCAAAGATCACCTTTTTCATGGTAAAGGTGGAGAGGGGAACTAAGAAAACAAAATCAAACATTCTGGTGTTAATGAGGAAGAGGAAGTGAAAGCTTGTTATCAGTGTAAGTCATCACGGTCAATTTAAGGTCTATAAGATTAGAGCAATCAGGATACAAGAGTAGCTGTGGCTTTTCAGTTACATCCAACAACCCACTATGAAGTTACCTGCAATAATATTTGCAGCAGAGAGTGACTGCCTGTATGTCAATAGGCAAATCTGATAAGGGGGGGCATGCTGAAACTAAACACAACCTAGGTCAAAAACTATATTTTGCTTTAATGGCGCAGCAGCATAGAAATAACACAGTACATCTAGTAACGCATATTTATCCATCCTCATCAATATACACAGTACATACGTGCAGAACTTTGCATATCAGCAGTGCCGCATAGTTCATTTGATTATGATAATCTGCTGTTGGTGTACATGGTGTCAAATATTTACATTTTGCCTCACCAGATTTGAAGTGCCTGCTTAAATACCTTATTTATGTTTTTGAAAGAACTTTGACATCCTGCTTATTTTTCAGTACTATATTGTGCACACAAACTATTCTATTCTCTCTTTTAATTATTAATAAACTGAAGAAGAAATAAGATAATATGAAGGTGATGTCAGACCATGCCTGGTTGTATAAGCAGTATTAAGACAGTGCAAGGGTACGGATGTAAAAAATAATAACTGATAAACAACAGGTCATAATAAAAACCTAAACATGATCAATTTTGCCATAATCATCAGAAACATTATGATGCATATTTTCCAATTTGAAAATTGTGTGTTTTTTCCTGCAGTGTTTTGTCTACTGCCAGGAAATGGTTGATGATGATAATGATGTATGCTGTAACGGTAGGCAATATGATCAAGAAGCAAGAAGTTCAAGAACTCAGCAATAATATTTATCAAGGTTTAGAGCCATTTACTAATTACTTAAAAAAATATATAAAAATCATCTTCCACACTTTTTCAGACTCATGCAGGAGGTGTGGGGTTTGTCAGACTGCCAATTCAGAAGGCAAAAGTAGCATGCACACTGTACATTAACACCTGTCAGTGCAAGACGTGCTAAGGTGAGAGTCTGCGGCTCCAGTGCCACATTAAACCTGACACATAAACCTCCAACGCCTATGCTGCTGGTTATGACTGTTCAGTTCCAACACACACACACACACACACACACACACACACTACTATTATGACTCCTCCACCAGCCTGCGTGCACAAGGCTCTCCTGCCCTCTCCAGCTGGAGCCAGCTGGCTTTCTGAAAGAGCACATTCTTCCATCTGCTGCTCGGCACAGTCACAGGAGACTCATCACTGGCTGCAAGGAGACGAATAATGCCAACTGAACCACAGAGCCCACATTGACTGGCCGGCAGAGGTAAGCACTTGAGGTCCACAAGGCTAACAAGCACTGCTAAACTTGGGATCTCAGTCACTAACGTCGAGTTTGCTTTCCTCTGTTAGAAGAGAGAAAACTTGGCAAACAGACAGCATGAAGTAATAACACCGGGACACGGCTGACATTGTCAACTCTGGAGTACCAGATAAGAGATACTGTATTGATCCATGATGGAGACTTTTAAAAACAGTACAACGCTCCGCTCCCTTGAGTTGGCTTTTAGCGCCCGGCAAGGAAAACTATTTACATCGTGGCTCGGAACATCCTATCGATGCTCTACTATGCATTTAACATTAACCACGCACGTTTCCAATCCATGAAGGATTTCCATTTAAACTTGGCTAAGCTTTAGCCACTCATCCTGCTAGCTAACTGCTAACTGGCTAACGTTTGCAAAACACAAAAACAACTTTTTAAAAAGCGGGGGCACTGTGAATGGCAGCGTTCGGGGAACCGTTAAAGGGACGTGCGTGTGTATGAGCTTACCTCAGTTAGCGTACGTGCGGAAGCCGGTTAAATCCTTGTTCGTAGGTAGCATTTCTTCCAGCAGCAGTTCAACATGTGTCTAGTGGTATCCAGCAGCAGCGGACTGTGTAGACGTGTCTGCAAACTGTGCTGGCTGGCTAGCGCTAGCTTACAGTTACCAGTTAGCCACCGGCTCGCTAACCTGGACGGTTAGCTCCCGCCGCCTGAAGATGTCGCTGTCACTAAGTTACCTGTATCTCAAAGCAGGTTCAACCAACAGCCAGAGTAATAATAGCATCTTTTTTATCTGTATAAAAATGACAAAAAGAGAACATTAATACAAGTCCGTCAAGATTACCCGACTGTAAGACGAGCATTTGCGACTGGTTAACTGTTTATCAATGTGAGTGTCCAAACTTCATCCTACTGCGCAGGCGCAGACCAAAGCGTCCAAATAATACCTAACTAATTGCAGCACTTGTCATTCTGTTGTCAAACTTCTATACAGGCTGTGCTTCTGTAACATATTTTCTGTGTAAATGTCACCCAGGTACTTAAATATTCCTCTAAAATCATAGAAGAAGAGAGGTAAATCATCTGGAGGGAGATTTTATATAAACTTCATTGATAAATCCAAAAAAATCTTTTATACTATAACTGCAGATGAAGAGGGCTTTTAAGGAAGTTTCTTTTAACTGCCCTGACATGTGATGCCACAGTTAGACTGCCTGGTTTAATATTAAAACTTTTCAGACAGGCAAATGAATGAATGGCAGCAACATCTTTTTTCACACTTGAGATCATTTTTCTCAGCCACACCAAGAGCGGCTCATTACTCCAGAGGGACTTATTTCACACTGTTCTGTCTGGTTCTGCCTCTGCTGTAATGATCAAAGTTCTCCTCGTACATCAAAAGTAAATAAAGAAATGTAAGGCTACCTGGCTGACTTTGTCAGTAAAATAACCTTCCTTTTACTACTCAAAGGGCAAATTTTACATAGAAATTTATCAGTTGGACGACACAAAAACTAAAGCTATCACTTTAGAAAGAAATGACATTATGATGCTCCTAAAATACTTGAAAAATAAAAACCAAGATCTGCATCTGTTCATTCCATCAAAAACACAGATCAGTAGCACCTTACATGTACACTTTTCTCATCACTTTGACAATGCATGACTACACATGCACTACACTTTCTCATCAAGGTATTTTAGGGTGTTCTATCTACTAATTTTGGCTAGTCCTGATACTTAGTTTTGATAACATTGACATTTGTTACTGGTAAATTACAAACCACTAATGTGAGCAGGTGGCAAATTGATGATAATTAAAGTTAAAGTGTAAAATGTAATCATCCTAATTAGTTTCCAGAGTGTGGTTCAAGACCTTTCAATCTCCACCATCAGGGGGATATTTTACCTTCACTGCTGACACCATGCATTAGTATTAGTTCAAAGCTTCTGTGTAGTCATATCTAACAAACACATTTTATTAAATCACAAAGTGCAGTGAAATAATGCAGGTGTGACAAGGTTTAAGATCTCAAAGAACCCTAATTTAAAATCTTCAGTTAGACTATTTTTTTTTATTCCTGTATCACAATAAAGGATATTAGAAATTATGAGTGAGTCAGTAAATAGAAAATTTGTCATTTAATGCAACATATTTGTGACTGAATTACAATTAATCTCATGGAAATAAATCACCAAACTGACAGACAGGATGTTTCATACAGGTATATATTACAATGTGCCTTGTTATATAATACAGTCAGGTTCTGTTTTTAATAAAAATAAGCACTGGAGGAGAAAGTGATACGTTTGGATTTTATTGTAAATTGGACATTATGCACATTACTTAGCGACTGATGACTTGTTAATTAAGCTTGTTAAGTGGTCTCAGAACTCCCTGCGCTGAGTGAGAGTTCAGACGATGTCAAGTCGAGAAGGCAATTTAGCCAGGAGCACTGTGAGCCTGAGAACTCACAAACAGGACAAACGGTGAGGGAAGTACCAAAATGTGGGAACAAGAACATTGAGCGGCTGACAGTGGTGACTGCTTGTGCCAAAGATACCAGCCAATGAACACAAAGAACTCTTTTTTTTTTTTTTTTTTTTATCGTTGACCGTATGGGACATTAACCGTGAAGTGAAGGGAGACGTTCTTTTCAGCCAAATATCTGAGCTCTTTAGTAAATGCAGACAAAATTCTCCCCAAAAATGATTCGTGTCACCATCATCGCAAATTCAAACCGTTTTTCAGCAGGTCAAATAGAAGGCGTGGTCTCACTGACACAATAAATACTGCACATGTGATATTGTATTTAATAAAGATGTTTTTGCATACAGGTGTCTGTTCCCTTTCCTATGTCTTGTTATAATTCCTCAAGTTTTATTTTCCCAAATATGATTATGTTTATCTAAGATTCAATATACAGAGGAGTTAACAGTGTCTGTATAAAAACAAAATAACCGCTGTAAGTAGACATCCAATGTGACATCGGGCTGTGAGACCAAACCTTTCTTTGTCCCTGTTTCTCTAATTTCTGTACAAAGACAATACAACTATCCAGTCATGCAACGTTGTTTGGGAGGGGGTGGGGGGGGGGCAGGGAGTTGTCTGTTATGTTCTCTGCCGTTTTTAAGCGTTCTGCATCTCCTTGCCAATCTTGTAGCTCAGGATCTTGTTCCAATCGATCTTGGTGCGTGTCACAGGAAGCTGGCGGCGTAAGGCTTTGAAGGTAGTGTCCGACATGGTCTGGTAATTCTCGTTGATGGCCGTCTGGAAGGAATAACAGACAGACAGACAGAGAAAGAGGGAAGAGTATATGGAAAATGAATTTAAATTATCTGCAGGTTTTGAAAAGTGGGAGCGATCAGAATGAAAACCTTTTCGCTGCCACAAGCTGAATCTGAATGTGAGCTAAATTAATCATGTTTTTGTTTCTTTGAAGTATTTTTTACTTAATTTGAATATCAGACAATACTTTAAAAAGGCAAAATGTATGCATGACAGTGTTTGCTGTGAGTTTTGGGGAGTCCAATAGTTTCTTTTATGAATGGTTAGCATTCCTCTATTAAAATACAATATTCAAATTCATCAGTAAGGCTCCGCTCTGTCGTAGCCTAAAAACCTGACATTCTGAGGAAAATCCTGTGATGGATGTTCACAGTGTGAAAGTGAAGGATTTCATCAGTTAATCCTGCCGCGAGTAAAACATGAGTGCTTCATGGTGTCTCATTTTTATCCACTTGCATTTCTCACACCAAACTTTTCAAGCAATAAATGAGCAAAAGTTTCACATAAGTGAGAACCATGAGTGTACACATGTGTTATCATTAATCCTGTGGGCAGAGGTTAAAAAAAACCACAAGCCAAAGCAGTTCACATAGTTTGGTTTCCGGCAACAATAAGCCTGTAATCATCATGTTTGACAAACAATATCTACTTCACATTTTCATATACCTGATAGTCGTTCTCTGCAGCTTCCATGAGCTTAACAAAGTCCTTTGCAGTTGAAGCCTCATTCTGAAAAATGACACGACACATAATTTATTCAAGAGCACAGAAAAAAAAATAGTAGTTGTACAAGGGATGTCAATGGTTTCTACCAGTTTTGAGTAGTTACATATAGTCTGTGTTATTTGCATACACACACTGTGTGATGCAAGCCGGTCTGAGGCCGTCATCCGATTGGTGTGTATTATGATAGAGACCCATATGATGCCAATTAGCTTGGGAGAGGCTGAGGGATTCAAAGAGCTAGTTCAGTACCTCGAGCCCGAGTACATCATGCCATTGAGAGCTACTGTGACTTAATTTAAAAACACTTTGAGGAGAAGAAGGATGAGCTAAAAATTAAAAAATAAAATTAAAGCTAGCCAGAGCAGGCAAGCTAACTCTGACCACGGACTGCCGGACAGCTCTAGCAAATGAAAGCGACTTCTCAGCTGCTGACTGGGAGCAGAATCTCAGTTATCTGGTAAGTCTGACATATTTAATTTTCTCTGGTCACAATGCCCAGTGAAAATAATTCCAGAGTTAGATGTGAAAATATTTCGGCTCTACACGCTGGTTTCTGCTGCTAATTCATTGACGTCTGTCCTCTCTCTTGTTTCTCTCCCGATTCTGTGAATTAAGGGTTTATTTTTACCACACACACATTTTACAACACAGTTTTGGTGAGTTTTATTTTGTGTCTGTTGAGTTTGAATGAAGTGTGCTTTACAATGATAAAATTAACTAAATTACGTTTCTGTGAATGGAGTCTGGTGGCTTTGGCGAGAGCGACACATTGTTGTCCCCATTGGTCACTTGGACACAAAAAAATGGGAAAATAGGGTCCATACACACAGATAATATGTGACCAGAACTTCTCCCATTCAGCTGGGACAGAAATCATCTGTCTGTGCACCCATAAAACAATGTCTTCAGTTATACTCACAGAAATTGACATGGACTCCTGGACCTCTTTGTGGCTCACCAGCTGAACGTTGCCATCTTCATAGTAATGAACCTGGAATGATTAAAGGTTTAATTTCTCTTCATTGCGTAGATAAAATTCATTCTGTAACTCAAAACAATTAAAAATGTAGAGAAGGAGCAAAGCAAGCTGTGTGGATAAAACAAGGAATCCCAAAGTTTCACCCACACGGACTGTTCCCAACACCTTTCCTCTTCACCATCTACACCTCGGACTTCACCTACAACACGGACAGCTGCCATCTTTAGAAGTTCACTGATGACTCCGCCATAGTGGGCAGTTTGTGAAAGGGGAGCTGGAGTACCAGTCGGTCATCATGGAATTGGCGGACTGGTGTGAGGACAACCAGCTTGAACACCAGTAAGACAAAGATAGTGGTTGACTTCAGAACCACACTTACCAGTGAACATACATTGGGAGGACATTGAGACAGTACCTGGGTGTTTACCTAAACAATAAACTGGACTGGTCCCACAACACTGACTGTACAGGGCATACAAGAGGGGCCAGAGTCGCCTCCACCTCCTGAGGAGACTGAGGTCCTTCGGAGTGTGTAGACCCCTCCTCAGGACTTTTTCTGACTCTGTGGCAGCCTCTGCCATCCTCTATGCTGTCGTCTGCTGGGCCCCGGGAAGAGACTAAACAAGCTGGTCAGGAGGCTATTTGCAGTTGTAATTTATTGTTCTTATTTGCACCTCCCAATGCTGTTTGCACCCCCCGCCCTGCCTTGTGTGTTCTAAAGAGTTTCTGTAACAGTAAATTTCTCCAGTGTGAGATTAATAAAGTCTTATCTTATCTTACAGAGTGGAAGATTTAAACAAAATACCTGGATTTTCATGATTCCTGCCACTTGGGTGGTAGAGGGGGAGATGGTAAATTTCCATTCTGACCTCCAGCGTCCATTCCTGTGCAGAGAGGAAGAGGAAAGCCAGACTTCAATCACTCATTACATCTCTTAACACCGTCACTTATGTCAGTATCACAGAAGCATTAGGGGACTTAGCTATAAACTCTCCTTGCGTTACAGGGATGTCCCCTCACATGAGATCAAACTGAACCTGTAACCGTGTGCTTTGCTTTTGTCAGTTGAGAAGTTCAACACTAACAGTTTTGTTGAGGAAACCAGTAAATGAGCTAACCCAATATTTGATTTTAATCTATTCCAACAGACAAATTTAAGACAAACCTGTAGAGCAACATGACAAGTAGTCACTGCATGATGAGTATGAAAATGGTGTGAATCACAAGTGACTAGGATGTCAGCCCAACTTCATACCCCAAATGAAGGAACAGCTTTTGGGTGGATGGTGTTATGCCTCCAGTAGAGTTTCAGACACAATCTATGACACTGAAGCACTGAAGCTCTTCTGGGGGCTGATTTATGGCCCTTGTCAGATTCTCGTTTAATTTGTAACTCATCTACAATCACGATCACAGAACACAATTTTCTAAAGGATATCTTAAGGATATCCTTTCCTTGTGAGATCCTTTCCTTGGCAACCAAACACAGGAACGTCTGCACTTCCATTGACTAAATCAAAGAATTGTGGCTGCAATTTGCAGTTGGTGTTCAGGATGTCCATGTCATGCACGTGACAGTTCTAGTGATGGTTTTCTCTGACCAATCAGCGGTCTGCAGTGTTTTCACTCCGCTGTTTAGTATCATTTCAGCTACTTTGTGGCACTTCGACTGAGGTGTTACCCAAAAAAAGCACCAAGTACTAACCACAACATTCGCAATGGAAGACCAAAAAGGTGTGAGTGGTGGAAGTCCCAATCAGTGGAAACAAGGCATCTGACACCAAAACTAATCACATAAAATGTCTGAATCCAGGTGTTACCAGTCCACCTGTTTGTTCTGAGCCCTTCATGTGCACATTATAGACCTTGAGTCAAAAATTGAAGAGGAAAAATATATGGTGTCTCTGCCAATTTCAGTTTGATAAATCTTATTAAACTATTATGCCAAATCTGCTGTATAGGTCCCTCATTACTGAAACGTGGCCAATAACGGCGGCAATCACATACAAGAAGCTGTGGGATCATTACACCCAACAACCCATAAGCCCAGTAAAACCCAGCAGCAAAGAGGATTGGTGCAGTTCTTATCCAATTAGATTAACCCGATCAGAAACAGCTCAGAAACTCTTATGAGGAGCAACAGTCTACACTCCAGAGTTAAGTGCTAATTAAAGTAATGCCTTTGAAGTACATATCAAACAACATTTCAGGCTTTTTAGGCTTATTCTGTATTTCTACATTAACTTTGATTAAGATATGATGGCTGGAAATTCTACTAACCCTGTCAATCTCTTGTTTTTAAGTGAAAATGATAATCTAGCCCGTAATCTTTGCTCTATCCTAAACCTGAAAAGGCTTTGTGATGCCAAAATCTATGTATCAAATATCACAAATCCCAGCGGTAGAAAATGGAAAGAGAGAGAATTAAAAATCACATTTAATATTGTGGAAACATACCAGAAGTTTTTTGGTTGAAACTGATGGCACTCGATGCACACGATGATCGTTTGATGCCCGTCAATGGTTTTCCCATAAATCTAAAGGGAGAAGACAAAACATTTCACACACAGGGAACGTTTCTTCTCACATTTCTCTGCTAGTTAATGGTCACTTTTCTTCTACTCTGGTTCTGCTTTTCTGCTGTACATGTGCAACAATTGAATTGAGACAAGTGGTTTGTGGTTAACAGCTTCAGAATTGAGCTCATGCTGACCTGCAACTCAGATACTTCCATGTATACACAACGTGTTAATTTAGATAACCACACACAACAAATTTACAGCTGTGAACTCTTCTGTGTTCAGAACTGTACAGTTGACTTTGCTTCATAAAATAAGTAGCACATCACAAGCTTTACAAAACGTGATGCAAGAATTTCTAAATACCACCACTTCCTGTTCTTTAGTGGGTGAGCTGAAATAATTACTCGTTCTTCTTGTCTGTTAGTCTTTGCTCACTGTGAACGGCCACATTAGATCAATAAATGGAAATACTGAAGACTGGTATGTTGAGGTCTCTGTCCAAAGACAGAAAGTAGTTAAAAGTCAAGCAGTTGTCACGCACCTTTTGACACAATCCAAACACTGTACTTTTTTGTCCTTGTAATATTTCCTAAAATTAAAAAAAAAAAAAAAAAAATCTACAGCTAAATTCTCCTTTGCCTGCTGGGAGAAATCAGGTCAGGATCTTGCTTAACAACCTTTGATGAATGCTTGGTGGGAGCTTATTAGTGCACCATCCTGCTTTCTTTACACAGGAATAAGATCCAAAGGTGTTCTGTGTTTGCACTGATTCTTTATAATTTCTGGTGGTATAAATACATCAGATTGTAAGGTGTAGCAACAAGTTAGTGTAATTTCAATTACCTTGACAGACAGCCTAGCATAAAATTGGATATCTAAATCTGTGAAGCTACATTAAGTAAAACGATGTTGAATGTATGGGCTGTTATTTATAAACATCTAGTTTTTTGGATATTAGCTGGGCGTTTGCAATCAACCCACCTCTGAAAGTTGCTCTATGACTTCTTGCCTTGGCTTTACATGAGCTGTATTTTAAAGCAAGGTGTAAGTCAGGGATGGAGCTGTGGTAGTAAAACCACTGAGCCAACTGACAGAATTTAGCACAATGACAGGATTTTCACTTGAGGAGGAGAATCTCTCTCTTTAATCGACTACCGGTACATCGCGGTTATGGAGCAGGCAGGGACGTACCGTGCAGACTCCATTGGGATAATGCTCCTTGACGTAGGCCCTGACGGCAGAGTCCACAGCGCTCCTCCAGCCCTCCATGGAGCCGTCGACATCGTGGGGCCGGGGGTCACTGGCCTCCTTCCTCAGGTGGTCGTACTTGAAGGAGATCTTGTTCTTGGGGTCCAGGACCCGGCCGTTCCCAAGGTCACCATGCTCTGTGATTAAGACCTGGGAGGAATGACAAGAGAGTGAGAAAGAAGGAGACAGTGAAAGAGGGAGAGGAAGTAAAGATGGAATAGAGAGGGGTAGAGGTTAGAGAACAGATGGCAGGAGGTTTTGTGAAAAGGGAGAGAAAAACCAAGAAATTAATTAAAGGGATGCAATGACAGAAAGCGAAGGAGAAAGAAAAAGAAAAAGAAAAAGAAAAGGGGGGTGGGGACAAAGTAAAACATGAACACAGACGTCAGCCGGAACTTTCCATCTACTGTCTTCCTCCTCAACACTTAGCTTAGCCTGCTGGGTATCAGACGGGGGAATTTCAACCCGTGATGTGGGAACAGAGGGACATGATGACATCTTTGCATAAGACGCTGCAATCATTACTGAAGCAAACACACAGCCACATTCATTCACCACTGTGTTCAACCTTCACACAAGCTCACAGCCAGCGAGTACAGTGACATGAAAACAAAAGCGTGTTTGTGATCTTGTTTCCTGTGGAAGCAAAGGAGAACAGTGGGACTTGTTTGATGGCACCCTCTCTCCGGTTTAAAGCCCATGAGACATAATATTAGTGCAATAACAATAATGAAAACTGAATAAGCCTGTTGCTGTCCCTGCTTCTGTGCACCTTTATGAGTCATGTCTTTTTCTATTATTGGCTCTTTTTTATCCTGTTTCAACATTTGAAAAGCACATTTGCTTTTGCTTCTATATAAAATGTGCTATATACTGTAAAACAATTTGAATGCTGTGCAAGTCGGTGAAAAAGAAAATCTTTGACCTTGATCTTTTGTTCAGTTTCAGATAAACTGTGGTTTTCAATAATGGATCTTAACTTTTTCCACTTCGCACGTTAGTTTTCATGTTGTGGTGCTGCACTACTGCTGAAAACTGTGGTTTTTATTGCTGGCCTGCACAGTGACACATCTGACTGTTAAACCCATATGGATATAGTTTATAAATGGCACAGCTATCTCACTTTCCTCTGATGTGCATCAGCTGTATGCAATACTCATCATGACTGAAATGATGTGTTTGAAGTTATAACATGAGTCATTTCAATCTGGACCTGGGATGTCAGTGGTTACCGAGAATATTTTTGACCAGTTAAGCATGTTAGCCTATATCTTAATTTGCATACAAACACAGTGTGATGCAAGCCGGTCTGAGGCCATCACCCAGTTGGTGTGTTGTATAATTGGGACACATATACTGCCAATCAGTGTGGGAGAGAGTGAGAGATTCAAAGAGCTAGTACCTCGAGCCACGGAGAGCTACTGTGACTAAACACATTTAAAAACACTTTGAGGAGAAGAAAGTTGAGTCAAAAGTGAAGCTAGCCAGAGCAGACAAGCTAACTCTGACCACCAACTGCTGGATTGCTTTTACAAACGAAAGCTATGTCACAACTACCTTCATCACTTCATCAGTCCTGACTGGGAGTACCTGTAGTTTTTTACTGCTTAAATCAGACAAATTCAAATCTCTGCGCTCATAATGTCCAGTGAAAATAATTCCAGAGACACATCTGATAATGAATGTGTCTCTGATAATGAATGAATATTCACTGCTACAAGCTGCTTCTCTGATGTCCAACCTCCCTCTAACTCCTCTTCCAATTTCGTGAATTATGGGTTTAATTTGACCAGAGTTGGTAGATTGGTTGGTAGGTTTCTGTAGATGGAGTCTGGTGGCTTTGGCGAGTTTAGTCACTGGTTAGAAACGGACATCCCAATCTGCACAAATCCTCTTTGCTACTGTTCTGCATTTAAATAATCTCATGTTATGCGTATTGCCATATGAATTGGTTGTTTTGAGCGGCAGGCAACAGCAGGCATGATAAATAACATTTCTGAACACTTGTAGTGAGCCGAAACATCACAATATAAAACAGCAGATTAATATTTGAGGAGTCTCAGCTGAGAAGTAATGCATACAGTGCAACAGCAACAGATTCTCATGTGACATGAACTGCATGAACAACATGTTCGAGACAAGGGTGCTGAATGGTGTGAAGGGTGTGGGAGGGAGCATGAAAAATAGGAGAAATTCAACAGTCAGCACATTCAGACCCATGATGTCATCTCATTTCATTCAGCCTCTTAGCAGCAGCCACCACTTCAGGTCCGAGCTCAAGCATTAACTCACCTGTTCTTCGTAGCCCTCGACTTTCACCGGGCTAAACTGGTCCAAGTTGTACTGTGCAAATGCACTGCGGCGAGAGACAAAAAGTTACTACACACTTCAAACTCTGGAGGTAAAGATGTTTGACTATATGATTTATGCTGACAGTGTTTGGGCATTATGGCTGTAGACTAAAGCCATAATAAGTAAAAACTGAGGACTCATTTTCTCTTTAATTATCACTGACTGCAAAATTAAATTATAAAAAGAAAACAAAGCTGGTACAAAAATTACAACCAGCTGAAAACCAGCTGTGTTTTAAGACACAATATCACTGTTTTCATTGACAACATTTAAAATAACAGTCAATCTGTTTGATGAATCATGACAAATGTGGCTCTTCATACTTAAAAGTCTTATTGCAAAATCAAAAAACATTTTTCAAGACCTGGAAATAGCTCAAGACTTACTGCGCAGCACCTTCCCTGAGAAGATTGTCATTGTTGAGCAGCAATCGCACATCTGAGGAGAAAAATGGTGAGATAATGAGCGAGGGAGTAGGAGAGGAGAAATAAGACAGGTACAGCAGATTAGCACCATGACACACACACAGACACACACACACACACACAAACACACACACACACACACACACACACACACACACACACACACACACACACACAAACACACAAAAGACAAAGCCGCCTGCAGTCAGTCTTTGCAGCATTTATGCCAGGGGAGTGAAGCAGACATGGTAAATTAGCTCAGTGGAAAAGGCTGTAAAATCACACACAGATGAAAGGGGACAAAGTGGCAAGAGGGGACTGAGTTTCAGTGTGTGTGGCTGTCAGGCTGTGATAAGAGGCAGGCAGACACAGAGCCCACCGGCGCTCCTCTGAGGTGACGACAGTTATTGAGGCAGGACGAGGCTTTAACGATGCCAAATCACATACACACACTCTCTCAAGGGGCACTACTTTAGCAGTGTGGTGTCAACACTGGCACTGCAGGGCGAGCTACAATTTGGCAAAAACATCACAGTCTTATTTGCTCTCTGAGTGGCCACAGTGGTGTGATAAGTAGCATATGAACTGAGACGGTTTCAATTTCAGCTCCTCTTAAGCAACTGCAGAAACTATTTTAGAGCCACCACTTTGGAAGCTAATGGGGATCTAAGTGAAGCATAATTAAGAATAATAATGAAGAGAGAGTATTGTTAATATTGTAAATTGGAAGAAAATGTGCTCTATATTGAGATTTGTGATTCAACACCATTTTGGCACCACCATAGTATCAAATAAGACACTATGGTAGACAGCAATGCATGCTGTAAAATTGCAGTACAGAGTAAAACTCCAGTACTATTAGTAATCAGTGCTTTTCAGACCAATACAGGGTAATTCTTCCTTGCTTATTTTATTTCAGCTCAAAGATTTGAAGAGGTGAAACATTTGTTTCCACAAGGCAGAAGTGGGATCAGTCAGATTCAACTTCACCCTACAACCTCTTGTATGCTCGAAACTGCAGCAGTCAGTATATCTATTTTCATACGCCTCCAGTAACAAAAATAAACTTATGGTTTAAGTTCCAAGGGTCACTGAACTTCAAAAAAGAAAAACAAAAGACTAAAAACTTCCACAATTTACCAAATGCTTCATGTGTATCAGGTACTTTCATCAGGTACTTTAATAATTCAAATATTGCTCACTTACAGTGGATTTATTTTGTACATTTTAATGCAAGTTCAAAACATGTAGAGTTAAAGTGTGACTAAAAACAACTATAAGCGCTTGGTTGGTTGTTACTAGAAAAATATGACTAGTCATTGCAGGAAAAGCACAGGTATGACTAATACACTAACAATGGCTTCATTCCACTTAGAGCCATGTCAGGAGGTGGCGTGACTATATCAGGGCCCCGGAACTGGAATGCAGCCTCTATCAACATTATTAGTTACACCCATGTTTGACAAGTCTATTCTTCTGATAAACTTTGCTGCACTAGTGTCAGGCTGTTTATTCTGCAGACATATGTACACACACACACACACACACACACACACATATATATGAAATTACGGCAAGTTAATAAAGCTATAAAAGCAGCTTTGTTTCCGTGTTTCCAACTGTTCCTCCGGAGGGAGGCTGGGAGAGTAAACCCTATGTTTATATGCTCAATTTAATAAGACAAAAATGAACAAAATCACAATTGTGACACTGCAACAATGATTTCTGACAGCATCCAAAACACTCTAGTGGTGCACAAGATCCTGCGGCAATTAAGTTACAAAACTAATAGAAATAGAAAAAAATGCTATGTTCATATACACGCTTACATAACTCTTAATGCAGCAATATTCTTGGAAAAACTGAAGAATATTTATTTTATTGAACAGCATACAGCCGGAGTAAAAAACAAAAAGAAAAAAAAAAACGTATTTATCTTGAGCACATAATGAAACACAGAATCGACTGCCAAAGTCACATAATGGACATTAATTCACTAATAGGCAGAACAGGTCCAGCTGGGGGCCTTTGGTGCCCCCTGGCCTGGGGACTAAGACATAACCAACAGACATCTGAATAGAGCCTGTTCTGAGAAACAACATCACATTTTACAGACTTATACAAAGGAAGAGAAACAGAATACTCACCATTGAAAACTTCGTTGAACTCTCCTGGTGGGGCATGGATGACAAAGTTAGCTGCTATGCGTACCTGTAAAAGAAATAAGAAAAAAAAAGGTACAGGTTCAGACTGGAACAAAGAACAAATAATTTTCACTGTTCCCACTAAGAAAGATGTTTAAAAAAGTTCTTTAATCATGGAAAGCAGTTTTGACTCGGTTTTAGCTCACCCTTAGTGCTGTACACACTGTAAGTACACCAATTTAATGCCTAAAATTCACTGTGTAAAGATTGAATATTTGTATGTGATGTGGCCAACAGAGGGTGTAATGTTACTGTGTCACTGGCTTGGAGGGCGGAGTGATGCAGTTCAATGTCTCTCTCAGTCTACAGTTCATCTGAACAGTCATTATTCCCCTTCCTCACTTCTCTTCTGCTGCTGCACCACAACACTTCCTGTTTCCAGGTCACATGTCAAACTGACAGCGAGACAACGGCCCCTCCCTCCCCTGCTTGGTTTACAACCATATAAGGACATAAAAATGTGCTGAGGACTCTCATACAGATTCTCTCTCGCCCTACCACTATATTTCTCCACCTCTCTCTATCACTGGCAGGATAGAGTGGCTCAGCCAGGTTCCCCCTGGGCTCACAAGCTGGTATATCAGGGAAGGTGTTCATATTTGCATGTGTGAGTGTGTGTGTGTGTGTGTGTGTGTGTGTGTCCCCCGGGCCCTTATTAGCAGTGTGTGTATACAAGTGCTCTGGCACTGGCGCAGAGCTGCAGATTGATTCTTGCTAATGAGCCGCTGAGAGAAAGGAAGACACTTGGGGAGGAACATGTGTGTGTCTGTGTGTGTGATGTTGAGATCAAAGTTTATCTGCATTAGTCTAATCCTCTGTCACAAGATCATCATGACCCACTTATGCTGAACAATGCACAATTCATAACACAATGGAGGAGTGTGTGCGTGTGTGAGTGCACGACACATGCGTGCATTCTGTTAAACAGCCAGAGGAAATTGTGTTTGCTTGTGTTTGTGACTTGAAATCCCTGTGGGAAGAGTAATTTGCATTGGGTATCCCTCGTTAGACTGGACGGCAGTGTAAACAGACTTTACATATGCAGAGCGTTAGCTGATCAGTTGCTGAGTGGAACCTCTTCAGGTCTGTGACATGGACTGATGTAGAAAAAGATTTGTTCTGGGTTTCATTCAGCGGCTTCTTGGAACAGGCCCTTATGACTGAACACTACTGTTTGTCTGTAGCTCGCTTACTTAAACTGAAGGAAGATACAACATGTCTTAAAGCCCTCAGGTGCAACAAGCCCAATACACCCTTTGCTATTTTCAATCCAGAAGAAAATTTTAAAAACATTCAACAGTTGTGTCTTCTTCTTTGAAATGCTGGCTTTCTCAAGACCTGAACTCAACTGATTTGGAACAATGAACACATCTCAACTTGTCTATACATGCCAGAAAGTCCTTGGACCTCCTACACAGCACAGATAAAACACAAGGCTCTTTTCAAAGCTCCGTTCCTCTGTTTTGGTCTCCTATCCACACTGGATGAAGATCATTTATATATCTTTTAAATATTAGTGCAACTATTTATTATTTGATGTAATTAGTTGTGCCAGATTAGCTGTTCAACATAAAATGAATCAACAAAAGTTTTGATTTCAGTTATCAAACAAGCAAAAACGTCAAACATTTGCTGGCTTCAGCTTGTGAAATTTGCTTTTCTCTACGTTTATTTTTATAACAGTGTAAGTAGAATATATTGAGGTTTTTAATTGTTGTCAGACAAAGCAATTTGATTATGTAATGGAAAACCGCAACAGGAACTTTCTGCATTTTCTTGACATTTCAGTAAACGAAACAACTACTTAACCATTCAGAAAGGTGAAGTGATAATAAAAATGAACATTAGTTGCAGTCCGAAGGGATAAATGCCAAAATGCTAGGCAAATCTTTTTGAAGAAACATGGACATAAAAATGTTTCCATTATCACATCTATCTGCCTCATGGCTTTCATCTTCATCATCAACTTTAGCTGGAAATAAAATATGGTAGTTGGAGATGAATGAAATAGTTGGTAACTATGACAACTACTATATTAATTCAATCCTGGCACTTCCTGTGTCAAAATTGAACTACATGCCCAAATCTGGTTTCAGTAAAGTCTATTAAGAGAGTTAAAGTTCAGCAGGACCACTGTGATCAATGTTAGGCATGAGGTGTACAGTCTCACTATCAGAAATAACAACATTACACTATGCTTTTCTATGTGTCTTCTCGTGCTGTCCGAATGTAATGTAATTTTGGAATGATATTAATAAATCCATTTTTTGAACCTCTTATTCCATTCAGGGTCAATGGGGGCAAACCCAGCTTGCAGTTGGCATGAGGCGGGGTACAGACTTTACAGGTAGCCAGTCTACTACAGGGCTAACACACACAGAAACACAAATACAGGAAATTTAGTTTCCAATTCACCTGCCTCGAGATAGGCAGATCATGGAAATAATCTGAGCAAGGCACTGTGATGACATTTCAGACATTTTTGTCCACCCTGGAATGAACAAAGATCTCGGTAAAATACTGTTCCCACTAACAGCTGGCATAAAAACTGATTTCAAGACACCGACTAAATAATGCTGATCACAGATATTTAAATCCTGCTGCGGACAACTGGGTGAATTTGCATAATTAATTGTGTAGCGCCTACAGGTAGGGAGGGACCGGTAAAGACATCAAAGGAATAGACTGGGCTGGTTTTAAAATCACATCTGACAGCGAAACTACGCCAACTGTTTTAAGGTGCATGGAGAGGAGCGGACGTGAAGCAAAGGGAATGAGACGCTGTTTAAAATGAATCACTGACAGGAGGAGGACGAGAGGGATGTTCCATTAGCGGATTATGAGAGAGGCAATGAGTGTTTAAAGCTTGTTAAAAACAGGCTAATATTTCCTCTTCATCTAAGTACCTCAAACCAGTTCTAGTAATGCACTGAGACGTCAGTCTACATCCACCTATGACGGTACATGAATGAAACATTAAATAAAAACAAGTTCATTCACATTTCACCTTTTCTTGCAGGTTGTTTAACTGTTAAACTGCATCCCTCTATGTTTACAAGGATGCTAGACAAAAATAGTGTTTGAAAATTATGGATTTTACCATTTTTCTTCCTGGTTGGCTGTGCTGTTATGGATGGAGGAATAAAATATTATTGTAGCGATTATGGGTGTGCCATATCATATTGTTCACAATAACACTGGTATCATTTGAATATGATTACAAAAAAAATCACATGGTGATAATGGCAATATTCTGACTTGTAATGACATGGTTTCGTTATGTACGGCAACAACAAGCACGGCTGAATGAAGAAGTAACATTGCTACCAGCTCCATGGCGGGGGAGCTAGTTCCAAAAAGGGGAATGACTTCAGTAGTGTGGAAGCGGTTTGGCTACGAAAAACCTGATTTACAACAAACCACAGTAATATGAAACAAGTGTGAGAAGAGGCGGGGGGGACACGACAAACGCTGGCTGAGTACCAGGAGTGCCAAAAATCCTACAAGGAGCGCTCAACAGCTGTGAGTTCCATACCAAAAATAATTTCAGCTCTTCAGAAACTGAAAGCTTCATGTTATCTTAAGGCCATATTGCCCACCCCTTGCAATTATAAGATGCTGCTGGATAGCAAGATGGCACAGCCAGCGGTGAAACCACAAACCTATTGTGCAGATAGGAGGAAGTAGTCTGCTTCATGCACTACTTCACCAGCTTTCAACAGCAAAGTAATCTATGTAGAGCCGGCAAAATCGCAACTTCAGACCAAGCTTAAAACTAATAAAGTTTGAGACATCTTGTTAGGTAATTACTTTAGCGCTGCAATTTGAATGTTAAGCTGGAAGGTTAAATGTTCCTTCCAATGGCGGTCTCCTACGCTGGGACACAGGCTACTGGGACACTCTGGAGCTCTGAGACCTAGTTTTGACTGCCACCATGGTACATGAAAGGCCGAGCTCGAGGCGAAGAGTCTCGCAGGGGGGGGGTTTGACTAACTACCTCAAAGTTCTTCATGCTCGCTGTGGTATCAGATGACTTTCCCAAGTCTAAGCTAATGCTGACTAATTGTACTGAGCCCTAAAACATTTTTAAGACACATTTAATACAAGTGTTCTCAAACTTGTTAAATAATTACTGTCTCTACCATTGAGGTTGGATGGTTATTTTCTCAAAAAGAGACATTTTAAATGAGAAGGATCAGTTGATGAAAATTTAGAGATGATCCAATATCCAGGATAATGCTGACTTAATTGGCAATTAATTTATAAGGTGATCAATTGAAAATCAACAGACAGCAACTTTTGATTATGATTATATCATATATAATGATTTATATCATCCATCTGGTTCCAGATTCTACAATGTAAGGATTTACTGCTGTTTATTCTATTATACGCATGTAAGTTAAACAACTTATAGTTATTCAAAATTGCTTGGACAATGTATACTATACAAAGATTAACTTATAAATGAATAAAAAATAGGTCACTTTTTTTGTGTTGTCATTGTGTTGTCTCCGTGCTATTAGTTTAAGTTTAACATCTACATATAGGACTTTGAAGTGAGCTAATGGGTCTTGCATTTAGGTGCAATTTTCACAGAAAATCAGACATGGAAGAGAAATAATGAACCGCATCTTGTGTAGGGTGCGGTTTTGGAAAATTGCACTGCTGTTGAGATCTCTTCATACACACCTGCACATACACATAGCTTTGTGTGGTTGGGGGAAACAGAAGGACTGACTGCAGTTCAGACATTTCACAGGAACAGAGAGACAACAAGCGAGGCTGACAACTGCTGCTGTATGTGCTTTTGTGTGTTAGTGAGTGTTACCTAAATATGACTCAATCGTGAACAAAGTCTTTCTTTTGCTGGAAATAAGGATTTTTTTTAAATCTCCTATAGACAACTGCCTTATCTTTCTAAGGATTCTGAGGGGGTGGAGTCTGAGGAGCTAACCAAAGAGCTGGAATAATAATACTCGAGCTAACAGACACAAACAGAAAGAACATGGGACATAGGCACCCCCCCATACAGTGAGATACTTAAGTCTTTGTGCACTCTTGGCCTGGACACCAGCTGGTCTCTTTTCTTTCAACTTGCTCACTGTATATTCATCCTCATATTACCCAGCAACCCCTCCTTTCCTTGCAACAGACACTTCCAATGCACTATCCTGATACAAATCCCCCACCCCCCTCCCTTAGCAAGCATCCTTTCTTAATCCCAAACGACACTCACTGACACCAAAACCATATTTATCCTAATCCAGGCATCGAAATCGCCTTATCATGCCAATCCAGATCCATGAAAATAATGATAATAATAAAAAAGCACAGCAGGAACAAACTGAGGCAATATTTTGGCCCGCAGGCATTTTAAGCTGCATCATCTCCCTGAGTTTGATCCCCTTTTCTGGCATACTTCCATTTCAATATCCTAGATAGAGAAGAAAAAGAGGGCCCTGGCGCCTTGAAATGCTAACGCAGACACAGGGCCAAGTTTAGAGGAAAACTAGTCTGATGTGGGTGAATACTGGGGGGTTGGGTGATGGGCTGGTGTGCGGGTGCAATAATTTATGAATAATAAGTCTATGGCGTGAGGGCAGAGAGAGGAGGAGGACTGTTGGGCAGCCGTAGGCTAACTAGAAATGTTTCTCTGCTAATCAAAATGAGGAGGAGGTGGTGGCTGGTCGGCTCAGGATTACACTGAAGAAATAAGGGCCAACTTCTGTGATGCGAGACACAAATACCAACAGAAGCAGAAGGTTGTCGCTGTATTAAAGGGGGTTTCCTAACAGTCAGGATCACAACTCTTTCATTTTACGCCAACACCATGCTTCATGTTCACCCAGGATGACACAATACCACCAACTCCACTGCCTTAGCTGGGGGTTCACATATCACACCAGTGATTTTGCAAGTTGACCAAAACGGTATTTCTGGTGTTGTAAGTTTTATGATTGATTTCCTTCCTTCCAGGCAGCATTGGTGTTAATTTGTGAAGACCTTAAACTTGCTTGGTAATCCTTCATTGTGAACATTTTCCTGTCAAATGCATGTAAACATTTTGAGGTAATGCAGCTGTGCAATCTGACAGATGCCCGTCACAAAATATAAGCAACACGTGTTGAATCACCTAACGAAATGAAACATATGCTGTATACCTAGGCGGGGATCAAACTTGTGACCTTGCAGTTACTGGACAGACACTGTGCTGCATAAATACTGAACCTGCAGGTAAAATAGTGTCATGTACCCTAAGCCGCCAGCTATGCAATATATGGAATATCACTGGCTTGCATTGCCATCTCCAGAATGCAGACATCACAGCGTAAAGCCACCAGTCTTAACAAATCAAAATTTAGCATTCTATAGGCAACTTCTGAGTCAGCCAAGTTGTAGTGTGGTTAAAGGCTCCATTGCGCAAATTTGCACACTAATTTACTAGAGAGATTCTCAAGTTTCTAATACAACCTATCAACAAAAGTGACAGCTTTCAAAAAAGGAGAAAAGGGTGATTTGAAGGAGGCTCCAGTTTGTTCTAAATCTTAGACAGGACACCAGATTGTGTCTCTCAAGGCGGGGAACTCTAGCTGAGTGTGCATGCAGAGAAAACAAGCATAGTTCTTCCCTCATCTCTTCCCAGATCTCTTGCACTGCTGCAGCAGGCACGTACAGACAGCGCTCCTCTGCCTTTGCATTCTTCAGTTAAAGGGAGATGCCGCTAAGTTTTCAGCATTCAACTGTGCTGTAACATTATGGTCTAAGACAGCTGTTCACAAGCTGAGCTCAGGGACACACAGAGCTGTTCGGAGTTTCCAGTGTCTCCCCACTTAAATGAGGGAGGAGGGAGGTTTCTTTATGACCCTTCTTGCCCAGACAGCAATAAAACTTTGAAAATGGAAAATCTGAGAAAAAGCTTTATCAAATGAGGAGCTGTGGTCTAAAGAGTCATTAAGCAAGCTGGTCTATACTAGAGTATATATTTTTCTATCTCCAATCAGGGGATGAATATATCTTTACCTCAATTTCTGTAATTTATTGTTTTATGAAAATCACTCTTTATTTCAGTTGTGCATGAAAGGTAATCTACGGTATATCTAAAGGTTCATTTATTTGACATACATTTTTCGCCATCCTAATCTTTGTACAGATGCAGTCGGACACCTAGCCTAAAAACCTGGAAAGGCTTTTATTCTATTCATGGGATTTAGTCGATGCTTTCTATAACGCTTTACTTCACCGCGACTATGCGCATTAGTTGCACTGGTGCAAGGTAGCAATCAAGCCACGATCCCTGGTACTGTCGGCAGAGCTGCAATGGTTAATCGGTTAGTTGTCAGCTATCAAATCACTCATTTGCAACTATTTTGAAAGTACACTGAATATTTTTGCGTTGTAAACAAAACATTTAAGGACGTCATCCTGAGCTTTGAGAAACACTGAATTTTTTCACCATTTTCTGACATTTTTTAGAAAAATTGAGAAAATAATAGAAAATGAAAATAATCGTTAGTTGCAGTTGTGACTGTAAGCACTCTGTGTTGACCTTCTGTGACAGTTACATAAGTTAACTGACTTGTTATGCTAACTTTACCTGCAGCAGTGCCAGTGAGAATGGCAGCTAGCTGTTGCTGTCCAATACTTTTCTTGCAGTGAAAAAGAACCAACGCTGCTCTTAAATTTATGCAGAAAAGATTTAAATGCTTCACTGAAGAACATTATGTGCCACTTGCTTAAAAGAATTGTCTAAGGCAACTGCCTTATTACATTTATTGTAGCACAGGCATCATCCCGCAGACCTCATTTGTTGTTTTACCTACCACAAGAAATCATACACATACAGCACAAGCTAATTCGTCCTCCCTCCAAGTGCTGGTGATCAACAAGTTATTATTAAATATTTTTGTCAATAGTCTATCAGACGTATGAAAGGAAAATGACACCTAACTCCATCAGGCATAATCACTGTTTACATAAACATCTATTTTGCCAACAAACTAGAGTTACAGCAAATGCTAAAACGTACAGATACCTCTGTGCTGAATTCACAACTAACAACTCTACAACTGATCACGTCAGCATGACTACGAATGGATATCATTAACAGTGCTTCAACAACATCCCATCAATAAAGCCTGGAAGAAACAAGACTATAAATATACCATCTTACTTCCCCTCTCAAATATAAGCCTTTTTGACAAGATTATGTATTCTAAGCAAACCACTTTTTGCTGACAGAGAGGTCTGCCCTTTTCTGAAACAGGAACCACTGCGCCGACACCTCAGACTTTCTTCTAACATATTGCAGCTTCAAAAAGCCTAGCAAAAAATGTACCTCTTTTGTAAAGATAAAATGTAGACTGCAGAACCAAGTGCAAGCCACAGCATAGTCAGCAGGGCAGCTGCCACTTGTTAATATATTTAGGCTGTGGGTAGTGGGTTTGTCTACCTTTGCGATCAATTTGCCATATACCATATCCTTATTCAGCGCTCTTCTTCAAGTGACAATCAAGTTGACAGGTAATAAATGCTTGGTTTCTGGGTCTGGTATCTGCCCGAGCACTTATATAAAGACAAAGGAAACGAATGCAAACACATTAAGTAATAGCAGTTTCCTGTAATACATGTGTGGTTTCTGCACTGTAATCAGGAAGCTGGCAGGACTGTTCCCAGATGACTCAAAAAGACTACGAGCACTACTTGGTATCTGTGGCAGAGACGAGACTCTTCTTGCTGTTTAATCATTTACAAATGGAAGAGACTCTAGTAATTCCCGATTAGGGAGCATTCAGGTCTTTTTTTGGAACAGCAAAGTGACGCTGACATCCACAACAGCAGGGCAGAAATGTCTCAATCCCCTGAGACACATTTAGGAAGTGTTTCACAGAGACAAACTCAAAGCTATTTATTGCGTTCGACATGGACACAGTCCTCCTATCAAAAATAAATGTCCTGGGTTAGCTTTTCTAAGGCTACCTATTAAAAAAACAGCATTTCCAAGCTGCTTTTTCCAAAATAGATTAAAAAGCCATCATGGTAATATCAGATCAAGGAAGTTAGAAGCTAGTTTGCAGATTTGTCATTCAATGTGGGAAAGTACCATCAGCTGAGTGCTAGGAGATTCTGGCTGTGGTTGATGGCTTTGCCCACACTACCAGTATCTGGCAGGTCACCAAACATCATTTGGACTTGTCCTTTTATTCTAAAAAATATGACTGGCCAGTGAAAGAGTTAATCAAATTAACTAGTGAATTTTGGAAACTACTACCCACTGTCACGGTGTTAAAATGCTCATTTCCTCCCTTTGCAGTCTTGGTGGTGCACAAAACAAGCTGAGAGGCCAGAGCAGATGGCTGATTCGCTCTGAGCTAATGCACCGGAGAGACGGCCTTCAAAGTACAAAATGCAACTGCGGTGTTTGCATGTGTGCTTTTAACAGCACAACATACAGTCGATGGATGCATAAAGTAACTCACTTGGTCCCGCACCAATCATAGTCAGAGAAGGAAATGAACAGCTTCCCCCAGCTGAAAACTGTGTAGTGGCTGTGCTCGGTTCTCTACCAGTCAGCCTGGCAGGTCACAAACCTACGAAATCAAGCTGTCAGTCAAACAGTGAAAGTGGCTTGACCGTTTTAAACAGCCCCCATCCTCTTCACAGCACAAACATTCAAAGTTACTTGTTTTACCACAGCTTCACTTCATAAGCACACACCTGAAAACATTATCCAAAGCGAGCCTAATGTATTGCAAAGTCACAATGTCGCCACAGCCGTCATCACAGCCTAGCCCTGTAATGAAATGCTTCTCTAACAGCTGATGCCCGGGTGTTGATATGCATGACACGGTCACACCTGCGGGTCAATGAGCTGCCTCAACTCTAAAAAACTTCTGACTCAGGATGATGTGGAACAGAACAAAATAAAACCAGGCCTTGTTCTAACTCTGAATCGTGTATTACATAACCTACAGAGTGGCAACTGAAGAGTTCACAACTGTCTATTAAGAAGAATGCTCATACTGGTTGTGCAAGTTCTCACAGGGTATCAGGTACACATGTCTAAACATGTAAACCCATTAAGAATGATGGAAAGGCTGCAACCACAGCTTGTTTTTACTATTTAATTATTTACTGAATATTTTTGTATGTAACTGTTAAGTCATTTAATTAACAAAACATAAAAAATAAAAAAAAGTTAGCAGAGATTTCTAAAATGTGCTTAAAAAGCGACAGTGACAAAACCAAGTATTAGATTTACATTGACTAAAAATCAAGAAACTCAAGTAAATATTCACAGCTGTGCAACTAGGTACTCATTCTTGGCATATTTACCAACTGACTGAAACAATAAGAAAACCATTTCAAAATGAATTAAATCAATTGATAAAAAAGTTTAAGCAACAATGCTTCGAGCAGCAGTTTTCACACTGTTATGCCTCAAATCCCTGTCCCAATGCGCCTGACCAAAAGGTAAACAAGGCTTCATATAGCCTAAATTGGACAATGTATGTAAGTTTGCTAAATAAAATCGACGCATTTAACAGGACATTAAAATTAAGTGCAAGTAGGATTCCTGCAGACAGTTCAGACACATGCATTTGAACACTCATGTTGTCTCAGGGTACTGGCTGTGTGTGTGTGTATGCACTTTTAAGGAAATGAGAAAATGAACAGTGCTCGTACTGCCAGACACTCGCATGGGTGTGATGAGGTGCAAAAATCTTCCTACAGTATGAGCTTGACTACCTAATTTGCATACGAGTATTCGGTTACACCGTTTTAAAAATAATAAATGTTGGTGTGAGCCCTTTAAAGTTGTAGATATAGACTTCAAATGGGAAACGCACATACGAATACAGATTCTTAACTATAGCTAATTGCTTAGTGTAACGTTAAATGTTGAGTAGCTTTCATCAACGCGTTGATCAACTGGAGCCAATAGTCCCCTCATCTATTTACTAACCGAAACGCAGTTATTAGAGGTACCGTGGTTAGCAAGCTAGCTTGTAGAATGCCTGCGGTTGCTGTCATACGGTGAATTAAATCCTGCTCAGCATTAAATAGTCTGACAATCCACCACGTCCATTATTTTAGTTCAACTGCGGAAAAGCCGTATCACACAGAGAAAAGGGCGTGTTGGTAAGACAAGCTATACGTTAGCAGGCTACGGCTATGCTAAACTAACTAGCTAGCGATGTTTGGTGTGTGAAAACTTCCATAACACAAGCGACGAGAGACACGGGAGAAACGACATGTCCATAAAACGAAAATGGTGCGGGAGGTAAGCTTAGGTGAATTTACAATATGTACACGGCTCCTATTTTGAGTCAGGACCGTACAAGGAGCCTCCGTTTGAGATTCGCAAATGAGCGGAAGTTGAGCTAAAAATAATAAGAGCAGAAGCAGCAGCGGTTGTGCTGAGGCCTGGGTTTTCTCCTAGTTTAATTAAACCGGTCGACGCCCGGATGCACGGTCACACGGACTGAAATGCAACTCAAAAATCGAGTGCTAATGTTCCCCGCCGGAGTTTATTCGGCGATTAAAGTGGCTTCTTACCTTTTCCTCGTCGGATAGCTGCTCCTCATGATCCGCCATCTTTTCTTCCGGCACCACCAGCTTGTCAGAGCCCCGTGACGTCACGGCATGGGTGGATTCCCAGCCTGGCTGAGCTCGGTTGTGATTGACGCCCAGTCACAGCGCGTGACAGAGGCAGTGCTGGACCACATGAAGTTTATGCATTTGCATAATTCATGAAGTAATTCAAACACGTGCATTAAAAAATGAATACTTGCACTCTTCGTTTTGAACATTCATTAACATTGGGCTAATGTACTGTACAGCTTCCTACCTTCATTTATTTGTTATTAGTTAATACCTCTCTTCCTTTTTGTGTCCTGTTCCTGCCGTCTTTTGGTCTTCTTCTTGGGATGCTGTAATGCAAATTCTCCTCGCTTTGATCAATAACTGGATAACAATTATCTCACAGTGAGTACATCTGAGGTTCATATTAACAATTGTTCTACTTCCTTATGAAAGCTAGTTCTAGTTTTTGTACAGCTTTTGGATATAAAATAAGGAACATTGCCTTCTGTTTGCTTCTCGTTTGTAGTGTGTAGTTAATTGTTATTCCTATAAAGTTACAGAGCACGTGGGTTTTCAGTCCTTCATGTTACAGACTCCAGTAGGGACCATTTTAAACCACTGAGCCCCATTTGGTAAATTCAGAACCAAGGAACTTCTTTCTGAGAAGACATGCCATCTGTTTTTCTATACATGGGTGCCTGTGATCTAAAAAAGTTCCTCCCTAATACGTTTTACAGAACAATCAGTGAAACTGAAGTATTCCATCTTTTGTGGATACGGTCTGACTAAGCGTGCATGCTCTTTCACAGCAATATCTTTTCAAATTGTTCGTGTAATCCATCACATTTACACCTGATCTTAAGTGCCTTGTTAATACCTTGGGATTAGATGTACCTGAGAAGAGCTGTTGAAATGAAGAACATGTCTTCCATCCATGAAGAAAATGTAATTATTTTTGTCTATCCATCATCACAAATTTCTGAGGAAACACTGCGATTACCAGAGATGCTGTCACACTGTGTAAGCCATGTTTTCCACCACTAGATGGCGATCTGAACTAATTTCTGAAGCTCAGGGTTTGTTGAGGACTCATGCTGGTAAGAGGAATGAGATCAGTTTCACTGACTGACTCATTCTCTTTCACACTGCCAGCAAAGAAAAAAAGTGACATGTAACTAAACACTCAATACAAAAAGGCCACAGCCGCAGAGAGACAAGGGTGAGGCGGACAGAGAGGTTTGTTAAATATTATCACAGGTGGTGAAATGATGGTTCGCTTCAGTGGATTCAGTTTGAGGACGTCTGGTTGAAAGGACTCGCTGAGGTCTCGGTCATTGCGTCCTCCTGATCTGTGCAGACGCCTCTACATGTGCAAAAACACACATTTTGGATTTAAAATCTAGCTCCAGTGTAGTTGGATGTTATCATCTATATTTGTCGCCTTCAGTCACGGAAGAAGCTTTCAGATGTTTTACTAAGGTAAAAGTAGTAATACCACAATAAGTAAAAGTCCTGCACACTTTTCTCTGTAAATGTAATATTATAGTAATTGAGAAATGATCTACTTTCTACTCAGGTTGCCTTATTGCCCACTTGCAGGCTAGCTGATTAGCTTTCTGGCTAACGTGAGTTGAATTTTCTCAAGGTGCAATTCAGACAGCGCTGTAACACAGTGACCTTTGTGCAAAAGCCCCCTTATTATACTATCCACCTCTACTGTAACATTACTAAAATGCCTACAGCTCATTATTCACGGGTAGATTTGTGAGGTAAAAGGTAGTTAAGAGCCACTGAGCTACAAAATGAACACTTCAAACTAAACTGCTGCCTGACGGCTATGTTCTTCCCCAATGCCTTGTCCTTTCCCTCTCCCTCCAAGACTGTAATTTATACCTCCTTTGAAAAGATTCCTCCTTCGTTAGATGCCAACACTGTAGCTCACTGTTTGTTTAGGTGGGGTCACCTCAGTACTCATGTTGTATTACTCCTGCATGGTAACAGCGGTGAAGTGATCAAAACAATGTACTTACAACAAGCCTGACTCTGTCCATCCTTCACCTTCTCTTTCATCACAAGTCCTCTAATAGACTATTATCGAATCTATCATTACAGATCTGCAGCACTCAATTCCAGTCTGACACTTCCAACCTTTTCAGCGCTTCATCTTCTGTGTTTGTTGCGTCAAGCTGTTTCTTACTCTTTTGATTTCATTTAAGACTGAATCCCATCAAATCCAGGTCAGTGGCAGACTTTGCTGAAACTTTGTGACTCTACGATTAACACTTCTTTGCTTTTCACAGTGGAGTTTAAATTATGATTGATGAAGCCGAAGTCTTTAACTCCCTCCTTAGTGAGGCCCCACCATCAGCACAAGTGGCTGAATTATTGTGCAGATTTGGGATGATGAGGCACGCTGGAGGATCAAACTGCAAGATTTTAAAAGCCCTGTAATCTGCAGAGAACTTGAATGGCCTGCAGTGCAGCCATTGTGTCGACACTGGAGCTACTCATCACCTCTGGGGACCACAGCGGGCACTGAGAAATCAGATTCTCTGCATCTGAAAAGGGGCCCTCTCTGTGACTCACCCCCCAGCCACTGATTAGTCACCTCGGATACTCATTACACTGCTCCCACTTAGACAATAATCACCCAGAAGACTCAAAAGACACTAAAACGTTGAGGTATTTAAGATGCAGAATGATGAAGTGATGAGATAAAGAAAGTAGCAACTTTTGTGTGCCAGTATCATTTTGGTTATGCCACGCTGAGTGATTGTGTCCCCCTCTGTTCTCCAGCCATCTGAGTATCAGTGTGAGAAATGTCTTCTTGGCAGTGCATCAAAGTCGAAGGAGGCAGCGCCATGGGGACGAGTGAGACTGTATTTCCACACCTCCTGACAGTATCTGGTGTAGCCTGCTTTGTGCCAATTCAATAGCTGCTGTGTTGAAATGCAGGCGGCAGCCATGCGGATGGACAGAATGCACAGACGAGCTAAAGCAGGGGTTTAAACCTGCAGGTAGGGACCTCTGGGTGGCGTCAGGATGTGGTTTTTGGGAATTGTGAGATGATATTCACAAGCTGGTTTTTAGCCAGTATGTCCATCTGTCCATTACTGTGGTCTGGACTGAAATATCTCACAGCTGCTGGATGAATTGTTATGACGTTTTGGACTGAGTTTTCCTCCAGTGTCACCATAGGACCACCAGAAATGTTTAATATGAAATGACTCAACAATTACTATAAGGCTTTCTATGAATTTGGTTGAAACATTCAAGTACTGTGCATTTTGCAGTTCCCCTCAGGATGAATTGTAGTAACTTTGGTGATCCCTGAAAGGTCCAGGGTGTAGGATTCAGTGGCCTCTAGTGGTGAGGTTGCAGATTGCAACCAAATGAATCCCCCTCGTCTTACCTTACCTTACTAATCATGTAGGAGAACGTACAGTGGCCACAAGTCCCTCTAGT
Source organism: Chelmon rostratus (assembly GCF_017976325.1). NCBI lineage: Eukaryota > Metazoa > Chordata > Actinopteri > Chaetodontiformes > Chaetodontidae > Chelmon > Chelmon rostratus. Next base: position 26,050,864 of record NC_055663.1, read on the forward strand.
TTCTAGAGCAAGTCAGGATCCATTCCCTCTCTAAAAATAAGAGCTCAGTCTAAGGTAAAAAAAAAAAAAAAACAACAACAAATACAAACAATTCTTATTTTCATGTGATTATACACAAATTAAAAATTACATTTCCACCAAATTCTGCCAACAGATCCCTTAAATCTTTCACTCTGGTCTGGTCTTTAACTTCCTCTTGTGCCATCGTCAGGTCAATTTTCACTAACAACATTCACATCGGCCCGAGCTGTACTTTGTGCTGAATGCTGATTAGCAGATGTTGGCATCTGTATGGTAGCACTGTCACTGTGAGCATATTGCCATGTTAGCATTAGCCTTTAGCTCAATACACTGTTGTGCCCAAGGACAGCCTCACAGAGCTGGTAATATGGATGTGGACTCTACTGCTAATTCGAGTGAATGAAAAGAAATCTTGAGCTCTGCAGCTCAGTCTTTACTTTGTATAGCAGTTGACAAAATCATCTCAACTCAAAGTTCACTTACTGGCTGTTCTGGAGTCTTTGAATTTCTAACATTCAGTGTTAATCAGGGGATGAAGCTTGCTTAGTGTCACAGATCTGTAGATTTTCAAACTTTCCATCATTCTGAAAACAAAATTTCGCTTGTGTTAACATTCTTCAAAGTTGTGCAAATAGGTCTGGGTTAATTACTGCTTTGTGTAATTCTGCGTGTTTAAAATGTGTATCTTTACTTTGATTTATCACATGTAGTAGTATTTCTTAGTTACTGGTTTCCTTTGAAGATGCTGTATGCCACATGTGGCTACAAAGGGCCTTGAATTTAAACTCCTTTCTGGCTGAAAATGTTGAGACCCAATGGTTTAAAAAAAAAACCACCTCCACCTCAGACACTCCACGTGGCCTTCTGGGACTTTGGTGCCCCACTAAGCCACAGATATGGGCTTTCAACGCCAGTCTGGCTGTGATCGCACTCCCCTGGAATTCCACGGTACACCAGCACTCCCAGTCCTGATTATTGGTCCTTTCACAGCGATTACATTTCTGTCTGAGTGATTGAGGAGTTATTCTGGTGAGCAGGCTTCAAACCAGGTTAGTCAGTAAGAAATTTGAGGATTAAAGTTTACATTTCTGGATTAACCTCTCAGAAACGTGCAAACCATGATGAAATGACTGATGCTAAGCTCCTCCTGTGTCCAACACTGCATGCATTAGGTGTCTCCCCACCTGTAAGAATTTGACATTGCAACAGACACAAATTCTCAGCAAGCGAAAAAGAAAACTCTTCAACTCATCTGCAGGGTCTCACGGTAAGGTCTGCTGACCTTGGAGGAGACGGGATGCTGGAATGAACATCCTCAGCCAACAAGCCATAGGTCTGAATTTAAGATGAGCACCTGGGCCACATGTCGAATTGTGGATTTAGGCCTGGCTCACACGAACACGTTGCAGCCGAAGGTGAAAAATATGGGACGTAGCTCACATTTGAGTTGTTCAAAGCAGAAACAAGCCGGACTGTGATTAATAGCGTCTAGCAGGGAAAGAAGAAATGTACCAAAGTGCGATGTTCATCAACTGGAGGCACACACTGTGATGATTCATTGTAAAGGGAAAATACAGAAATCATGTTGTTTTAACAGAACTCAAGCATTTTGTTGTAGCTCTTAAATGTGCTTCATCTTTCTCTAGAAATATTGACATAAACTTAAGATTTTTTGTGCAAAATTTAAGAAACAACACCCATGTTTCTTAACACAAAATCAGAAATCTGGATCACAAGGGAGACAACGGTCATGGGTCACAACTGGCTGCTATTATTTTTCTTCTTCTAAACTCAGAGGACATAATTAGGAAAATACCTGCACCGAGCCTCCAGAAGAGCTTCAATTTTTCTTCAAATGTTATCATACACCACTCATGAACTGCGTCACGGATCTTCAAGAGGAACATTTTCCAGTTGTTGTGGGAACGCAGGAATCTGCACAACTACAGATGATGTTCAGATCTTTAATTGGAGGCATTTGATTCAATCCAGTATTCATGCAGCAAATCTTAAATCGTTTAGCCGTGTGTTTCAGGGATGTTATCATCATCTGGAATATGGAAACATAATGGTGGAAAATATTTTATTTTTGCAACAGTTAACAGGCGTTGTGGGCTGAACGCATCCACCGGCCTTATCCCAGTGTAAACGTGTCCATAAAGAGGCTCAAGGATGAGTCATCAGACGTTTCTCTGTCGCTCGAGGCTCCAGTTTTTGTGCTCTTTACACCAGGTTACACGTCTCTGTGTGCTCTACTTGGATAGAAGTTGTTTCCAAATGGCAGCCCTGCCATAAATTCAAGCTCTGTGTTCACGATGCTAAGCTTTCATGGGGTTTTTATGATTCACAGAGGTGCTGATCCAATCCTGTCATGATTACCGAGGCTTCTGTGGCATTTAGAAATAATCTTGTTAGCAGTCTATCACATCCCCGTCAGTGAGCTTTGATTTGCAGCTACTTGTTTTTTTGTTGTGGCTTATTTTGCCCTGATTTAGAGACAGTTTCTCTTGTACATTTGATCATTTTGCAGTTCATGTGATTAATGCACCCGCAGATAAACGCAGCTTTTCTCTTCCCAGCAGAACTGCCAGATTGTGACGTTTTGATGCATCAAGGAGGAACAAAGATTTTCCTCGCTCGTGAACAGCGACTTTTGCCTCTTTGCTCTGTAATTTGCCCCTTCTATTTATGAACTCACATATATATAGTCAAGTACTAATTGCAATCTTTTAAAACTGATCAGTGCTGCTAGTTGGCAGCCAATCCATGACTCACTGCTGCAGCTGCAGTGCAGCAGAACTTCAAAGTTAAAGTGCTTCTCTTTCATGTGGTGTTCGCATTATTTTGTCCAGTGCCAGTACCCATATGCTAGCTGGAGTGTGCATGTAGGTGTAGAAATGATGCAGTATCAATAGGGGGTGCCAGCAATCCAAAAAAACCCAAGTCCCTCTGCTACTCGCTTGACATTACTACATTTTGATAGATGCACTGATAGCTAAAATAAATCATCGCTGATGAGAATCCTTAATGAAGGCAGCCATGGTATCTCTGTGTGTGTTTGTGTGTGTGTGTGTGTGTGTGTGTGTGTGTGTTTGGGGGGGTAAACTTTACTGCCTGGTACCATCTACCTCCCTGGTTTCTTGTGGACCAAATCTCATTAACAGTTTAATGAGTGTGAGTTGACTCAGCAGGTCAGAACTTTACTGACTGGTTTCAGTTGCTTTATCAGATGATAAGGTTGTGTGTGCGTTCGTGTGTGTGATGTGTGTGAAAATGTGATAGCTTGCTAATCCTTTTTCACTTGTACTTAACAGAAAACAGCACAAAGTCAATATATTTAAAGTCTGACCTCATCAGCTTCATTGAATTTTGTAAATATCTGCTTATTCTGAATCTGATGCAGCAGCACGTTTCAAACAAGTTGGGACAGGAGCAACAAAAGACTGGGAAAGATGTGGAACGCTCCAAAAACACCTGTTTGGATCATTCCACAGGTAAACAGGTTGATTGGTAACAGGTGATAGTGTCATGATTGAAAGGCTCAGTGGTTCACAGCGAGGATGGAGCGAAGTTCAACACTTTGTGAGCACATGATTGGATAAAGAGATTAATACCTGGACTCAGGAACACTTTGTAAAACTTTTGTCAGCAATATATAGTCAACAAAATGTACTTAAAATCTCAAAAGTAAGTCATATTGTGACTCATTTAATTCATCTATGTGTCAACAGCTTTTTACTGTTGTATCTGGTGAGGTGATGGAGGTGAAGCAAATCTTAACTCGGCCCCAATTACAGGGGAAGTCCGGCAGTGTTTCACATTGAGTTCAGTTTACTCATCAGCAGCAGCTCTAATCGGCCTGTGAAAACAGCTGCATGGTATCGTCTGTGACTCTGGACAGACTTTCCGTATTTTTTTTTTTAAATAACTCTGACGACATCTCAATTTGGGCTTGGAGAAGACTAATTCATGACAGAAAGCCTTTGTTACAAGCTGGAGATGTGGAGTTGAGATGATCTTGCCATTTATTTGCCAGTAAGGGTCCAACAAAAGATGCCATTGAGTTGTATTATAGGAAATGTGGGATGTTTTTGGAGCTTGACCCGTACTAGAGAATACAGTGAGGATATTTCAGCCTCTGATGCGTCAATTTTGACAATACTTTTTTTTTTTTAGCTGTCTCTCACATGATTTCCAACTCCCCTTTTTCACAGACTGGAATATCCGGAGTAACTACGACATCTGTCAGATAAAAGTAGTGAAATAAAATGTCATAGTGCCCTTTGAAATGTGATGAAGCAAGTGAAATTAAATTCAAGCTGACCAAAGTCTCTGTTCTCCATCGACGAGGAAACGTTTAACAGCCACCTTTCAAACCTGCAGGGGCTCAACGTTTGCAACTCAAAAGCTCATTTTTAGGCAGACTGTCTTTTTAACATGTGCTGATACACACTTGCATATTTACAGATGTGCATGTGTGCTTACATGCAAGTGTGTAACGTGAGGTGTGTGTTCGGGTTCAGCGGTCCCTCTGACACACATACCAACGCTGCTGAATCACCCGATGACTCCCGCAGAAAAACCTGCATCCCGTTTAACTTTTCGCTGAGATCCCATCAACGGCCGCACCTGTCGTCTCTTTGAACGCGCGTGTGGTCATGTTTTCAGCGTCTATCACTTACAACAGGAGGCGTGCAAACACAGAGACACACACTGACACAGGCAGGGAAGGATGGGAGAATTAAAGGCTGCTGCTGTTGACTTTAGGGGGGATTAGGAACAGGGAGTGGAGAGGCTGACTTGAGACTGTTTATGTATTTGTGTAACCATGTAATGAATACACAGATCACATTAACTTCATGCATTCATTGCAATCTGTTGTCACTTGAAATCACAATGTTGTTTCTTTAACTTGTCTTACAGTCTCATGCAGTGCATCGCTTTTTTGCAGCATTGCAACTAAAATCCTTTGTTAGGTCATGAAAAATGTCTTCTGTGTACATTTCAGAGTTTTCGCACGCATACGTATGGCTTTAATGTGTCAAAACACAATCTTAAAGTCATAATCAGAGGAGAGCAGCGGCAGTGGAGGCAGCTGAGTGAAGGATGAAAGGGGGGATGAAAGACAAGACAAGCCTGGTGTGGCAGGCGAGATGGATGCTTCGAGTGAGATGCAAAGACAGACATGCCTCATGCTCGTGTTAGCCGGGGCTTAACATGGATTTTACTGGAATAGTTTAAGCCTTCGGACAAAGATGCTTCAGCGAGGTGGAAGATAACTACGTCTGATGGTCCATGTCGTCCTGACGGGCTGGAAAATTCCACCACAGCCTCCTTATTTACAGTACGTCTGGCTCTCTCGCTTACAGGACCTTCAGGTCACACTTTAAGGTCAAAGACAATGACAACTAACGACGACATCCTTATTCAGAACTTACAAATGCTCTGAAATTGTACATGCATAGCTCTTGATTGTGAGTAATATTCAACAAAAAAACTATACATGAGATGATTCGTTGTTGTTTTTGGCCTCTGTCTTCCTGCCTTTGTTTCCAGCAGACTCTTTGACTCACCTTATGGAGAGAGACACTGCGGGCCACGCCCTGTGCATCGCTGCAGGCCTTCAAACAGCGTTTCTCTGGATTTAGGAGAATCATGTAAATCCTCCCAGTCGTACCCACATTTTTTAAAGCCCCTGGGTGTGATGACATTTAACTTTTAACACATCAAAGATCTTTAGGTTCAACCCAAACGGAGCACGTGTTGCTTCTTCTTCAGCTTAAGTTTAAAAACAGTAACATCTGTCCAGATCAAATTTCTTTTCTTGGTGAAATGTTCAACCTTCATCCATGTTTTTCCAGAACAATTCAGTTCAGATTTATGCCATAAAGGAACCACATAGCTTGTTGGCACACAATTTGACGATGGGTGGTCAGGGTGATCTTTTATATTCTCCTCTTTCCGTTAGTGATTTATTGAAGCTAACATGCTACATGTAGCATCTTTAAAATGTCTTTTTTGCAAAAGTTTAGGAGGGTTAACACTCTATTAATACTCCACTAAGATTGTTACAGTATAAATGGTGATGCGTGCATGTATCACTCCAGTTAGATTAAATCATCATATCTTCAATACCGCAAATTTATGCAATTTATTTGTGGTGGCAGTGCAGTATGATAAAATCTTTGGAAGTTTAGAAAAGCAATAGAAAATTCCAGTGGACAGATATGTGTTTCCTGCACAGCAAAGAAACAAGTGGGGAGAAACAAGTGTTACACATTTGGTTATGCACATGCTAATAACTTTTCCTTCAGAAAGAGTGACGCACACACAAAAGCGAAACAGGAAGAAAGGTTTGGGGATCGTTTCCTGAGTGTTTCCTGCTGGAAACTGTATTGTTCATCTCAGCTCAATTCTAATGAAAAGCTTTTAGTTCTTACATACTTCTAGGATTTGTGCATGTACAAAATATGGCTTTATGCCTGAGAAGTTGTGATTTTTGTTCATTTGTGCCTCACCCGTTTGTGTGGCTGTCCGTATTGTTTTGAAAAATCTAACTTTTCTCTCTTCTTTACAGACGAGGTTGTTGTAAGTGAGACCACACACTGTATGTTGTGACTTTAAAACTGTCGGGTCGCCAAGCAACTGCGAGAGGAAAACCCATCCTGAAAGCCATGTTCACGGCTCAGTTGGACAGAGAGAGGAGGGGGGAAGTCTAGACCAGAGTACTCAAAGGCTTCAAAAGAAGAGAGGGGAGCTAGAGGTGAAGGGTCAGAGGTCACCGCCAACTAATGGGAACAAAAAAGGTTGAATTTCTGTGCACAAAGGCGGACACAAAAGGCACGCATGGAGTGCGTTGACCCAGTGAAGGACAGATAATCATCATCTTTGTCTAAATGATGAGGGTTTTTCTGGCCTTTAAACCTTTCAGAGGTTGAAGGTTTAAAAGCATTTTGAGGCTTCCCACATCTGCAGAGTCTAGTCTCATTGCCACTGGGACACTGATGCGTCTGTGGCTGCTGCACATTAATTGCACAACACCCACTGCATTGAAAGTATGATGCAAGAATAAAGTGAGAGCAGGCAGTAATTCAAACAGTGGGCGCTTGTAAAAGCAGGTCTGTGCAGCCGTGCTCTACGCTCGCCTCCGGGGCAGGTTTGTTCAGCACAGAAGATTAACATGGCTGCTACAGCTGTTTGTCTTGTACAACAAAGGATGTAACAGACGTTTGATAGTATAGCTTTATTACACTGACAAAGTTGATTTGACAATACATAGGAACATGTACCTTCAGGATTTCTTTATACATAAACCAGCACACAGAACAGACAGTGTCAAGCACAGACGAAGTGGTGGAGAATCACATAATCAACGCGACAGCAGTCTTTGAGCATCGTGCGGGGCGTGAGGTGTTTGCACAGCGATCCAGCAGGAATGATCACAGGCCGAATGAGCATCCAATCACAGGCGGATGTGCAGCTCCGCGTGCTGCACACGCATCCCTGCGATCCCGTCTCTCTATTTACAAAATGGCAGTGGTTCGTCTCGAAAGCGAAGGAGCGGTCAGGCGGCTTTGTTCATTGTCCGCGGCGCCGTTCACTCACCGCTGGTCCTCCAATTGGACCAGATTTAAAAGAAGAGGCTCATCATCAATACAAAAATATAGTACAGCAATTCTCTTGTCATAGCAAACATTCATACCTGTCCGTCAATGGCCCAGTCACATCAGCAGCCATTCAGATTAAACACAAAAACATAATCTGCTACACAAAGCAAAGATAAAAGGGGGAACTGACCTCTTCAGTGGTTTGCAAGTTTTAGCCCATTAACAACACATTTCTTTACTTTATTTAATGTTTTTTAGTTTCTATTAAATACGAGAACTACTGTTGAAACTTGCTTGCGTTGTGTAATCCATCATCATATAATCGCACATAGAAAATACGCTGAAGGAAGCAGACGTTTGCCTATTTTCTATCATATTTCAGTCATACATGTAAAACTTTTTATTCAGGAAATTAGTATTGGATTACTAGAGCAAACTGATGAGGATTTTTATACAATTTTTGGCTACATGTTGCGTCGCCGCCATCAAAAATAAATCCTCAGGGGCCCCATTCAGCTATTCAGTCATCAGTAGTTGATGGGATCATTAGTTGGTCATGTAATACACACTTACTGACACACTTGATAGAGACTTGATGTTGACTACACAAGTCGAGCACGTTTCAGAAATCTTTTCATTGATTTTCATACTTTACGATATGAACGGAAGCCAGTGTCTGCCTGGAGCATGCTTTGTGAAACGGTCTGTACATGAGTTGTGGTTAAGGAGCTAAACTTTGCAAACACGCTGGTTTGCTCTTTTAACATTAGAACATTTCTTCATAATGACTTGATGCACAGTCCTCATAAAGATACAGTGATACACAGCTGTCACTGATACTCACATAATAACACCCTGCTGGACTGAAAGCAGTTTTACGGGGACCAACAAGCTCTTTGTTTATCTCTAGAAACAGAAATCTGCATATGAATGCAGAATCACGTTTGAGCTTTGGTTGCATGCAGGTAAACAGCCTGTGTGGAGAACAGAAGAAAATTAAATCTCATCATCTGATGAGGAGGAGGAGGAAGTCTTGGCCCGCTGCAGCACTCAAAGCCCTGAAACACTGGCTGCTGCCCCCACAGGCCAAACTGTTGTCAGATGTTAGCCGCTGGGCTCCAAGATTGGAGCAAAGTTTGTTCAATTATTAAAATAGTGCAGATTAACCTTCAGGTTTCTGCTTAAATCAACCAAACGTGAGTTAAAAAACTTCATGCTGCAAACGCTCATGTCCTTTGTCAAGTGTGTCTTTTATCAGCTACAGCATGTTCTCCATCAATAAAATGTAAGTTACACAGAACAGACACAGAGCGGACACACCGTGAGCGACTTGAACAGACAATCAGCCGACAGAAAAACCAGAGGCTACGGTTCGTATTTCTTCTTCTTTCCAAGAAAACCTCAAAGCTGTCAAGCGTGTGCATGTTAAAGTTGTACTGTTTTGACATGAAGAGACGCTTCAGGTTTAAGAAAAAAAAAAAAAGGAAAATAAAAAGCACTTCTAACCCTTTTCACGTGGAAACATCTGGGGCTTTCACACAGGTGAGTCACGGCGAGGCTTTTTTTTCTGAGCACATCAAAAGCTAATCGTCTGAAGATAATTACACAAATAAAACATCCAGTGAACTGCACACAGGCAGCAGGTTTTTTTTTCCACGTCCCGCCTCACACCTACACTGCCCTTCCCCTGTTACAGACCCCCAGAGAGCCTTGGTTTACTTACCCGAGGCGCCACAATCGATCAAAACCAGGCTTCTTTCACTCCGAGTGCAGGCGCAGGGCATGCGAGGGTGGCACGCATGTCATGTTTACAGTGTGTGGAGGTGTGATATTTTCTACACGACACAATGCACGGCCATTGGTCAAACATTCACATTACAGACAGCGAGAAAGGTCCGAGCCACGTCTGCATATCGAAGCACATGGCGCCCAGGGGAGAGCGGAAACATAAAATCTAGCCTCTCCCTGCTTGGGTGCAGCGGTCGGTGAGACTTTGTGGGTGTTTGACGGATAGCGTTGTGCTTCTGTGACAGTGGCTTTGTCTGCTGGGAGTCTTCGAGGATGAGTTCCTGGGCCTAATTGTCTCTTGGAGGACGCAGGAAGGCTGATCGGCTCCTCGGGGTCGATGAAAGGTCCGGAAGGTCGATGAGGTCGGCCCGATAGCTCACGGTGGATCCTGTTGTTCGGGGATGCTTGAGAAGGTCAAAGGTGGATGATCTATATACACTGTGTTTTTTCCCCAGCAGACAGCGTCCAGTGTTTGGCGAGTACATACAGTAGTTCTTCATCACCTCACTGCTTTCTTCCTTGCTCTCGTTCTCAATCTCTGAGTCTTTTCCCGCCTGCCTTTCACACCTCCATTGTCCCCTCTCAGGTACAGCAGTCTCGCTCCACGTGGCAAAAGAGGGGGGACTGAGTCGGCAGGGACGAGGAGGTGGTGGGGTCGGAAGAGGAAGACGAAGAGGAGGAGGCGGTGGTGGCGGTGGAGGAGGAGGCGAGGAGGGAGGGGTAAGGGCTCATCTTGTCGATGTTGACGTAGGTTGTGTTGAGGAGGACGTAGTGCTCCCCGCTGAAGCTGGAGAAGATGGCGGAGATGCGAGACACCAGCTCGGAGAAGGAGGGCCGCCGCTCCGGCTTCGGGTGCCAGCACTCGATCATCACCGTGTAGCTGGAGGAAGAGGAGGGCAGAGGAGTCAGACGAAGCTCAGGCAGGACACGCTAAAGCTATTAGCGTTAGCATATTTCAATAACTACAGCTGGTAAAGAAGCAATGACGGCACTGATGTGGGTTCATTTCAGTAGGGTGCATACTAATCATGAGTCAATAAACTGAGAACTAACCATCAAATAGATAGATAGATATACTTTATTTATCCCAAGCTGGGAAATTGCAGTAAATATATTAAAGTAAAATACTTTGATAATCAATCATTCAAGTCTTTTAACATGTAAAAAATTCTAAACATTTACTTTTTCCAGCTTCAAAATTTGACTATTTTCTGCTTTTCTGTAATTTCTATCGCAGTAAACGAGACATCTGCTGCATTTTTAGACTCCTTGTTGAGCTTCTCCTCTTGTAACGATAAATCATCCATTAGCCAACATTTTCATTTTATTGGATTGTTCTTCTTCCGCTGCCTTTCTCTGAGGCAGAGAAGTTCCTGAAGTGTCCCAATCCGGCTGCTTTCGTTTTTATGGCCTGGAGATATCCTCCCCTCAGATCTGAGAACAGCTAACTCTCTTTCCCTTTTTACTGAATTCTGATCAAACTGTTGTTATTAATATTGCTATTTTTGCTTTCTTTCACTTATTGTTATTCTGTTTTGGTCAGCACTTTGAGTCTCATCGCTGCATGAAAGGTGCCACATAAATAAAGTTATTATTATTATAAATAGTTGTCACTCGTCTCTCATTAGTCCACAAACACACAAGTTCTTACTGGTGTTATTCGTCTGCTAATTCTTTCAATGTGTCTCAAAGATAAGTTTGACTTTCACACCGACAATCTGTCACTTTTATCATTTTCCAACAAACCTTTTTACCCTGACACCTCTGGTATCGCCATTGTTATTTTCCTGTTCCTGACTTGGCAGAGCCGCCCTATCATTGTTGGAAATGAAGAGAAACGGCCCCATCACCACACATCCAAGCTATCTGCCAGCGACCGCTATCACCAAAACAGAAGAATTGCGGGAATGTTTGCAGACGTGCATCACCTCCCGATGTCTCTGTTTAACTTCGGGCCTCTGCCTCCCTCACCTGAACACTCCCACTCCCCTGTAATTTCCACACACACTGCAGACATGAGGCGCACCTCGTGATGTTATCGGCCCGGTATGAGATCACACTTGGCATCCGTTTCACCGAACCAGCGGGTCAGAGTTTAAGGACAGCTCACATTCCGCAGATGTGACATTTTTATACACAAAACTGTATGTTTTGCTTCTCTATATCACTCACTGCTCACAAAATAGAGGCTGCTTTTGGCCTTGTCGGGAAGTGGCAAGACGTTATCAGCAGAAACGATGCATTTTGTGAAAGACGTTCAGCGCACAGCGATCGGCGAGTTCACCTGAAACAGTTAAACAGTCTGCTTTCGCCGCAGCATGTCGGCAGATTTGCCTGGCAAACCCTGACGTGAACACGTCCAAAGAAAACTAAAAAAACTCTGCTGACAGAAAATTCAAGAGAAAAAGGGAAGCTCAGCCCTGCCAGCGCGGTTCAGTATGATGGGTGTTCTTTAACAGCAAGTGCTTAGCAACAGGACGAGACAAATAAAAAAGAAATACAATACCGGCTTTGGATTTCCATTTAAAACTCGCTTCGTGTTTTGTGGTGAAGCAAGAAAAGTGACTTTTATATGACCCACAGCTGCGATGAGGTGTAATGCTCGACTGAAGAGACTGAGGAGCTGTGAGTGTGTTTCAGACTCACGCTGAGGTAGATGATGGATGGCCTAAACTTGAGTGGGTTTTATTTATGACTTCTGCAGCTCTCTCACCTGCACTGTTTTCCCCCCGCTGCTCCCTCCAGCTTTCAGACTCTCCTCAAGACGTTTTTAAGTGCAGCTTCACAGTGTATCACTCACACTAGCCGAGCCGTGGCACTTTGCGAGAGGAGGTGAATGAAAAGTGTTTATATAGAAATGTGTGTGTGCACTCACAGGGCGTCGGGGCAGAACTCGGGCTGCAGCAGCCTCCTCCCCTGCAGGAGGTACACGGTGATGTCGAAGGAGTTCACGTCAGAATACGGTGGAGCTCCACGGGTCATCAGTTCCCATAGCAACACGCCAAATGACCACTATGGGGAAAAAAATAATAAAATGAGCTCATCATAGCACAGCTTAAAGAAGTCATTTTGCACGTTTCTGTTTGAATGTAAAAGAATTGAAGAACTGGGTGTTGTGACATCACGGTTTCCTCACCACGTCCGACTTGGTGGTGAACTTGTGTGTCTGCAGGCTCTCCAGAGCCATCCATTTGACGGGCAGCTTGACTCCACTCTTGTTGTGGACGCTGTAATATTCTTTATCATAGACGTCTCTCGCCAGGCCGAAGTCTGCCACCTTCACCGTGTAGCTCTCATCCAACCTGTCAGCGCAAAGCAAGAACAAATGACTTTCTATTGTGCTGTTTTTTTCCCTTTTCTCTTCTCTTGCCCTTTCTTCCTTCCCCAGCTGTATTTAACTCTACTTTAGTTTGATCTGTTGTAGTTTGCTCTGACACTTGATGAATAAATGTGAACTCACATGCAGTTCCTGGCAGCTAGGTCCCGATGGACAAACTTCTTGCTGGCCAGATACTCCATCCCTCTGGCCACCTGCAGTCCGAAGCCCATCAGGTCCTTCACAGTCGGGTTCTGCAGGAAACAGCATCAGAGGATTGCACTTTCTGAGCAGGGATGCCTTACATGTAGCAATATGTGCTGTGAATAAATGACGACAGGCATGCATGTATTTTGTGTGTTGCCGTACATGTCCCTCATCGCGGATGAAGTTGCGCAGGTCGCCGTGCTTCATGTAGGGCAGAACCACCAGTGGCGAGCCCTCTGGCGGCAGGCAGATTCCCAGCAGAGAGAGAACGTTCGGGTGGCTGAAGTCCTTCATGATGATCCCCTCCTTCAGGAACTGGGACACCTCTTCCAGATCTGTGATGCCTTTATAGAGAGAAGAAATTAAAACGTTGGACATGAAGAAACAGATTCAGGTTCTAGAGCTAGTGAGGAGCAGGGAGAGGACAACAGTGGAGGCAACTCGGCTGTGCTGACAGAAAAAAGGATGACAATTCTAATAGGAGGTAAATAAATAAGTAAACCTCCATGAATATCCTCATCCTCATCTTGCAAAACCAGACCACACGTCCTCACCCTTCGTTTTAGGTCTGGCTGCATGCGTTATCATTCTGGTATGGGGGGAAAAAAAACCGCTCTGACTTGTTTGCAGTTCTTTAAACCACAATCGTGAATGCAGCGATGGTGTCCTTGCAAACGGTAACATGCAGAGAGCAGAAGAGGGGGAGAATGCTGACAGAAACAGTGGGCCAGGCTTGCACCGACATCGCACTTCCTGTGAGTCCGGCTCTCCTCGCCCAGACCTGACCTAAGACATACTCCCATTTGCCAATTGCATCCCTGCTTCTGATGTCCCGCACTTTGGCCCCAGTGACTCCGCTGTAATCGGGTTATAGATGGAAGCTCTTTACGTCTGGAGAAAGCAGCTGACTGGTCGTACACTGAGGCTAAACCCCAAAGATAAAGAGAGAGGACATTTGATGTGAGAGCCTGAACGTTAAAGAGGAATATTACGTTATTGTTGAGTGGAGGATGGTTATTCCTTTCTCTTTCATCCACTGATCATTCTGCTCATCATCAGTATGTGTATTTGGCTCGTCTACTACTTGTCCTAGTAATAGTTATATGAGGACATCAACTCAAGGTCTCAAATATAACAAAAGAAGACAAAAACAATGACACGGTGCCCTGAGAAATCACTAAACGTAATAAAGGGCTCAAATCCCAGCGGACCAAACCCCAGCAGGCCGAGCTCATCCCATCCCTCTATGGTTGGTGGCTCCTTGTGGCTGCTCTGAGCTTCCCTCCATATTACTCCAGCATCAATCTCTCTGGTCCAACTGACAGGTTACACGATTAGGGGGGACCCTAATGCCGTCCTCACCATCAGACACTCGTTCATCACCATCAGCTCAGCCAAAAGGGATTCAGGGCTCTGATGAGATGAGGGCCGTAATGCTATTGGAGCGTTGTGATATCATACAATAAGTATGCAACATAAGAAGATGTAGGATGGAATAATTGTGGTTGGATGTGAATTTGTTTGAAGGGAAAGGAGAGAGTGTGTGAGTGTGTGTGTGTTTGTTGCATTTGATTGTAAAGTCATAAATCGGGACTCCTCAGGCCCAATAAAAAGAACCATAAAACAAACATCAGGAGGTCAGGCGCATTTTTGTAAATTGTAGTTTATGACAAGACAGCACATAAAGATGGCATGCAGTCAGCAGTCAACTAATATCAGTTTACCACGTTTGATTTACAGCAAAGCATGAGACACTGCAACAATAGCCGGTTAAATGAAAATGTGTAATAAGACGTTTCTGAATTTTCAGCTTTGAGCTGTAATGACAGCGCTCTACGCTAATCACTTCAGGTGGACACATCACCCCTAAACCTCTCCAAAAAAACTGCTGAAGCTGCTGTTGCACTGGGAAGACGGTTTGAATGAATGTGTGCAAAAGGGTATAACTGAGAAGCAGCTTTTACGCTGAGCAAACTGTTTCAGTTAAGATGAAAACTTGCCTTGTTTCTGGAAGCTAACCTATAAAGGCGTGGGGTGGTTTGTACTTACGGTTCAGGGACTTGACGGCGCAGTGCTGCTTCTGGCCGTCTGGCTCTAGCAGAGTACCGTGGAAAACACAGCCGAAGTGACCTGCAGGAACAACACGGTGCATTAGTCAGAATGAGCGTCAGTGCGTCCTTCCAGATAGAAGACAGCAGCTCATGACATGCGCCGCGTTCAGGTCCAGCTGTGAGGCAGGTGAACGACATCAGCTGGGCCCGTGTCAGATGAATTCCACCATGGCCGGGAAACATCACTCGAGCATGCACATTTATCGTGGCACAGCACAGATGCACGCAGAGAGCTCCTTCGTGTGAACATGCTTGGCCAATAAACTCCTGATTCTGATCATGTGTTCCATGCCTTCATAGATGAGTGAGTAAACCACAGTTTCTACATCTTTCTTTGAAAGGTAGCAGCTACATGGCTCCATCTAAATTAGCAACTCAACTTGCGGGAAGACGGCGCAGGCAGTCAGCATCATTCATTCATATCTTGGCTTGCTGAAGCCTTCTTCTCGACAAAGCCCCGTGATTAAGAACATGCGTGCTGCCAGTTGGCTCCGTGATCACAGCAATTCCACAAATCAGATAAAAATATTTCTGTCCACCGCTGACACATAGAAATTAAAGTCTGGAACAGAAGGATGGAGGTGCTTTCATTTAGTGCGTGCAGCTTTATTGTTCTGGTTTTGAAAACATTTCTGACTCTTGCATGTGTGTTTTGCATGCTTTCACACCTTTAACAGCTAATTCTGATTATCTCAAGTTGCCGTCACTCTCACAGTAAATCTGCCCCCGCAAGTAACCCAGTACGAAGCTTTATTCATTAATACCCCCACAAGCTAATAGCCTATGCCAAACCTCCTTGAGTTATTGTGCATTTTATTGAATTATATCTCTTAAGACACGAGGGCTTGGCCCAGACTGGGAGGGGTGCAGGAATAAAATGAGCGCGGCGTTCTCCTATCACGTCCTCGCAGATGGTTGAGGGTGTTGGATTACGACTCCCAACAATGGACCCTGGGAATACTAGCTGTGAACAAATCATCCTACGCCACTTTAAAACTCCTGCCTCGAAATCAAGGCTCTTTTCTTCAGGGGATAATTCAGCTGAGGGGGCACAGGGCTGTTTTGGGGTCTTTCTCCTCTCCATGTTAAATCTGATCTAGGGGCCTGACCCGCCTACTTAAACGGCACAATATGAGGTGATTTCGCGTCTCCATGTCGAGCTTGCGGTTTGATGAAGCAGGCAATTAAGCTCTTTGAGGGCGACTTAAGCTTTTGTATAGCTTTACATAAACCCCAAATTTGATCTAAGATCGCTGGATAATAGTTTCACTCCACATCAGTTATAATTCCATCATGAACTGTTTGCAAAAAAAATAAGGTTTTCATTATTATTCCTCTTTTTTAGCAGGTCAGAAGTTACAAACACGATTTTTTTAAGATTCTGGATGATTTTCCACGTGGTTGCACTTTTTTCCTTTCTTAATGCAAACATAAAAATATCTGCACAGCCTATGCGAGTTAAATTACTCTCTCTATGTCTCAATATTGTGTAAAAACGTACAAATATGTAGTGATTGATACGATACAGGAAGCTTAGCCCTGCAGTGCAACAGTCCAAAATAAGAATGAACTGACGCAGGAACGGCAGAGCAACAATCGTGGCTACGATTAAGACTGTGTGTGAGTATTTGATCTGATCTCAGCTCTGTGGAGCAGCTCAGTCGATTAGCTACAGCTGCAAATGTAGTGCATGAATACACTGATGGTGCCTTTACAAAATAATTGTTTTTAGGCAGACACTGATCGGTCTGACAATCGTTCATGCTTTAACGAATTCATTCTCTTTTATTTTTCATTGTTATTTATGATGATGCACATCCATTTGTAGCTGCTATAAAAAGCCATGAACCCCCCTCATGAGGCTCTTTAATGCATTCCTCAGTGATAACAGAGCATCAGAAGCACTGCATCCCCCTCATGCCCTGAGTAGGTTGTGACATTGTTGGCACTTGGATTAATGATTGCACACTTCTGCATCTATGCTTTAAAAGCTTTGACGCAGCATTTTGCCTTGACTGGATCTTTATATATAACATTTTCAACTACATAAGAGTGTGCAGCCATTAGCTCTTTCCTGGAATATTTTTGCCAGAAAATGCACAGGAAACAATGCATTTTACATTTCCCCCTTGCTTAGAAGGGTTAACCCTAACCCTAACCCTATATAGAGGAAGAACTGGGCAGCTGTCACAAGCAGCACCATTGATGAGCAGACAATAAAACACATCTACAATAAAATAAACTGTTTGAGCAACATGTGATGCATAAAAAACAAAAACACCTGAGCACCAGAAGAGAGACCTAGTGATGTGGAATATTTAAAAATTATCTTTTCTAACAGTAAAGAAAGCATTTCTGGGACTGACCTCTGCCGATGACCTGGTTGAGGTGGAGCAGCAGCTGCTCCCTGGCGATCACCACGTGCTGCACCTCAGTTAGCAGGTCTGGGTGGAGGCAGGACGGGTCGATGTGGACCGGGGCCATCAGTAAGGGTGACACCAGCTCGCCCTCCATTCCCAGACCCATCCCACCTCCCAGTGCCCCCAGTCGAGGAGAGAGCAGCTCGCCGTTGCCCCCGTAGATGGGAGGAGCAGCCCGGCATGTCTCCGGCCTGTCGGTGCCCTGATCTGCAGGAGCAAAGGAGATGGAGGGGGTGAAAGGTCAGCGACTGTATCAGCGGGGCCTCCAGTGGTCAAGGTGTGTTGCATGGTTAGAAAGGGAAGTCTACAAAGGCAGAGAGCAACTCGAGACTGTGATGGAGGGTGGCTGAGCTGGAAAAACAAAGTTTCTGATTTCTCCCCTGATGCTGCAAGTGGAAGGAAAATAAATGCAAGCAAAAATATCCAAATTTTATCCAGAAGAGAAGACACAGAGGACTTACAGACATAAACAGAGAGCTCAAATATGGACTGTACATGCATTTGCAGCCACTGATCCTGCTCAACTCTCCCTGAGGACAAGCATTAGTTCATTAGTAAGACTATCTTCTCAGATTTTAAGCCTTTCAAGTCACTTTTTAGCAGAAGGAAAATTGCTTTGCCCATCATCCTCGGGATCATAATACATGGAGCCCCTCTCACGCCCTCAGGATTCAAGCTTAGGAAACCAAAGCCACAGGTGCCTCTAAAGACTCCATCAAAGTGTGGTTGGTCAACTTGTGACGAGAGCACAGAATCATCCACGTCTCACCAGCAGGTTTGAGACTGTGCTCACACTTGGTGAAGTGACAGAAGACAAACTCAGTCTGCAGCAGACAAACCCACTGAAGGGAGGTTAAGATTCAGTGTCTGACTGCTTGAATCAACAGGCCACATTATGCAAAACACAACCTGTTGTCTGTAAAGTTCCACTAGTTACTATTTTTCTAATAATTTATCAAATCACAGCATATGATATGTAAGAGTTCTCTCGCAGTGACAAACCCACAAACCCACAGCTCTATCTCTTTTTAGCCTTTTATAGTACATTGTTTTAGTCTCATGGCATTAGTGGTGCTCTTAGATGGTCAAAAAATATTTTACTTTAGTGAAAAGTCATTACAAGTACACTTCTACTATTTGTGCTTGATTTAAAAAAACTTTTAAAAAGTGTACTTAAAGTGTACTAAATAAATGTCATTAAGTTCTAATTATGCTACTTATTCTGTAGTACTTAAAGTGGGTTTTCAAAAAAGTGTACTTTATTGTAAGTGTATTATAAATTGTACTAATACTTTTAATACACTGTGAGCAATAATGAAAGTGTACTTCAATATTACTTCATTTTAAGTATATTTAAGTATAGTTTCACACAGTTGTACTGCGAGTGTGTTTTGATGCTCATGAATCCTGATTTTCACTGGTGGACTTCAGCTTGTAGTTCAGTTCTGCCAATTAAGCAACTAATTTACACTTCAAGCACACTCAAGTATTACTCATGTAGTACTCAAAGACTGCTTGAGCTCATTTAAGTGCACCTCCTGGGTGCAACATGAAAACTCAATCATTATTTGAGGGGTCACGATGATCTACGCTGGGCATTTCCTGATGGCTACGGGGGTTAGTTCAGAAGATGTAAGGCATGCACCTCCAGCACAGCGTTCAGCCCCACAGGGAGGGAAGCAGGTAGATGGGAGGGAGGGAGGGAGGTGGGATGTGGGGAGGAAGATGTCAGGTGGGGGGCGGGGAGGGGCTTATCTGGTTGACGTACCCTCCAGCAGGGTTGTTCTATAGTCGACTGACTCGTGGGAGACCATTTCGTTAGTGGGGCTGACGCTCCTCGCGTTAGCCAGCCTGTCCAGATGCTGGATGTGACCCCGGCCATCATACCACACCTCAGACAGATCTAGAAGTAGAGGGAGGGGGGGTGAAGAAGGAATGACAGAGACATAAGGGGATAAGGAGCGCGTAGATGAGACAGGGAGGAAGAGAGTGAGGGAAGTGAGGGTGATGAAGATGAAGAGCGAGACAAAGGGGAGGGGGAGAGATGAGAGAATTACTACGGAAGGCAAAGCGGTTCACCAGTGCGCCCCACGCACCAACTTCCTGTAAACCCACCAGGCAAAACAAAACCCAGCAGACACACATGCACACAGGTTAGAAAAGACACACAGCAAGTACGCAAATATATGAACACACACACACACACACGCACACACACACACAGCACACCT
Organism: Chelmon rostratus; assembly: GCF_017976325.1. Lineage (NCBI taxonomy): Eukaryota > Metazoa > Chordata > Actinopteri > Chaetodontiformes > Chaetodontidae > Chelmon > Chelmon rostratus. The sequence goes on from NC_055663.1 coordinate 26,070,565, forward strand.
ACCAGGGCTGGGGTCAATGAACTTTTTCATTCAACTTCTTCAAAATATAAAATACTTGTAACTATGACTGACTTGTCACTGATATACGGCATCACGCCACAAGAATATACATGTATAAAATATGTATATTATAAGTTTAAAGTCTCTATATATCAAACTATATGTCACTAACCTCATAACTTTCTTTTCCTCTTATTTGTGACAGATAAATTATGTTTTTGTATTAATCATTATCATCCTGAGTCACGTATTTCATTCTTTTTGGCAGATTTTCACAATTTTTACTAACTTGTGCGGCGACCTTCTTATCACAAAATATTTTTATTATTAATATAATAGTTTAAGATATTCCTGCCACACATTTCTTAACAGTCTGATAAACATAACATTACTGAGAAATCAACGCCAGTCGGCCACTGTCTGAGATTAAAAACTGAGTTCAGGATGTCAGACGCTGGTGGAGTGAAGCGACCTTTGACCTCTCTGCTCTTACCATCGATGTGTTTGTTTCTCCTCCACATGAGCAGAGTTCCCAGCAGCAGCAGCAGCAGGCTGACGCACACGCAGCCCACGATGAGGCCTGTGTAGTCCTGCTCCTGAGCCAGCGTCACCTTGCCCAGGTGCCTGATGGAGTCCGCCTGGCGCCACTGCGAGAAGCGGAGAGGTTCAGTCGTCATAGAGTGAAGGAAGTGAATTTTAATAACACCAGTCATTACTACTGAACTCTCCTCCATCCATCGGGCGGTCAGAGGTGACTTATGGTACATTTTCATTTGCATAATGCATCATTTTAAACCCTAAATTTAACAATTAGATTGTTTTATATATAAAAACATTAATCTAAATATCAAATTATAATGATACACGTCTAGAGAAAAAAGTTGTCTGTCTGACATCTCTTTGCAGGATCCAGCCGGCCTGACTCAGAGTACATGTCTGCATCAGAAATATTGCAGTTTTTCACTGTTTCAACTCACCACGATGGATGTGAACTGAAACAGTGTAGCTAGTGCTCTCACTTCCAGCTGTAATGGTGTCTGACGATGTTTAAATCCATGCTGGGTGAACCAACCAATAACAACCAAGGATGTATTTTTAACAGTGGACTGTTTTTGGGTTGCATGTATGTAAACCACCCTGGCTCGATCCAACTGAGCAGGCGTGTTTGTTTCTTGCTCAGCCTTGCTGAAGAGCAGACTGAAGGCAAAAAGACGTGAAAGTCGACGACGGCTGCAGCAGCAGAGGCCTGAGAGCATCACCAAGTGTCTGCTGCTGTCCAATCACTGCCTGTTGTGGCACTCAGAAGTGTGTCACTGCTTAACTCTCACACACTGCGCTGCATGAAGGCGTTTGCTCGATAAACACCAACTACCACTGCCTACGTGACACATACAGCATGCTGTGCGTGGTATATATGGTGCACATGCAAGCATCTAAAAGGCATGCAACTGGCATTCAGACATATGGTATGCAATAACACACACACGTTTGAGTGCACGCGCATGCATGCACACACACACACACACACACGCACACACACACACACACACACACACACACACACACACACACAGTCTGTTGCCACAGTCTGGAGGCAGATTACATCAGTGATATTGCTTTTGCCATTATTAGGTTTAGTGGAAATGAGGTTTCTGCTGCTGTCTGCTGCTGCAGACGGTGTGTGTGTGCATAAGCGTGTATCTGGGCATGTCTGGAGGAAGGGGATATATGAATGTGTGTGTGTGTATGCAGGATGGCGGTGCTGAGGGATATTGGCTGACCATCCCCTGAGATAAAGGCTTTCCTCTGAAGGCCAGTTCACAAGTCAACAGTGATGAGGCTGATAGCGTCTGGTCTGGAGCACGCCGCTGTTTCGCCAGGAGGCGGCAGATACTGTCGTTAAGGATGACATGAGGACGCCTCCAGCTCAGCATCTAATATTAGTTTGTATCATAAAGGTTAGACGTTGCTCTTATCAAACCTTGTATAACCTACAGGGATGTTTGGAGGCCATTTCTTGCAAACAACGATGAAAAACTTCCAGAGGAGCCCCCAGAGCACAAAATCTGATGATGAAATTGGTCTTTCTACCTCGTCTATGATCGCTAAACATCATCCAATGTTTTTGGTCCAGTTTTGATGTTCTGGATCACTGGAACATTTCCTGCTGTCAAACTTAAGCTGCTGGAAATACGTTGACATGCGGCTGTGGTGCGTACATTTAGCCAGGTATCCACAAAAAAAAAACAAAGAAATGGACTTGGGGGAGAAAAAAGGCAACAAACTAGCAGTTTTTCCCTTGAACTGGGAGTTTTCAATGGAGCACGACGAACCACAGGCTATAACACTGTCACATACAGTGAGTTTAATCATTTCTATGTATTTACTGATGAGAATAAAGGTTATAACAAGACCACTTTCACCAGGTTGATTCAGTGTTTCTCCGGCTGAAAAGTTGTACGTCTGTTTTCACCTCTGACCACACTCTGATCTGTGTGGTCAGAGGTTCTTTGTCGCACCCGCAACCACGACCAACAGTGACGTCACAGGGTCCTGGAGTACAACTGTACATCACTGCAGGTAGGTGAGAAACTGAACTGCTGGAGAGACTCTTTAAAAACTAATTTCTCAATGTTTTATGATCACTGATATCTTCTTTTGAGTGACAGGAGTCAAATCTAAGAAATCTATCGTGTTTAAACGGCTTCATCGTCAATGAGACAGCGAGCGTGGCGGTTTCATTCCACATCTCCATACTGTTCGTCCCCTTCTCACGACTCACAGGATGCTTGACTTATATTCAAGTGACAAGACAGCTGGATGCTGAGCCCTTTCACTCAACACGCCGTGCAATAAATTCTCCCCGAGCCGGTTTTATAAGGGGCTGCATTAGGACAGGAGAGTCACTGAAGTCTCCTGTAAATGATCTGGAACACTGAAGGAATGTGGTGTTTTCCATGAAGATCCCAGAGCGCAGAATGAAGAGCTCAGTGTGGCAGAATGATCCTGTTACCGGCGTCAGAAAACTCACAGTGAAGTCTGTCTGCACTTTCTGTTTTATTACCGTCAGCCTGGAATTAAATAAATATAAAACAGGAGGCGGACAGAATAAAACCTGACTTATTAGTTTGAAATGAAGTCAGATTCAATAAAATACACAAAAAATAATCGTGTTAAAGAACTGAAGTTTAGTGCACATACTCTGCCTGTCTATCACCACTGTGTGCTATGTTTTGCTCAGCCTCTTCCTCCTGCAGCAGGCGCTGTGATATGATGATACCTTTTATTGCTAAAATTCCTTTCATGAGCCCGATAATACAAACAAAGGGGAATTTTCATGCACATGCATTATGAGCTGCTTCATGGATCTCTGCTGTGTTGTATCATCCACCTCGGAGACGACGTTTGATAGAGGGTATTTCAGTTCAGACATCAAAAGCCTCGCTGTCAGACATGATCAGTCTGGGCTCTCAGTCCTTTCAGTGTTTAAAACAAGCTAATTTGAATTGGAAAGAAAATCAGACTGACAGGGGAGAGTTTAAAAGTTAATAAATGACGTTGCTTTTTTACATACAGATATGTCTGTAAAACGCTCGCTACGATTGGAAAACTGTTGCATGCTCTTCTGTTCTTTTCTTTAAAAGGATAATGAGCTAATTCACTAACACGCAAATTAAATTAACATGAGCAACAATAAGTTTAACACACCCTGACACACACACGCACACACACACCGCACAGCCATCCAAATACTACTTCAAACACACACTGAAGCTTCTCTCTGCTGTCAACATGCAGGGAAGCTGGAACAAGACCTCTATTGAGTGGACTGAAGAGGATACGTGTGTGTGTGTGTGTGTGTGTGTGTGTGTGGTTGGGCGTGGATGTGTGTTTGTGGTGAGCTGGGTGTTTCTTTATACAAAAGGCCATCTTAATTAAAGAAAGTGTTGTTGACCAACTGGAGGTGTGTGCACCTGTGTGTGAACTCCCATGTATGTGTTTGCAGTCTGGCTGGGTGAACACGTCTGTGTGTGTGTGTCTCACCTCCACCTGCAGCTCCTTGGAGGTGGCGGCCTGCAGCTCGGTGGGAACGGTGCACTCCAGCGTGTTTCCAACCAGAGTCAGACTCTCACAGCTGTGGTTGGAAACGGTCAGAACCTGACACTTCATCGCCTCCCTGTCCATCCGGTCACCCTGCAGCGGAGGGAAGGGCGAGAGGTGGAGAGAATAAACGACGATGGAAGGAAGGATGGCAAAAAGGGAGGAGAAATGGATTGAGAAACAGGGGGAGAGAGACCTGTGAGAGTCGACAATTGCAAAAGGGTCAACTTCCAGGCCTGCAGCATAGCAAGTGACTATTACTGAAAGGTCAAAGGTCAGTGTGTCCAGATAGTAGATGGAACGAACAAAAAATTCCATGTGAAAATAAGTGAATGCATGTACTTTTGGAAATCTGCACAGTAAGAAGACAAAGAGAGGGGGGGGGGGGGGGGGGGGGGGCTCTGTGCTATTGGCCTGTTATGTGGAGGGACCCTGTTTTAAGATGAAGGACCTTATCATACAGATGTTCTGCCTGTATGATGCACGTTCCTAAAAAGATTTGCAAATCCTTCACAAGGCACTTTGTTTGTTCACAGTGGAGGATGCACACTGTGTGGGGGCTGTTTGGGGATGGACGGGGGGCTAAAGTAGATATCTTACCGTATTTATAGGACTTTTCAATAAGTGAGATGTGCACATGGTTGACAAAATTACAGAGGTTTTATAGTCTGACGCCGTGGCTTGTTTAGGACATAACAGAAGGCTTCGACCGGGTTGGAAGAGCAGAAGCATCCTGAGTGAAGGAAATTAGGTGCAGATCTCTGTTCTTGGCAGAGCTCAGAGTGATTCATCGTGATCGAAAAGGACCGAGCATGAGCTGCTTGCTTGCTTCTGATATGAGTAAGACAGAGCAGCTCATTCTGTTCGTGTGACCTCTGCTGGGATGGCAGCAAACACCCCCCCCCCTCTGAGATCTGACTGGAAGCAAACACAGCCATCGTCCACGTGAGCGCGTGCAACTCAGTGAGCGTGTGCTGACGGGAAATGGCGAAAGCACAACGCGGCCTAATTTTCTTCTTTACGTCTCGTTCGCTTGCTTTCTCTTCTTGTTCACTCTTGTTTCTCTGACTCCATCTCTCTCTCTCTCTCTCTCTCTCTCTCTCTCAGTCTCTCTCTCTCTCTCTCACATAAACACACTTGTTTGAGTGCAGCAGAAGGCAATAAAGAGAATGATCACATTCCTTGCGTGACAGCTTGGGATTTTCCAATTTGACACAGAGTGGAGGCTCGCACCTGTTCCTGCACTCTCAAACACACACACACACACACACAAACACACACACACGCACACACACACACACACACACACACACACACACACACTGCAGTCCACACAGCAACACAAACCACCGATTCACCCACTTGCTCGCAATTAGGACGCACACAAAGACAACACTTTGTAACGGGATCATCCAATGCAATCCGTGTTTCCCGGCCGCAGGCGTGACGATACTGTACGCACAAACAACGGCGAGGAGTTTTTCAAACGATCTGAACGGCGTCTCAGTAAAACCACTCACTCTAAATAAACTTGGGATGGTAATTGAAACAGTGAGGTGCTTCTCAGTCTCCCGTGACGTTATCGGCAGCGATAAGAGCATGGCCGCGTTCCAAACCACAACAACAGCCCGGTTCTTTCATCTGCCGCCGCACTGGTGCGGAGCTGTCAGTCACAGCTAAATATTCCTTCATTTGTCGGTTATTGGCGGCCAGTTTGGAGCGAGAGTTATCAGATGGCACTAAATGAGCCCAGCATTCGCCCCTTACTGGAGGCCACTGCAGGGCAGGGTTATCAGATGGCGTTAAATGTGGCCTGTTTCGGTGCAATGGCTGGTACCATCCCCCCCTGGGTAAAAGCTGGGGGTTTGTCTGGGCTGAAGGGAGGGATGAAGGGGGGGTGGAGGTTGGGTCGGTGGTGGATTTAGCATCGGGGCCAAGGTCACGTCTGGGAAAAGAGCGAAAGAAGAAGGGAAAAAAAAAAAACGCAGCCAGGATCCCCTGCGAGAGTTTCAGCACAGCTGCCACAAACCGTCGAGCTGCAGTCAACAAAAAAACGAAAGAAAGAAAAGAGGAGAAATATGTATTTCATTGTGTTCCTAAAACAGGCTCTGGGGAACGTGGTGGCTTGTTTGAAAAGCAGCATTAATATGTCAAGAGCTTTGACCTCGGCAGCCAGAACAATGCAAGTCAACAGAGAGAATACACAGAGATGTATAGCGGTGGAGACGCTGGGATGGGGGTGTAAACGATGGGAAACAGACTCCACTTCCTGTTTTTCTTTCAGTATTGTTTCCTTCCCAACTTGACCTGGACCATGGAGGGCTGTACGTGTGAATGTGTGGACTGGGAGGCAACCAGCAGCGTGAACATCAACCTGCCAACTGCAGCTCTGAGTCAGAATAAAGTGCTGTGCTGTTTGCAGAGTTTAAAAGTCTCACAAATCTGTGGAGTTCGTTAAACACTGCAGCTCCGCAGACCCGTGGCAGCGCTGTTTGTTTGCTAGCAGAGCAGTGCACGGGTCTGGTTTCTGATTCCACTCGTTGGCTCTTGCTGTTCTGCGAAGCCTCTTAAGCTTTTGAAATTTTCTAGAGGGCATAAATATTAATGTCCTTACTTAACAACCGGACAGAGTTTCTGCTGGTGTCTTGAGTTTCTGCACCTGTTTCTGCAGGTGTCTGCCCTGCTGGAGTTCTCAGAAAGTTCACTCTTTACCAAAGGGTGCAGTTCTCTAGCTGGCTCACACCTCCGACCTCTTACCTCTGCTGTTAGAACTAGAGCTGAGCCTTTTTTCAGCCTTACAAAGGAGCTGAAGACCGAGGACGCAAACTGTTCTCTGACCTTGAGTTCCACGATGCTTTTGTTGTCCTTTGAGGTGAGCTTGGGGTCCTGGAAGAGGGGGTCCTCCACGTAGATGAGGTCCCACTGATCCGTCGAGTAGCCGTCCAGGACGAACGCCACCTTGGTGACCACGGGCGGCTGCAGAGCCAGTTTGGCCAGAGAGGGTGTGGTGCACTGGATGGAGGTCCGGTTCTCGCCATACACGCAGCTCTAGAGGAGAGAGGCGACACAGGTTGAAAAACTGCACACCTGGCCTGCAGGTACACTCACATGTTCCGTGTAAATGCAGGCTGGGGTTTAGTCATACTGTTCGCACACGTGTTGATGTCTGCAGGGAAGCTGGAGTATGTACGTGTGGTCGTAGTCACATGAGCACAACCAAAGGGAACACGACCACCTGTAGGTGCTGCAGCTAATGTGAAGAACGTGCACACGTCTTCTTCTACTATTGTTATTTTCTTGCTAACAATACAGGAATACCACCAATATCATCATGATATGTGCATGCAAATGCTGTTCCTGTGGGTGTGTGTATTGCATTTTGACTGCACAGGAACCATACTTCAACTGTAACTGATTGAGAAGAAGCATTCATGTTTCCAAATTTTGAATACATCATCGTGCAAGCTCTCTGCACCCTAAAGCATTGTCAAGCAAACACTGCCAAAGGTTTGCACTGCTGCACTTGCACTGCACTGACCTCCATCATACATACAAAACATCAACCCCTTACCTGAAACTATCTTCTATTAACCTGGTCATACATCTCAATTAGTCCCATGAAGAGGTGAAAGACCAAAACTGCTCCACACCTTTCACTTTTTCATGATATTTTGGTCCTGTAAAGTATAATGAAACCGGTACGCACGCACACAGACACTGTATACACTCCCTACATAAAGAGATTAAACACCGCAACCTTCCTGAGGTTCTGCTCAGAGTAAAGCCTCCCTCCAGGTCTTCTCTCCGTCACAATGCAGAACGAGCAAGCAGTAATCCGCAGTAGCTTTTTTTATACTCGACACACTGAATGAGACGCCACTGCTGTGTTTACACGCGTGGCCTGCAGGCACAACAGAGTTTCATCCCATGTTGGATTCAGCCCACAAAGGCCTCCCAGCTTTTGTGCTCATTAAGACCGCCCAGTGAGAGCCAGAAAGCTCAGAAAACACCCTAAGCCCTGTTTTATTGAGGTGTGGCAGAGTTTCAGCTTGTCTGAAGAGAGCACGGGTATCTAACAGGGACATCTCCTGTGTTCACATGGCAAAGATCTGAAACTCCTGGGCCTGCGTTAAGGTTTGACCCGGCCTTGTATCGGCTGCTCAAAGAGGAACTCTGAGAGCTTTCCTCACTTAATTTTTTTGCCACATGCAGTTATTTTGGGAAATGCAGCGTTGTACTGATAAGGCGGCACAGAGCCACAGACTCACATAAGGGAAATTAACTTGTGCAGAAGAAAGTATGGCAGAGGTCATGTAAGCACTAGCCAAATATAGACTGGTGTGCTGAACACTCAGATACCAGCTGGATACCTGCAGCTCACTCATTCTATTAAAATGTTTAGTCAGAAACTTTCTGCTCATTGTTTATTATGATAGAAAATATAATTGACTTTGGCACATCTAACTAAACTGGCTCATCGCCAAATTATCTGCTTTTTGTTACCAAACCAATCACTGTTTGAAATCTGTCAAACTGTAAAATGTGGCTCATCTCACCCAGCTGTCAGGATTTCATGAAGACACACACAAGTGCAAAATCCAGTGTTGGTTAAAGGCTTGAAATTCAACATGTTGTAAAACTCACACTTTTATACCGTGCAGTAAACAGCAAAGTCACTGATCCGTCCACAGTTTCACAAACAGAGTGGGAGGGAATTTGGGGAAGGAGCCGTCCAGGAAGGGAACAGCATCCAGACGGGGGTGTTACTGGGATCCAGATCTGGGGCAATGTTCCCAGAAACAAGAAATCACAGACAGACTGAAAGAGGTATGGGAAATAAATGGGCGCACTAATCTGAAAGCTGTTGTTTATATGACTTGACAAGAAACAGTAATAGGAGCAGTTAAGAGGCCAGTGGTGTTGATAAAGTGATCGATCATCCTCTTTTCTGCCCGTCAGTCTGCTCCAGAATTTTCGCTTCCATGTGGGAAACCTGAGGCGAGGATGAAGGGCGGATGTGATCTATCACTGCAGAAATTGTGGTTTATTCATCATGCAAAGCAAATACCAATGTGATATGAGCGATACGAAAGCTGTTAAAAAGTGTGATGGCATGATAGTTCCTGTCACAGGTGCGCTCGCGACTAACCGGACTCGTCCGGCTGCACGCTGAGAGATCAATGCCGATGTTTGCGCTGCGGTGGCCGGTGATAGAGTGTGTTTGTCTTCTGGGCTACAGAGGCTGACGTGTCCTTGAGTCCACGTCCCATGAGGACAGGAGGTAGGAAAAAAAGATGCTCAGATCAATGCGCCTAACCTTTGAACACAACAAATGCCACATTTACTCTGCTGTTCAGTGAGTGGGCGCTTGTTGCCGTGGCTGTTTAATTGATTCACAATGACTGATACTGAGAGAGCAGAGAGGGAAGCAGGGCTTGAGGATCCTTCTGGACATACTGGCCTTGGTGCAGTCTCACAGTTTTTGATCCAGAAACACACACATATATTCAATTTCACAGTGGTCACAAGGAGCAAAGCGCTGATCTGACTTTAAGCTAGGCTGGGAAACAACTTTTCTTCTCCAGACCTTTTTCAGATAAGCTACTGTTTGCCTTCTAAAACACCGTTATAAAAGCCAGAATAAGCAACTTTTCCCCAATTCCTGTAGCTTCCTATTAGTTTGCTCACTAAGAGTGACAGGGTTCGACATGAACACTACTTTCTTCCAAGTTTGGTTATTTCACAAGACATTTGGTTAATGCTCTTGTCACAGGTTGTGCTTTCTTTCTGCAGCACTGCTCATTTCATGAGGTTTAGCCCCATCTGCACTTTATTCATATGTTTATTTTGTGAAATAAATCCTCTTGGGACCACCCTATGTGGACCACGACTTGATGACAAAGAAGAAAGTTGGGAACCACTGCACTGTGAACTTTGGTCTGTAAAGTGCGTTATGCTCCAAAAAAGCAGCCCAACACGCTGACTTCCAACACGCTGATTGATATCTGAGTCTCCGGGGGAGTCGCTTTGACTGCAGCAGCAGCAGCTCTGTCGAAGTATCGCTGAAACTTCCTCATACACTTCCCAACCTGACTCCCCAGCGAGCTGTAGCGGACCAGATGGACACACACGAACACGCACCCGAGGCTACAGGCATCCGCGAACGCTCGAACACAGGCAAAAACACATGTAAAACACACACACGCAGGCGTATAGAATGTGTGTGTGTGTGTGTGTGTGTGTCTGAGGGTACCGCTGGGTCGCCCAACAAAAGCAATCCAATTAACCTCCCTCCTCCACACACCAATAAGGAGCGAGAGGAGCAGGGCTGCAGGGTAAACCCCCTCTCCACCGCTCTCCCAGGGGTGCAGCCGAAGGAAAAATATCCTGTGAATTAGTGGAAACCTCAGTCAGTTTCATTGTTCAGTAGATGTCTCCTCTTATTTAAGGTTGAGGAGGCAAAGGCGCTGGAGGTTGGGAGCAGCTGTAAATACAATCGCTCGCGGAGCCGGGCAGCGAGCGGGCCGAGAGGTTTACTGTGGGGTGATGAGAGAAGCAGCGATCCCGAAAACCTCCGCCGTCCCTGAAGGATCATTAGCGTAACAGCCTGCGAAAAAGTCAAGTCATAACGGAGCTCCCACGTACAAAAGTGCTTGTCAAATCTAGAGTGATTTATACCCGTGGAGCTTTCTGCAGTTTCCTACCCTGCTGTGTTGCTATTATTGACTTTGGATTTAAGGGCTCCAATTCAGACATGTCTTTGCTTATTATCTTGATTCTTCAGGAGTAAATTTCACTCTTTCCTCTTCTGCATCAGATGTTTTTTTACCTGCACATAATGTGTTTCGCATCTCGCTCTGTTTTGCGCCCGAATGCTTCCCCTGTTTGTGCTTTAGACTTCGCTCTTTGCTATTGTGCAAACGAGCAAACACTCACCTACAGTAATCAATCATTTACTGATGTTTTTCTGAGCTGCAGGTTCTCACGTTTGAATCCAAAATCTGCAAAATCTCCAAGATGCGATCCAGTCCTTGGCCCAAGTTTGACCACATGCAATCTTTCTAAAACAAACCTTTGTTTGTTTGTCCCATTAGGACTCCACATGATATGCGCATAACAAAGCTACACAGCACGAGAGGGAAGTTGGCTGTGATGTCTATGCTGAGACTGCCATTGTGAGCCATGTTGCACATCAGTATTACGACTGATTCATGCCAGAAGAAGAAGAAGAAACTCTGAAATGCAGCGTTTGTCAATTATGCAGCAAAGCTCTGGGACACGGTACCTGCAGATATCAGGGAAGCAGCTCCTTAAATATTTTAAAAACTTATCTTTTCAGTTTAGCCTTTAACTAGCTATGGCTTTCCTGAAACCTTGGTGCTTTGCTTCGCACTGCTGCACTTCATTTATTTATTTATGTTGTATTTTACCCGATTTTATGCATTCAACAGGTTCTAGTTTTCTATCTTCCATCCCTGTTTTTATGTTCCTTAAATGTGTTTTTAATGTGAAGCACTTTGAGCTGCATTTCTTGTATTAAAAGTGCTGTACAAATAAAGTTTATTATCATTATTTATTGCAAGTACCTTGATTAACTATATCATCCTGATGTTGTGATATATGTGAGCCTATGGCACACACAGCTTATCTGTTGAAAAGAAAACACACAGACGAAGACAGATCAAGCTATAAACTGTTGATCTACAAAAAGAAGCTGCAGCAGGAGCCTCCAGATTAAACGACCTCTTCACAGGTCGTTTCATGTTTCGCAGCATGTTCTACAAATTCATAAATTATGTACAAATGTCCCACGCAGGAACAAAAGAAATGGTCGTCTGGTAGAGATGTCTTGCAGCGATAAGCAATCGTTCAGCTGAGGCCAAAGCATGACAGCACTTCCAGTTTGATGTGTCCATACGACGACAGATGCCTGCTTCCATGTCCTGTTTTACATTAATAAATCGACATGTTGCTCATCCACTTCCAGTCACTTCCTTCTCTCGGACACCCCCCAGCTGTGGGGGGTATGGGAAAGGAACGAGGCTTCACGAGGCATTCAGGTGTCAGCTGGAGGGATTTAGCCCGCTGGGATGAGAGAGGAAGAGGAGCCTGACAAGGAACAAGCCGATGTGTGAGTGGAGGCGACAGGTGTCTGGCTATCTGTGATGGTGCAGCCTGGCGGAGCGGCGCTGGTCTGAACTCCCCGAGCTTCGTGAGTGACCTGCGAAGGACTTTTTTTGCTGCTTTTTTTTTGCGTATGCGCAGCCCTCTTTAGCTTTGCGACCATGCCAGCTTTTCACGACGGATCTCTTTCATGTTTGTGGGAAAGCTGAGATTGGCTGAGACCAGGCTTTACTGGAGATCTGAGAGGCAGATATCAAGTCAACGCTGGAAGTTTTTCCTTTTCTTCTTCTCTGTCATGCTCTATAGCTCCAGCTGAGAGCTCTGAACCTCTGCTGCTTCCCCTCGCCAACCTGCTTCAGCCTGAAGATCTCACAGATTCTCGTCTGACTGGAGAGACTGAAGCGAGCTGCGGCGGCTTCTTGTCAGAGACCGAACCAATTGCAAGGCCGCCGTTTAGGTTTATGAACGCAGCTCTGGAGGCATGACAGCCTGGCTCACATTACCCAGAGTTCCACTCTGCTGGCGATGGAAACCTCTGGGATGTGAAAGATCCTTGCCTCTATTTTGAGGGGTTAAGACAATAAGACACTTATACTGTCCCTTCCCAGGCTGAGCCTTAACTCATCCCGTTTACTGGAAGGAATTTAACAGGCGACAGCTGGGGCCCTACGGGGCATGATCCCATCCTAAATCATTAGTAATGATAGTCTTATTTTATACAGGCTGCTCACTTCATGCTCTCCCTCTTTCTCTCGCTGGGAGGCTTGAAATTTCTTTTTGCCGTTTCTCTCTGGTCTGTTATTCCAGTTTAAACTATCAGGTCAGGTTTGCTTCAGTCATCCTAGAGTCATTCATTCCTCACAGCTTAGCAGAGAGGGTTTCAAAAAAGTTTTCAGAGTAAAAAAAAAAAGTTTGCGTGATTTTAAAGCCAGTCGCAGCATGTGCTATTGACTGGAAAGTGAAATGAGCCCTGACTACTGGAGCACCAGGTGACACATAAAGCACTCGAACACACTGAACGACCCTGTGGGTCTAAGATTACGGTTGAGGTTACAACCGCTAATCTTGGCTGTAACTTTCAATCACAGTTCAGAACAAACCGAAAAAGCACATTTTGGGCGTTTTTTTTTACGTGGCAGCAAAAATTTAATTTTCTGTAATTTCCATCTGTAAGAAAATGTTTGTTAAATTATACCTGGCTGGCAGGCGACACCTGAAACACAGTTCCAGTCTGTTAACTGGTGTTCTAAATGAGTGAGCAAAGTATATTAAACTGCAGGTAACCATAGCAACGGTGTCTCTGCTTTGTCCTGTGTTACTCACAGGTGAAACAGACCAAACCATGAGTTAACTTGACTCACAGTTTCAACACAGCTTCACCTGGTGCCACAAAAAGTGGGTAAAGAAAAATGAAGTAATACAATAAGGGCATTGTGGGTAAAAAGCAACTATGTACCATTTTTTTTTTACCTTTCAACTGTTTTTTTTTAACCTTTATTCATCGTCAGGGAGTTGACCAATCATCCTGCGTCAATACAAACAGCTGCACACATTCACACCTGGAAATGTCCACTCGCAGCAGCCATCACCTACTGAGCCGACCCTCAGAGCAGCTGCTGAGGGACGTGAGCAGCGGTCCAAATACTCGCTGGGTGAATCCGGGATTCGAACCAGCAGTTTTTGGATCACAAGCCTGATTTCAGAGTCCTCAAGCTGCATCTGTTCGCGCTGTTTGTGTGTAACGAAGCCTGAGCTCCCCAGAGACCCATCAGCCACTGACCTGAACACAGGTCAATGACCAGGGAAAGGAAAACTGAAAGATGAGACACTGCAGAGGGTGTGTGTGTGTGCGTATGTGTGTGTGTGTGTGTGTGTGTGTGAAAAAGAGAGAGACAGACAGAGGAAGAGAGACAGATCAGAGATAAAGGGATATTGTGTCACTAAGGTTTGAGATGGAAGTCTTATTCCATGAGTGTACACGTTCTGTATCAGTGTGTGTGTGTGTGTGTGTGTTTACTGAGTGTATTATTATCTCCTGACTGAACCTGCAGCAGCGTGTGCCTCAGGATGACAGATAGCATCATTACAAAGCACTGCTTGTCCTCAAACCGCCTCCCAAAGGCAAACATCACACACACACACAGAGAACAACACACTTCATGTTAACAAAAGGGCTGTTTGCTTGTTAGGACTCACAATATGTCACCTTCACTCAAAGCACACACACACACACACCCAAGAAGCCACTTCTATCATCTAATAAAGTGCACATTGTTAAAAAGCCACAAAAATGATCAATATCTTGAAATTGGTGAAAACATTAAAAATTTCGACACGTTTATAGAGCAAAAAAAAAAAAAAACTTCTATCAACTCTTCCTGTTGCGACATATTTTGTTTCAGTCCAGCTAATGTACAGCAGGACTCCACAAGAGCTTGAATTACTTCTTTACAAGGAGAATTTTGTGCAGTTCAACCGATAAAAAAGGTGCTCCGTTCCTCTCTTCTCTTTCAAAGGCTGCGGGATCATTTCAGCAACAACTGCAATGAAACCCAAGCTGTGAGCCCGTTATCCAAGCGCGTTATGAGAGTGGATCAGACGGTCAGTAAGTTCACATAGAGGGAAGCCGCGGCGGGTAGTTTCTGTGGTCGGTATTATTACCGCAGACAGCGCTGACTCTCGTCTGGCTGCAACTTTGGTCGCACTGCACAACACTGGCCAAAGGAATATTGTTTTTCCTCCTGAATGTTGTGTGTTAGGAAGTGAAGGTCGACATCTTCCCATGGAGGGTTGCATGCAGTTATTAAAGATGTTCCAACAAAAACCACACGGACAGAGAGAAGCACAGCACAGTTCTGCATATCCTCGATTTATGTATATTGTCATAAAGAAGCAATTTTATTGAGGATAATTCAACTATATTCGAATATAAATCAACACTTTCTCTAGAAACGACTGTCTTGAGTATCTCGAAACATGAAATAAAGGCGATCCCTGCGCTAGAATCAAGCTTAATTTAAGCTGCAGATCCTTCTCACTTTTTTTAAAGAAAATAAAAACTCAAACACAAGTTGAGCCGACACATTTTTGCAGTGAGGTGGAAACACCGTCTTCTGTTCATCCCCCATCCTCCTGTTCAGGCAACACAACACAGAAGCTGTAGGAGTCTAGCTCTGCATGCCTGGGATCAGCCAGTCGCACTGATGAAGCCTCTAAATGTCTTTATGACTAAACACATAGCAAGTCCCGCTGCCTTTGACTTATGACCTGGATGACTGGGAATCGGCACAGACTCATAAATGCCATGTTATATACATTTAGCACCTTTTTAAGACCCCTTATAATTAAGCTACATCAATTTGAGACGTTTTAAGGGCCTGCAGACAGCGCGCTGAAAGGCCGGTGAGCGTCAGGGTCGGATAATTTAAAACACCTTCAGGCCATCGCCGTAAAGGCCAGCCAGGCTAACCAAGCGATGACGTGCTTCAAGCATGCGTGCGTGTGTGTGTGTGTGTATCATTTTCCTGCAATAAGTAGAATTAAGGCTGACGGAGGTGAAGAGAGCCAGAGCATCCTAAAGGCCTCGCTCTGCTACCGTACCTGCGTCAGAGGTGACAGCTGGATCCGACAGATCAGACTGTGGATTTTCCATTTCCTGTCCTCTCATGTTTGTCCGACACTTTAGCTCTTTTCCGTTGTCGAGAACTCTTTTTTTCTTCTTGATGGTTTTTGGAGGGGGGCGTTAGTATGTATAATGACAATACCATGCATGTGACAGCGAGCTAGAGGAGTTATTCAGCTTTGCCTGCTGTTCATCTTGTGCTTTGCTAATCTTTTTTTTTTAACCAGATAGATCCAGGATATAAGGAGCCAGAGGGACTAAACTACGGAACTAAAACATGTTTGTGTTTGCACAGCATCTCAGGAACTGCAAAGATGAAAACAATGGCTTTATTTATGATGTCAGTTTAAGGTTTGAACAGGTGCTGGAAAGGAGATGAACAGGGATGTATAAGGGGGTGTTTCATTCGTATTTCTCTCTCTACACAAATGTAGTTTCAGTGTTAACAGCATTAAAAGAATTTCCCATCCCAAGTGCTAAAAAGTAGCTGCTGTATGGTTGACCCTGCTTCAGGGTCTTCCCTGTTTGCAGCCTGGAAACTATTCCCTCAGGAACAGGAGGTTTTTAAGAGCCTGCATTGGGTCCTTACAGTCAGAGAGCAAGCACTCGTTGTAAGCTGCATTGGATAAACCCGTCAGCTAAATAAATATTAAGTCATGTGAAATCTAATGCATGAAAAGCACCGTGAAATATTTCTGAGTTCCAGGAATCCTCTTCTCAAACTGGGCAGGCTGTGCAATCTTTGTAATCCAAATGACGGACAACGCATTTTGGGCTATGAAACCCTTCTTGCACTCACCACATGAAACACCTCAGCATCCTGACCGGTGGTGAGGACCATCTGGGGCTGGAGGCCGGACTGGAGGAAGAAGCCGTGAGCCGCCACCGTGCAGCCTCCGCTACAGCGAGGGGGGGGAGAACGGATGTTAGCATCGGCCTCAGACGGAGACACAGTAGATCCCCACTGGGAGGGACCTGCTGTTAGCGTTAGCAGTTTAGCCACTCATCACCTCCTACTCGTTTCCTCCGGCTGTAAAACTACAGCTTTAATCTGTCTCGGCTCGTCCGCAGATATCCTCAGCTAAAAATCGCCCTCGCTTTCTTTCTCTATGTCCTCTTTTTAGGCGAAGGAACATACAAGAGCACAACTTTGAAGGAAATCTGTCCAGCTGGAATTGTGATCTTTAAAAGCAGCTCAACACAGGTCAGCACACACATGGAGGATAACTGTCGCTCTAACCTGACGAAGGAGCGCGACGGCTGGATGCTGTTGATGATCGGGTCCTGGTTGTAGGTGAACAGCACAGGGGCGTGGCGCTCCACCCAATCCACCATCAGCTTCACGGGCTGCTTGGAGGGAACAGCGTGCGGGGGAGTCTTACAAGTCAGCATGCTCGACGACAAGCTGATGGTGGAGATTGGGGTGGGGGGGGGGGGGGGGGGGGGTGGGGGGGGGGTTGAGGGGAATGAGTAAACACACAGGATATATTCTTGTGTTAGCACGTACAGTGGTGGCCATTGTTCAAGCCTCAAGCAGATAATTCCCGAAGACTCCTGCTTGAGCGGGAAAGGAGACACAATGAGGAAGTGACTGAATACATGAGACAAAAAGAACCACTAACAAATCCTCCAGGCTGAATTTGTCCCAGTAAAATTACAGCAATGCCAAGGGACACTGGAGTATGTGTGTGCAAACAATTCCTCCACAGTATGTACAGTGCAACCTTCCAAATTCCTTTCTAAGAACGGAAAAAAAGAAGGCAGATGCTTGATATGCAAACTTTTCCTGCTGTGCAGTGGGCCAGGACAAGAAATGTTGCAGAAAAGAAAGAAAAGAACGGATAAAAAGGCGACAGACCTCTGGATCTTACAGGCTGCCTTCCCTATCGTCACCTCTCGCCTGCTTCCAGTGTCCAGGAAGGCTCCTCTGATGGTCAGCATGGTGTTCCCAGACTTCGGCCCGAATGTCGGGAAGATTTCGTGGATCACAGGGTCCTGGATGCAGAGACCACCAGACATGATGAATAGCTGTTTACATGCTAGTTCTCTACTTCATCAAACTTAAATTTACAGTACGACACATGCCACATGCACATATGTTGTTTTTGTGTCTTTTCCAAACTGGCTCATGAACTTCTTGAAACATACGCAGATTTTTTTAAAAAGTTCAATCAAAAGAAAGAAAAAGCACCACTCTTACCACGAAGGTGAAGCCCTCCATCTTGGCTACCTTGTGGCCACTGGTGACCTTCACTGTGTGTCCTGATGGGGTGAAGTTCCCACTGAACACTGGGGAACACTGAATCTCAGTCCACCTAGACACAACCCCCCCCCAAACACAACACAGAGCAGGCATTATACCCCGAGCCACCCGGCATTTAGCCTAATTCAATGATGATCTACTGCCCTGCAGTAGTGCACAAAGAGGCCATCTTCATCTGGCATCGGTGGTGCTGTTTTTATTTTTTTCCCCCCCAATTTGTAATGAGGTTGTTTGTAGTGAAAGCGCCTTTTGAATGGGACATGGCCCCGGTGGATTTGGGAGAGTGGAAAGTCTGGATGCAGCGATTTTTCCCAGCAATTTTTCAGTTAGAGGAGTCATGTGTTGAATGCGGCCGGCGGAGAGAGAGGGAGGGGGGCTTCTTAACATTCTTTCTTCAACACAATAAGCTCTATTAAACCTGCTCTGCCCCTATAGGACGCCAGCGTACGGGTCCCTTTACCTCACAAACACCCACCACCGAACACACACTGTCTCTCTCTGCCTCTCAGAGGTGCCTTTTCAGATGCTCGTCTCAAAATGCACACACAGTGCAAAGCATCGGCTTTCCACGAAACGCACGCCGGCCCGGGATGCGCTTAGCATGACGCGGACGCTGCGTGCTTCCCGATCCACAGCACACACACACACACCTGTTGATGCTCTCTTGTCTGGAAAGTCTGCAGGGAGCCCCCGCCACCTCCATGGTCACCAGAGAAGGCTTGAAGCTCTCCGTCTTGTCGAAGCCGAAGTTGCGGCCGCACACCGTCACCATCGTAGAGCCTCGTATTGGTCCAGACGTTGGGAAAACCTACAGCACACACGCATTGTAAGCATTTACTCATCGGTTCGAGGTCATCATGATAAAATGAAGCATCAGCAGTGACTACAATCTAATGTTACAGATATAACTAATGCAACTTTTGCCATAAATTCTTCACTTCCTGTTTCAAAGAGGATGTAGCTGCTCCACCACCTGCCTGGTGTTGTTCCAGGTGTATTTGTTTTCTCATCTTTGCTGGGAGGTTAAACATTATGGGTGTTTTTTTTCCCTAAGCCCACCAGCTGCCATGGTACGGATCCTTGAACCTGATCTGAAACGCCAGTGTCTACAGTCTACATGAAGCCTGATGGCGACTCTGAAAGTCTTCCAGTGGAGCTTCATTCCTTCTATAGATTGACCGCTGCCATAATTATATTCATCATGCAGCTTGTGGATAGGCTTGGATTTTGTTTCTGGAAGTTTCTTGTGCTAAAGCTTCTTTAAGCATTTAACTGGTTTACCTGCTAGATCAACAATGCTGCCACTTACTGCAGTAAAAGATTTTAGAAAAATAAACTGGCACTTGGAAGATCCACCAGCTAAGTGTTGTGTAAGAAACAACCTTTCTGCAGTGAGTTCCAGCTCTTTTCATAATCCTGCCTGTTAAAACAGGCCCAGAGGAAGAGAAGCTTTTACAGGTTCTTGTCCTGTTAACCCATTTTGTTGCATTCAGGGCAGTGGAGGGTTTGTTTCTGGAGACAACCTGACAGCATGGGGTGCAGCATTAAAGTCATAAAGAATGAACACCACCCACACTGAGCTCGGTAAAGCCTCACAGTGCCAGAGCGGCGTTAAGTAGGACAGCGCTGCTGTTTCAGGAGGGACCACGACTGCTGAGACAAATACTCTGCAGACGCACAGGGTGAGAGAGAGTTTGAATAAAGTTTAATTTGATCACGTGATCGGCGTCCCAGTAAACTGACGCAGCAGCAAAGACGTGAGCTCACCTTAGTGATGACAGGTGCGCAGTAGTCCTGCGTCCAGAGGGAGGGGGAGGGACACTGGCCGGCTCTGGTGCAGCGTCCGTCACACCAGCCACATTCGGTCACCCGTGACGACAGCAAACAGGAAGTACAGGTGGTCAGCTGACCACAGCCGGGGCCAATCAGAGGGACCTTAGTGATCTAGCAAGAGGACAGAAAACATAGATTAAATGTTTCTTAATTCCTGTCAGACACAAGAACAAAGTGTGCCAGATGGAAAGAGATTAGAAGAAGAAAGGAAAAATGTTTGGGTGCAGAACGCTGGCGGCGAGCCTGCAGGAACATCGTTCTCTGTTATTTACTGCCTCTGCTCTGCTGTTGTTTTTCTGCTCTCAGTGAAAGATTGTTTTTCTCACTAATGTAAGAAATTTGTCAGGATTATGTTCTGGTTGTGGCTCAGAGAGGAACGCGGGACCGTCTGATCCTACTGAATGTGTAGAACAGCAGTATATTCTCTACATGGCACAGCCGTTTTCTCAAACCTCTTCCCAGTTTGCAGAGGATACAACCAAGAAGGACTTTTCTGCGTCTACAGCCGCTTTTATCTGGATTAAACAGTCCTAACAAGCAAATATACATAACTTTATGTTTGAGGTAATATCAAACGTAAGTCTTTGTCTGACTTTTTATAACCGAATAATGAAATCTAAGAAGTGTCATGACACTTATTTGATTCAAGGCAACACTATACTATTGTTTCTGATGTTTATATGTGTGTAATTTGTATATTGTCCTTGTTTAGGCCAATATTTGGAAAGTAGCTTGTACTGAAGATGATGGGTTATACAGAAACAAAGAAACCATCTCCTTTTGCAATTATCCTTCCAACTCTGCATTATTTTACCTGCTCAATTACAACCATCATTTTTACCAGTTTGAATATCTTTAACACTCACAGCAATCCTTTTTGTGGCACGACACCCACCTTGTTTCCTGTGGCCATCAGCAGAGCTCCATCCGAGTGGTCAGCGTCCAGCAGCGTCACGCTGGCGGAGACGGGTCTCGAGTCCAGACGGACGTTCACATGAGGAGACGCAAATCTGGAGAACAGCACCTGAAGGACAGAGGACGCGTTAACGCAGTCGTCTTAAAGGGGAATTTCTAAACGTAACGCTACAACATCGTCACGACTCAGCTTACATCATCTCACGCTGACTGTAACTGAAAATAACAATAAAGTCAAATAACAGAGCATGAAGGTAGCCGACTGCAGGCGAGCTCCAACAGACACATGAAGCATGCAGGCAACCAGACACCATTCAAAATTTGGCCGATTCAAGTATTGAGTTATTGGCACTGATCAACAGATCCCTTATGGACATTTTTTACTGTAAAATTTCAATCATTCAGTCACCAAAACATCTTCACAGAAGACTCCACGTGTAGAAGTAGAAATCATACAATTCCTGTATGATATAACATAATCTGTCAGGAATTAGGAGCAGATGACACCTTAATCTGTTTGTTCTTTATTGGATGGTCAGCTGCAGTCAATCCTTTGAATTTCTCATTAAATAATCACAACCTTTTCTCATACAGTGGCTCCATTTGATGCCTAACTGTGTACGCTCATTTTTTAAAAAAGCAACCAGCACGCAGGTCAGGTGAGGACACCTGGCTCCGACGTGGGATCTTGTTCACTCGTCACCGCAGCTTTTCATTGTCGCTGTGTTTATTTGGAACGCTTCGCAACGTTGGTCATGGCACACAGCGTACATTAAATGAGAGGAACACATGATCTGGAGTCAACAATGGATCCGCAGCATCACCTGAAGACGAATCAAGCCACGAGGGTGAAAAAGCGGACGACACACCTCGACCGGGAGCTGGTGAAGGAAAGTGATCCGGGTTGTGTCATCTTGTCCTGTCAAAGGTCTGGTTTTTATTTTAGATTATGCGTCATTTAGAGGGAAAAACTATACTTTAATACATTTAAACTCCTGTGATGTTTTTAGTGCTTTTAAAAGAATCATAAAGTCGGCTTTATGTTATTTGTCTAAAACGACCAAACAAAGTCACACTTGACATTTTGGGAGATTCCGTCTTTTGTTATCTCTCTGAGAGTTTGATAGAAAGAAAGAACAATATCAATTTCACTTCTGTGTGTTCAGTAAACAAACTGATCCAGGACCTGTAAAGCCTCGCTTAACAAACACTGGAAGAAGAAACAGCGAACGAGCCATCAATTGGGGCCTCAAACAACAACAAAGCTGCTTTTTAAACATCTTTTTCTGTTTTTAACATGTGTAGAAACAGAATACTCAGAAACCGCTAATACAGAAAATGTATTAGTGACTGTAGCTAACAAGACACTGCATGTAAAGTTGCAGTTGGATGGCGTATATATTCTGAGGTGATTTCTGCTGCCTGCTTCCAGCTAAAACATAAAACACTTCATGCATCAACTGTTTAAACACAGACAAAATTAGACGTTGTCCCTCCAACGCTTAATAAGGATATTTAAAAAACGGGTTATTTATTTAATCACAAGTTTAAGAGCTCTAAAACTGGTCAGCTTCAGCCTTTGCAATGCCTGCAGTCTTGAATTAACATTTTATCTGAAACACATCACTGTCTGTATACTAATAAGCGGTAAATATCTTTGGCTAAGAGCTAACTTTTAAGAGAGACTCTCAAACAAACTTCTAACACGGTTCAGAGGGAATTGGCACACTGATTTCAGGGCAAAGAATAAGAAGACGCAGCCGGCGGTGGAAACACTGTGTTCTCAGACACACACACACACACACACACACACACACAGATGCACGAGTCTGCACAGACGGTGTCACGCATGCACACACAAACACTTTAAATAACACACAGGTCATACGTCATAAACACACACACTCCAACGTACCCACACCCACAAACACACACCCACACCCGCACACCTGGAACTGCATTTATCATTTGCGGTTACGCTGCAATTACAGGCCTGGGAGCAAACAGAACAGAACAGGGTCTCTAATGGGGTGTGTGGTTGCTCCAGTTACATGAAGCCCTCTAAATTATACCATTCCCTCCATCACACACACACACACCCACACACACACAAACACACACGCAGAAAGACAGAGTCCATGGACAGACACAATCTTTCTGCCATGTCAAGATGGAGTTGCAGTGCGACATTTATAATGTCAGCAAAATCAATCTCACACACACTCACATGCACACACTGACACACACACAGCACACACCTGGCTGCCCGTAACACACCGATGCTGCAGGGATGGGAGTTATGACATGTGTGTATGATTTATGACTAAACCAAACACCGTACAATGCACTTGAAGATTTTTCCAGCCACTTAATAAAAGTTAGTGTGTGTCAGTAAATACCCACAACCCTCTGCGCTGTAAATCTGAACTGTGAGTTTGCTGATTGGCTGATGTACTGCTCGCCCTCTCCTCGCCCTCACAAATGCCTTGTTTTCCAGCGTCATTCCTCCCACTGTTTGAGCCTCATGATCAACGTTAGCTTTGTAACAGCGAGTATAATGGGTGGCTTTCCGCTGGGGACGAGGCCATACAACAGGCATCTCTCTGGAGGTAATAGCGGTGTAAATTACAGCTTATTGTATTAAGCAGGCGGGGGGAAGTTTGGCCTATAAACACGGCCACTGTGTTATTCCCACAGTGGCCCAACTGA
The DNA here is from genome assembly GCF_017976325.1 of Chelmon rostratus. Lineage (NCBI taxonomy): Eukaryota > Metazoa > Chordata > Actinopteri > Chaetodontiformes > Chaetodontidae > Chelmon > Chelmon rostratus. Next base: position 26,094,132 of record NC_055663.1, read on the forward strand.
AGCCGAGGGATACACTTCCTGAGAGGGGGGGTACAACGCTCTATTTCTTTCACTGCCTCAACTCCATGTTCCATCTTGTCGAGTCCACTGGGAGCGAGCAGGAAACTGAAATACATGAAAAGTTGACAAGTTCTTTTTATCATCTAACAATGAAATGAGCCGCCTGAGCAAAGACGACCATCCCTCTCTCAGACTCTTTATGTAGCTTCGCTTCGGGGGAGGGCAGGTGGCCGGAGGGTCGTCAGTTCAAGCGCGCGCATTGGAAAATCATTGCTGGGAAGGCGAACGAGGCGCTGCAGTCACACAACTCGGGCCTGCTGTTGGCAGCAGCTCTGTCCGTTGTGACAGAATTTACTGAAAAGGATAAGTGCTGAGATTTAGGAATGAGGTGACGTCTTTGCACAGAATAGAGCACAAAAACACACAAGTTTACTTATCATAGCACTCTAACATATTAACAAAGTCACACCCACCTGAAATCTGGGCAATAATCCCTCATTGACAGGAAAACTCTGTGCCCACACATCTGCAGCAAGTACTTGGGCATGCATTTAAAACGTGCACAAAACAGTGTGCTTATTATTCCCTGCTCATGCACTGTATTATATGATGAATGAGCATCTTCACAGATGTATTACATGGTGCATTTCTGTCATAATTAGCGTTGGTATTGTGATTTGATGTTGTTGTCCTGTTATGTGCTTGAGGTTTTGATCTCAATGTGACTTCCTAGTTAAATAAAGTTTGTGGATTTCTTTTGCTTTTTGCTTTATGTTTCTTGGAAAGTGAGCTTTTTAAACATCTGTCCTGCTTGGTCTCTCTCTAACACTTAGCGGTATGATAGCTAATGTGCTAAAGTGAGCAAATATTCCCTCTGTCGGAGCTTTCTGTCTCAATGACGGCAGAAAACGCTCGATTAAATGGAGTTCTGCAGCGCCGGACAGCTGCTCTCCTCTTCAGACCTTCTTAAACCCTTCAGCTAAAACAATGAAATTCAGCCAATTCAGCTGACCACAAAAAAACAAAACAAAAAGAGGAGGAAGAAACTGAAGCAGGGCCTGCAGGAGGTAGGGGGGGGGTCCTCGGTGGTAGAGAAAACACACAGCAACAGCTGCTCCGTGAGCAGAAAATGCCGTGCGAGGGAACGTGTCAGTGAAGCCCGCCGTTCACCATTAACGTGCCGTTCGGCTTGTAAGCCCCCTTGTACCCCCACTACCACCGCCTCGACCCCCTCCCCATCCTCCGTCCACCCCTCCCTCTCCGTGCAGCTGTCGAGCCTTTTTTCCACGTCTCTCTTGCCGTTTTTTTTTTCTTCCAGGCGTGTCTTTTCATTCTTGTGTTTCAAAAACACGTGAGGTAATTCGGCGTTTACTTCATGTGTTTCATTCCGCTCGCTGTAGCCGTCGGTCGACTGCCGCCGTAATGATGCACCAACAGAGCATCGCTCGCTGTACCTCACCCTGCAGCTGCATAGAGCTACACTGCTAGAGTGGATGGACAGAAAACACCACATGAAAAGGGAGGGAAAGTGACTCCAGTGAGTCACAGTGTGAAACGCAGCTACACAGGCTAGTCATACTGACTCAATTAAGTTGAATGCCAAAACGTTATGTTAGGTTATATCTTACCTTGATGATCAGTGCTTGTATGACTCTTCAAAACAACATAAGGCAACTAACAGGCCTCCGACAGACCAAATCCACTTTTAAACTGCAGGTGCGCTGGCACAAAAAGCAACAAAAATCATTTCGTGTGCCAGGTCTCAGTCTGGAAAGTCATGAAAACATATTCGTGCTTAGTACTGATTGGATGCTTTGCATGTTTAAATGTAAAACCTTGGCTGAAACTGGTTCAAAGGAGAAACCTGACATCTTAGTTACATACAAGCATTGTTTATAAAGTATGAAAGTTGAAAGAAAATGTTGTATTTCAACCAGCTGAATCTACTTTTAACCGAGATGTCGAGACATCCTTTGACCTGCAAATTACAAAATCAGTGCTTATATGGAAACCACCTGCTAAAAGGAAGAGTGGCCTCTAACAGGACTGTACAGACACTTAAATCCTCTGACGGTCTTGGCATAAACTGCTAATTAAAGCTTCAGAAAGCACGTATTAATGTCAGCGCTGCAATTCAAAAGTAACTTGCAATCAAGGCAAGTGCTCAAGGATGCATATCCTGGCGTAAAAAGCACATTTACAGAAGATGGAGGACGGGAGTGGTCTCCTCTTCAGACCTTGTCAAGGGTTTCTATTATTCTGTTCTGTTACAAAGCAGCGTGGGATAGTCCACTGTCTATGTCATGTGCTGTCAATTCTGCATGTGAGGTCCTTGTTCCTGAATCACATGTGAAACTCTCACTTTCACTCTAGTGAAGAAGAAATACCAGCGCACTGACGACAGTCGAGGTGAGTCAGAGTCGAGTTCACAATGGATTTCTATGCAAATACAACAGAAGAAGCTCGAAGCGAATCATAATCGTTGCTCCACATGACGCAAACTCACAAAACTAAACCCCTCCTGTGAGCGGTGACAGCCACGGGTCTAATTTTATTCCCTAAAACTGTCCTCATTTATTAAAGTGCAGAAATGTGGATCATAGCACCCTCTGGTCGCTGTCCTGCCTTCATTCAAGTTATCCCCTGACTCAAATCCTCTCCGAGCCACGCTGAAATGTCACGTACGGGATGTTGAAAGCAGCTAACGAACGATCAGGAGCTGGAATCAATGGTTGGTTTGTGCTGACAGACAACATGGACTGTTTGCTCAGATGGCAGACTGGAACGTGGGCTTTTTGGAGGCTCGCTGAGCAAAGGTTAAAGGTAAGCAAATAGTGCAAACAGAAAGGTCCTGCTGCTCGGTCATAGTCTCCCCCAACCTGCCTCTAGCAGGAGCACCTGCAGCTGACGGTGTGTTGTGTCTCCAGCGGGGTGCTTTCACTCCTCATCTACCAACATCCTGCTGCATTTACATGAGCAACGAGAGCAGGAAACCTCCCTGGCCACCGCAGCCTCAGGGTATCTGTTTGTGCTTAACTGCTAGTATTTCCATGCAAATTAGGCTCTTGCCAGAACAACGTGACTGCTTTACCTGAATGTGGCGTCCGTCGGCGGTGCCCAGGTATGCCACCGCACGGCCATGCACCGGCACCACGTTGATAGAGGTGACCAGGGTGTTGGTCAGCTCTTTGTGCCAGTACTCCAGCCTCTGGACAAACTGGGTCACCTGCAGGCGGTACTTGCCCTCTTTCCCTTCATGGATTCCCTCATGTGGGTCGCAGTCGTCCGACGAACTCTGCAAAGAAACCAAAGGCATCGGTTAGACAGATCTCCCCGCAGCGCGCTCCAGGAATAACAAAATATACAGCGAGAATAACCGTGGACAGGGAGCTTCTTATTGTGGTTGAAGGCATGACACTGATATGACATAAAGCGCAGCAGGGAGATGTCAGCACCATCCGTGTGGTCATGTTTAACGCTGAAGAACATCCACTTCAAAGGAGTTCACTGAATCTGGAACGAGCTGTAACGACGGCCGATTGCTTCAAATATTAGATCATGCATTGTTAGCCATACTTTCTGGGAATCGTCAGCTAGATTGGGTCATTTTTTCCAAACAGGCTGCTCTCTTAAAAACTTCTCGTTCTATAATATCATGTTGAACTATCTTCTTTCATATCAGGCCCGATGGGGGAGGGTTAAGAGCCAAACCTCCTAAGCCCCCCTTAGCTACTCTTTCATCAGGCTGTGCTCGTAATGGAGGTCTCGGCGTGATAGTACCTCGAGGGCGAGTCCACGCTTTGTTGAATAGAAGTTTTTGGACGGCAGGATTTCATGGGAAACAGCGAGGAGACTTTCACGCTGTTTTTCATTCCAGAAACGCCTTTTTCTCTCTCCAACTGGGCAACCCCACTTTTTTCCCCCCCTTCTGTCTACACCCTCCTCTTCCTCTACTCGCGTCTCCTCGCTGGAGTTTTGAACCAAAAGCTGGCACTCCAGCTCCCCTCTTTGGTTTTCAAACGTCGCTGGGTTGTGCAGATTGTTGTGTCTGGAGCCTTTGGAGCATACAGTGAAAGCACAGACTGTAGCCAGAGCTGGATTCACGGCCTTTTCTCTCTCAGCACCCCCCCTCTTCGCTCACTGCCCTGCCCTGTTCTCTCACTGCGCCGGCTCTTTTTGTGTTTAGTCATGGCCTCCTGTCCCAGCCTCAGGTTTCATTAATTATTAATGACCCAGGGGGTGGCGAGCCTCTAGTGGCTCTTAAGGTCCTTGACCTGGCCGCCTGACCAGGCCTGAGCGTTCTGTTGTTTTCTCAGCTTCAGTGGATGGTGACCTCTTCACTGGACTCACAAGGAGAGTGGAGGGGGCACAGGTAGAACGACTGTGACGACGCCTCACAGAGCGCATACAGGTTTAGCACCAACCTCCTAATGCTAAACGTCTTGATTTCTTCACATACATGTTGCTGACCTTTGCTCTGACCTTTTCTTGCTACTTGTGGGAAAAAAACTGATCTAGCTGCATCAAACAAAAATGCTTTTAATCACTCACAGACTCATGATTGCTTTCTGCCCCAACCTAAAGCACTGCCCGGGTCATAAGGCCATTATTTGTGGTTTGCATGAAACATGCTGCATCATTTGTTCAGCGTGGATCTCAAAGGAGAGCTTTGAAGACGAGGAGAACAATGGTGGAGCTATAAATCAGGAAAGTAGCTTTCTTGGTGACATCACGCAGCCGAGGCGAACGGGACGGCACGAAGAGGAGAGCCGCGGAGAGCAGAGGAACCTGGCTATCTGACAAGCACGCAGAAACAAACCTTGGTCGAATTAAATGTCCTCAAGGCCAGTGGCTGCACTTAGAGAGACAATGGTTAGGTCAAACTGAGGGAAAATGTGGAGGAAATTGAAAGCTGGCAGAAAGGTTGGATGTTTTCATGCCAAGCGCACAGCTGTGAGGTGGTGCAGCCAGCTGATCTGCACTGAATTACTCAGCGTTAAAGAGCGGAGAACTGAATGACAGTTTGTGACTGAAACTGATTTGAACTTGGATAAAGATTCGGACACGTAGCAAGCGATGGGGGTTTGATGAAGTCCGAGAGCTGAGCACGAAGTAACATCTCCTCTTCCTCAAACACGATGGGCAGGTCGTCTTTGATGTGTGCACCTTTACAATGTCTACCATTAACCAGAACTTCAGTCTGGGATCATCGTGACAGACGATGAGATCTGCACGAATATGAAAAACATGGGAATCGGCTAAAACTTAACTCAAAATCACGGCAGACGGAGACGTCATGACCGCGGAGGTTAAGCCACGCGGCTCAGAAAACAGGCCCTGGGCTGATTATTTTCAGAGCAAACAAACAGGACTTTGGGGTGTTTGCTGAAGCGGAGCAGGGCGACGGGAGGGAGGGCCGGAGGGGTCGGCGAGGCATTCCTCTGCCTCTGTAAGGTATTCCTGAGGATCAAGGCAATGAAATTGGACAGTGGAAAGACTGTTTTGACAAGCCTCGTTTGAAGCTCCGCTGCTGTTATCCATGGCTGCTTCTTGGCACGGAGACAGAGACTTTTGGAGGACGTCACACTGACACTGCTGTTCCTCAAAGTGGTGCACAAAGTTCCAGAAAGAGCTTAAATATGTATGTTTTTAATTAAAGAAGAATTAAGTACTGACAAGTTTAAAAAAAACTCTATTAGCGACCACAAAAACTGAAAAGCTTGCAGAGTTTCATGATAAGCTTTTGAGCTAACGAGATGAGAAATAGGACGAAAAGCGAAGAGCCAGGAAAACATATTTCCTTTTACTGCCGGGCAATGGTGGTTTTATAACACTGGCGGCAGTTTGTCAACAAGAATACGAGCTAAAAGACTTCAAAAAAGGTTGAAATGTTGAAGGGGAGTGGTTCATAACTTTAGATTTTTCTTTAGAGCTAGGAATGAAATGAAATAAATGTTATGATCTTGTCAACTTTAGTGAAAAGCACCACAGGTTTGATTGACGGCAAGTCATCTTTTCACCTGCAAGTCGCCAGAACCACATGTGCTGATAGCAGCTGTGCTGGCCAGCGCAGGTCGGACTGAACCGGTACTTTTGATTCAAAGCTTATGCCACGATCACACCGGTGGCGGCTCTCGGCTTTCACCACCAGTGAAAATGTGTTTGACTCCGCCACTGCAGGAATGTTGCCGTCGCCGGCGAGCACAACACATAAATCAGCTGGCAGATTAGTTTATACTCGCTGAGTTTTAGTAGCCATACCAAAATGAGCGAGCGCTCTGCATAAGCTGAATTTAAAGCTAATTCTTCACCCTTCTCTTGCATTCAACTTCTGGAAGATTTATGTGTTGGGAAGTGCTCCTGATGTTCTACATCTCTCAGGGCATTTTGTGAACGTGTCTGTCAGCCGTAGAACAGGCAACCGTGGGGCAGATGCGTGAAATATTGTACACCTTTTGCTCCATACTTAACCAGCAGCCATTGTCCCCAAAACAACGCCATGGCGATAGGGTTTCGGTGTCGTGGAGCGCCTGAACCCTCCGGCGCTGCTCAGGAGAGTCAAGAGGGGGGTGAAAGGTGATCTGCGTGGTCTAATGTCGTTTTCATACTCTCGCTGTGGCCCCTGGGTCCTGTGTGAATAGACTCACTAATGCCTGAATTATAAGACATGGACTGGGTTACTGGCAGGAGAGGATTTGGATGTAAACATTGTCAGTGCCGTGTAAAAATAGGGTAAAGGCACTCTTGCTAATGTACAAAAATACACACTGTGCTGCAGAGGCTTAGCCCGAGTTAGCACACTTGCACAAACCCGTGGAGTCTGTCCCGTTGCTGGCCGCTCAGCTGGCTCTCGCACTGGAATAACAGACCTTTGACCTCCGGATTGCATGTGCGCTCCAGTCAGTGGAGAGGTTTGGTTGTCGTCGGGGAGTGTGGAAATGCATTTTTAAGGGAAAGTGAAATGCAAAGGAATGTGGAGGTCTCTGTGTGTGTGTGTGTGTGTATTGTTGCAGTATGTTGGGACACACATTACTGTACTCCACCAGGACTCAGGGTGCACGCTGTTCTGCAACCCGACCCTCAGTAGCTGTAACGACCGTGACGTGTGTGTGTGTCTGCACAGCACACAGGTGGCTGGTGGCACCAAGCATGTGCTGTCATGTGTTAATGTGTGTTTGCATGTGTGTGTGTGTGTGTGTGTGTGTGTGTGTTGCCTCAGGGGACTGTCAGGGTGTTGGGGACAGTTAAGGGAGCGAGAGTAGCTGACAATAAGCCGAGGACAGATCCTGGCACAGCTGGCCTCGCCCTCGCGTGCCCCAACCCCCCAGACGCCAGGCAGGAGCACAGCTTTGTTTATAATGGGGCCCTGAGGTGCGCAGAAAAATGGCCTCACACATAAACAGGTCCAACAGAAGACGCAGAATAATATGCGGACGAGACGTGCTGTTTTTCAGAAACGTGAAACCGCAAAGAAAACTAGAATTAGCACCTCGCGGTTGTGACTCTCCGCCAACCGTCAGTTTGCATTTACATCCATGTGTGTCCAGACTCATTTAATATATGTCCTGAAGACTCTGAAGGAATTTAATAAAACGTGTTGGTGTGTTTTTTGGAAGCTCTCATTACACTGACATATATGACTCCAGTGAATAATGTCCAGTGAGAAACATGTTGTCTTCACTTAGAGACTATTTGTCCAGAGGAGGACAGAGGACTGATAGAGAGCTTCATCACATGGTGCAACAACAATCACCTGAAGATCAATATCGGCACAACCAATCAGGATGGACTGCAATGCTTCAAATATGGACGCTGCTGCAGAGAAGCTACAAACTGAAGAACTTCACACACACAAGTTCAACCTGCAGCTCAGAAGATCTTTACAATCAGCACAGTTTTAAGGTGGACGCCCAAGATTAGAGACACCAGTTCAGGATCTGACCACATGTGAAATATGGTCACAATCTGCCTTCTGGTCCTGAGTTATGCTGCTGAATAATGACCAGAAAGAGTTTCTGCACAACATTATGATGTCACAGTGAAGCTGACCTTTGACCTTCTGGATATAAAATGTCATCACTTCATTTTATCCTGAGACATTTGTGTGAAATTTTTTGCCATAATTAGCGTATGAGTTCTTAAATTATGACCAAAGGGAGGTCACAGTGACCTTTGACCACCAAGTCTAAGTCTAAATACCTCATAGTCGAGTCTGAGCGGACGTTTTTGAAGAAATTCCCGAAGCGAAGTTTCTGAGATATCCCGTTTATGAGAACGTGAGGGACAGACAGACAACCCAAAAACAAAATAATGACGAATATTTTCATTCCATGCAATCTGGACATCCATGTTTGAAGGTTTGTGGTGATGTAGTGCTCATAGCTTTGATATGAAATGCTGTAATCATTGTTTTCAGGTGCAGGTGCATTTAGTCTAATAGATTGTGTTCAACACATCTGACACCAAAACTGGACAAAACAAACAAACAACAAAAAAGATAATAAGACGAAGAAATAACAGAAGCGTCTGCTCTTTTCTCAGCCTCACAGATTTTACAACATTTAGTGGACTTCCTGCCTCCTGCGATGCTTCGCGGCACACAGCCTGTTATGGCCACAGGTAACCGACACTCTGTGCACTCTGGAAATGACGGTCATCATCACATCACTCACTGTGGCGGCCTCGGTGCAGCCATGCAGCGAACTGGAACGACATCCTTCATGTAAAACTCCACGAATGTCATTTTCAAGTATCTCAGGCTTCAAGCAGCAACGACTGAAAACTCTTCACTCTGTGCACGAGCGGTGAGATAAACATGTGCATCCGTCCACTTTCCAGATCCGGTGTTTTTGGATTATTAACCATAGCAGGGAGTAAAAGTAAGCATAACTCAGCCTCTGCTGCAAAGACTTTTACTCTCTCTCCAACGTTATAGAACGACGCTGCATTGCTGGGATACTCTTTAACCAAAAATATTCAAGTTGCCCATCCCTAACCATTAGCTGACCTCTCCACAAAGAGGAAAATTATGGTGCCCGTGATGTGATATTGTATCCTCTCCTCTGAAGGAATGCGGCCTTTACATTATTCATGCTCGCAACATGTAATTTGAATTTCAGAGTTCACGCTTACTTCAAGAAAATGAGCCTGTGCAAAAGTTTTTCCCTGGCAAGAAACAGGACAGAACAGCCTTTAATTGCATAATTTTTGTATTTGTTGCCCACTATGATGTACGATCCACTAACTACAACCATCCACAATCCCTCACAGACCATGGCCTCATTATTTTCTAATATGCAGAACAAATCGATTCCTGTGCAAAAGCTCTTCAGTGACCAAAGCAGGGCAGAAGGATATTCTGTTGTTTATCCCAGACACTGAAAATAAATAAGTGTTAAATGTTAAACAGAGTGTCCTTCAGCCTCTGTCTCCGTCCCTCCTCCTTCCCTCCAGACAGTCCTGAGTTAAATTTTGCCCCATCACCCAGCTTCTTTCCTGACTCCCCTTCAATTCTTCTCTTGACTAACTGCCTTCCTCTTTTTTTTTCTATTTCCTTTACCTCCCTGCACACACCCACACCCACACACATACCCACACCCACCCACACACACACACACACACACACACACCCACACACTGTCCATTCTAACAGCTAAATAACCTGCTGGTGAGTGTGTATATTTGTGTGTGTTCTCCAGGCTCCCACAGAGGAACAATGTAGCTTCCAGCCCCTCAGCGCCACTAAATCACCTAAACTGTATGAAAGCAGGCTGGGTGAATGATGATCCTGCATCCTCAGCCTCCTCTGCCTCCAATAAGAGACTCAAATATCATCCCTGAGAACAGGGTTAGGGATGATTTTTCATATCTGCCTGACGCTGCGACGTCTTTTCCAGCATGTATCAACATTTCTCTCTTCTTCATCTGGGATTTATGCGATTCAAAACAAGGGGAAGAATGATGGACTGCTGAGTTCGGTGATCGGGGGCCAAAAGACACTATTTCTGTTCTGGCTGAGAACCTCTTTGATTCCACTTCTACCAAGCAGCGCATTCTTCAGATGAGCTTTCCAGAGCTGCCCTGCAAATCCAACGTTTCGGTCAGACTGACACAGCAGCTGAAGTTACGGTCAACAGATCAAAGAATTAGAAAGGTCAACTCCTTTAAACGTTCTTACATTCACAGATAGAGACGAGATATTAAGAGATGGGATATTCTTTTCTAAAATTGCTCAATAAGGCCTATTTCTGGGGTATTTGCATAACAGATGGGTGCTTTTTCCACTGATGACTGATACCATGCTACATCCAAGCAGCTCTTACCCAAGGTGTTTCATAAAGGCTCCTGACACATGAGATACATTGCACCATATAAAGCCAGGCTTGTCATGCCTGGCTTGCACTTTCCGCATGAAACATACAGTAAAACATTCCCAGCGGACTCACACTTTCCTCTCAGACTTTTATTTGTTTAAATACTGAGGCCACGTCGATATTTGTGACATCTGCTGCGAGGCTGCCGTGGCTGGGACCCTCGCTAGCTGCTTGTAATGGTATATTAAGATGCCCAGAAGCTTCAACTAAAGCTTCTTTTGCATTTGTGCAATCATAAATTCTAATATGTTTTGGCTTTATTTTGTACGGAGCAGCTTCCCAGCCATTTTTTTTCCATTGTTGACTGCTTCTATATGGACGGTGTTGCAGGACGCAGGGCTGGGGTGTGGTTGAGGGGGTTCAGGTGGGGGGTATCGCTACTGAAAAAAGGGTTAGACTGTAATTATGCAAGCCAAACAGTCATTTTACTTCTCCCGTGAAAAAAACTCAAGCTCTCACTCAAATGTAATGTTAACATTTATTTCATTCATATAGCAAGCTAGCTGCCTAAAAGGAAGTGCGTGCTGACCTTGTGCTCTTGTAGTTTAAAATCTGCATCCCGTTGTTGTGGGTGTGACAGAGAGTGATGAGGAGAGATGCAACGCCAAGACAGCTCCAAGTTCAAGGTGCACAAATAGCCTAAAATGACTGGCTCTTTTTTGCTGAGACATGCCGTTTCCTCACGGCCCCGGCAGCAAATGCTCCATCAGCTAATAAGAAATATAACAGTGACTTTCAGGCTGAAGTGCTGGCCTTCAGCTTTAAAGAGTCAGCGTACCCAGAAAAACTTATATTCTATATTACGTCCCCTGAATAATTCCTCGCTGTGAGAAGATTTCCTGGTAGAAAGTAGCCCCAAAGACACGCTGCTGCTGATTGTATTTACGGTTCACCTCCAGGGTATTGGTCGAAATCCGAAATCTCAATGAGTGGACAACGCGTATATGAGAAAGTATGTTTGTGAGAGAGGCGAGTTGACCTTCATAACAGATGAATGGTGAAGGTACTGCACTGCTTTTTATATATAGTCCCAAAGGGTGAGGAGGGCTACAAGTACAACGTGGATGAATATGGATGCAAACACCCCGAAACACCCTGTCCTAATCCTTTCAGACTGCACTGTGACTGAATGAATAACCACACAGGGTAATGTTCAGGGTGCAAACGAGCGCCACATCATGCTTTGCTTTTTCAGCCTGCATATTATTCACTCAGGACCATTATTTTAGAGCATTAATGTCTTTCTGAGGTCATATCAATCTCCAATCTGACAGCTAAGTGGAGCGATCAGTCGCATTTACTAAAGCAGCTGCCATTCCTACATGTGCTCTTAATTACAGAAACACATGAACTTGAGGGGGGTGATTTAGAGTCGAGGCTGCTCCAGAGAGTTAGCACCAATAATCATCTTGCAGTGACTTTATTAGCATTAGCATAACCCTCTCCTATTGATCACTGCAGTCAGAGGGGGGTTGCAAAGTACAGCTGTTCTGTTGTGCACAGTCAGGACAGCCTCACTGACAATGTCAAAATGATTGGGCCTTTATGCCGAGGAGGACCACGTTTGATTTGAAGCGAGGATATGCACACAAGTTGAAAGATTCAAGCTGACATTTTTCAAAGTTATTCAGCCAAAGCTCTTTTTTTCCCAGAATTCCTGCTTCCTAGCAGTCTGGAATAATCAGATCCATCCACCGGTGCAGACACTTGGCAGAATCTTCACAGCGAAGATTTCACTGTGAGCAGAAATTGCCAACAGCTCCTCGGGCCTTCTCGCTACCATTTACAGCACACTGCCTTCATGACTATAAGTGGCTCGCTCTGCTTCTCATTTTTTTAAGACCTGAGAGGCGATTTTCTATCTTGGAGACAGACTGAAGTGCGGGGGCTCATACAAGAGGTAAGGCAGGGAAACAGCAGCTGGAGAGCTGCAGCCCAACAGCAGCCGTTGAGGAGCAGCCAGATAACCTCAGGTTGTAAACAGCGCCGGCCCGCGCCTCAGCAGCAAAGCAGCTTATCAACCGAGGGTCAATGTAAGGTCTGAACACGCGGGCCTCCTCGTCTCAGCACGGTCCTGGATGGGAGGAGATCACTGGCAGGCGCCGTGCTGGCAGTAAGACTGTGCTCGTATTCATAGTAGATGTCAGATCAGAGCCAGATGAAGAAAAACAAACAAATACAAGTGCAGAGCGCCGGCAACGGCGCAAGAGTGGGAGGGAGGGAAGAATCTTTTTATTGCTCGGCTGCACGGCCTTTCATATTTGTCCCTCTTCGCCGAGTGACACATAAGCAAATGTCATATTCCTGCAGCTTTGCACGGAAACCGGCAGAGCTAAATATAAATGCAAAAATCCCGGGGAGACACAAACAGCCAAAAACCTCATCAAAAAAACTTCAGAAAACAGACGCGGTTTTAGTAGAGGCAGATCTGTATGAAGTCACCATAAAATACTTCACTGCATGTTGTGACAACTTGCAGGTGGCAGCCACTCGTGTGCTGCAGAGTCTCTACACGCAGCACGGCCAAGCAAACCACGAGAGCAACAATGCATCATTGTGCTGCTCTTTCACACTTGTAAAACTCCTGGAAGTTGGCGTCTGGCTTTGCAGTGTTGCGCAACCTCCTTCACACACACTTGTACACACATATCAAAGATCTTCAGGGATCGGGTTCTGAATAATTTTGCCGCATCTGCTTGCGCTCACTTACTGAGCCACCGGGCCTGGAGCCAGAGTGTTCAATGTTCAGGACTGGAGGATGTCAGTGTACTGACTTCACGCTGAGGGTTTGGCTCCATGTTTTACTCTGAAAACTATGCAGGCTGGAAGGTGTGTGATGCAACCTAACAATAACAATGGTTTCTTGACCTGAAAGCAGACTGGTAATCATCCCCCCCCCCCAAAAAAACAACAAAAACAACAATTTAGTCAGGTTTGCAAACCTAACAACAAATTCTATATTCCCATAAAACTAAAAATAGTCAATAGCTGTTTTGGGAAAACATGTTTTAAGTTATTTTTAAGACTTTCTTGTCACTCCTGAAACCAAAACAACCTTAGTGGAGTCCAGCTGCTGCAAAAAAATCTGGCTTTTAACCGTAAAACACGCCATTCAATTCCCAGAAAAGCTACTCAGCCCTCTCAGGTGTGAGCGATGATTCAGGCCACGGATGAGGAGGATAAGATCAAAGCCTGCAGGAGACAATATCTGCGGTGTCCCAGGGATTGACTTGATAGCGTCTGTGTTTGTGGTGCATTGTTTGGGAGCGCAGCAGGGTGATAAAAGCCATACAAGTGTGCGGACAGAGAGGCGGGGATGAGGGTTTCTTCTCTGTTTGCCTCCATTACCCGAGTTCACATTCAGACACAATCCTTTGCTTGCATTGTGTGGAGATTACTGGTTGAATGGAATGGCCAGGGATTAGTCCTCATCTGGGGTGAGACCTTCCCCTGGAATGACCTGTTGTCCACTTCCATTTGGTTAAAAAATGGCGACCACTTCATTGGTTATCTGTGTTTTCAGGAAATAGGTTGAAATCTTTGATAGAAGGATAAAGGTCAGATCAGATTCAGAAGACTGCCCTCATCATAGAGACTTACAGGCTCAGTTCCCTCTTAACTCCGGTGGTATGTGGCCTTGCAGATGATTTTGGTCTAAATTTATTATTTATTATATTTTTTATGTGCAATAACCTCTGTTCTTCTCTGATTATAAACATCCAGATCCACTACTGCAGGGAAAAGATCACTTAAACTCTTGCAGTTGTAATTTTTTTGCTCCGTTGTTGCTTATTTGGACCTTGTTCTTGTTCTTCCTATTGTTCTTATTAGCACCCTTATTGTTCCTATTTTGCACCTTATTGTTCCTATTGTTCTTATTTGTACCTCCATTTGCTGTTTGCACCCCCCACCCCACCCCACCCCATTGTTAGATCAATAAAGTCTAATCTAATCTAATCTAATCTTGTCCAAATTTTCATTTATGTGCCTCAGAGTCTCCGCTTAAACTCAACGATGGAGGTTAACTTTAGTAAATTTAGTAAAAAAAGCTCAAAAGTATCTTTGGATGCACTTTCTATCAAGTAAATTCTCTCTGTGAAATTGTGTTGATTCCTGAGTAACAAGGACAGTTACATGCTGCTGATTCCACTGACATCCATTGACAGATTGACAAATCCCAGAGACGGATAAGAACCCATTTACATGGTCAGATACCACTGGAGGTAAGTGAGAAAATTCGTGTGATCATTTAAAGATTTAGAGTCTTCAGCCCTGAACACAGCGGTGACTTTTTCCCTGCACGGTCTCAGAATCTACATGTACTGTATTTCAGTCACTATGGGGTGGCTGTAGCTCAGAAGGGTCCATAAACTGCAGCACCGGTGGCTCCACCTGCAGCTTCTCCATGTCTACATGTCAAACTGTCCTGAACCCCGCTCTGGCTCCGGGTGGCCAGGCCAGTGCCTCCTGAACACCCTGCTGAGTTAACATGCATCTGCAGGAAGAACTGAAAATTTCTGTCTAGGTTTCTTCGTCTTATCGACCAGACTCTGTGCATAAATAATACACACATTGTCTTTTTCCATGTGCTCTTTCAGCTTAAGAAACATGGAGATGAGATCCCGTCCGGGACAATTTGCTGCTCTAGTGACCTTTGTGATTATGAGCGTTCCGAATGGCCGGACTCAGACCTGATGACAAAGCTCGACGGATCCAGAGCCAAGGAAATGAGAGCGATCTGGGGTCAAGGTGAGGCTGCTGCTCAGGACGGTGGCAGGAGAGAAGGAGATTGCTTTTGGTCGTTCATTGAGAGCGAGGGGGCTGACAGATAAGCATCTGCGCTGCCTCAGTTCAGTAGAAAGCAGGATATCACCATGTGACGAAATAGAAGAGTAGGAGGCATGCCACTGATTAGGAAATAGCTCGGGGGCTTTGACTCATAAGCTCAGCAGAGCAAAGCCCCTCCATATTTGACACTAAACGAGTGTATCACAAATGGCCTCCGGCACTGCTGGCAAACGCCTTCGTGCTGCTAAGAGAAACATTTGAGAAATCCAATCAAAGACGAATCTTTCGGCAGTCTGGCACTCGAGCAGGGCATCTTGTTTGCGAGGCAGTGTCAGAACAGAGAGGTGACATGACTCAGCCGCAATGATTTCATCTGACGGAAAACCGCAGTGACGTTTCAGACTCACCGGCGATGTTTGAAAGCTTGCAGTAGGGTTTCAGCTGATGATTATTTTAGATAAATTCTAAAAAAAAATAAGTAGAATCACTTCTCAGATGCACAACTTGACATTAACGCTCCAAAACTGAAAGATATTCAGTTTCCAGCAACTGAACAAGTGCAAAGAGAAGACAAAACAACAACAAATGACAGCTTTATCTCACAGAGCGGTAGTAGCACTAAAAATCTTATCAGCCGTGGCCTAAATTTAACAGTATTCGGCTGATGGTAATTTCCCACCCACCCTGCTAGTGGAAGACAGCTTGCAGGCACTGACGGTTTGCATATTTACTACTCTGCTCTTTATCTAGGGAACAAAGATAAGATGTGCATACAAAAGCCAATGCAAAAGGATTTACACACACGTTCAGCTTTCCAGCAAAACAAGAAACCAAACTCCTGGCCTAATGATTAACTCTGCGGATTCAAAGCTAAACACTGGCATTGAGTGAGTGTGAAATCGTGTAGAAAATGGTGCAGGAAATGCCTGCAGACGTGAGCGGGCTCGCGCTGACCCGATACCGCCGAGGTGGTGCGATGCGAGCGCAACAGTTTAAGCTCTTATTGTCGAAGAATGATGAAACCTGTGAGGTGATCATTAGTAACAGAATCAATGAGATTAATGATCCATTGGAGCGCGTATCAACATGAGGCTCGTCATGGCTGGCACAGCTTCGAGGAAAGGTCATTTGAAAGGGAAGCTTTTGTGTTTTAGAATTGCTCTGGATCGACTGCCTGTTTTTCTGTTTTTTTCCCGCCTGATGTGCTGTGCAGCTGGATGTGGGCGCTGACCAAGCCTCTCCTCACGTACAGGGACCTGCCTGGACTCGGCTGCCAGGTGACGCAACGGCCCACCTGAGGGTGGAGGGGCGGAGGGCACGCAGCTGCCAGCTCCCACTGACAACACATCGCCATATGGCCATGAGTATACCGGGAGAGACCGCAGTTGGAACACATAAACAGCAGCTTGCACCAGCCTGAACCTTGTTCTGCACCCACTGATATGGCTGATTGTTGTACTGAAGCTGCTTATTACTGTATCCTTATTTTTAACTTTTCTTGCTTTTTCAACAATAAAACTCTCCATTGAAACTCATTAATTAACATTGAAATTAGTATTTTAAGGCTGCAGCTAACAATTATTTGATTATTGAACAATCTGATGATTATTTTTTTTAATTAAAGAATCGTGGTCTATAAACTGTCCGATCACAATTGCCCAAACATTAAACTAACAAAGATACTTACTGTGACATCATGGAAGACTAAGAAAATCAGCAAATATTCACATTTGAGAAGCTTGAACCAGCGAAATTTTGACATTTTTGTTTGAGCATCAGAATGGTTGACGATGTTCAGTCAATGGAAGATCAAGCTCTAAAATATCCAAACCAAGCGCAGTAAATTTGCTCTCATTTTGCAGTTATTTGCTGTTTTCACAGATTTCCCGTGGTCAGCTGATCCGTCACTGTACCTGTGCACACATGTGAAAGTGTGTGTTGTGAGATAGTTGCAGGTTAGCGAAACACAGCAGATCTAATCTCGATCTCATTGCAAACGCGCTCGCGGTTGTTCTTTATCAAATCGGAGGCTTACACGGAGTAAAATGAGGAGGACAGGACAGGACAAGAACGTAGTATTTTCATTCTTTTGTTGATTCCCGTACGCTGTTGGAGACGCGCCCGCCTGCTCAGAGCACCACTGGGTTCTGCACCCAGCTTAGCGATGGCACGGACAGGCTCGGGCATGCGGGGCGCAATCTGTGACATCGGCGGTGAAAAACCTTGTAAAGGGAAGCTGCGTCTCTGCGCCAGTTTTTCCTAATTTTTGTGTTTACCATACCATAGGAAGGATTAGCTTGTGGTTTTAAGCATAGAGGGTGTCGTATATTTTACAGATTGCAAAGCTTCTTGAGGCAAATTTGCGATGTTGTACATAAAATTGATGTGACTTCTTGTGTGGCGTGGCAAAGACATAAAATATGATTATCTATAATCTAATTTAGCTTTATCACACAAAACAACCTCTGCATCCATCAACAACGGTGCCTGGAAGGTTGGAAATCAGGAAACCAGAGATGCTTAATATGCCACTCATAAACAGACTTCTATATGTCAAGAGCTTCTAATAGTTAAAAACGCATTAAAGATAATTTGTGACAAAGTTTGAAAAATTCTTGGGGTTTTCTCTCTGATCCACAGTGCTTACTTTATTTACTAAATATTGTAATTACGTTTCTCCATGTAAATCTGCTGTACTTGTCTACTTTGCACATGCGGCGCCTGTTGCATGTCTGTCTACACTGGAGGTGAAATGGAAAATAGCTTGAGAGAAACAGAAACCAGTAGATTTCCAGACAATGATGATGCATTTACAGGGTGCCACTCGTTCCATTTGCGTATTGTGTTTCATCATTTGAGTGCCAACTGTCTTGTCTAGTAGTGCCTAATTAAAAAAGTCAAAGGACAAAATGCAGATAATAGATTTCCAAAATAAGAGATCAAAGAACTACCCCGACATAAAAATCTCATTATTCATCGTATGCATCTTTTCTGGGCTCCAGAATCAGACTTCTAGGTGATGGTAACGCTGATGTTATGTGTACCAGCCCAGAAGAACCGTTCTGTGCATCTGGCTCATGCAGGGGGAGAGTTCAAACAAACAAATAGCAGCTTAGTGATGGCATGAGCAGGCTCGGGCATGCGGGGCTAAAACAGCGACATCCACATCAGAACCCATTGAATCAGCAGCATTACTGAGAGCTGCACAGTATTAAGTCCATCTATTGTCAGGCTGCTGCGGGTCTCCTCATTCATCACTGGAAAACTACAGAGAATGCATCAAATATCAGAAACACTTAAACTAATGATTGATTGATGAGTAATTGCTGTTATTACAGCAGGAGATGTAGATCTTAAAGCTTTGACAAAGACGCAGTTTGCAGCGTTTTAGCTGAAAGTCAACTGATGCAAACTGTCTGAGGAAGTAAATACTACATTTAATGTGAGTTTCACATCAAAGCTCACAGTTAAATTCAGATTAGCAGCATATCGGCTGAGACAAAGGCTAAAGTTTGCTAAATGCAGATTTCCAACATGGGATTCTTACTGATAAGATAACTTCACATTCAGTAAATTCATGTTTTCATCATGCTGACCATGGGTTTGCACTCTGTCGTCTCTTTCAATAAAGTGACTCAAGTCTCAAGCCCACATGTTTGTGTCTCAAGTCAATAAACTGGCTGCTTTTCTTTTTCTTGCATCACCCTCATATATTTAAGACCCTCAATCTGACTAACGTAAAACACCTCAAAAACAGCCTACATTTTTTAAAAAAGGGAGCAACCTCAGGAAAGGCATCGACATGCGATGTGTACTATATATACACTGAGTGGACAGAAGAACCAATAATTACACGATGAAGACACATAATAACAAGTCAAAGCAAAAAGAGTAAAAACAGCAGATAGTATTTACACACTTAATTCTCCACTCGACCTCCACCAAGTCACCAGCTGTGGCTTTTACAGATTTATAGCTACGGACTCCTCGTTGTTTGAGTTGCGTGTTGTGTCAATGTTGTGCGAGGTCCACAAAAAGCAAAACCTGCATGCTCATCTCTACATTCCTATACTCGATACTATGTGCCGGTTTCTTATGTGCAAATAAAATGAAATCCCGTCTTATCAAGTGACCAAACAACTGGCCAGCAAAGCCAAATATAATCTTGGAAGTCACGTAACGCGATCTTTGTTCTGTTTCATGATCAAGACACTATAAGGAATTCCTGAGCAGAACAACGTGGAATCAGTGGGCCGCTGTGGCTGCTTGTTTGGCTTTTTTCAAGGCAGCATTTAAAGCTTGTTCATTAAAACAGCTAATTAAAATGACTGTCGGTCAAAAGCGTCTCCCGACTGGAATTATATTACACACACTATAATCAATCAGACCAAAGATTCAATTTAAAAGCAATCAGCATTTGGTGGGTTTTCTTGAATCAATAGTAATCTGATGATAATTTTGACCCATGGCTGTTCTTTATTTTTAGTCTCAAATGTTCCTGCTCCCTCAATAGACTTATGGGAATGGGTGCCAGGCATGCTGGGGATGCTCCAAATCGCTGCCATGGCTCTGCACACTACATTACCCAACAAAATGGCCTTACTTGTCCTTTTTTAATGAGATGATGTCAGGCAGCGGCGCATTCTGGGGCCAGATCAAGCTTAAAGAGTGCTTTTGATATGAGAGGTGGAGAGCTACATGCCTGGGAATTAATCAGTTAAAAGCATCCAGCAAAGCGTGTAACAGGCCCGCCGATCCAATGGAGGCATTTAAACATGTGTGTATGAAGGTGTAGTACCAGCAGGGGGCGATAATGACGGGAGCAAAGGACGAATTAAGAATTAACAGCGAGAAAGTCCGATTAAGTTGGTGGTCAGGGTGGACGGATGTGTCCTAAACCAAAACTCAACATTAACTCACATGCATAACACAAGTTAACTTGTGTCTCTAGCAGGACTAACGTAACTAAAGTGCTTATTTTAACCCAAACCAGGAAATTTTCAAAGTAGTTTTGGTGTCTAAACCAAACCAAACTGTGACCATCACCTGAAATGTTACTCAGAACATTTGCATATTTATTTTTGCTAACTTGACCACAACATGAGAAAAATACAGATAAAACGTGACCTTGACACTGTAGACTGGCAGGTTCTTTACACACTAATGACACCGGGTTGCATACGGACTCAATAACAGAATTTAGTGTGTGTACCAAGATTAGTGATAACTCATTTCCACGTGGCCTCTGTAAATAATATAATGGTATCAGCTCAACCCTTTAATATCGATTCTCCTTTTGCTCAAATCAACAACTGGGTTAACTGAGGCCTTTGTGATAGGCTTGCTGTTAAATTCGAAACTGCACCTAGAGAGGTAGCATAATCAAAAAAATGGGCTAAAACAGCAATCAGTGCTGCGTCATACTCAACGTCTCGTGGTGAAGAACAGTAATTATTCCCTCAGTTTTATGCTGTCCATGTCCCCGAGAGCAGCCTGAAGACAGATATGGCCCCGCAGAAACAATAAGACTAGCAGATCAGCTCGTTCACGTAGACAGCCGAGCAGAGAGCCACTCATCATTACAACATTTATCATATCTCGCTCTAAACTGGAGTTAAGAGGTACGTCTGAGCTGACAACCACCACTTAAAAACTTCAAACATGCTCTTACACTGAGCTTTAAAGCTCATCCAGATCCCTACTGGGAGTTTTCCACCAGAAATACACAGTTTGGTGGCGCAAACGATAAAAATAACCTCCTATGTGCTTAAATATGCCTCCTCTGGGTGTTTATACCTTTTATGAATTTATGGCGGCGCTTATCTCGCCCAAACCTCATGATAACAGAGTCTACCTGCCATATGCCACTGAATACAGGTCATAAATCTATTAAGCAGAGCTATGATTAGATCATTCTCCAGGATCGGAGCGCGAGCATCAGATGGGCAGTTGTTCAATGGTCTTTTGTCGTTACAGCTTGTTTCTTAACCTGGCAGCTGGGGACAAGAGAATTCAGAGACTGTCAGCAATAAAAGAGAAACTGGAAAACCTTCCCAGTTGCACTGAGATAAAAGCTCTTTTGGCTGCAGCGATTCAACACTTGACCTGCTGCGTCTGCATGTTTGCAGGCTCAAACTCAAACAAATCTTGTGCTATTTGTCTCTGCTGAGTCCTGCAGGGAAAAAAAAAGTCAATGCCCTGGTTTTGAGCGTGCATGTGTTTGAGTTGGGGGAACTAAAAAGGGATCACGGAGCGAGGACACAACTGCAGCTGCGAAAGAATGAAGTCAGCATAATTTAAACTTTTAAATCAGACTGTTTGCAGATATATTAAAGCTACAGAGTACAAAGCAGAGTTAGAAACAGAACGACTCCCTGATAATTATACTGCACAGAGATGCTCCTTTACCTCTCGCAAAACTGATGTCATGCCTCACGTCGACCCAGTAATCAAGTGAGTCAAGAGGAAAGAATGTCTAATAATGGAATAGTACACTCTCGCTCAGAGTGATCAAAACAGCAGTTTTCATACCGACAGTTGCTGTCAAGAGGTGGAAACAGACAATTACTGTTTGGGGTTTCAGGTGAGAAAGGTGTTTCTCAGCGTTCATCACTTGGCACAATGTAATGCTTGTTAAATAGTCCGGAGTAGCATGAGGCGCTTTGATCCTGAGCACAGTAGCTCGACAGGCTCCGTGAGTTACAGCTGAGGACTGCTTCTGAGTTGTGCATGAAAATTGCTCACTGTTGTGCAGAACTTTTCACATCTGTTCACACAAAGAGCCAGAGGTTCCGCCTGAAGGTCTTCAAATGTTGAGCTATTTTCTTTTTCTTACACCCTCCGTCACAAAGAATCGCAGCGGTCCAGCTGCCTGCCCAGAAAATCACTTTGAAATGTGTCGAGGCTTCTCCTGAGTTGGGTGAAAAGGCTCTAATTTGTACCTTATGACGCTAAATGTTCATGAATGAAAACATCGTCCCAGTTAAAAGCCACTTTAGTGTTACTGATGCGAATCCCACTTTCCCACAGGTGCTGGTAACAGGTGGGGGTCGTGGGCAGTGGGGAAGAGGCCTCGCCAGCGTGGCCGGCTGCCACAGCGGGCCAGGGGATCGTCTTCCGCCCAGCTGCTGATGCCCTGTTATCCCGGAGCCATTCATCACGGCTCGCTGAGAGTCAGATATGCGCTGCCCCCAAAACCCTCCAGCTCCCAGCATTCCTCACTTTCCCCTGTGGCTCTCCACCACTGATAGCTGTCAGGGCCGTGCTGATGTACCCAAACACCCACCCACCATGCATTTGCATGTATTTGCGAAGCTGCTTTGAATCTGTTTTGAGAGCTTAACCACATGTCACTCTTCACGTCTGTCTGTCTGATGTCTTCACTGCAGCTTGAGTCTTTAAAATGACTACATGCAGCACTGAACTTAAAGGACCAGACAGTGTGATTGCAAGTTACAACTCTAACTACAAATCATGGATACTTTACTCTTTTGCCAAACGTTTTGTAATGCATGCTGTACACTTTTAGATTTTTTTTTTAAAATCTTTCCATGCAACTGTTGGCTTATTTACTCTATGAAAATCAGTTAGCAGACTCTTAAGTCAGCTTGAGCTGTGCAATCCGTCATTGTTGCCATCAAGCTTGCACTTAGTGGCAGTAACTCGCCAAGAAATGAAGCAATGCATCAAAAAAAAAAAAAAAAAAAAAAAAAAAAAGGCAGGAACGAAGAAGACACCTAATTGATTCATGAGTAAGGAAATTAATTCAATGTGTGTTAGGCTTCAAGGACACACTGAGTGTTTACAGGAGGTGAACTACAAAACTTAACAGGGCACATTAATGCAGACTTGATGGTGACTTGATGCAGCTTAGTTTCATTTTCATGGCATATTAAAATGAATGGAAACCAGTGGATATCTGGAGAAAAATTACTTGAAATGTCTGAAACATAGCAGCCCGGCTTTCAGAGTTATTAGCTGGGGCTTATTGTGTAATAAATGTTCCCGCTATGAAGATGCATGCAGCTCACTAGCTCACAGGGCAACACAATCATGTGCACAGCAGCACGCACAGCTAATGTTTTCCTCAGAAGCGTGCTGGGTGTTTGCACACGACTCCTGTATGTGTATTGAGTGTATAACATATGAAGGAACCTGTAGTAATCCTGCAGATATACAGTAATGACCGGTGCTGAGGCTAAGCAAAGATGACGCCGGAGAGGGGGCAGTGCTAGCGCACATATTGACGGACCCTTTGGCAGGTGGTCGGCAGTTAACTTCATGTCATTATTGATCAGGTGATTCAGCTGATTGATCGAGTCAGTGCTGATGGATTGGAGGGGTTAGTTCAAGCAAGGTAACAACGTGCCTGCAGGAGCATGGGGGTGGGTTACTTCAGTACAGTGCATGTGAACTGAAGCAATGGCTACGATGCAAAGTGCTGCCTTTCAGCTTTAATTCATTTCATGACCGCTGAAGGAACAAGAGCCCTGTTTTATACGTAGTGGCCCAGTTTTATCGGACGAATTCAAACACCTGTCAGCCGAAACTGAAATGCATCAGCAGACACTTGGTGTCTCCCCTGGTGATGCTCTGCCAGGCCTGTAGTTCAAACACCTTCACTTTTTGCATGTTTAACTGCCTTTTTGCCTTCAGTCTTCAGCAAGTGAAACACATCATGATCAGTTGGTTGCAGCCCAACCGGTCAAGACGTTTCCACTGCTCTTGTCTGCATGTTTAGGATCACAGTCCTGATACTTTGCTAAGAGTCTCACTGTGTTCACCAAATATGGATGTAAACAGCGTCAAATTAAAGCGGAAAGTCTACTCTTTAACCTCAGAGTTTCATTTCAAATCCAACAGAGCAAAAACAATGAAACATGTGCCCCTTTCCTGTAACCGACCCATAAACATAAACCACGATGTAGAACAGGCGTGTAAGAATTTTACAGCAACCCAAACATCAAATCAAACACACTCTGATCAGCTACTTGTTTCTTCATATCGCTCTCAGATGCAAAAAGACCAGGTCTGGGGGGCAAGTCCGGAGCAGGTCGTGCTTCAGCGTCTCGCTCAAGGACACTTGAACACAGTGACACAAGGGCAGAGATGCTGTAGACACGCTGGCTGCCTGAACCTGAGACCACCCAGTTACTGAGACGGTCTCTCCAGCCAACAAGCCAACATGCCTGCAGCGAATAAACAGCCAAGATCTACAACTCGTACAGATAAAAACCAAGCCGTACATGTACAACAGATGACTGATAGAGGCTCATTTTATGTCTTTAAAAGACGTCGTAAAACATCGTGATGATGCTCAAACTTGGTTGCTGATCTGCAGAGACTGTAATTTTATAGTTCAATCCGCATCACTCTGACCAAGTTAACTAAAATATTTAAAATGCTGTTGTTGAGAACACAGAATTTTACAATTTACTGCTGGTGTTGGTGTTTGGCATCGGCTTTAGTGTGCAGAAAAACCATACATAACCTGGACACCATGCATGCATGGAACATTTATTAATTTTTTCTCCGCTGAGTAATAAAAAGTGCCAGAGATTTGCATTTTAATACAGCAGCTGCCACAGTAGAGGTGGTCATCACACATAACTGCAGCCGCCCACGTTATTCAGTCTTAAACTGAATACATTTACTTTAGGCTCATTCATTTGAGTTTTAATTAAATGAACAAACTTATGAGTGTGCAGTTTAAAACAATCTAGCCCTTTTGTTTTGAAGAATTTGGTTATTTTTTGCTAAAAAAAAAAAAGGTGAAACTTGCAGGACAAATCTTTCCTCGATAAAGTCGAGGCTTTAAAATTCATTGTGCTTTTTTGACAGTTGAGAAAAGTGCAGCATTTGCATTTCCCTCCAAAAAAATACAAATGCAAAGTAGGAGTTCAATGGCTGCTGCCCCTCCACAGTAACCCCAGCCCCCTCCCAGCTCTTACCACATTGTAGCAGGACTTCTTGTCCGATCCAGTGAAGTGATACGGGTCCATCGTGCTGCACCTCTGCATGTACATCTTGAACATGTTGTTGATGTGTTTCAGGGACATGACGCAGACGGCTGAGTTCGGGGTCGGCTCCGGAGAGTTCGGCTTTCCCCGGGCAAAGGCGGCGAACAGCACGTCGTCGCCTTCCTCCACTTTCAGCTGCCTCTGCAGCTCAACGTCGCTGCCCACCTTGGTGACGTGTGCCGCCTGGAGGATGTTGAACACATTCACATCTTCCGCGGTGCGTCGTCGCCTTTTATCGGTGCTGATGCATTCAAGGGGCATCTCAATGTAACGGCGGATCACAAGGTCCGAGGAGCACATACGGACTATGCGGGTGTGGTAGGCCTGGGAGTCCCTGTTCACCTGCTGCACTGTGAGGAAGTAGGTGAATGGTCCACTGTCGAAGGAGTAAACGTACCGCAGGTAGTAGTTTCCACGCAGAGACGGAATCAGGTCCATGTACGAGCGGTCGGAGAAGAAGGTGAAGCCGTTTTGGCTCGTCTTCATCTTCCGCAGGGAAATGGTATGGGGATGTGTTGCGCCGCCCGTTATGTTTCCGATGCCCGGGATCTCAGAGTTCCCGACAAAAAACTTGATGACGTTGCTCTCCACATTGAGCACCTGAGAGCCTGAAGGGCTGACCACAACATCCGAGTCGCTGGGTTGGCCCTTGCCTTGCCTTACCTTGTCAGCGAAGCAGTAGACCTGTTCGTCTACGGTTTTCGGGCTGATGTCGTCATCCAGGACGTGACGGCGGCAAACGCCATTGTCTGCAGAGCCGCAGCTGTACAAGCCCTTGTCATAAATGTTCTCCACCACCAAGGCAATGTTGTGGTTGTCCACTCTACCGCTGCGGCTTGTGTTGGTCAGCATCTGGCCACAAGTCTGGTTCGCAAGCAGAGGCCCGGTGTGGTACTCCGACAGCTTAGTGAGGTTCGGGGCCAGGGCGTAGATTCTGTTCACAGCCCCGACGTAGATGATCCCATCCAGCGTCACCATGTTCTGGATGGGGAAGTCTGCAGTGAACGTCGGGAGCTCGTAAGTGATTGAGAGGTTGAGTTTGTTGGTGTCGGGCGATTTATCACACTGGCTCTGCGTGCTGGGGCACCAGGCCCACAGCAGCAGGAAGGCATGAAGCGAGCGGAGATTCATCCTGTTCCAGAAATAAGAGACACGAGAAATGAGTCGGTAAAACATCCCTGCTGGAACACAAAGAACATAAACATTCATCGCAGATAGCTTTGAATAGGTGGCCTCAATTGTCTGGAGCGTGAATGTGTGGAAAAAGGCACAATCTGTTCTGAATAGGAACCACTGAGGAGAAACAAGAGGGACATCGAAATCCCTTTTTAGACTCATAAAAGGAACAGTGTCAGGGTATAAAACCAGGGTTTACTCACTTCA
This sequence comes from Chelmon rostratus, assembly GCF_017976325.1. NCBI lineage: Eukaryota > Metazoa > Chordata > Actinopteri > Chaetodontiformes > Chaetodontidae > Chelmon > Chelmon rostratus. The sequence goes on from NC_055663.1 coordinate 26,120,695, forward strand.
CCACAAGCAGTGAAATCATTCCGACTAAAGTGACTGGAGGCTTTATGGAGACACAAAGCTTTAATATCAGCGTCCTGATCATCAGCACTTGCACTTCTGACTCCACTGACCCTTGACAAGTCAGCAGCGGGACCTGGGTGAGCACTTCTGCGGTGCTCAGCTCTGCTCCCAAGTGACCACAGCGAGAGGCAAAGCAGTGAATCACCCAGAGAGCAGGCCGATCTGCAGGGAGACGCAACCACGGGCCTAAGTTTAGACAGCAAGGGCCCAGGGGAGCGGAGATAAACTCAATTAAAACAAACGAGGCTGGAGGGAGAAGGCAAGGGGGACCATCCTGCAAAATGATAAATAACCCCCAGCAACTAAATGGCAGTCCGCTGGGAGATGCTTTTAGTGGAGGGAGGGAGGGATGAGGGGGAGCAACACCAGAGAATCCGTGAAATGAACATTTGCATGTTCCCTATCTGGATGTGGTTTTGACATGATCCCCAGATGTAAACCAAAACAAGGCAACAACAACCAGCACAGTAGGTTTGGTTTTTACATCCGTGCCCACAGTGATGCATAAACTCAATGAAATTCCCCGTGTGAGCGTTCTGGCTGATTTATGACTGATGTCTCACTGTCGCAGCTCATTTGTTTTTTTAGTGCTGTTTTTCATGTATCACAATCTTCAAAGGACACACTGAAGACAGACAGAACAAACAGGTGCTTGCAGAAAAACTCCCATGAAAGTTTTGAGTATAAAATATAATTAAGAAGTGCCAAAGACATAATATAAGCATCTGCGTCAACAGTGTAGGAGCAGTGATATAGTAGAAAATAAAGATAAAAGGAGTCTGAAATTTAGAGCCTGAAACGCACCTTAAGATTCTCATTTCTCAGTATTAGAGACAGTTTTCGTTTATTAAAGCTATGGTGAGATGAGTATCGTCTTGTTTTGGTCTAAAATTATGAGTAATAGTGGGCATATTATCGCACACCTGCAGCAAACAATGAATTTACAGCCCCGTGTTTTTTAAAGGACAAAAGGCGGTGGGAAACAGTGAAAATGTTTTCATTTTGAGAGGGAAGTGACTCATGGCGAAAGGTCTCAGAAAACACAAATGGGAAGTTGGTCGAATAGTGTTAAGGAGCCAGAGAAAACATTTCAAAACAGGCTGTGATATCCAGAGGAGGAGGAGAAGAGGTGCGGGAGTTCCAGGGTCACAATCTCTGCGTTTTTACGCATGGAAATCCAGTTTGGGTAAAAAATAAAAAAGAGCAAAGTCAAGAACTGGGAGGAAATTTAAGCAGACTAAACTCACCTGTAAGCGAGCAACAGTGGTGCGCGTTCCCTTGATTCAAATCATATTCCACTGGTGTCTCCAAGAGCGGGACTTCTTGACTTTCTCATCAAGCCCAAACTGATCGCTGTGGATTTTCTCTTTGCTTCTCCCTGAACCAGCGCTCAGAAAAAGTAATCAGGCTTATGTCTCAGAACGACTTTGCCTGTTTTCCAGCAGTTAAACTCCAGTTCGTTGCGCTCCGGCTGAAACCTGTGAGACTCAACACTGACTAACTGACTGCATCCAGCAGAACACGCGCTGCTGCTGCCGCTGCCGCTCGGCTCCTCTCGTGGCGCGTAAAGCTCCGCCTCCTCCTCCTCTCCAAACCGTGTGACGCGTCCAGGTGCTGCCGCGGCTCCTCGGTGTGTGGAGCTCAGGTGAGACGGGCCCGCAGGTAGGAAGGCAGAGATGGCAAACTGAGCAAACAGCAAATGATGACCTCTAATTGGTGATTATCATGTGGCGCAGAACCACCAATTAGACTACAACAGAATCAGTTAGACTTTCAAAGACCTATTTTAGCGAGATTTAATTGATCATTTTATGCGTAACGACCTCATAGAACTTTGATTTATCTCTTTTTTTGGTTTGATATAATTTTTATGTTCTACAGCAGTGCATATTAGGTGCAAATTTCTTACTACCTGACGTAAAACTACGTGACTGGGAGGGATTTATCCACTAGATCCAATTATTCTTGAAACAAATTCTGAAGAAGGGGTTTTAAACTAATAATAAAGCACATTTCACAGCCCAGCAAGGTGCCCTTGGCTGACCATTAAAACTGTTGTTCAGAATTAAACAAACCCACAGAAAGGTCAGCTACAGGCTACATGAAGGAAGGTCTGTCCTCCTTCTCCAGCTTTCACCTGACTCTCCCCCAGCACCCCTGTGAGTCAGACTTGGTTGTCGTGTTAAAACGGCTCACTCAGCCATAAATAATGAGCTAAGTTATAAAGGCTAAACCAACTGTATGTGTGTGTGCCTCAGTCATGAATCACGGCGACCAGCACACAAAAATCCTTTGTCCCACTTCCTGAATGGAGGGCAGTTTCAGTGAAGACTGGAAACCCTGATAACGGAGTGTGGATGGAGAATTAATAGGTACAGAGCTGCACAGCGGCTGTTTGCACTCACTGTCTGACAGACACTGTGACATGAGAGGTTTAACGAGACGGACAGTCAGGGAACGAGTGTGTTCAAGTGGGAAGTCGAGTGACGTGATGGGATCTGTAACATCTTGAAACTGTATGTGAATTTAATAAGTGTTTCAATGAGCTGAAGTGTCATTATGGAGTAATAGTGTCCTCTCTTCTCCCTTTCCAGCTTTTAATAACAGAAAGGTTCAGCTGGTTTTTAACGTCTGCTGCATTCATTCTCAGGATTGGAGCTCATCATCTTTGACTTCACATGGAGACGTTTTCTGGACAAAACCCACAAATTCATCAACCTCTCTGCTCTTAACTGCCTGATTTCCCAGAGGAGAGCACCGTTACCTCTGGCATCACACCAGAGAGCCCTTAAACTGCCACCACCGCACATCACTCAAAGCAGTCTTCATTTACAGGAGCATAAATAGCATAATAACGAAAAAAGCTGTTTAATTTGAAAGTGAAACGCCAGAAACAAACCAGAAATACACAGGACATTTCTGGGTTCTGGTTCTGTCCTAAGGCAACAAAATCCACCCACCAGCACTTCTAAAGCTCACTAATAAACACATTGTATTGTGTTTGTTTAATCTGCACAAAAACTGAAGTGCAAAAACATCAATTTATGGTTTAACAGGGTCTTATGTGCAGGACGTCTTTGAGTTTTGTTGACAGGTTTCCAGGCAGCCAGCAGAGACTCTTTCCCCAAATGTCAAATTACTCCTTTAGGTTCACAAACGTTACTGTAATTATAATCAAATTTATGTTCAGGAATCAAGGTTTTACTGGATGCAGCCACTTTGTCCAGGAAACCTCTGCTTTTACCGGCTCGCCTCTCTGAATGAAATCTGGCTGCGTGCATCAACTAAATGCCCCAAATGTGATTCAATTCCAGGGTGTTCTTGCAGGAAAAAAAGCAGGCTCATACAGTAAAAGCACACTGTTTGAAGTTCAATGTCCTTTTACTTCTTACTGATGAGCCAGAAGTTTCACAACACACTGCATAACTCTTTGGAGTCTGTTAGAGGAACTCAGCTTTGCCTCACCTCAGGGCGTTCCTGACGCAGATGCCGAGGGGTGTGTCTGAAACAGGGCGTGTGTCTGACTGTAGGCCCTCGGGGTGTGTCTGTGTGGCTCCTGTGGTAGTGAACCATTTTGGCTTGGGCCTGTGTCTTGGCTGGGAGTGAAAGAAGAAGAAGAAGAAGAAGTAGAAGTAGATGAAGAAGGAGGAGGAGGTTGGCTCGGTGGTGAACCTCACACTGCTGGCATGCAGGCTGTGGAAACCCTAAAGTATGACACAAGCTGCAGGAATGATCTGCATCTGTCAACCACGAACACCTGCAGCACAACAACTATGCACTTCCTATTTTCTCTGTATATTTTGGTTGTGGCTGCACAGTAGCTGAGATTAAAAAAAAAAAAACATGGGGGAGAAGGTTTGGCTGTGTAGTTCGTGAAAGTTTGAAGTGGCATTAAAGGGTCAGTTCACTGTTACTGGAAATAAAAGCTGCTGTTGAATCAAATAAAACAAACGAGCAAAGGCTGTTATAGCTGCAGCTTGAAGCCCATAACTCTTAAATGAGATGCACATTCACAAGTGTTTTTTTTTGTCACTTGGATGGACTGACCCTTAAAATCCTACCACAGCTGCGGGTATCTGACTTAGTATGGCGCCATCTGCTGGTGCTCCAGGTGAACAGGTGTTGTTGGTCCCCAGAGCCCTGAGGGGAGCCTCAGGTCAGGCTAATTTCCAAGCTCCTGAATTGAAAGTGAGGAGAGTAATCACACAGACAGAAGCGAGTGATTATCAGGGGGGAGGAGGGCTGCACTCAGTCTTGATTTTACAGTTTATGTCAACCCTTCCTGTGCACCTAAACCTTGTCCAACAGAGGTTATTTATCACCTGCAGGGTCAATACAAACCCTGGTTAACTGCTGACCAGGACAGTAAACTCTGATTGATGCTCCTGAGCCATCAGAGTCCGCGGCTGCTTCATTCTGCAGATGGACTCTTTTACCTCTCGCAGATCTTTTAGCTCATGGATGGAGCGTTGATTAAGTGTGTGCAGCCTCCATCACTCAGCTGTGCATCTCCACAGACAGGCCTCTTCAGTTCATGACAGATAACGACAGAGTCGCTCATAAAAGGTTACATGGCAAGGCAGGATTTAGCTGAGTCTCTTGTCTGTTCTGCAGCAATGGGAGAGCAGTTCAGAGTTTAGAGTCACTGCAGTTAAAGAAGCTCTGCAGTTTGGCAAAGATCACTAAAAACGCTATGATTAGATTTTTCTCAAACAGTCACCTGTCCTGCAGCTGCATTGCATGCTGGTTTATTTCCTGCGACTCTGCAGGTAGAAACAGGAGCCTCTGCCCATTTCAATAATGAAGTTCAGCCAAAATCTTTGATCTTGAACAATAGATGTCAAAATCCGAGCTTTAAATCAATAACAGGTCATAAAACTCTTCCCCAGATGTTTTTGGAATTGTTGCCATTTACATGTATTACATCTCAAAACCTCTGCACATAAATTGAAAATCTGGTGGGCTGGACAACAGCTAAAGAAAAGCTTCTGGATTACCTGAACAGGTAATTCATTTATTTGTTTATAAAATAAAATAAAAACCCATCTGGAGTCTGGCATTTTCCTCTGACTCAGGCGTTTTTAGAATTTGAAGTCAAGAAACTCTGAAGAATCAGGCCTGTATTCAAGAAATTTCAAGGAAATAGAAGATTTTTGTGCCATGTTGATTTTTAACACTTTTAATGCATGTCTTGCTCACTGATATTCAAATTGTTTCCTGCCTCGTCTGAACCTTTTGGTCACAGCTAACCAGTCACCAGACCGCCATGCTGGAGGGCTAGACTCTATGTTTTCATGTCTGCAGACACAGATCAGGGCTCTCATCTTGCATTACCTGCGCGTTAGATAAAAGCAGTGCTAATGAAAAAGGAAATCAAAAGATTACAATCTCATACATGACAGGAAATGGTCACTGCAGCAGACAGGGAGGAAAACTGACAGTCAATAAGTTGCTGCTGCGTCTGTATCTGCCAGTCTGTCACGGATGCTTCGCGACGACACGGCTCATATCAGGAATAAGTATAATAAAGAAGCGCTATCAGCTCAAGAAAGTGCACACATGGCCTCATAGTGCATCCATATCCCTGTGATGAGATGTTTTACACAGATACGGGTCAGAAGTTTCAGTTTATTAGACGGCTCTTAATATTCACACGAGTCTCAGAGCGACTGAGGACAACACTGAGGATTCAAAATCTGGTCGACGCAGATCTTTTTCATCATTTTTTGCAAGGACACTGTAAAAATACACTCTGCTCAAGTAGCTGAAATAACTCAGCTGCAGATTTACAGGACAAACGTCTTTGCTCCTTGACCCAAGTTCAAAAATCCTCCTCAGCCTTGCTCCTGTTTGACAAACTGTGTCTGTAATCTCATCAAATGAAACATGATAAAAATGCATTCTTTCTTTACAAAATAAAGTCTCAGGTCTTTATTGCAGTCAGACGGGTTGCTCGCTCCACTTCCATTTCCCTCTGCCGCGTCATTCTCGTCTTAAACTGTTTATGGGAAACCTTCAAGAGCTCTTAAACCCGTCCCGCCTGTTTATCTGAGGAAGCTTTGACTAAAATAAACCACGTTCAAGTGCCAGTGAAACACAGCGTGACATCTTGACTTCGTGCTGCGTGTGCATTTGACTTTTCCCTCCGCATTGTACATACGCCTACTCTCCTCTTCTTGCTCATCTCCTCCCTCCTGTTTTCATGCAAACAGTATCTGCTGTAAGTTTTCATGTTTATGTGACACTGGCTGACATCCTTCTTGTTGTTTTCAGTTTGAGACCCGCACTTTCGTCACAAAACAACATGTTAAAACACTTTTTTTTCTGAAGATCTTTGAGGATGCTGTCTTGTTGATTTAGTTAATGCTGATGTCATCGCACTTCCTGCTTGTCTTTGTTCTGGAGTCTGTGAATTAACAAAAGGTGCATAAGTCAACTTTAAGCACACCGGGAGGTGAACAAAAGCGTTCTGTGAGGTAACGCAGCAGCCGGTGCTCAAACGACACAGATGATCCAGCAACTTCCCGGTTTGTTTTAACAGCGGCAGCCAGAGAAAATCAAGTTCATCAAGAGGAAAAAATGTCGTCACAAAGGCGGATTGATGGGTGATTTCAGTGCAGCACAGCAACAAGATTTGAGACAGAATCATCAAAGGAGGATGTCACAGATTCCCTCTTTGTTACGCTGTCTCGAACAGATGTGGTAAAAGTGACGTATCCGCTCAAAGAGTGCACTGACTGACTTATGGAGAACCAGGTGTGCTGGAGGGGAGGAACATCTGTAAAGGGCTGGTGGTGGTAGGACGCCGAGCCTGAGGGAATGGATCTGGGCCAGCCTTCCTCTTGCTTGATGTCATAGCACGCTTCATCATAGTCAGTATTCACTGCAGTAACAGCTGACAGAGCGAGAGGCCAGAAACTATTCAGACTGTTTCTCTGGAAATGTTGGTTTTTCCCTTTGTTTCTCTCTCTCTCTCTCTCTCTGTGTGTGTGTGTGTCAAGGCTTGTTTCCAGTACGAGTTCTGGTTGCAAAGGAGCTTCTGTAAATTTAGCAACAGCCAGACAAACTGTAGAAAAAGCAAGCAAAATAAAGCATAAGACATTACAAATGTGGTGCAGATGTGCATCAAAAGCAAATGTTCTTCCTTTCTGCTCAACAGGAAGCCACAGAAATCATCAGAGGTGTCATTTAACCACACTTAGCTTAATATTTTTAAGTATATGACTATTGTATTGTTTGTGGTATCTCATGTATTGATGTGTATAAAATCTGCTACAAAGTTAATGTACGGGAAGCTGTAAAGGACTGAATTAAAATCCTGCAGAGATGCAGCACCTTGTCAAAGCTGTGGGGGCAAACCAGGACAGCAGCAGCTTCCCTGAGGGTTTGTTTGTTGAAACCAGATAAAGGGGACATGCTGGAGAACACAGAGGGCAGTGTGCACGACCCAACCCGAGGAACTGGCTTTGTAAAAACAGTCAGAAATGTGCTCAGCTGCAGACGCCTGTTAGCAGATCAGGACGGCTAGAGCTCCTCTGGACTGCAGTTGAATGTGCAGTCAGTCTGCGCCCACCGATGGTTGTGAGCCGCCAGCAACAGGCTGCACGCTGCAAAACAAATCCACCTGAAACATTGTGCAGATATCAAATAAGCAAAGTTGTTTCAAGAATATCTTCTATTTTCAGTTTTCTCATTTCACAAATCAAGAGGAAGGACATAGGTAACACTACCATGCACAGAAGAGAATAAAATTAAAAGCTGGTGGGTGAGGATGAGCAAAGATATTTCAACACAGGTCATGATGCAATATAGAATGATATTGTGATATATGGTAAAATGACATATTGTGATGATTTTATTCATATTGCCCCCTAGAGGACGCAGCAAACAGAGGACTGTTCTGAACGACTGCTCTGAACATAGTGTGGAATTAAACCTGGAAATTTAACCCAAGGGCAATTGACATTGCTTTTTTAAGTCTTGCTTGGTTTTAAAATTGCCTTCCAGCTGTGAAAATTAGAGTGAAAACCACAAAATCAACTCTTCAGACTTGTTTTCTTGTCAGCACTGGCTGAGAAAGTGATTGAAAACTCACTTGGGCAAATCACAGCAAATTAAAACAGGTTTAATCAACTGTGCAAATGGTGCTTTACGTGATTATTTCCTTAGGTAAGAAAAAAAGGATTTAATTATTCTGGAAAATAATACTTGAATTGCCCTCATGGCGGTCTAGACTGATTAAAGAAGAAGTGGACGCAAAACGGAACAAAGGGACAAATTAAACATTTCATAACCAAGTTAACAAGATGAGATCAGAAACATCTCTTGTTGTGTGACCTGTTCAAGAAAGGAAAGGCAGGACACACACAGCGGGCAAATGCAAAGCTAAACTTCACAATGTAAACGCTCAAAAGACAGCCGAACAGTTAGGTCAGGGGTCAGGCCTTAAAAGATTTGAGCTAAACAAAGCTTACAGAGCTGAAGTGGCGTAGCTGTGAGAGCATCCTCCTCAGCACCGTCTTCAGTGTCTCTACTTGATGCATTTTTACAGCAACAAATCACACAGAATCTCTGAGATCCCTCTAATCAGTGACACCTGCGAGAGGAAACAGCTGCTGATCCTGCAGCCTTCCAGGTGCTTAAAAACCACGATGTTTATGTCACCTGGACTCAGACTTTCCACTGACGAACAGCCCTGACTCCGAGTGAGTCAACGTCATGTCTGCCTCATGTTTGTTACATCTGTGAGCTGCTACCTGTTGCCACAGGACGCTGCGGTGCAGTGAGTTATCTGTAATAAATCACCTGCAGAGGGCAGATAAAGCAGTCAGCACTCATAAAAATGTCCACGTTTAGTTATGTTAAAAATGATACAACCCAGTCAAAATAATTACTGTGCACTATCTGGTACGTACACTTCTGTAGAAACAGTGGGCTACATTACATGAAGCGAGGCATGAGGAACTCCCTGTGCACAAACGCTTGTCTGCTCCTGGTCAGGGCAGTTTGAAGGCAACCCTGTGCACAAAACCAGGTCCTTAAAGCAATGGTTTCCCCAGTTGGTGTGGAAGAACTTGACTGGCCAGCCAGGCTTTATCAGTGCTGGACCTCACTAATGCTCTTTTTGGCTGAATGGGAGCAAATCCCTCCAGCCGAGTTCCCAAATGTGGTGTAAAGCCTGAAAACCAGATATCTGGAGGCTGTTCTAGGATGGATGTCATGTCTGGGTGTCCACATAATTTTGGCCATATATCATGCCTATGCATTTCTTTATTTTTACCACTAGAGGGAGCTGTTGTATTGGAAAAGCTGAGGTTCGTATCCCAAGAGCTGTCTCAAGAGTCACAGATCAAAACACAACCCCTCAAAAGGATTTTATAAAGATGGTCACAGGATGCTGTAGCTTTTCCCAGCATGCATTTGTCAAAAGAACCCCAAGGGCAGGTTTCCACCCTGGCCTCAGCACAGAAATCCTGATGCTCGACTGACCTGTGGAGGTCTGTGGGCTTGCAGAAAAACCTGCAAAAACTTGGACAGCGAGTTTTCTACAAATGTTTGCTCCTCACTCAAAATCAAACCATCATACTATACCTTACATTTCACTTGGATGTTTTTTTTCCAGTCATTCCATGCATTTATTGTTTTACATTCAATTATTGAAGCATATTATTGAAAATAAATGTGCATATCCTTGTGAGTTGTCAAATGAATTACCTGTGATGTGCATTATACATGATTTGTTGAAAACTGGGTAAAAACATACAAAATCACTGTTATATTTTAATCTGAGACCCCCGGTTTACTGTGCAGGGAGCTTTGTGTTAAAGATGTCTGATGAACAGGCAAACTTACCACCACCACACAGAGCAGCATTGAGTTAACGGCTGGTGGCAACTTCTCACGCTGGTTGGACCGGGTCACTGCCGTTAGCTCATAAGTGCCACTGTCCAAACCTGTCGTCACAGAGTTGCATGGCAACAGAGCCGTCTCTGTGTTCTCTCATCCTGCTGTTATGTCTGCTGCGGTCCTGCACTGTGAAACTTCCCCCTCTGGAGTGAGCAGGTTTTATTCTTGCAGGACTTCTTGCGTCCTTCTCATGAGTCTTCTGCTGCAGCTCAGCTCAGATGTGTTACTGTAATGCTGCCTGAGTGTCTGAGTGCAGACTGTTGAGGTTGGTCTGCATCTTTAGGTTTACGTGTTTTGGGTGTTCAGAAGATTCCACAAGCTTTTTTTCCCTTCTATTTTCCACCATAGCTTCCTTTTGCATGCTTTCTTTCCTCTTTTGTGATTTCAGCTCACCTTGGCTGAACTTCACATCATTTGGTTAGATAATGCTGGGTAGGCTGCCTGCCACCCCAGTTTGTGCCTCTCTTGTACATCACACAGCTGATGCTCGTGATAGCTGAAAAACTCAGAAGGTATGAACAAACAGGATTAAGTAATGGAAAATCACATGGAGACACATAAATGTCCATGATGATAAAACCTTTCAATAACACTGGTTAAAAATAACTTCTATTGTGGGGTGGATGGATTTTTTAAAATCCATACTGACAGAAGAAACTTTGAGAATCACACTTCTGTCCAGGTGTGTTTGTGTATGTTTGCTCTTGGGTAATTTGCCTGTTTTTGGGCCATCAGTTACAATGAGGGCAAATCATAATGTTTAAAATACTCAACATATATTTGATATTTCCGACATTAAGGGATCCTTTTTCTATCATTCAGTAAATACGAGCCCTGACTAAGTGACATATTTTATAGATATTTCGGATTATTGTTTTAGTATATTTTTTATTGTCTTAGTATATTTTTATTTCTGGTATATTTTTATTGCATTTATGCACATTTTTACTCAGTGTTAGTTTATTTTATTCTGTTATCTTTATTTCATTTTATTATCTTTCTTATCTTTCTTACTATCTTGTTTCTAACACAGGAGTTGCAATGTAAATGTTTCGTTGACATGTTTTGGTCAATGACAATAACGGCAATCTTGAATCTTGATTATATATTAATGCAAAACAATAGCTGTAAAGAACACCTGGCAAACTTTAAATTAACCCAAACAGTGAACACAACATCTGTAAAAAGAGCAGTTTGGATTAATTTTGAGAGGATGAATTTTTTTGAGGATTAGTTTTTTATACAATTATCTGTATTATGTATTATTTTTAATCTTGAATCATATTATTCTGTTTTTTTTTCTTCCTGACACTTGGCCATTGGTCTGTTAGCTCTTTGTTTCTTTAAACTACGTACTTTTTGAAAGCAGCATGAAGTTCTTTAGCAGAGGGTGAAGGCTCTGGTTTATTACACCACTTGAAACTGAGAAAATCAAAAACTTTTGACCTCCTGTAAAGCTTTGGCGACCCCTAGTGGGGGGTCAGGACTCTCAGGTTGAGAACCAGAGTTTCAGGTTCATAAAAAAATGATGTTCCCAGTTTGCTGTGGAAGAACTTGACTGGCCTTCACTGAGCCCCGACCTCAGGCCCATTCATCACCTTTGGGTCGGACCGGGAGAGTGAATATGAACCAGACCTTATCGCCTAACACCACAGCCGGGTGGGAGCAAATCTCTGCAGTCTGGTTGCAAAATCTGGTGGAGAGACTGAAACCAGTTGAGTGAAGCTGTTATAAAAGCAGATTTATGCACACGACTTTTGAAAATATTCAACAATCACACATGAGTAACTTTTGGCTGTCCACATACTTTTGGCAATTTAATGTAGCTCTGTAACTGTACTGCATGTTAATACATGAGAGGCACGTACTCGTGCTTGGCTGCAACCAGTTATTGCTCCATAAACTGAGACAAAAACCTGGAGGCAGCATTCTATTGTACCCATTGCATCCTTGAAAATCACCCTCATAAGATTAAAACAATGAAGCACTGTGAAGTCGACCTGACTTCATTCTCAACATCTTGCCGTTGAACAATATAGCTTACACTAAGAATCCAGGCTTGCCTCAGGCTGGATAATTATGTGGCTGCTTTTGGTGTAAATTAACTTGAATACGGTCAAGAGACTTGACTCCAGTCTCATGAGCATTGCCCAGCGCTTTTATTTGTTTCTCGAGTAACCATGGAAATGTTGTGCCAGGCTTGGAAAAACAAGCCTGTGAGCAGCACTACAGGCATGAGGCCTTGCTGACACAGACTCGGATTCAAATACTACAGAGGGTTCGGAGGGCACCGCTGTTGGAAATTATTTTTCAGCTGCTCCGGCTTCATTCTTATGTATATTTTCCATGAAAAGCTTTGCTTCAGCTGGCTGGTTCCTGCAGTACAGATGAATGAAACCAGTCACCATGTATCTGCTGTGAATCGCTGCACAATTAGATTTGCTATGACTCAATATCACAAGAAAAAAGAACAGAAAATCTACTGTTCAAATCTGACTTTTATGCAGAGGCACATGCTCGTGATCGCTTTATCCATCCTGGTACATAAACTGTAGATAAAGAAACAAACAAATGCACACTGGATTATATTAAATTTTAATGTGCACAGCGTGATTGTACAGTAAAAGCAAGGGAGGAGAAAAAAACATTTTTTCTTATAAAAATATCACCTTTGGAGCTTAAAAACACTCAATTCAAAGATCAGGTGCTATGATATTATCGTCCCTGTGAGAAGACAGCAGGTAGACTGAAGGTGACGGAGTCAAAGTGAGCTTAATGTCTCAATAAAACATAATCCCCCAGCCCATCCCAGAAACCCCACCAAACCATCTCTCCCCTCACCCACCTCTGGGGTGGGGGGGGCATCAGTCTGATGCTTTTCAGCATCATCTCTACAGTCAGGAAGCAGGGAAGCAGAACAAATTAATAAGGGAGAGTTAAAAGAAAAAGAAGACAAAAAAGGGGTAGGGTGCAAAGTTATGACCAGCTAACAAATAAAAATGCATTTAAAAATCACACATTCCACCTCACATTGTCCAATTCCAATGCATTAACCTGTGTAAGTACCACAGTGCGTATGGAAAATCTCCACACAAGCTTGTAACTACACATCCTAAGTGTAGAAAAGTAACTGTGAGTATTCTACTACCTTTGCAATATAGGAAGGAGATCTTCATGTGCTCTTCACTAACGATACTTAGCCATAGTTAGTGCACTGGATTGAGGCCATAGCCTGAAAAGTCTCATTTTTTTTTTTGTATAAAAACCCCATACAGTACATACAGGATATTAAAACAATGGACCCCTTAAAGTTCTTCATTTTCATAGTGTAGAAAAAAAAAAGCATTCATGGAACTGTGATGCATTTAAAAGCACTGAGCTTCACTGAAAATTGAAAAAAGGGCAAAACTGTTCAGAAAACCAAATGTTCATATAAGATTCAAATGCTAACATTCTCTGTCACACTCTCATGTCATAATGAGGATAATGACGACGAAGGTGGAGGTGAAGTAGGAAGCTGGTGCGCAGAGCGAGTGAGCCGAGATGCACTGTTTCTGCATCGCGGGGCTGTGCGGCAGGCGTGGCGGTGGCGGACGGCGAGTTGCTGGCAAGGCGACGCAGATGCATGCAGGAACGAGGGCAGGTTCAGTGTGTGAGACTGCTGGAAAGCCGGTGAAGGGGGGGGTGGGGGTGGGTGGTTGGTTTTGGCGGGTTGGAGGTCACGGGGGGGCAGAGAGCGGCGTGTTGCTGTGCTGTTCGGTCCGTGCAGTTGTTTTGCTTTTGCTGAGTCAGACAGAATTTGGCAGCGCTCACTCTTTCTCTCCGCTTTGACCTTCCCAACCCCCCAACATCCCACCATCCTGCCCTGCCCAACGGCTCCAAAAAACAAACACAAATAAGCACGAGAGAAGACAGTGATACACCCTGACATCCCCTCTTCACATGAGTCAATCAAAGTGATAAGCTCTCCACAGAATGGAAGGAATTGACATTGTGTGGTAAAGCTAACAGGAAACAGATATGGAGCTTGACAAAGTTAACAGCAAAGATTAAAAAAAAACAGAGAACACAAACAAAACAACAGCAAAAACCCCGGAGAATGACCCTTTGATTTCCTGTGCCCACCCGTTTGGTTACACCAACACTGGAGAGAAAAAGCAGCCAATGGAAAAAGGCGGGGTCAGGTGCCATGTGACCACGCCCCTTCACTCGATCTGGAAAAGTCTCACTTCTCATTTTCCAGAGGTCTATTTTTTTCTTCTTCTCTTCTGTTCTGACTTTTCCCTCCATCTGTGTGGCTCCAGCCCTCCCGTCCTCCCTCCCCTCTTTCCGTTAATCCTCCTCCTCCCCTCCGTGGATGCTACACCTCCTTGGTCATGCGGATTCGGATGCTGCTAAAGCACTTGCCCATGGCCTCGAACAGCGGGTCGCAGAAGGTGTGCACGCAGATGGAATAGACACGGCTGACGCAGTGGATCTCGATCAGGTAGCTCTTGACGCACGGCACCACGGCCCAGATGTGTATGAAGGACAGGATGGCGAAGAAGATTCCCCAGATCAGCGCCAGGGGGATGCCGACCAGCGCCGTCAGCAGCCTGTAGCACCAGTACTTGGTGACAGTGAAGGTGGTGAAGCTGGCTTTCCACACGCCGTCGAAGCTGTAGGTCCCTGCAGGCTCGGCGATCACATCCTCAAAGTCTACCTGAGGAGGGAGGAGGTGAAAGAATAAGAAAATGTTGACATAAAGACTTATTATAGATCACTGTTTGCTGCTTATCTGGATCCCCCCTGGTTGTTACCTTAATTCAGACTTTCATCTATCAGGCAAAAGAAAGAGAGAAATGAATTGAACAGTTGTGACTAACATTAATTACCAAGTAGAAAAGATAAAACCAACCAAAAGGATCCTTTGTAAGCCGACACCCTGATCAATGCTCTATCCCTACTCAAGGTTCAAAGTTAATTTATTCATCATTATAAACAAAAAGCAGGGTTGACGCAGGGTTGTGCAATGAAATGCAAGCTTTGTTCCTTTTATGCGACACACAAAAGAAAAAACTATTCGTTATTAACTCTTTATGGCAATGCTGTGCAGAGGACGAGCTGAAGAGGCAGTGGATACTTCTGTATTGCTTGCCAGCAGGCATCGGGATGAATAGGCCGTGGCTGGTGTATGATGGTATTGTCTTTTTGTATGCTTCGTAACATAGGATCTGCAGCAGCAAACAAAGCTGAGCACATTGGCAGAGTAAAAGTGATAAATGTCGGGTTATAATGGCTGCGCTGTACACCTGCAAACAGCTGAGGGCCAATCAGCTGATGCAAGCATTAGCCGATCAGTGCTCTGCTTTAAGTTCATTTTGTGTCGCGCGGGTTAAATATAATTTTTCAATGCTTTCAGCAGGAAAAAACAAGAACAAGTGTGGGTGGCAGCAGGAAGCTCTTAGATGAGTATCTGGAAAAAGTGTCATATTAAACTGAAAGTGCAATGATCAATTACACAGAAGCTCAGTAAGAAAATTTCTTTAAAGTATTGAAAGCGAAAACAAAAAACGAGCAACCATCACATACTAAAAGTGACTTGTACGGTCCAGAATACAGAGATCCATTCACATTAGACTCATCATTAAGACTCAAATGCCTCCATCCACTGCCAGCAGCATTTCACAACAGCCCTGATATGTTGCTAATGAAACCATCACATAAACTCAATAATCCTTCAAATCTGAACTCATTATTTCCACATAAATCAGCTGCTTCACTTCCCGTTGAATACTGTGCATGTCAGTTTGCTAAGATGGAGGGTAGGAATCCTGACAAGATTTACACTTCCCCTGGCGGTGACTGGTACACAGTCTAACCACCAACAAACCGCCCCGCCCGAAAAACTGATTGCTACACACACTATCTCTGGCATCTGCTTTGAATTCTGCAAAGCAGCAATCCAACTCTGGGATTTTTGTCTTCAGAGCTTCTTCAAAACATCCAACTCGACGACACAGACAGAAAGACAGAAAGATGAGCCTTAAGATTCAGGAATTTAAGCCTTACATGTGTAAAATATGCTAATGGCTAAAGAGATAAAACAGATGTCACTCTGAGGCTAAATTTGGATGGAAATGGACAAACTAAACAGTGAAAGTTTCAGCTCTTCTGAAGTTAAATGATGGCTGCAGATGGACCAGATGTAGCCTATAAAACATTGTCAGGACTTCGTCTGCTTAATATCTTAAAGACACCATGCCACTGTTTAATGTAGTGGAATACAATCTTTTTCTTTAATATCAGGCTTTTGCATCTGCTACATCTTCATCAGAAAAAAAATCTGTGGTGCACAGGATGTGATGTGCTTCAGTTTTCTGGTTTTTGCGGAATAAACAGAAGCTGTGGTCACTACAACTGGAAAAACAACAGAAAGAGCGCCACCTACAGAAGCTGGTCGACAGGAAACCCAGAGAGGAAGACATCCCATACCGCCCACAGTGTTTGATTGACGGGTGAACGGCGGTTCCCCTCCTCCACCTCCCATTAACGATGAGCAAGAACATCGTGCCTCTTCTTGCTGTAAACACGTCTCCCAGGCCTCTAAATGAGACAATATCTGCAAGTGTGCGTGGCCCGGCCTGAGGAATGGAGGGAAAAGTGGCAACTCGCTCACTGTGAAAACAATGCAGAGTCTCCCTCGCTCTCTCATCCTCTCCGCCGGCTTCCGAGTGCAGAGTCAATATTTATCTTACAGTTACTTGGAGACTGCGTGCCGTCGAACAGAACAGTTGGGCTACTGAGGACTGATGGCTGCAACATCAGTAAGTCATGCAGATATTATCCAGTGTCACACGGAATGTGAGATGGAAAAGTGTTTCATTCCAAACCGAGATACCATCCACTGTCTGGAAGACGTGATGCCCACTTACACAAGCTCGAGATAATGACTTCAAACAACAGGAAACTGTAATCAAATTCTATTCTGTAACGCCATATATCCATGTTTGAACACAGTTATTTATCATCAAATGGAATAAGACTGCAAAACTCTCTTTTAATGCTTTCTTGCCCAAAATTAGACGAGAAGGTTGAGACCACTGTCATGTCTGCTAGTTAGCTTAGCTTGCAGTAGCATAAAGGCTTCAAACAAGGGGAAAAAGCTAGTGCGGCTCTGCCTGAAGGTAAGGCAGAGGCACGCTGGCTGTTTCCAGTCTATATGCTAACTGTCTCCTGGCTCCGGCTTAACATCTAGTGGACAGATATGAAAGCAACATTGATCTTCTGACCTAACTTGGCCTGTAACTACATGTAAAAAACCTGCATAAGTGGTATGAATATTCTAACCTGACATATATAACGAGAATCAATGCATTAATAACCCCAAACTCACATGATGAATATACAATATACTATCATCAATAAAACACATAGATCATTCCCTGAAGCTCACAATTCAGTGCAGACTACAAAACACATCTTAGGTCCTGATTTCATGCTGTTAGTCATTATGTAAGAATAATTGTCATGTTTTTTCAGTCCTGGATGTGTTGTTTTTGCTCTTCAAATGTTCCAACAGTGTTATTTTTTCTGTCTTGAAACAGCAGCTTCAGTCCAGCTCTTTTACTCCGAGCTGCAGCATCAAGGCTTTCACACGGCACCGACTGGCGGTGCTCACTACAGCCTTATAATATACTAAATCCGACTGCGACCGCAAAACCAGCGAGCCGTCCATTTAATTTTTCCACAGCTACAAATTTTAAAGTGGACCCACTCTGCTGCAGTTTCCAGAACTTTGATTGAGACTAAATGAGGGCCTTCTGCAGAGAGGCACAAACACAACCGCAGCAGGACGGTGCAGAGTTTTGACTCTACATCATGAAGCTGGTTCTTTCCACAGTTTGAGCTTTATAAATACTCTTCTGTCTGCAACATGAGTCACCACAGCTACCTGAGGTTCGTCACTTTGGTATCTGGTCTATAAAAAATAATCAGCTTCAGGTTCAACAATTTCTATTGTTGTATTTCAGTTTTAGCAAGAAAGGGACAAACATCAACCCACTGGTCTCTGAAGACTTTGTCACAGGCACAATTTATGGCTGCGTTCTCAAGACTGAGCAGTTATTAAATAAAGAAATTCAATAATAATGACTAGAGATTAGTGTCAGCAGTGTAAAAAGCATTCAAAACATGAAAAGCTTGTACTTTTACTGCAGCAGCCACAGACATGCTGGGTCAAAAGCGTGGACCTCTGTGGCCCAATCCGAGGTTTGACATGAAACAATGGAGTCTCAGGGTCAGCATGTGACCAGTCGCCAAGGCAACTGTATTATTGAGTAAATAAGGCGATGTGCTATTTCCAGAGCTCTATCTTCAGGCTGTCAACTATGCTTGAATAGACAAAGTGGGCCTCTGGAGGAGAAGGTCAGAGTATAGCACGGTAATGGACTCTTTTGTTGGTTTGAGGGCTTTGGTAGTCAGAGCAAGTGTTTGGTTTGGTTCAGGAGAGGGATTAGGATGATTGGCTGCAGGGATTTACTGAATGTGACCAACAGACACAGACTGCAGGCTCATGCTACTACTTAAAAATACACAAAAAACTGTTTAATTACAAGCACTTTTGATTCAGACATCACCTTCACAAAATAATGAAGGGGGCATAAGTTAATATCATATATCTTGTAATAATGCTCTGAATGCAAATTAGCAAAATAATTCAACACATTAGCCTGTTAGCGAAATGTTTTTAGCAGAATCCCATGTATTTCCCTGATATCACAAAACCACTTCAGTTGAGAACCTCTATAAAAATTTATTTAACTTTAATTTCAACTTTTAACTTTTAGTAATAACTACTTGTGAAATATCTAAACAATTTTAATCTGTGAAAGAAAAGTTTATTGGGTGCTTTTTTTGTGTGATGCAGTCCCTCTTTTGCATATATTTTGGTGACATATCCAGAATTTTGTTAGATTTCCATGACATTTGCATGAAAGCAAATCCCACTGCACTGAGTTTGAAAGAGTTTCATGAGCTCTCAACATCTCGCTCACACAGGAGTTTGGTTGTGATAAAAGCTCAGAAACTGGAGGTACGAAATTCTCACACAACAACGACGATTTCTAGCATCCCAGAACGAGGTGACCAAGTATGATCGAGAATCAACCAATCATAGGCTTTGCCGTCCCAGAGGGAGTGTTTCATTCCTTTCACTTTGACCTTCTGGACTTTAGATCTGCTGTCGGAGCTCAAACTTCTCACAGCTCCCTCTAAAAAAACTGTCTCCAGTGTGGGCATTTTTGCTCCGCTGACCCCTCCTCTCTGCCTTATAAGGCCGCACAAATTCTCCAGAGGCAGAAATTCTCTTCGCCGGGCGAACTCCACATGCATGTCAGTCATGGAACGTATTTGATGTGGCAAGGTTATTGAGGCCAGCTGCAGCAGACAGGAGAACAGCTTGTGTTCCTTTGATTACATGATTAAAGTGTGTGTGTGTGTGTGTGCATGCATCTGTGCATGCACAGCACACACATTACGTGTGAGCACCATATATGGGGGCGTGTGTGGTCACGGTGGATTGCAGAATGGGGGTTGCTGGAAGGGATTCCCTGCTTGTGCTTTTCATTGTGGCACACAAAACACACGCTTCCACTTCACAGAACTGTTCCATTGGCCTCAAAGCACCTCTGAGCTGCTGTATATGGTGCACTATAAAAACTATAGGATCATCTGAGTTTATTCTGTGTGAAGGGATTTCGTCTGTTGTTCCAGTTATTTAGAGACTTTGCTTACATAAAAGTAACAAAAGTACAACGCAAACCTGCTCCATTAAGAGTAAAAGCCCTCCATTTAAAAATTCCTGTTAAAGTATTATACCAAAGATGTACTTAAAGTATCCAAAGTATCCCTTCCAGTGTTAGATTGTTATGTGTGATAACACTGTGCTAGCATTTGTGATGCATTATGATCAAAGCATTTAAATGTTGTAGCTGGCTGAGGTGCAGCTCATTTAAAGTATTACTACTCATACTCCCTGGTGGCGAGTATAAGAATGTACCGTATTTTATATGCTCATTTTACTTTAAACGCTGGGATTTGAGCAGTGTACTAAACTAAACTTCAGTAAAAGTACCTCAGAGCTGTACTACAGTACTTGAGTAAATGTACTTAGATACTTTCCACCACTGGTCACTGTTCCTTACAGCGGTTGAACTTTTTACAGTGTAGACTCATGTGATTTCAGATAAATTCAACAGTGTCTGCTGAGTTGATTGGAGGGGGGGCAATCGTAAAAATGCGTTCTATTCTGAGTCTGCAAGGAGACTCTGACTCACTGTCACAATGGAGGAGACTTGGGAGGGAGAGAAATCAGTGAGGGGTGGAAGAAGTGGAGGCAGGAAACGGAGAAAGCAGAGGCTGAACTTCATTTTATTATAGAACGCCCAAAAGATTAAAAAAAAAAAGATGAAATGAAGATTTCAGTCTCTGCTTCTCTTCAAATGAAAATCAAACTCGCTTTCGTGACAGATCTGGAAGAGGGACGTAAACCTGCTGTTCATCAGCAGCTATCTATGTAGCACTGGGTTTTCCATACTCCAGTAAACCACCTTCTTTCCTTCGCTTAAAAGCAAAACCTAATTTATCACACGAGAAACCCTTTTCACATATTAACACAAGTGAAGCAGCATGTCACATGGGGAAAAATGACATTATTTCACCTATTAAAACTCACACGTGGCGTGCAAGCATGATCTCACACATGCTTTTCTTCTCATTCTGAAGATTTCCTATTTCATGTATACATATCACAATTTTAATGTAAGAAGTTTATGCTTTTATGTTGGCAACATGTTTGATCCAAACGCCAATGAAGCCTCACTGAATGCATTCACAGAATCACCAAACAGTGAGAAAACTACATCTAGTGCTACCATTAAGGGTAATCTTTCCAGTGAACAAAATCAATAGCATCAGACTGTCAGTTATCATTTGGAATCTGACACAAGCCAATAAAAAGCAACACATGGACATTTGCTCCTCTGACGCAACTACAGGCATGCAGGGAGGAGGGAGGCGGGGAGGGAAGGGAAGAGTGGACTTGAATGGTAGGAAAGAAGGGAGGAGAGATGGGGAGTGGTGAGGGATATCCCCTCAGCTTAACCAGCTCCTTGGGTGTTTCCCTGTTTTAACAAGGCAGAGTTCAGGCATTTCAAAGAGCTGACCCCTCCTGTCCCGCGCAGCGAGCCGTTTGACCCCACTCTTTTGAAAAAAACGGCCCCAGCTGGAGGCAGGGCGGCCGGGCTCAGACAGCTGCTGCTCCCCGCTACCATGCAGACGCGTCAGGTGGCTTCCAGCGCGGCACTCCTCTGCTGCTACAAGCCCTTTCCCCCTGCTAACTCCTTTTAACAAAATAAACGCTCGCCATTTATGCGGCAAGGCTGCTCTCTTATGGAAAGAATTCTACTTTCCAAACAGCAAGGCGTGTGCAACAAGGAGTGTGGGAAATGTGTGTTCCAACAACAGGAAATTCGTAATGTTTCCTCTGTGGGGAGCGAGGATGTCTAAACCCGCTGCTTGTGCGGACGCGCAGATATTTACACATGTGGACAGCTTGCCATTGTGTCACATTAATGAACTGAAGTACCTCTGCAAAGCTTCTTCCTAATAGGGGAAAGTCACTGAGGGGGAACCCTGCTGGAACCACAGCGCGCAATGCAGTGCGCAAAAGAACTACCGTGCGCCTCTGACGCGCGCATCCACACCACACCAATCTGACAGCTCCTGCCCCTCGGCACAGTTTTCCAACGTTTATTTCAGTTTTCAGAGATTTTCAGGTGGCTCCACAGAGGAGAGGTAAAGCGCAAACTGTGCAACAGGTACTCTGGTGAAGTTGCCATCAAAATAAAAAGGAACGCAAACAACAGCTGCACGTTTAACCCCCAAAATAAGGCTCAAAAGTTAACAGCCCTTCAGGTTTGACTCACCTTGACAACGTCGTCGTTTATGCGCTTCGGGTCCCGGTTGACCAGGTCGATCTCTTTGGTGTGGACGTCCTCCATCGTCTTCTCGTTCAGACTGTCGTTGTCCATGTCTTTGTTGTTAGGTTTGTATATGTTCCCTTGTTTTCGGATGAACGGCGAATGCAGAAACTCCTGTCAGGATCCAGAGGAGGCAGAGAAAGAAGAGAGTGAAGAGGAGGAGGGATAGTGTGCAGCGCGCTGAGAGTGAGAGCGACTGGAGCTGCGCGTTACCAGCCTGCCCCACTAACAGGGATGGGTTTAAATGAATAGAAAGTAAAGCACCACACCCCTCGATCCAGCCGCAAGGGGTCCTCACCACCCGGACAGAAACCTAACGCCCTGACCTGACATACAGTTGATTCAACATGTACTCGTGACCATGGCAACATTTTCAGATATGCGCAAAAACGCACATTCCAACTGTTAAATACATATCTCTTTGGCCTTTTCTTAATATAGTTAGGATATTCTTAAACAAACACGAGTTATCATCTGTGTTTGTAATTTGACTTGGCCATGTACGTGAATATATGGACAAAGTAAAGTACGTAAAAACATAGCTGGCTTTAAAAACGTGTGCGTAAATACCCCTTTGGTCTCCACGACCGTACACTGCCCGTGAATCTTTCAAGCACATTCTCATTTACACTAAAAATCGTATGGCTTCGTTAGGAAGTGTTAAAGCATGTGCATGGTTTTAGGCTGGCATCTGATGTTTGAAAAACTTCCTCTCCTGTGCGCCTTTACGCACAAAAGTGTGACCCTTTGATGCGTAAAAACAACAATCGGTAATGTTAATAAAGGTTTTAGCTGGAAAAATCTCACACTCACACACTAATGTACACTCAATGGTGTGTCACATTCCCTGTGCGCGTGCGGGAGAAGCGTTCATGACGAGGTGCCAGAAAAAAGTGCAACGATCGAAACACAGCGCTCTGGAGTCAGAAAAAAACAACCAAATTTCCTTTATGAATGCAAATTATAAGCGAGAATAATCCGCTCCTTGATGAAAAATACTCCGTGTCAGCTAAAAACTTTTAACTACAAACAGTGTCAGCTGTTAATGAGAGCCATACTGTACCTCTTCTGGTTCGCCGTCCTTCAGTCCTCCTGTCATGCTGTCCTCAAATTGGAAAGGATTAGCGCGGTGAAACAGACAAGAAGACAGTATAGGAAGCCGAATGGGAGGCGTGGAGACAAACTGAGAGGACTGGGGCTCTTCTCAGGGACCTGTGTAGTGATCTAATGCCTGCCCTTTTCGTGAACGTGACGAGAATTAAATGCCGGAGTCGTGAGGGAAACCTCCGGTGTTTCCTCGGATCCCGCAGAGCGCGTCTTTGCAGCCCGGGAGTCACCTGTGAGCAGGGAGGAGAGCCACCGTTAACGTGCCCGGCAGGAGGAGAGACTGACTTGATCTCATACTAAAGGGGTGTTGTAATTGGAGTGGAATTACTTTATTCGGGGCTCAGGGCTGTGCATAATAACCTTTTTGTGCAGTGAAATGTAGGCGTTAATTGGGAATGGCAAGGTGTGGATATCTGCCATACCTGAGCCTCAGGGAAACCAAATCCAGTGGTTATGGAAGAGGGAAAGAAGAGCAGCAGAGGAGACCAAGAAACATATACTGGAAAAAGAAATTAATAAAAAGAAAATTACAGGATTTTTCAGAATTCACTCTGCTCTTTGAGCATATACACAACCCTGTCTGTCAACACTTGCTTCGTCCATCCTCAGAAAATACATGAATATGTGGAGCTTTGAACCAGAATTTGGTGATTTGACGCTCCTGCTGTCAGCTTGACGAAGCTCGGAAGCCATGCTGGTCACTCTGGTTTGGTTGCATTCTTGCATCAGCTCACCTTGGAGTGACACCAGCTGGCACACTCAGCTGTTCTCTGCATGAAGTCATGACAGGAGCAATGTTTGGGTGTGTATGATGGGATGGATACTGAAACAAGAGAAGCTGGCACTCGATAACAGCTTGTTTCCACATCTTTTAGCCTTCAGATGTGTGTTTCTTTCAGAGCAGCATTCAGATTTGGTCGCTGGTTGCTAAAATAATAAAAATAATCCATTAAACTTGCAGCTGTGAATGTCAGCATAAGATGGGAGGTGTGAATATCTATTAAAGGGATTTTTAATAACGTGCAAACCCCAACTTGTTCTTATTAATGGCTTATAACTAACCTCAACACTAGTAAATGTAAGTCTAGAAGTATGAGAAAGAAGTATGGAACAGCATTCTAGTATGTATAAAGTCTAGTAAATTAATTAACAATTAATAAAGCTAATTGTTGACTGATTATGTTAAGGTGTATTAACTGAAAGTGAGATTTTCCATCATGAGAAATCTCCACATGTGATGATGGTGCCTTACTACAGCTCTGTTTTTCCTTTCCTGTTGCTCTGACAGTCCTCGTTTGAAGTTGTCAGCACTCTGCCTGTTAACTTACCACCTCAGCGTCTTTGTGAACCAGTTTGCCTTCGGTTTGACATCACTGATTCTGCTGGTTTTGATGCAGCCGGTGTGACACCTGCTCTGGAAAGATGCTCTGCTGCGCTGGGTGTGGCACTGAACACAGATCAAAAGAAATCCAAATGTAAACCTGTTTCAGATAAAGATGTTATGCTGCTGTAGACTCACAGATGATGCTACATCAGCAGGTCCACATATAATGAGTCATTCTGTATCTGAAAACAGCTCTACAGTATGAGAAATATTGGAATATGTATATTTGAACTATATGAACAACAGAGAAATAGCAAATATTATCATTTAACATCAAAGTTCACTCGACACCAAGTGAGCTTTCAGGCTCCAGGATGCAAAGAGTGCCGTTAACATTTGACTTCTCCTCCACCAACACAACATCGCTGTATAACGAGTGAATTAGGGTTTACCATAGCAGAACAGGATCTGTGGGAACTTTTACACTGAGTCTGGTTAATGATGGAGATGTGTCAGCCAGAGCAGATACAGAGCAGGTCGTTAAACAGCTGATTCTGTCTCAGTGCCGGTGGTCAGCCTGCAGGGTGATCACAGTGAACACTCAACATCTGGATGACCTCTCTGACCTTGAAACAGTGATGAAGGCTCAAAACAAACTAATCGCTCGAGAGTGACATAAATTCACCTTTAAAGGCTTGATAATGAGTCTGTACAGCAGGATAAAGGCTCAGACTGGAACCGACTTATCTAACTTAGTTGCAGCCAGTTGAGAGCCCTGTCTCCTAGACATCATGTATATGTACAACTTTGAGGGAAAACTAATGCTGACCGAATTAAGTTTTCAATTAACATAATGGGGAAAAATTGTTAATTACCTGTAAAGTCGTAAAAACGCTGACGATGAACGTATCAGTATTTATTTCATTTGTTTTCCACCAAAATAGGCAGTCCCTCTCTTAGGGACTACAGCATTAGTGTTTCCTTCCAAACTTTATTTATAACATTTTCAGAAAATATATACTCAAACATTAAAGCACACATACTCCAGACACCCAAAAAATATCCAAATATATGCACACACAAACATGCATACACAGAGATATACAGAATATAGACATGTACAGACAGAAACATGTCCACATATCTCAGTAGACATGTTTAAATACAGGCGGACATCGAATGTATGCCATGTCGGTCTGTTCTAGAAAACAAAAAACAGACTCGACACCACATGAATAAGATAACTTGAGCAACTAAAGCATCTTGATAATTAGAATGAAAAACGTAGCTTGAGTGAATTCTATAAAGCGACTTCAGACATCGTTTTAATCACATTGAACTGAAATTATGATCTTTGTCTAACATTAACCAAAGTGCATTTGTTGCCTGAACCTGACCACAGAGTCTAGACACGAACCCTGTCACAGTCCTGCACTTTGTTCAAGCAAGAAGTAGCCATTCTCCTTATATAACCACAGCCGGAGTGGTAGCTGCAAAATAACATTACTACAGCAGTAAAACTGTATAGACACTATTAATAGCAGCAGCAGCAACAGCTGGAGCAACAGTGGTGACAGTAGTTGTAACAGCTGGATAGTGTTCACAAAGCAGTGACTGTGGTACAACGTACAGCAGCAGCAGTGCTGGAGGACACTGCAGCAGCGTCATAGATGCAGTACTATCAGCGGTAGTAGTATCACAGCACTGTGACGCGTGGAGCATCACAAGCTTAGAGAAATACACACAACCCTCGTGTTGAGTGAACACGCTGTGCAGAGAGGTGTAACAGGTAGAAATGCTGTGCAGGCCTGCAGGTCCAACAGCGAAGCCTCAGGTCATGTTCCATGGACCCACAGCTCATCTCTGTACAGGAAAGTGTCTTATGCAACCTCAGTGGAGTGATTTATGAGACGTCTCTGGCACTCAGCTGCATATCCCAACCACACTCATCTCTTGTGACAGAGGAAGAAACCACACACAGAAAAAACGGCCTGGAGGAAAAAAAATGTCTTTATTTTGGTCACAAAGAACTCGAAAGTTCAGGAACAGTAAGAGATGATAGATGATAAAAGTAGTATTTTTTTTATTAGCGGATGCATGTGAAGTGAGGATGTGTAACGTTTGAAGATTAGCTGGGCTGAGCTGGGGTCGGTTAGTGCTGCACGCTGTATTTCTGCAGAGAGAAAGCGCTTCAGCCACACACCTGTGTCTTCCACTATTGCACAACCCTACCTTGAACTGAGTTGAAAAACTAAACACAAGCGTGGCAGCTCGTCAGCAGTCTAACATCAGTGAAAGGAATAAAAGAAGCTCTGAGAGGGCCGCCGGCCTTCAGCTGTCAGCTGGCAACAACACATCACGTCATACAGCATCGTTGTCTGAGGCCAAACCTGTGGCGAGCTCTGGTTCAGACGCTCACCGGGTTAGCTTTCTAGCTGGCAGTGCAATGTTGAGTTAAAAAGGTGGAGCTGTCGAATAATCCCACTTTCAACAGGTTTATAAGATTGATAATTTGTATTTTAGCACAGTGATCATTTAATCTTTACTTCATGAAATTAATTCGATTTGTCCACCTAATGTTGGAGGAGCACTTTACAATGACAGTTTGTTTATAGCCTTTAACCAGTAGTGCTTCACTAATCAATATATTTTTTAGCAACAACTGCTGTTTGCAAAACTGCAGTCGTAGTTAGCAACTAGCTTTTAATACTGCTGTAAACAGCCAGATGTTTTTCTCAGGTGTAAAAACGTTGCTCCGTGTCTGCTGGATGTGAAACGGTCAGCTGTTTGCTCTCATTTACCAGAGCCCATAAAATTGTGCATCACATTGATTTCTAAATTTTAGATTGTGCATGCTTGTACCTAAAACTCAACTTTATCAATTCCACTGCAAACAAACAGTGCAGACAAAATGCAGTCTGCAGATTAGCAGTGCTGTAACAAACACTAAGCGCCTCTAGATTAAATACGCATGTACCGGAGTCTCAGCTCAACTGCGGCGTCGTCCTAACACAGTAGGAAATGTGCTTCGCCTTCGACACGCTGTTTTTAGTGAAGTCCTCTTAGGTCAGATGCTGCAAATGTCAAGTGTTCGCCAACCAAGAGTTGGTTGCTGCATAAATAATAAATTAGAAAGCCTCTCGGATGATATCCAGTCCTGTTTTTTTTGACATAGTTCAGTAACACGTTAAAGCAAATCTACTGCGTATAACTTCAGTTCACTTAAAAGCAAATGTCCACTGTTATTGGCAACGCACCGTGAAATCAACACAGCAGTTACAGTAAGCATGAAAATGTGCAACAAGCTGCATCTTAGCGTCTGAAGCTCTCCCAGATATCGACTCTGATTCCAGCTGAATTATTTGCAATATATACAATATATAAAAAAGCAGAAATATTACATCTCTCAGCAAAGTCAACAGCATGTTTGCCTTGACAACAGCTTTACACTCCTCCAGCTGATCCTCTCAGCCACAAAGTAAAATGGAATGACAAGAATTTTTTTTTTTTTTGGTCACAATCTGCAAAACAACTCCATTTTCTGTGGCGCACATGAGCTTTTCATAAAATCCCAAATACTGTAGTATCAAAACTATTTAGTGATGAGACTAATAAATCATAAATGATCATGTGTGTCAATTAATTTGTTGATTTGCAGGTTAAACAACATAAAACTGGGATAAATTTGGTTTAAAGGTGAACATTTCTCAGTCAGATTTAACTGTTGTTTTAACAGCATTTAATGAGTGATTTCTATTTGTCTCAGGTCCAAACTAAGCACTGAAATATATTAATTTACTCTATGTAACATACATAGATGTCTACACAAATGTAACTTTTTCACCAAATTTAGCCTGGCTTTGTCTTTTCCATGCAAATCATCAAATCACTAAACCCAGTGTGTTCTTGTATAGTCGCGTGAATCGATAATTATGAGCCCTTTGTGCAGGACTCTTCAGCATTTTGTATTTTACTTTATAAAGAGCTCATGTATTCCACTAAAGCATCATTCACCCTTTTTCTTTGACTGTAATCTGTCCTGCGTTTGTCTCCCCACAGGGACAGAGAGGCGTCCGCTTCAGTTCTCGGTGGTCTTCACTTGAATGGAGGACAGGACCTTTCCCATGCTGTGGAAGAGCGGAGTTACGAACATGTCTGTCAGACTCCTCCACACCACCTGCACTGACGGTAGGAGCATCAAGAAGCACTGGATCACCGGCATCACCAGCCTGGAAGAACAAAGGTCAGAAGGTCACATCAGATGCTGAGAAATGACGCTTTCAGAACATGCAATAAATGACACGTGCATTAAGCTGTTCCTCAAACATTTCCATTGCATAGCTTACAAAAAGTATGTCATTCAAATGCCTGTCTGACTCCCAATTCCATCTCTGGGAGGAGGACCAAGGCTCAGATTTGCAGGTTTTATTAAGTGCTATCTGTGCCCAAAAGGTGTTGCTTTCACCTGAGCAAACGAGCTGACCTACAGGACGACTTTCCTCAACATTTATTAACCCGTATCCTCGAAAATGTTGCTCAAAGATGCTGCTGATCTACATAGTTCGCTCCAGAAATTGCAACAAACTCTCCATCCTGGTGTCCAAACCAGCAACGTGAAGGTGTGCATGATCTGCGGCTCTAAAATGACTAAAGAACAGATTTTATTTCTTCCATTGTCACTGCAGGGACACTGAATTAAGTTTCTGTATAGCATCTATTTTCAGGATGCTGTGATTTCGCTCCTTGTTTGGCCTGTTGGGCATCTGTGTTGATGCTTCCAGTGTCTCTGCACAACGTCTTAAAACAGTTAAACATTAAACTCATTAACAAAGGCATAACCCAGATTTGCATGTTCCTGTTTTGATGCATTTACTCTAATTTATGAGACTTTGTCCAGCCCAGTTTATGTGGAGCTTTGATATGTATTTGACATGTTATTCTATAACCATGTTCTAAATGAACGTCTGATATTTGCGTCATCTCATCAGCTACTGTTATTGTCTTATCTGCAAGGTGCTTTGCATCTGTTTTCTATAAAGACCTGCATTGTTCTGCTTCTCTCACTTCACTCCATTAAAATGAAGGTGTTGTGAACGCTGTGTTCCCCTTTGAAGCAGCACCCCTCTGCGCGATCTCCCTTCCTGACATTCCACAAGTATTGACCCGCTCTGCGTCACCCCTCGGTCCTCTATTAATGAATACCTGCGGTGACTTCCTCCTTCAAACAACTGAAGGAATCATCCAGAGCATGTGACCTCACCTAGAGGTGAAAGGTCATGCGAAAGTAACTCTGCAGCTCTCTATCTGCATCTGAAGAATGTGCCACTCTGGTCTGCAAACAGGCCTGAATGCCAGCAAAGGGCATAGGGCGTCTTTTTTTTTTTTTTTTTTTTCCACTACCAGTGGGACTGAACATTCCTCCCAACTTTCCATGGAGCGCTTACTTCAGGGCATAAATGTTGTTTCATCAAGTGTTAATAAATGGACTCTTTGGGTTGCGGCTGAGAACGTATGCAAACCTGGGGGCACCTGGTCTAACTTGATGCAGGCCCGTATAGTTGCCACAAGCATGACGTAATAATCCAAATAGAGGTATAAAAACAAAACGCTGACAAAATGCTTCGATGTTAAACTACGTGACGTTAACTTTAAAAATAACCTCTAAAGAGCCAGAACAAGCATGCTGGCAAGAGGCGGTGGCCCCCGAGGAAAACAAGGGTCCTGTAATGTTCGCACCATTTAAAGTGTGTTTTTGCTCCTAAAAACAGGCTTCAAGTCATATTATGATACTTTAATAGTAGAGATTTTAAGATTTTATATCACTGTAATACTGTAGGTAGTGTGTTTGAAGCACTCTGTATAAGTTTTATGATATTTTGCAGCACTTTATACCTTTTGCATTACTACAATATAATGTTTGACTGGAACTTTTTTGAGTATTTATGTGTACTTATTTATGTCTGATCACTCTAATGTGATGTTTCTGTACTGTTTCCTGGAAAAACAACATTTGTCACTGCCAGATATGGCTGAAAAAGCACCAAACAGAAACCTGCGAGGGAAACTGAGAGCAACTTCTTCCTACCAGATGTGGATGCAGCTGAGCACCCCGAAGACCACGCCGAGGATGAACGCCATGGGCACGGCCAGCAGCGTGGTCAGCAGGCGGTAAAAGATGAATTTGACCAGCTCAAAGGCGGCGTGGCTTCCGATCCACACTCGGTCGAAGCTGTGAGAGGAGATGGGCTCCGCGATGACATCTTCAAAACCAACCTGTCAGATCGCACAAGTCACGGCACACAATGAGCTGTGAAGATAATGAGCAGTGACAGCAGGAAGGTCTGTGGAGGTGATGGATTGACGCGCAGGCGGCGACTTCCAGGTATTCACGCTGCAGATTACCAGTCTCACAGTGTGTTACATGAAAACAATGAGGTTACATTACTCAGAAACTGGAGATAACTCAACCCGACAACCGCCAGCTTGTGTAGTTTCACTTTCAAAGAGTAATTCCGCACAATGAACAGTTTACCTTCAAGTGCGCGTTGATGTCGTTTGGATCTCGGTCCGGCGCCGCTTCGTACACCTTCCCCTTCTTCGACAGAATGGGTTCTATCGATCTGTTGAACTCATCTTCGTCCATAATTATGCTGGTGTCCGATTTCTCCTTTTCCAGACCCATGCTGTACGGTGAGACGGGCAGACGGCGCGGGGAGAGCAGCTGGTGGCGGTGCGCTCTGCGCCGGACTGATCGGCACCCCGCCCCGTATGGAAAGCAGCGCAGCGTGGGGCCGAGGAGACACAACAAGCTCAGAGTCACATCCTCAGACCGTTTCACCGGCTCACTGATGACTGACACTACTGTGCAGCGCGCTGGCCTGCAGTCATGAGCCACGGAGAGCCAGCCGAACACAGCAGCCTCATCAAACATGTGATAAAGCGTGATTATTACAACAGAAGCTGCAGGCCTTTTTTCTTTTCTTTTCACCACTGAGGCACTCATCTTTTAAAAAGTGGTCAGTGAAGTGGAGTTGTTCTTTTTCTGACATGAAAAGTGCTGTTTTGGAAAATGTAACCACCTGTACTTTTGAATTATTGTGCAGAGAACATCAGTCTGCCCCAGGCGGCGTGTTTTGGAAAGAAACACCCACATGTTTACCCACACACACTTTGTAACTATAAAACCCTGCTTGTTATTGTTCTGTAGCTGAACGCACTGTTCTACCTGTTGAGCTGATTTACCACAGATTCTGTTTTTGGTGAGTGTGGATTTATGGCTCTCCGGAGGTTCGCGCTCAAGACACACCTGCTGACGTTGATAGAATGACTGCAGGTCCTCAGATGTCTAAACACGAATCACAACAGGAAGACATTGTCCTCAGGCAGCCGGGGGGGGGGGGGGGCACATGGAGAGGATTTAATTTCTGATGATGGAGGTTTGACCACACCATATGACCCCTCAGCAACATGGATGTTTGGATGTTAGTCAACATAAGAAATTCTACGATATTTACGAAGAATATGCAGTTGTGTGTGTGTTTGGGGGTGCTGCTCTTCTTATTAAACATGTGATGCAGGGGTCCAGTCGTCTTAAAGTCTCTCTGTGTGTGATCGAGCTTGCATATAAGTATGCATAAAAACGAACAGTATATTTACTGCATACACTTGAATGTCGGCCTATGTACATGTGCATTCATCATGTGCATATATGTAACATCTATCTACATCTTCTGAAACTCTTTATATTCATAATATCAAGAAATGTTTATATCATGGAGATAATTCACACTCTACAATCATGTTGAAAACAGAACTTAGTGCTGCAGTTGTAAGTTAAAGTGCAACATTTCCATTTTCAATGTGGTGGCATAAAATTAAAAATTCTTCCAAAATGACACTCAAATATCTGCAGACTATCTAAGAACTGTATTTACTGTAAGTTTTTGTGTGACAGTGAAAGCCACACTATTCATTTCCTATTCAATGTGAGTAAATTGCCTTTAAAGGAATTGTGGGATAGAGTTTCACAAATTATTGACAAGTGCTGCAAGAAAAAGGAGGATTGCAGAAAGTATTTTAACTTGCAACACAATCAACAAGGACTGAAATCAAGTTAAAAAAAAAACAACAACAACAAAATGGACAAAGAAAAAATGATGAAGTGGTGTTCCAGGAAGGTTTGTCTTCACCACGTGTGGATAAATGTCTGCAGAGAGGATTATTTTTTGTAGTTTCTGGGACTCTTTTATGCATCTCTTGTCTCCAAGGTTGCAAATACAAACAATAGGAGGTGCTTTCAGAGGGCAGATTGTCAAACTGCCAGGTTGCAGTAACAAAATATCAAAATCAAAAATATGCTACAAGTAAAGGACGTCAGTTACTATCACATTTTTATTGATTCACATCAATCAGCAAACTGAATGCAAGAAAAAGTTTGGCCTCTTTCAGCTTGGATTGTCAGATATTACATAACAGAAAAACTGCAGGTGCTCAGTCTGAGTTTAACTCAACCAGCACAAGTTTGTCCCTCCAGCTCAGCTCTGGCTGATGTTTCTCTCACTAAAAGGCCAACCTGCCTGCAGTCTGCTGCACTTTGCATCTCATTTGTTAACGTGGCAGGTCCAACGTCCTGCTTATTGACTGGCAACATGTAAACAATACCCTCTTTTGTTTAGACACCAGGGCCTGGACGTGATGCATGGACACACACACACACAAAAAAAGTAGGCCAGGAGAGTGAGTGACAGCGAAGCAGAAACACAGCAGGCAGAACAGAGGGATGCTGGGCATTCAGAGCGATCAGGGCGATCCCTGGCTGCGAGCAAAGCGACAATACACCACCACAATGCTCCTGGATTAACACACAGAGAAGCGTTCTGACAGACGAGCATTCAGGGAGAGGAGACCTGGCCGGCCTGAGGGCGAGGTGGAGAGAGAGGCCGGTGTTGACGTGACAGCATGTGAGTGTGTGGAAGGGACAGCAGCAGAGGAAGTGCTTGCCTTTGGGCTGTGTTACAGTTTGGATACCAATGGTGTGATGAGATTACAACAAGATTTCTGCTCAGCCAGTGGCAGAGCCTAATAAGGACGCAGACGTTGGTCAGTCTGTCCAAAAGTTTGGGCCAGAACAAGATTTTTAAACAAATACTGGCAGGTTGACATGAAATTTAAAAATGCAGAGCCTCCACAGGATGATAGCTGATGACTCTGGTGACCTCCTGACATTTAGCTCAGGTCAAGTTTCCCCTTGACCGACACTTCGGCCGCCGGAGGATAAAAACAACAGCAACAATAATAATAATAATAATATTAATAATAAGTACATTCATGCTCTCCAGAGCATGTCTGGCCATTCCGCTTTGGTCCTGAATTCTGCAGAACATCTGAATGATCCACTAAGCAATGAACCATTTGAATCAAAAACTGCAAGTCTTCACCTTGTCTTCTCGTCTCCAGTCTTCACGTCAGTCTCATGCTGTTTCATTTTTTTCTTGCAGCCTAACAAGATGAAACACAATCACGTTAATGTCGTTCAAAAATGAGGAAAAGTACAGCCCCAGGAACGACCATATAAAATTTACACCTCTTTTACACATTAAATACATCATAAACATACGTCAGAGGCGTCACAGAGGAGGTGTTTGTTGCAGGGCTGTTATACTTGTTTACAATAACTTTTACAGGTGTTGTTGATGCTCTCGTGTCCACTTCATGTACTGCAGGTAAACCTGAATATTTGAGTGTTTCATAATGTCCAGCTGTGGAGGAGTGAAGTGTCTGACCGGCAGATGGCTGAAAGTTACAACCACAGGACCACTCTGTTCGATGTTCAGCTTTATCCCAGTGGATGATCCAGTGGACATCAGTTAGTATTTACAACTCGTCCCTCACGATCCCGTCTGTCAGCTGCTCTTTCATCCCGGGGCTCTGACCACGTGCACATAAACGCACCATGTTGTTGTCATAGTGTGTCAGGCATTTCACTCATTACTGGCTCTCCAACGTGATGCCTACTGTATGTGCAATTTGTATCTGCTGTTTGTATAATATTACATACATTTGTCTGGCAGCCACAGTCTTTAGTTAATTATAATGAATTATGATTTTACATTAAAAACACATGAACCCTGCTTCCAAAAAAGTCAGAATGTGAAAAACTGCTAATCCCAATAATATAAACTCAGTTGAAAACCGCACAAAGTCAATATATTTAATGTTTCACCTCATCAGCTTCATTGATTTTTGTAAATATCTGCTTATTCTGAATCTGATGCAGCAACACGTTTCAAACAAGTTGTGACAGGAGCAACGAAAGACTGGGAAAGATGTGGAACGCTCCAAAAACACCTGTTTGGAACATTCCACAGGTAATCAGGTTGATTGATAACAGGTGATAGCGTCATGATTGGGTATTAATCATCCTGGAAAGGCTCAGTGGTTCACAGCGAGGAAGGAGCGAAGTTCAACACTTTGTGAACACATGATTGGACAAAGGAGATTAACACATGGACTCAGGGACACTTTGTAAAACTGTTGCCAGTGAACACAGTTCGTTTGAGAATGATTTGAATTCTGCTTTTATTCACGTTTTACAAAGTGTCCCAACTTTTTCGAATTGCCCAAGACTAAACCAGTTGCTCTCAACCCTTTAGGTTTGGAGCTCAGATGTCTATGAGTTGTAAGCTGCCGCATTTCCCGGATAAACTGTAGTTTCATTTAAATTGCTGTTTGAGGGTCAAAGACAATGAATTATCCTGGATTTCACACACACACACAAAAAAAATCAAAGATATGAGAATAAGCCTAAATATAAATACAAACTGGCTATCAGAACTTCCAACCTCGTTAATCATCTCAAGATCCCTCAGATTTATCCTGTGACCCTTCGGGGGGGGCCCCCGACCCCTAGGCTGGAAAACACTGGACTAAACTACGGCCTGTTGGACCTCAAAGATTTTGGCCTCTGGCTTTTGTGGCAGGTTTGTACATGTAGCATCCCTCTTGGTTTATTCTGATTTCAGAGGTAGATCGGGCGGTAAGAAGGCAGAAAGCTCAAGTTCAAGTGAACTTGAAACCTTCGGCATCAAATATATTCATAGCTCTAGTGATTCTTCACAACAATCAATGAATACAGCCGGTAACATCAGGAACTCACACATGTCAAAGTGCTCAAAAAGGCCGTTGTACAATAAATAGCCTGTTGAGGTGCTGAATGCTGCTGCAGCTTAGCCTACAGGCGTCACCTTCTTCTGGGCTTCTTCCATCCAGCAGGTTAATATTTAATGAATTCACATTCCAGGACATCCCGGCCTGCCTTCCCTTGAGAGTCTGCGTCCTGATGTGGAACAGCGTGGAACGTTTCCTATGATTTCACTGGGAACAAATGTATATTTGTCCAGGAGTTTCCAGGGGGAACAATGATATCAGCGCACCCGCAGTGCAAAGGGATTTCCTGTTACACCCAAAGGACCCTCATTTCTGTGGTCTGAAACACTGATCACCTTAAGTCTGCCTGAACTGGTGGGAGTACGGGTGCATGCACTCAAGCACGGACGTATGCATGTATACGTTTACACATGTGTGCAGGTGTATGTGCTGTAACTCTCCTACACTCTCCACCTCAGATGTGTTTTTGCATTCCAACACTCATATTTATTAGACGTGCTCTGACTTAATCTCAGATATCATCACACAATAGTTTCAAAGGAATAAAAACAAACAATAGAGCAGACAAGCACAAAAGAGAATTGAAGTAATTTCATCACATCTACACTTGCTAACCTGAGACAGTTTTATTATGTACTAAAGATCCCAGAAAAGGAAGCCCAACTCACTTCTAACTTTATTTATTGTAGAAATCAATTAAAATTTTTAAGATATTTGCATCATGGTAATTTTGCACACAATAAATCACAGATTTTGGCTCAGATTTGAGCCAAACCAGAAAAGTTGTGTGTGAACCTCATTTCCACCACAGTGAAAGCTGAAGTTACTGTATCTCAGTTCATATTTACATAGGAAGCTTTTATTTGAAGGAGCCGGTTTATCTTACAGAGCAGCAAAGGTTGCAAATGCAGATAAAGACGTATAAAAGCGGGATTTGTGTGATGGTCTGTATATAAATGTGTATGTGCATGTCTGTATCTGTTTAGGAGCGCACACACGTGGTATACTGTATGTGTGCTACAGTGTATTTCTCTTTATCCATGTGGTTTATTTCTCTCACTTCAGGCTTGTGCAGGCGCTTTCGGGCTGATGCACGGACAGAAGAGTCTGCTTTAAAGAACAAGAGGTTGCTGACGGTCCCGTACCCCAAAAGGCTGCAGGTTTGATCCCGGCTGAAGTGATGTGTAGTTCCCTCTGAAATGTTCTGGGCAGAGGAGGTGGGTGAACCAGGCCCAGTCTGGCAAACCCAGTGGCCATTTTCTCTGTGATGCTGCCGTCTCTGGGAGTGACTCATTCAGAATTCTTTCCAGTCATAATGAGTGTTGCTTTCTGGCTCAGAGCAGCTGGTAAAGAATTGGGTCTGTTATAAAAAGAAAATGACTTTAGCTAAATGAAACCGAGGCCCTGAATGCATCATTCTGCCACAGAGAGAGGTAAGGAAGGTAAGTTGAGGAATTAAGGGACTCCTGACTTAAAGCTAATTTAAATGTCTGGGAAATACACAGCAGAAACAACACAGCTGTGATAAATGAATGGATATCAAAGTAAAGAAATACTGGAATAACATGCACAGGCCTCCAGTGACACGCCTAAAATACGAGGCAGGTTTCTTACTGTTAAAGAGAGAAACAGATAAATTTAGCATCACCTTCCGTCTACTCGCGTCTCCTGTTTTTCCTGGCAAGTTAACAAGCAATAACCGAAATCATAAACCTGTCGAGTTGAGTCTCTTCATTAGGACTAAGGTTGTTGTCCTCACCATCAGTGTACCCAGTCAGACATGCAGCGAGACCACGCCCCTCATCACCTGGGGCAAGGTAACCTGAGAGACGAGGACGCTCATCATTCCTCAGGCCAGTAAATACCGAATGTGAAGAAAACAACACAGAGGGTGGGAAAAATCTACAAGGGGTTGAAAGAATTTCAATTTCTTCCATAAAAATATTCACACTGCTGATAATTTGTCACATTTTAATACAC
Organism: Chelmon rostratus; assembly: GCF_017976325.1. Taxonomy (NCBI): domain Eukaryota; kingdom Metazoa; phylum Chordata; class Actinopteri; order Chaetodontiformes; family Chaetodontidae; genus Chelmon; species Chelmon rostratus. Next base: position 26,158,258 of record NC_055663.1, read on the forward strand.
AAAAGCAAAAGCATCAAAACAGAATTTGACTTTTCACACTTTCTGGGTCAAAATCTGTGGTTGAAGCTGCTAATTGTAACCAGAGGACTGTTTTTTTGGCTCAGGCGCAAACTCATGTAGCATACGTGGTGCACTGTAAATCAAATTTGCATAATATTTCATAAGATATAATGCGACACTGCTGTGTGTGCATGCTGGAATGTGACTGAGTTGCTGAGGAAAACCCAGACACTAATAATTTCCACACAGCGAGAGCAAGAACATTTCGAAGGAGCTTCACAAACTGCAGTGAAGGTTGTGAATTTTGTGATTTCATTCAATCAGGGACCCAACTTGAACATCTACTCGTAATGCTGAGTGGCTTTTCAGCAATGGGCAGACAGTCACTCGATGAATTAGCTGAACCACAGCCTTGGAAATATAAAGCAGCCATGTATGAAAGTGTCAACATCACCTTCAAACAGGACACAAAAAACGTCATTGATCCTTTTTAAGCAACAAGTCGGTCAAAGCACGCACAATGTGCAGACTTGTGAGGAAGAAGTACACACAGAGCTCCACAGATTCAGCATCAAATATAGAAGTATGTGCAGTATTTGTACCAGGATATACCAGGATTTGTATCTGCAGCTCTCCTCCTGCTCAGCCTTCAGATGTGGTGGATGGATGGATGGATGGAGAGATGAGAGGGGGAGAAGATGGATGTCGGGTTTGGAGGGAGGAATGTCCTGACAGGCCCCGGCATACTGAGGCACTGACTGTCACATTTGTTCTAGGCGGTGGAAACATTTCACAACAAGCTTGAAAGCCCCTCAAACCATTTTCCAAAATAGTGCAGATCTGTCTCGCAATACGTCGGACGCCATCTGTAAACTTGGTGTCACCTGTCCCTCTGCTCTCAGTCTGCCAGCTGGAAAAGGGATTTTTACACAGCCAGTGATAGGACAGGCTTCTTCTGGCATTTGATCAAATGTTGTGCCACATTTTCAATACTTACAACCTTTATAAAATGGATTATGACGTATCAGCGTAACCTGATACAAAACTAACTGAGTGAAACGGAGGCGAAGAACATAAAGGGAACGTGCAATTCAAAGACACGTCCAACATACAGAAAATAACATTTGACAATGTAAACACCTTCTGTTAATGCTGAGTAAATGGCTGGAGCACACAGATTCACGTGGCTCTGATTCAGAAAAGGATTTATTGTCACAAAAAAGGTAGCTGATCACCGCGATGATCTGTGCAGATCCAGGTAGGAGCGGGCAGGCAGGTGAGGTGAGTCAGCGGGATTCAGGACTGAAGCAGGGCGGACTCGGCAGGTTGACACACGAGGTGGATCATCCTGAGACACACAGGTTATGCACGAGGAATAGGCAAGCGAAGAACAAGGCACGAGGAGAGCAAGATGGCCGAGACGCGTCACCGGGTTAGAGAGAATCTGGCGAAACCCGGTGAGGAGAGCCCGGTTTTATCCTGCGGCTGGTGATCCGTGGATTGGCTGCAGCTGTGGTGGCTGGCTGGCACGAGGACCAAGTGTAGGTGAGCCACGAATGAGGAGCAGCAGCCCAGTCCAAACACATACACAAACAATATATACACAAGGAGAGGACACACAGGAAAACACAAGGAAGGGGAGGAGGAGGAGGCAGAGGCATCCTAACACCTTCATCACCTTTGCCTCATCTGTTCTGTTTGTGCATATTATGTATTTTGTGCAGATGGTTTTACATTATCTGACTGGCACTCTTTAAACTAAATCACCTTGTCGCGTTGTCTTCTTCCTCAAATGTTTAATGGGACCTGACAGGAACATTAGCAGCCCCGATGGCTTGTCTTCATGTGCTGTAATGGAAGGAAACGCACGTTCATTTCAATTTTCTTTTGATGATTTTCTGGAAACTTTGTTACAATTTGCTCTACATTTGGACGGAAACCTAGCACGAGAAAGACTTCATTCACAAACAGTGATAAGGTATATAACATTTAATAAGTTATGTTTATATTCCAGAAGTGAACGTGCATCAGCCACCCTCCTATCAGCTGCTTCCACGCAGGTTGCCTCGGCGCTCATCCGGCGACATCATTTCCTGTTGTCTTGTGGAAAGGGAGCAGGCACCATCTGCTGCCATGACTAGTACAAAACAAACATCATAAAAGCTGATGGGAGCAGTTTTCTGTCGCTCTGTATTTCCATAAACCTGCGTGTGTGTGTCTGTCGCACAGGAAGTGAGCACGAGCTGACTGAAGCGTGTCTCGTCCAGCGTTCACATTAAATGGTTTGTAATAGTGTAAAAGTGGTAAAATGCATTTTGATGCAATGGTTTATAGAGAAGACACGTTCTCTGACGCCAGAGACTGTGAGCTTTACTCTTTTTCCCGCTTGGACAGATTGGAGCGGGTTTGTTTTTTTCCCTGAGAGTTTGGTATGTTTGTTGAAGCTGTTGGGGACTCGGGTGCAGCCCAGAAAAGCCTCTGCTTGAGCTCCAAACACCAGTTAGGTGCGGCCATATTAGTGTCATATCTCATTGTGTACAGTATGAATATAATTAATATTGAAATAGAAATACATCATCATGTCACGCAGCCAGCTGTCAATGCCTTTGACATCTTCTTCTGTGGTATCAAGATGACAGAAAGATCCATAATAAGATATATAAAGTTATGTGTCTTATGAGTGTGATGCAGAGCACGTCAAGACAAACTGCAGCGATGACTCCTCCCCAGCTCCCAGAAACAAACCTGGGTTCAATTGAGATTTTTTGGACCAAGTGTGACAACAGATAGCAGAATGGGGCAGCGTCGCTGTGTTTGGGCTGTAAACAGGAATCACAGTTACTAACGCTAGCCCTCCCCCATGCCCACCGCTCATTCTGCTTCATTTACTTTATTAACCCTCACAGGATCATTTCAGTTTCACCCTAATCATAGCGCTGTAGTCACAGTTGCCAGTTGAGGAGCCACAGCAGATCCAACCTGTTTGATACTGACATTTTTTTAAGGCCCTCAGTGTCTCATAAAGACGCACAAGGTGCCCTTTAGTGTCTGTATGACTTACCTAGGTAGCCTTTCTAACACATGGTTAATGCTGTGAAATGGCTTATCCTAACAAAAGTTAGGATAAGCCATTGTTCCGAACTCCAGTCTCCTGAGTCTTGTGTTTTACCCCAGCCTCCACCCGATGCCCTATACGTGGACTTTTTTGCTCTCTATACTACATCACCTTGCTCTCGGTGTCTAATATTGCACATGGGTCTAAACTGGAGTTAGCTGAAAGCCCTTTGCGTCTCATACAGATGCTAAAGAATATGTCTCGTGTCTGTATGAGACTCTGAAACTTTGCACATCTTTTAAAGCGAATTTGGGGATATTAAACATACACTCTCACTAATGTGGGATCTGCAGAGACGGACACAGAAATGGAAGCATGTGGAACTAGCTTGAAAAATCCTGATTTTTTTTTTTCTAGAAGTTTTGCTTCAATGTTGCTTTGTTTATCAGCTTCCTGAGTTAAAGTTTCAACATAAAGCAAAAATGATTGGGATTGTAATCACGGTGCCGCTGCAGTTATAGAACTGTCAACACGTGATGATTAAGGGTTAACTTCCTTATAAAGGCAGCCACATTGACAGCATATACATTGTGGTACATTCAGAGTATTGTGTGGAGCTGTGAATGAAGCCATCTACCAAACCCCACAATAGAAAAGTCAGCATTGTAGCTTTGATCACTTGGGAAACTATTGTTGCCCGGAAAACAGTTGAATAGCTTTTTTGATCACAGTTCAGTGTGTCGGTCTGTTGCTGAGAGCAAAACCCATAAAACGGCCTCTTGTGTCAACACCCAAAGGGAACTTATCTAAAAATGGAAAATATTACCTCGTGCTGAGGAGCAGGAGAACTGTGTGCACCTGCTTTTTCTCCTTCACTGAAATATAAACACCCGAAAGTGGAGAGATCCCGGGGGGGAATATGGTTATTACGCTCGTATTTAGTGAAACTACGGAGTCACTTATGTGGCTCGTATCTCAAAGAGAAAACAGCAATAGCCTCATTTGCGCTGCATTCCCTCTAATCTTTTGGCAACACCCTGTCATCCCAGGCCTGATAGAGATTTCACGCCTCGTGCCAAAGGGATGTAATTTCCTCTCACGGATGGCAGACAAATAATTACTCTCTTAAGTGATGAGTGCTGGCTCCAACCAGGTGGAAGATGCTGATGTTTGCTGCCTCCTTGGAAGCGATTTTGTGGCCGCGGATCACGTGAATGTGAAGGATGACGGCACTGGAAGGTATGCGGAGCAGCTGCTGGGTCATGCACAGCACCACACTGGTGCAATGCTTGTAGTGTTGAGTCAGCCAGAGCTGACAGACCCACTGAGCATGTTGGCAACCTTTTCTGCTGTTTTGGACAAAAGCGATTAAGCATGAAAACAAAAACAGTGTCGCTTCAGGTTTGGTGTGTCCACATTCTTTCCAGTAAACCTGAAATATTGGTCATTTGGTGTTAACGCATAGATTTTTCTTGTAAAGAAGTCTTCAACAACTTGACCACCAACACAGAGGTGAAGACGAAGTCAGAAGACCATCTATGGCCTTGAGAGAGTAATGATAAATAAAGGTGAAGAAGTATTGCCTGCAAAATTGAATTTAGAAACAATAAAATTCTTGTTCAAAGTATCGTTCAGTTCTTTACACACAGAGGTTTTGCAGCCTTACTTGGTCTGGTAATCAGTAGCTTGTTGTGGCTAATATCAGCTAATGTTGGCATATTCCCGATAGTTATTGCTGCGCAGTGGATTCAATTTTCAGTCTCCTCTAGACTTCCTCTTAATCTTCATTGTACCGTTATCTCATAATAAGACCTGGTGGTCATGGTGGCCACTGTATACCAACAGTTCTATTGGCTCACTTTAAAGTGGCAAATCTGAGACAGCAGGGCGCAGCGAAAGTTTGATTCCCTGCTGAGAAGTTGGAGGTTTGCAGCCTGTTGCCTGTAGCGCTTCATCCAGCAGCTCACTGTGGCTGCTCCACTATTTGTTTTGAAGCTGTTGTTTGCGAGATGCATTTTTAATGAACAATAGTGGTAGCTGCAAGAGTAGATTAGGTTATATTAAAGTTCAGTATTTTCCAGCTCTGTCACAGTGTTGCACATTTTATCACAGACAACTTCAACTCTGATCTGGCAAGTCTTGGCGCCTGGATGTCAGACTTCATCTCCAGACAGCAACAGCACAGTTAAACGTTTGTGTAAATTGAGTCATAGGTGAAACTGTTTATGAAATCGCTCGGCGGTGCAGCTGCAGGTTTTCACAATACCACCGACTCAAATGGTGCCAAGTTGCTTCACTCTTGTCCTTTATCACTTGTTATTTACTCCACTGTTGCCGCAAGATACTCTGCACAGGCTCGGCTGCCTCTCGTCTGCCCTTGTGTGGCACAAAAGGTCCTTAGTAGGTGTTATATTATCACACAGCCAAGCCATCTAACAGCTTCAGGACAAGAAATAAATGATAGCTGATTCCAAACTAACAGTAGAACTAGTCACTGAGAGAGTTTAAAAATGATTTCCTGTCTAACCTTTATCTGGGCTGCTTGTTTGCTGTGCCCTCCAAATTTTGGCAAAAGAAGTTCTGCTTTTAGTCACATTTGGGAAATCTTTTGAAAGTCAGATCGTGATTAGACCGGAACGGGCAATGGCCTCTCAAAAATGAATGAAGAGGCTGTGCTTTTTCATGCTGTGATATTCTTGGCTGGGCATGGCCTAAGGATCAGGGCTGCAGCAAAAAAAAAAAATACTGATGCAAAGGTGCATTTAGAGAGCATTTGGGCCACTGGAGTGCCCATCTCATCTAATAGCAGGGGTGAAATGATGCATGAGCTTGACAAACATCCCATAATATCAAATCTCTAACATTTACAATGTGTCACAGTGTGTCACATTTTCCAGGAGTTAACATTATATAAGCTTCCATCGCTCAGGAGGCTCCTGCTTCTTCCAACCATAAAGCCTTACTCATGTTTTTAACCCTGACACAAATATGGGCTGGTCGTGACACACCCAGCTTCTCCATGAGAATCAGCACATCCTCTGCAAGACGCACACGCACACACACACACACACATCTGCACCAGCCCACACATCCCAAACCACAGCAGCTCTGACTGGAAGCTCTGAATAACTGTTTAAAGATGTCTGCTTTTTTTTTTTTTTTAGCCCTGTATGCTCCATCACCCTCCATCAGGCGGAGGAATGCGAGGGCTTGGCTTTAACTTGGCAAAAACAAGATTTGTGAAACTATGCAAGTAACAAATATAGCAAACACACCGCACCGATTTTCCTGACAGATGTGTTGTCATCCCGCTCATTTATGCATGACGTGTGGTTGTTTACTTCGACAGAGCAGCAGATAAGAAGAGCAAAGAACACAATGACTGAACGCCTCCACTGACACACTGCCGATCCTCTTCCTCACGGGAGGCTGGAGCCCATTGGAGCATGCACTGGCACCTGGACAGGTGTATCACAGTTGGAGTTTCCCATTTCACCTGTCCTCACAAAGACACAGACAAAACACAAATGCTGAAACAACCAACAGTTTTTCTCACTTTTGCCTTTGTGGCGTCTAGTCATGCAGGTAGTCTTGCCTTTATTTGTTGTTTTTAGGTTTCTGGCTGGTGGAGATGAGCGGGGACATTCGACAGGTGTGCCACAGTGAATAACAGTGAGTTTTTTAGCTGACAAGTTGCACAGTTTACCTCCAAATAAGAACAGTGATATTGGACGATACTTCAAAACCTAATTTAAAACTTTTTTTTTTAACTTAACATGCTTTTGTAAAATGTCGGTGCTCGCCAACTGCTGCATGGTTGAAGTTACAGAAAGTTAGCAGCGGAGTATTTTCAACATCCATTTCTCCTGTACCAAAGAAACATGGTTGGGGTCAGGTGACAAAAACCTGGTTAAGGTTAGTTAAAGACTGGTTATGAAGCGCTACATGCTACCTGCTACATGCTACACCCATCCACTACCCCACCATACACACCTTCCGTACCTTTCTACCTTGCCTCATACGTACAGGCCAAACTATTTTCACCAATGCACTGAACTCTGGAATTGAATGTAAACGGTGAGATGAGCTACTGTTATTCTGGACATACAGTAATTCCAAGAAACTGTCTTGCTAAACGTTAAATGTTAAGATCCCACTTTTATTCTCCAATTCGCAGAATAAATGCTTGTAAACATGTAGTTGTACTTCTGAAATTGTCTTGTGAGCCAGAACTGTCCTCCGGGGGGGTAGATTCACAGCCCCGGATGATAAAGCTGCAGATAAACCCCTAAAAAAACTGAATGCGCCGACTGAATAAGGTTCTCTGTTGCTTCTGTGAGCAACTTCACCCTAAATCTAACAAACGTATTGACTTCCTGTTTTTTGTTTTTGTGTTGCCATTGTGATAAACACCGTTGCTATGCTGATAGTAAACAGATCAGAGTCCCTCAGTGGGCCAATAAACCTTTAGAAATGCTGATGGTACGTTCTTCTCTGTTGTCTTTGTAAGCAGCATCATGCTTGTGCAGCTAAAAGGAGATTTAAACTGCACTAATGCTGCTGTGTGTGCTACCAGGTCAACAATGCTGCAGATACCGCTTTAAAAACGCATTCTTCATCGGCTGTGTAAGGTTTCTCAGTGCGCTGAGGTATTCTCATTCCTGAGGTACTTCCACACCTGACACACACATGGAGGGTGTGGTGAACTGAGGAGCCACACACACACAGAGCCTCCCCGGTAGTTTTCCACAGAAATCTAAAGCCGTGGACGTGAATGATGCTTTCACACAAAATGGCCACCTCTGGACGGCTTTCAAAGTGGCACAAAGCTTTCTTTTAACACTGCGTAGGAAATCTGCAGTTTTAATGATGCTACTTAGTGGCATGCTTTCCCCCCTCAAGACAGAGCATGCGGCCCAGTCCACTTTCCTGAATACAGCGCTGCATTGTCCGTCGCTGTGTGCACCTACTTACCATCTGCACGTCACTTTTTTAATTTCCAGCTTTGATACTCATCCAGTCGATCCACGTGCAGGAATTTGTCTTGGTGGCACTGATCCAAAGAGACATTTCACAGAGCTTTCAATGCACTCATGGTATGGAGAGAGCTCCCACAGACCTTGAAGACTTTTGACAGTTTGCGAATGCGGCGGGAGGAAAAATGAGGCCTTAAAAGTTTGTGGAAATGAACGGATAGCTTTGAATCTGTGTTACTTTGTATTAGACTTCAGCACCCAGAGTTCCCCTCTTACAAATATCAACACTTCACATCCTGATAAAAACACCAATAGATGTTTGAGCTGATACAGCACCAGTTTAATAAGGGATGCAAACAGAGGATTCATTGAGGTTTTGCGAGTAACACATGTTGTTCCAGCTTTGAACAGAACGTGTGGTATTTGAGATGCCAAATTGCATCAAAGAAGAAGAGAAATTTAATGTTTAGTGACACTTTTAAGAAGGTCTCTGTTGTAAATGCTGGTTGCATTGCTCATACTGTTTTCTGGTGTTCTACAAACTGCAGCTTTCAGGTTTTTGCAGTTTTAACCGTTTTTCCACCAACATGGAACCAGTTTTGTTCCAGTTAGCGCACCTAATTCTGAACTGTTCAGAGCATTTCAACCAAAAATAAACTGGTCTTGCTGTTCCTGATTTCTTCCGCTGTGCATTGTGCAACTGTTCCACACAAATTCGGTGGAAACTCGAGCACCAAGGATGCGAGAATCCCGAAGAGAAACGGTTCAAGAACCAAAGCTAGTTTGGTGTAAAGGCAAATAAAACAGTAAACGTGAAGGATTCATACGGAATTCATCAGAAAAAATTGATGTTATTATTCCCAACCATTCCAAATATTACTTGCTGAATGGCGCCAAACCACAGTTCAACAGGTCTACACAGGCTACACTGTGATTACAATCTTGTCTGTCAGTAAATCTTCAGTGTTTTTCATTTTTGCTTGGTCTGGGAAGCTCAGCCAGTTGCCCCGGTAACGCTGATGATAAGGATGAGTATCTGGTTCCCATTTAATGAAAATGACACGTTGTGCCGAGGAATCTCCCTGTGGCGGACAAGTGGAAGGAGTGGTCGCTACGCTGCGAACAGGCGGTTGCCATGTTGGGAAGGAACCACAGGGCCAGTCAACAAACATCCCCTCTCTGAGTCACGGGCAGCCTCCCCCTCCCTCCTCTCTCCGGTCCACGGAGTTCCCTCGCTAAAAACGTCCTGACTTGTCTGTAATTGCGCCCGATTTCTCACTCACTCACTTTCAGTTCCTCTCTCATCCTTCTCTGGACTTTTCTCTCGCTCTCCCTCTTCAACCCACTCCATCCAGGCCCAGACACTGCCCACTCTGTTGCCTTCCCCCTGCTCTCCTGCTCCCTCCTCTCGCGCTCTGACAAAGCAGCTCCTGGACGATATTTTTAGGGGGTCGCCCCCTCCCATTTTCTTTCCACCTTGTTCCACAAACAAGCACTTCACTCCACTTCTGGAGGAGGGAAACTCAATTGGCTCACTCATTACGGCCTCATCTGGCATGCACAGCTCAGGCCGCTGACCAAGCAGCTGTTTGTTTTGCCCTCTTTGTCGACAGACGACAAGATGAAGACCAGATCAGGGCAGCGTGGTGCCAGGTTTAAAGACAATCCAGCGCCATTTGGGATGAATTTGCATCTCGCTTTTAGGATGGCGCTCTTCGTGGCTTGTCAGGAACTGTAGATCAGGATTAAACATGAATTAAGGCAAAGAAATGAAGGTCAACCTGTGATTCTTTGAAGTCTGTGGCAGAAACTCGTCCCTCTGCCTGTATTTTCTTCTTTTATTCTCATTTTGCTGCGGTCGGGATGTTTCTGGGCTGCAGCCTTTGGGCAGTGGGTGTGTAGCCACCGGCCAATAACAGCACGCAGGTGAGGTCCAGACTTTATAAAGAGGTAGCGACCAGGCTGACGCTGTAATCTGTATCGGAAGCTCGGGAAGCTCTGCTAAATTCTCCTGTCTGGACTCACAATCAATTAGCTAATGTTGCTCCTGGCTTGGTGACTGCTGTCTGAAACTCAACAGATTACCAGGTGTTGTAATTGTGTTACTATCGAGACGCATAATTATTGTGTACTACTATGACTAAACGAGCTAAGATGACTCGCTGACTAATTAGAGCCAATAATCCAACTATTAGTGTATGTTCATATACACAAACAACACAGTTAGCGCATGACACTAATGACATATTATTTGATGAAATACTGACAAGATGTCATTAATTTTCTTGCAGGTAGTCATGGACACCACAAGTCTGAATGTTGTGCTCACAAACAGCATACCTTTAAGTAAATGAAATCAAGATACTCAAGTACAAGTACCTCAAATGCATACAGGTAAGTACTTGAGTATATGCACAGACAGCAGTTTGTTAGCTTCAGCAGGATAAGTTATCGATGGCTTGTATTTCCCAGAATTCCCAGATTCTCACATTGCCATCTTCAAAATATCAGAAAGTTTGCAGGATGTTCAGTAATGTTCAGTGAACTTCAGTCAAAGGTCACACCGCCAGTGTTCCACCTTGCTGTCATCCAGCCTTTGTGTTGGAGGGCGTGGCTCTGGCCTTTTGGGTCTCATTGTTACGTGCATGTTGCCAAGGAACATTCCTGGAAAAATAGGAGTGTAAGAGCGAGCAGCAGATATCAGACCACACATTTCCTCCGTTTAGGAATGCAACCTGCAGCGCTGGAGGGAGGATAGGCCCGGCTCGGGGTTCAAAGGCCGCAGCCGGTGCCTCCACACAGGAGGAGAATCAGAAGGAGCAGCTGGTCCGGGGTGTGCAGGGTGTCCGGAGACACAAGCTGGAGATAAAAAGGACAAAGACAAGGACAAGATATCCAAAATAACACATGGTCCTTCTGAGAAAAGCAACACTTTCTCTCATAAAGTATGTAAGTCATGCATGCCAGGACAAGAACAAAGTCGATGAAATGTTAGGAATGAAAAGTATGAATGATAAGATGTCAAAATTTTGATTTACAGTGATGTTAATATTGTTATTTTTTCATTAACTTTCCTTCATTTTCTTCTTTACTTGTCAGAAATGGGTTTCCATAATGAAATGATCCTCAGCACAAAGTTAAAAGGATTCAGTCCAAAGCATAGAAGTTCTGGTTTGTTGAGTATTTGGACTCATCCCAGAGTAAAACCCTCAAGTCCCTCAAGTGGAGTGTGTCACCTTCAACTCAGCGATCACATATTTTACGCGTATTTGACGTTTTTGGCATTGTCAGAGAGCATCCCATCAACATTCAGCAACCAGTCAGAATCATGGCCGCCTTGCAACAACTCCCGGGATTTTCAGGTACAAGCAATAAATTCTGGATGAGGAGAGATGAAAGGATGGAGCGAAGAGCCTCTCTGGAGGCTGTGGCACACCGCTCTGTTGTGTTGGCACGTTCCATAGGTTTTGAATGGGGGAATGACACAGCGGTTGAGCCTCGTAAGTGGAAAAATCATTGCCTGAGGACAGGGGCAATTTGGCAGAACTGTGCTGACAAGCTGGCAGAGAAGTGCTGACGAACAGAATGAGAAGCTAAATGAGGGGAGTGAATTTAGACTAAATCTGGGAGTGGCGGACAGGGTGGGGTCATTTACATAGAGGATTTTCAAAGGGTGCAGCTACACCACAGGCGGATATTTAGAGGCCTGTGAAATGAATATATAGGTAATTGCAGTTCTGAGAAATACATAAAAAACACCTTTTATTTAAGCACTACCTAAACTGCTAAAAAAGCCATCATTTAAATTTTTATATGATTATTAATCATAATACCTTGTTGGGTTTGTTATATAAATATATACTGCCAAGTGCAAATAGCAGCTCTACTGTGCTCAACCAGTCACACTGCACACCTGAACGCTTTGTTCATCGTTAAATAAATGAATAAATATTCTGATAACAACACTGCCTTGCTTTTTTATACTAACATTTTGCTTTGTACAATGTTATAGCAAATATTTGTTTCTTTTTTTTACTGTATATTGACGACTTACTGCTAAAATGACTTTATTTATATGATGAGGTTTGTGATGCGTTTATGGTGGCCAGACTTGAGGTGAGCATCTGCATTGACAATGACAATCTCACTACAAAGGATCATCTCACACTGACCTTGTATAATATACACTTGCTAAATGTAGATCTGGACTGACATCATAGTGGTCTACCATTATACCACACACAGCTGCTGAAACAAATAAAATCTCTATTAAATTAATAATATGCTGAGAAAAAGCTTGCTGGTACCAGTTAATCTGATGGCCAGGGAGGAAATTGTTGCAGCTGGTGGTTTATTCCTGATGTGAAATGATATTCAGCCTTCTGAGTTGTATGTGATGGAAACAGCGCCCCTAGTGGAGAACAGCTAGAACGAATCTTCTGCTCGAAAGATGAGCTGAGTGAGAGAGACAGACTGTAACCTGTCTGAATACTTGTTTCCTCCAAAGCCTCTGAGCAGAGTTTAGTATCGCATTTGTGTGTGGCTTTGTAAGGACTGATTTAAGTTTTAGATCCTGAGAGTGAATCTAGGTAGAATTAGGTTTAGGTTAAGGTTAGGGTAAGGACTGTGGTTGGGCATAGCTTTAGAGAAGGGTTATGGTTATATTCCATACTTACCAGTGTGTGAGTGAATCTCTGTGTGTGTGTGTGTGTGTGTGTGTGTGTGTGTGTGTGTGTGTGTGTGTGTGTGTGTGTGTGTGTGTGATCATGGCAAAATGTGGTCTTACTGTAGCAGGAACTACCACAGAAGCAGTTTTGAGGACTTTGCCAGGTGTTTAAATGCCTTTGGACAGATTTTGGGCGTGGTCCGACCCGTACACATGGGTGGAAACATCAACATGTTGTCACAGCTGGTGTGATCCCATCTTAAGATGATCTCTAGCTCTCTTTGGGGTGTTTACTGCAACACTTTGTCTTTATGTCTTGACTGGCGCTTTGTAGGCAATGCACACAACAGACTATTCATTAAATGCGCAAAGACCTCCTCAGTACAGCTGTACCTAGGCAAGAAAAAGGACAAAATCCAAACAATTACATAAAAATAAAAAGAGCAATGGGCATGAGGCGGCTGCAGCAGGCATTAATAATAAATGAATGAGATAAGATTAGAGCAGCTGCAGCTAACAAACACGTGCACTAACAGAAAAAGGTGTTTTTTGGGATTCTGTAATCCAGTCTGGTGTCGTATTCTGTAACTAATGTGTATTTCTGCTGTGCTTTTTTGAAGAACAGCACCTTGAACGTCCTTGCACATGTCTACGCGTTATAAATCAAGCTTTCTGAGATCTGAAAGAGACATGGAGGAGAACCTGCTGACCTCTGCTCATCACAGCAGCCAGACTCCGTGTGACTGACAGCTTTTCCTCTCGCAGGTCGTCCGTGTTGTTTATCCAACCCTAATGTTTCAGTGTTTACTGGAGCTGAGCGGCGCTGCCTCGCTGTGTAACGTCGCTGACGCCTGGAAACTGTCAGACTGATTAGATGCAGCCATTTGTCCTGACACGAGTAGCACCTCACTGCAATTTGTGCACGCGAGCGTTTGAGCATGTTGACACTAAGTGTGTTTACATGTGTGTGTTTGTGTGCAGCAAAGCCAGAAGCCAAATGGTGTCGAACACCTTTCATGGAGACATTAATCTGCTCGGATTCTCTTGGAAACTTTGTTGAAAACTTTCATTTGAAAATTTTGATGTTTAAATTTCATCATGTATCCTCATTAACACCCATCTCAAACAAATTATCCCTCCACTTGTAATTTCCTCCAACAGTTGTTGAAATGGCAGCAGACTAAACCATTCAGCTCCTTTTTTAGAAGACATACTTTATGCCTTCGTCATATGAAAATGAACTGAGACACGTTACACATGGACTCTGACTTCAAATTGTGTGTGAGAGAGTGTTTATTTTGAGCGTCCACTATTTTTAGAGTAAACGTCTGCACTTGTCTCAAATTGAGCTTCATTTTTAACCCAAAAGGTCGCAACAGAACAGAGAGAGAAAAATCTGGACTCCTCGTGGGATCAGGCGGTGCTGGGAGAAGAAATGCAGTCTGTCACATTCTGGGCAGACGAGACAAAAACACGCTGGTTCACATCCAGACTTCTATTATGCTTAGAAGACCGTCCAAACTGAAGTTTTCATGTAAATCAATGAGTTTTATCCACATTTCAGGCAATTCCCACCAAAAGCAAACCACCTCTGGGACTGTTTTTCCATTTTCAGCTTGTCATCTGTTGTTTTCACAGACCGGGCATGTACTGTAATGTTGTTTAATGAAGACATATTCTGCACTTCATGCTGGCCTCCAGTAACATCGCACATCTGACCATCATTCTCCAGGTCTTTGCTTGAATGTGATTGGTTCTCCTGCTGTGATTTCAGCCTCTTTTTGACAACATCAAACCTTTTCGGGTTTCCTCGTGGCACTTTTGGCCCGTCGGCATCAACCCCATCACGACTGACAGATTACAAAGGCAAACTGTGTCACTTTTGAAATGACAAGCAGAGCTATTTGTGACTGCAGGGACTGCACCCTCGAGCATAATCACTCAGCACGTACTACATGTCATTTGGTGAAGAAGATGGTCGAGTTTCATGCCAAAGCAAAATATTTGAGATTGCATGAGTGGAATGTCCTGATACGAGCTGGTGAGAAGTGAAAAAGCTCCACAAAGAAAAATCGCAGCACTTCTGAAATGACAATAAGTTAATTAAGTTAGCAAAAATACACAAAAGGCATCTTGATAAATCAGGTCACCTGTGATGCAGGCGTCTTCTTCCAATTCTGAATTAAAGATGTCAGTATTAACTGTAAGCCAGCACAGCAACAGTGAGGCTAAGCATCCAAAACAAGCAAAGCCTGGGAGGAGGAATTGGACTATGAACATTAGCTAAGGTGAATTTCATTGCATTTGACATTTCATTGCCTCAGTAGGTTTGAGCATGATAATGCTCTAAGTTGAATGTTCCACTAATGTAACAGAATAAAACTATAACAATGATAACATCATAACATCTAACCCATTCACAGGTAACTGAAATGAATTGGGGACATCCACACCCAGGTGCAAAAATGTCATACTTTAAATAATACTTTCTGAAAAAGTACACTATGTATTATTTTTGTCGCCTTCAGGTATACTTAAGTGTGTTCAAGTAGTCCTTGAGTACCACTTGAGTAATACTTAAATAATACTTAAGTGGTTAAGTAATACTTAACCAGTGTGTTGGAAATATACTTAAATATACTTCAAATTAAGTGAAATTAAAGTTCACTTTAATTAAGCATGCTGGCAGTGTATTATAAAGGACTTTACAATAAGTTCACTTTTCATAAGTACATTTTATTACTATTAAAATTGTTTGTAATTTAGTACACTTTTTAAAAGTAAACTATAATGCTGGCAGAGGCTCAAGGTTCTGGACTCAAATGCACGACTCAGACACTTCACCGAAAACAAAAGGCTCTGGGCCGATTTATTAACAACCTGAGGATGCTCTCAAAACAGTAGAAACTCAGGGTGTTCAAAAATACAAAAGTACAACAAAAAATACAAAAGTACAACAAAAAGCGCTAAGGATATTCTCTGGCAAAATGCAAACAAAAGACTCTCTTCTCAATACAAGGTAGACTAGGACAGAACGCTGGACTGACATGTAACACTGGGTAGCACAAGACAGGGGAAACGCAGACTATATATACACCAGATAACAAGGAACAGGTGGAGACAATCAGGGCGGGGCAGACAATCAGACAGGCGGGAAACACCAGGAAGTCAAGGGCCTGAAACCAGAGGAGAATTAGTTTTCACAATAATACAGGAAGTGGAAGACACAGACCATACACCAGTGAACAACACCTCAACAGACCCGACGAGACAGAACATAAAATTAAGTACAATTTATAATACACTTAAAATAAAGTACACTTTCTGTCAGTACATTGAAATACCACTTTAAGTATTGCAGAATTAGTATATTATTTTTTAATGCATTTAAGTAGAACGTCTATTTAGAAGCACAGACATGTTCTCATAATGACTTTTCTATACTTCAGCTATCACACAACAGTAAACTACTTTTTGACCTGAGCAGTTATTGTTGACCCTTATTTGGAATTTAATCATGGTCACAAAACTTCTCCCCCCCAGGTCGTCCTGACTGTCTTCATGTCAAACTGATGCCTGATCAGCGTTAGCACTGCACACAGCGAACAGCACAGAGCTCAGGCAGGTAGTTAAGACACTGTGAGCCTCGGCTGAGCTCACTCCTCAGGAATCCCACCTCTTCTCCTTCAGCCTGTCTCAAAGTGAAACACACACAAACACACACACGCACACAAACACACACACGCACACACACACACACACACACACACAGCATCTCGCTGTGCCAGGGATGTCAACATTGTGCCAGAGCAAGACGAGCCTTCCTCAACATTCCCCTCAGGAAGTGGTGTAAGGCAGATAACGAGCGAGCGGGGAGGGAGGGGGCAGCGTGTAGCTGAGCGTCCATGCGTTTGTATCTGTGTGAACATCTGACATAAAATCTTGGATAAGCAACACAAGTGACCGAGCTATGGCTAATTAGTAACAACCAGGAAGTGTGAGATTTGTTTTCTTTGTGCAGCTGAACATGACATTAGAGGCATTATCTCGGCCCGTCAGGCCCCCGGTCGCCATTTTTAATTGATCCCCATTGGAAAACTGAGTTCAGAGGTCAGGCTGTGGAACAACAGCTGTGGAGCTGGTGGACGTCTGAATGGAGGGCGCGTCACAGTGGTTGGGGAGGGATAACAGTTTGAAGGCAGCGGAAAGTTTCATTTTTGTTTGTGTTCAAAAGATAACATGAAGTCGTTGCATGAGTCGACCCACATGTCCGATCTGTTCAACAGGTCAATTACAGCTTCGTAGGCGGGAGAATGGGCGTCATCTTCCTACTAAGCTAGCAGGTTACCAAACCACATCCATGAGGAATTCCAACAGAATCTCTTCCGACAGGCGAAGAAGAGATCGACGCAGCTGTACGTGAAGGTGGACTTACAGAAATTAAACTCTTTCATCGGCATACACTCAAATCTTACAAACTCAGACTCAGGCTAAAAAAGTGGAACATCTCACTGGAAAATAGCCTGTTATTTACCTCACCCCTAAATTCCAAGGTCAACGTTCCGTTCGTGACTCCGTTCTACGGAGTCATTGCATTTGTTAAATAAACACATTTAAAGTCAAAGTCAAAGTCAAAGTCAAAACCGACAAACAAAAGAAATCATTTCACTATGAAGCCTATTTTCCCGCATCGTAGAAGCACAAATATCAAGGAAAAATGACCAAATCAGCAAAATCTGAGCAAGTTAACAAAATCAGATGCTCTGCCTCTGAAACGCACCCGTTGGGGTTTGCAGCCGCGTGGAGGACGGAGCCAAAACGCGCTGCAGATGCGGCATGGAAAAGCGTCCGGTGCAACCTGAAGGTCAGGAGCAGGTGGAGATCAAACAAGAACTAAAGAGAGAGTCAATCCTGGATTTACATGCATCAGGTGGCCACAAATATGTTTCCAAATGAATGATGATGTTAGCCACAACAAAATAAATGCCAGTTCCACATTCCTCTGCCCTCTAGTGGCCAGAAATATATTAATGCAGCTTCAGATAACAAATATTACTTTTTCCACGCATATTCATCTTTTTAAGAAAACCGTTGAAGAAATGTTAATGACTTATTAGATCGTAAGCATAAAAAAATGTGTGTGGGTGCTCAAATCAAGCGCTCCTCTGCACTGTGCTATGTCCGTGGGTGGTGGGGGTTCAGGTGGTCTCATTTACCCCCGGGTGACAGTAATGGCCCTCCGTGTTTCTCTTTGTGCAGCCTGTTAGTCTGTGCTTCGTTAACTGACAATCTGTCTCCGCAGTTGTTTCTCATTGCTCTGCTCTTCATCCTGACACCTCCTGTTTCTGTCTCTCATCGCCCTGTCACTCCATTTCTCACTCGTTTCTCTTTTTGTTTCTCCCCTTTCTTCTTCTTTATTTAAAAAAATATCTCTCATTGTGTCTCTACACGCCCTGTTAGCGCTATTATCAGCAGACAGAGGTGTAGCTGCGTCGCAGTGACTATATAAAGCCTCCCTCACCCCTCACCCATCCGACCCCCCCGCCCCCGCCCCCTTCTTCCCACAATCTCCTCGGCCTCTCAGCCTAAATGGCCGACGCAGAGTTTCCTGGCCTCGGTTCAGGAAATTGCCGCTCCAAAGAAGGAGGAGGAAAAGGAGGAGGAGGAGGAGGAGGATGGAAACTTAGAGACGGCTGCTTTGCCTTGGATACAATAATAAAACACACACAAACACACACTCTCGCTCGCTCACGCACACACTGAGAGGGTGAAACACACAGCCCGCCCTTGTAATCATGCAAACTGTCCGGGTGTCCCTGTTATCAAGACATAGTATGGGAAAATATGGACAATGCTGTGAACAAGGATGGCAAGGCAACATTTTGGGGGTCTTTCTTCTTCTTCTTCTTCACTCCTCTCTAATAAAAAACGAGCAACCGTTGTGACCACGATGGTTCCTCATCCCTGCTTCTCGTTTGCTTTACCCACCCAGATACACAATACGTTTATCACCAATGTCCTTATTCATTAGTTAGAATGAAGAATTCTGCTACCTGTCATCCAACATGTGACATTGCTCAAGAGCAGTTAAAAATGAGAGCAGCGTGGTAAAGTGCCACCACATTTCCATGACATCCATCAACTTTTTTATTGCCTCTTTCTCACATCTCTGTCTCCTCTCCCGTCACGTCACTTTCCTGTTTCTCTTTATTAACAGTCCTCTCCTTCCCTCTCTCCTTGACCTTTCTTTCTCGTGATCCTGAAGTCCTCAGCGGTGAAGGAAGAATTTTTTTTTCCCCCTCTCTGGTGTTCCTCTGTTCTGGTGACTCAGTCTTGCCTTTGAATAACAGAGTTCCCTTCTTCCTTTCTGTGCGCCCGGCCAGTACAGTATGTGTTTTCTCAGTGCGTGCAACTCCTAATGCCTTCAACAGAGAGCGGAACACAAAGGGCCGTGTGTGACAGAGGCTTTACTTTAAACTGTGCAGAATGAAGACTGTTGTGCAATGAATAATGATTCATGATTGGCTGTTTCTCAGGAGAAGTCTCCTTGAGTTGGCTCGCACTTTGACATTTTCTCAGATAACCTTGATTCTTGTCAGTGCTCATCTCCGGAGAGTTTCATGCTCATCCAAGCTCCAAATCAGTAAAACCTCTGAAATCCAATCACCTAAATGAACAACACTTTTGCTTTTTGGAAATAATTTCTTCCACTTGGCCTCACTAGCAGAAAAGTATGACCACTACACCTCCTCCCACAACAACTGGTAACATGTCACAAAGCATGATAAAATTTCACACAGACTCTGTTTAAACTCCACTTGTTTCCATCTCGTTTCTTTGAATTTTGATGCTGGTGGTTTATCGCCAACAGTAAAAGGAAAACGTATCAGAATCATGGGCTGATTAGCAAGACACAGCAATAGGTGAATGGGTATGCTAGTAGCTAGTAAATAGATCATGCATTTATGGAACAACAAAAGCAATACTGGCTAACAAATAGGAGGAGTAAATATAGTGAGTTATGTTACACAGAATGTTCAGAGGTTGATATACAAAATGACTGTGATTACTTTTCATGAATGAGGAGGGATTTGGTGATGCTGGTTGCTGGACGTGTCCCACCAGGCACCCAGCAGCGGCCATCTTTGGCTCTCTGCTCGTCACCTCTTCCCCCTCTGATGCCAGCTGGGCTTCCTCACTCCCCACGCCTCCCAACGACAAACCGCAAGGCCTCGCTCCACACTTGACTCTCTAGAAACCCTCAAGGACAACAAATGTGTCGCGAGTCCTGTATGAGTCTGCACACATTCTCTCAAAATTATAGGCCAAAACGCACAAAAATGTACAGTCACACACAAACAAAAAGCTTGCTAATCCACCCAGACAAAATCACTCAATGAGCAACATGCAAACACACACACACGCTCACGTACACACACACTGACACAATCACTGTAAAACCACAATGCAGGGAGCCAGAATACTCCGCAGATGACGTACGTCCTGCCCTGCCACGAATACTCCTCTAAGCTCCCTCTCTGTCAACACTGGTGTCTCCCCTTTTTCCTCTAGCTGCAACTTGTTGGCAGCAGGTTGCTATGACAACACTAGCATACCATGACAACAGTGGTAAGGAGGTTACATAACTGAGGGATGACTGCCCCCCTCCCGCCCGCCCACCCTGCGGGTTTGGAGTCAGGATGGGTTTGGATACTGTACTGGGCTCTGGGACAACATGGCCAACTCATGCCAGAGGTGATGAGTTCTGATCCAAAACAAGACATGAGAGGAAAAAGTTCCACAGAGAGAATAAATGACAAGCTGTTTTATGGCTCAGGGGGTAGATTCAAACTGGCCTGGAGGGTATTTTTTATAGAGGTTGATTCCAAAATGAGAAATGTTTGTCGGAAAAATGTGACAGTTGTAAACTAAAGAGACGAATACTGAAGCAGCGGTTTGCAAACCGTCGTGCAGAAACTCCGGAATGGATCATAGTAGTGTGTTCATGGCATGTACAATACTTTCTGCTAACAGCTGTCAGTGATGAAGCAAAAATGATGAAAGTGTCCACAATCTCAATTAATTGCTCGCTAAACTATTTAGTTTCTGTTATAGAGGGAGTGGTGAGTATGTTTGCCCTGAAGAAAGAGCCTAAATCTCTCCAAAGCTTTGAATTTACAATGAGATAATATTTTGGAAAACATTAACTCAGAATCAAGGTACTCTAAAACTTTTAATTAATTAACAGACCAAGAATCAATCACAAATTAGCAACAGCTAACAGCAATATCTCCCTCCAAATGTACTGTATGCACGGAGTGCACAAACCTCACTGCACTGCTCAGGGTGTGTTCATTGCATCAGCAGGTCAGCTGGTTGAAGAGTGATCCAGATTACTAGACCACGATGCAGCAAAATTTGAACGCTAGCTAAATGAGGCTAGCTAAATCTTGAGCTATTCGTAACTACGAGGCCTCTGACAGACAGATCTATACCACCTGAAACATGTTTAATCTGCTTGTGTGAAGCAGGTGTAAGACAAAGAGTTCTGGTTATATGTAATAAGGTTATAATTTGCCATAATTAATTATTTAATGATTAGACCAACTGTTTAGGCTTCTGAAAGAGAATGAAAAGGTTAAATGATTCCAGCACAACATTTAGATCTCAGTTTTTGAACATTTTATTCGTGAGTAACCAGTCAGATCCTCTGAGGGACACTTATGGAAAGAATTCAGGATACTTGTATATCAGGAACTCGGAAAAAGGCATGAAGCGGGAAAGACCAGCGATGTCGTCTGCCACATGTGAGGGAATTCCGTAGGATGTGGGAGAGTTTGTCAAAAGCCTGACAGGGAAACCCTATCATCCCATGAAATTCCTTCCAAAGCCTCTCACCACACACACACACACACACACACTCACACAGAAAGAGTAGCATACACTTGCTGAAATATACAAAGATATGCATTCAGGAGGCCTCACACACGCTCTCACACATACTTCAAGCGAACCACACGCGAGACAGTAGATATAAGGAGGGAAAACCCGCCGTACAGAAGCAGCCGATCAGCGAATGGGAGCGCCAGCATCCCCGCACACGTCTGAGGACACCCCCGTGGCCACGTGGTGCAGTCCAGCAGGGAGACTGAGCTGTTGGTGGAACATATTTTACGTGGCTGGACACACAGGGATTTCCTCTGCAAATGGGGCTTCAGCTGATGTGTGTAAATCTGCTCATGCAGGCGCACGCCCTCATCCTCCGGCTCACGCTGTCCCATGTCAGAGTATTGTATGCCGACTGGTAGCAGTAAGGATATGACGGCATGTTTTGGAGCTCGGGATGTGAAAACGATACCCCAGAGAGGGTTCTCTTGTTACCCAAATAGGCCTCAGCTGGCTGCTTCCACGTATTGTCACCGCCGAGGGGGGGGGGTACAGTAGAGTGTTTGGCAAGGACTCCCCAAATGGATTCTCTTCAACAGCTTAATCAGGAGGGAAAATAACAAAACATGGTGGGGGAAATGATCCCAGAGGGCGTAAACTACACTGTGTACTTTTTTCCTTTGAGCTGACAGGGGAAGCCGTGTCATGGATAGCTGAGAGAAGGCTTGCTGTGATTGGACAGGCTTTCCTTGTGCCTGACAACAGTCATTACACAACAATCTGTGTCCTAATGACACAGCCGAAGCCCTGCAGGATTTCCTCTGAGGGGTTCTGCAGGCGTCAAACGAACCTGCAGGTGCATGCCGTTCATTCAGTGTAACTCATCAGGAGTCAGACGGATTAAAGAAAAAAACCCCTGGGAGGATTTGTTTGTAGGTTCAAATTCCTGCTGAGGAAATCAGCGTGAAGAGTAAAAATGAATGGGTAAAGCTGTGGGTATGCTCAAAAAGAGCTAGTTCCTACAGTGTGTTCTTCAACCACAGCGGAAAGCATGAGCGTTTATAGCTATTCCAAATGGCCACACAGCCGGCCATCATAGAGGGACAATGCGCCACATTTCCTGGAAGGCATTCATTGTGCTGCACTCGGTCGCACGCACGGAAGGTGATGGAAATAGCTGTACTAAGGCTAAAAAAAGGAGCTCCAGGTAAGAGTTCAAACCCCTCTTACTTTCTCACCTCCACACATCTGGCCGACGGCTGCGTGAGGTGGGAATGGTTGTCCGATTGTTGGTTCCGGAAAGGCCAAACAACTTTAGAAAGGTGATACAGTCAGCAAGCACATCTGTTAGAGCATACTGATGCCTTATGTAGCTGCCATCTGCCATTTACCATGTTTCATCCTAGAGGTAAGCCTGGTAAAACTGTGGGTTTTCAGTACAACATGTGTGACAGTCTGGCTGCTCGTGTGTCATCAAGTATTTTTCCTAAAAACTTACAGCTACAATGTGCAGCTGGAATATCAAGAAGGATGTAAGAACATTCGGCGCTCAGTGAATTCTCTCTGGATAAGCAAAGGTTAAAAACAAGAGCCGGGAGGCCGTCTGCGATACGGCAGCATCAGACGTGGGTGTGCCCACATGTGGTCCAAGTCTTTTCTCTCTCTTGTTAGCGGGCTAGCTGGCCTCAGGCCCAGATCGCTCTTTGGTTTCTAATTAATTCACTTACTGGGTTAATCTTGTTCAGCTTGTGATCAAAGTGTGGCCTACTGTCCCCGACTGACCCGCTCATTCACCAAATGTGCCTCCGCAGCTAACGATCAAACTGCTGGAGTTAATTAGGAGGTTTCCATTGCTGGGTAACGTCTGTTTTTTTTCTTGCATAAATGCAGGGTATAGGAAATGAATGGCCTCGCCTTTCTGCTGCCATAAGTGAAACCATAAGTTAGGATGTGTATTTTCTGGTCCAGAAATATATCCATATCAGGATA
Organism: Chelmon rostratus; assembly: GCF_017976325.1. Classification (NCBI taxonomy): domain Eukaryota; kingdom Metazoa; phylum Chordata; class Actinopteri; order Chaetodontiformes; family Chaetodontidae; genus Chelmon; species Chelmon rostratus. Next base: position 26,181,830 of record NC_055663.1, read on the forward strand.
TATGGATCTGTTATTCACAATTATGGCTAAACGGCCTCTGTAAATAGCTCAGTCAGGACAAAGGAGTTGGAGTGAATCAAACGTAGAACTTAGGATTTATATTTTAGACATTTTGGAGCTGTTTTGTCCAGCAGCACTGACAGTGAGTGAGCAGGTAGTTTGCGTACTGAGGTGGTCAGGTGTTGAAGGACACACTCTTGGGTGGAGAAACTCTCCAACAACAAGGCAACCACAATAACCACTGCTCCACTGTCATTGCACTTCAGGCCTCATACAGCCCTCGCCAACTCACACTGTGACTTGTGAACTAAAAGCAGGATGAAAAATGAGAGGTTTCACAAAACTGCAGAACCAAAGTCAAATGGATGTGCGAGTACTGCAACAGATGACGAGTTGCACATAAGCGCCACTGTGCTTGCTTGCAGCTCACACTACGGTGCACATATATAGCACACTGCATAGCAATAAAACAACTGTACTATTCATCCTGAAGGGAACCAAATCTGCATGCATCCTCTAGACGTGGAGACATTTTTCTCAATGTTTTCTCAACGGAGCCAGAGAAAAACAGGATTACCAAAGTCAGTAGACACATTTCACGGCAGTCAAATGAGATAGCTGTCTGAAGTTTTAGCCGCTAACGTGGCTAAAACTCAATTTGAACTGAATAAAGCTACCAAAGCCACATTAAACCACACAACATAAAGAATTTGCAAAAGGAAAAACTGAAGACCATACAAAAATAAAATAATACAAGACTGACCATAGCTATACCTCTATGCTATGTTACGACACTATGAGAAACATGTAAAGGTTAATTAATGGGGGACGCAGCTGTCAGACAGTGTAAACTTTCCACGTGAGATGAGCAAACGTACATGACACGAACCTTGTGTGCTGGAACGCAGAGAATGCCCTCAACTGGTGGAAGCATAAACAGCTGAAACACCAGAGAGAAGATAATATCATGGAAGATACGACTGCCGGCTTCGGTCTGCAGGGTTCATCTGGAAATGTCAGTGTGGTGGGTGTGGCACAAACACACACACACACAAACAAACAATAGGTGTATAGCACTTACACACACAAACAGTCATGCACACATTCGGGATACATAAACAGTCCACAGTGTTCCACACACACTAACACAGATTGTTCAGCACAGTCACAGGCATGCGTGGTCTCAGCGACCGCAGGAAGAGCTACGAGCGTTAATTCCTTCCACGGCTCCATGGTGCCACACATTGTGAGCAGATACGATTTATTGCGGCGAGGGAGGCCGAGTGTTTTCTCCAAAAGCCACACAGAAACAGTGAGACCCCTGTTCATGTGTCCTGTTGGAAGAGGAATGGCAGGGGCTTTACAGTGGAGCTAATAACAGCTCCATCACACACACACACATATCGTGGGAAAAACCATCACACAAAATCCAGGCTTTGAGAGGTTCCCACCAATGCACAATATGATTTCTACAACCTTCAGCCTACTGCTACACCTTAAATCTAAAACCTCCTCCTGTGCGCCTTGGAAGCTCTGTAGAAGACACCCAACCAGAAATCTGTCTCATGCGTTGTGAGTGATTTCATAGAAACTCCGTCCTGTATGTACCCATACCAAAAGCACCAGAGCTCGTTAACCCACAGTGTCAAACAGCACCTGCACCTCATCATCACCACAGCTGCCCAGACCATCCCTGAACCAGGACTTGGAACATACGGTACCACGTGGAGACAGGGTGAGGAGGGAGGTGGCAACCCAAAGTGTTAAATTCCTCCATGATACTCTGTATATGTATGACTTATGTTTTGCATGGCTTCGGATGAGTAAATCTGGGGAATACCTTTTGTAGAATGTAAGAGGGATTACAGAGGATTTTTCCAGTGACCTACGTGTTGAAGTAATTCAGCAGCAAGAAACTCTTTATCTCCAGTTTCCAAATCAGTGTGTGTATTGTACAATCACAGGAAAAGAGAAGCATATTTTTATAGTTTCTCTTGGAGACAGAGCTCAAGCTCAGCAGTAATTCACCAAGAATGCAGCAGAAAAGGTGGAAATTCTACAATGACTGCATTTATCTGTGTGTGCGTGCAAGTGTGCTCAGCATATGCACACGTCATGTGACTATAGGTGTACATGTGTGATTTCCATGCGTTTGGAGGTGCGCTTTCATGCCTCAGTGGCTTTAATTGTGTCCACTCACGGAGGGAGAGCCCCACTTTGACATGAATTGGTCCATGACATTGCGGAAAGCGTGCTGCTTGGCTCAATAGACGCCTGTTTTCAGGGACACCGGGGGGTTGTCTGTCCGTCTTGTCGGTTGGGAAACACATGGCCCAGTCAGCGTTGGAGTCTGCTGGAGTCGCCCAACTTTGCTCTAGAGTCTAGATCAACATGTGAAGCAATCTGTCAAGTTGAGTGAGAGGAAACAATCAAGGACATAAATACGAAGCAGTGCAAACACATTATCAAGGAAAAGGAAATTCTGTTTTTTTAACAATTGGTTTCTTATTTATTTAGTTCTGGCTAGTTCTTGTATTTGTTATTTCATATGCAATTCTACGTCCAGCCCTTACCTTCTTCAACGACTTTCCAGTTGAACCCAATTATCTTGAAAGTCACTTAAGAAGTGAGTATACACCAATGCTCCATTAAAATAATCCACTGCGCTGTAAAACTGCACGAGAGCACGACCACAGCAGTTACAGTTATTCATAAAGTTGTCAAAAAAATTCTTTCTCATAAGAGATGGTTTAAGTGCATTATACAATCAAACTGGGAGACTTGTTAAAAGCCTGCCAGGATGCTCGAGTTGCTTCCTGTAAAGCGTTGTGTTGAGCAGACAAAGCTGAGAATCACAGTATCGCCAAAATTAACCTTGAAAGCAATATGTTATCATAAGTGATTTTAAGGTAAGTCAAGTCGAGTCAAATTATTGATTATTAATTGTTTATTTAGGCCAAAACCACAAATCACAATTTATCTCAGTGGTTTTTTACAGTTAAAGCCAAAAACACTTTTAAAGGGGGAAAACAGGGAAGAAACCTGAGGAAGAGCCACAGAGGAGGGATCCCTCTCCCAGGATGGACGGACACACAATAGATGTCGCATGTGCAGAACAACAAAATCACAGTATGCACAGATTAGGATGACAAAATCTCTGATATGTGCAGATTCTAAAATATATGTGAATAATAACATGCAAAAACAAGGCCCAAGTAGTAAAAAACAGCTTTAATCCTTTTCTATACACATAAAATAAAAGTGTTTTGGGAGCAGTTAAGAGTAACATGCAGGGAACCGCAGACTTATCAAACAACATTATCTGATTAAATCCCGTGCTCAGGCATTTCAGAGAGGTTACGCTACAAAAACACACTTGAGTTCGATCTGTTTCGCTTGTCAGCATTTTCACTAAATGAACAGTTCAAGCCGTCTGTGTGCAGTCCTCTCGATGCCTTCAGGAAGTTATGCAGCAGAGAAAACTGAAGAGAAGAGACACGCTCAGTTCTGCCCATCAGGCCTGAATGTGTCCTGACGGTTACCCAACTCGCAAAGAACGAGAGGTACGCTAGGAATCGCCGCCAGGAGAAGGCTTTTGATACGTCTCACCTTTATCAGAAAAATAACTCTGCAGACACTTCATAAAGATCAAAGCTGGCCAAGTCTCAGCAGAGCCCCCGGGATTAATGCTGCTTTCTTGGCCGAGCTTCTGAACCCTGACATCACTGTTTTTTGTTTCTCGTGTTCTGAAACTAAAATATACTTTTCTGTCTCGCCGCGTCACGCGAAGGTCAGAGGTCAAACTTGACGTCACCTCCCCTGTGCACAACAAAACCCCCGCACTCCCCCCAGAGAGCTCCACCGCCGTCACCTCTGCAGTATGAAAGCTATGCGAGAGGAAGGAAGCGTTTGGCATCGCAGCACTGACAGGTGATGCAGAGCAGGTTGGTCCAGATCTGCAGACAGCCAGAGCTCATCACATGGATACGTGGGGCTCCTCGTAAACACGACAGGCGCGAACAGAATGGCGGCCGACAAAAACAAGTGCTGCACTTTCACTTGATTTTACACCATTTACATAGATTTTGTATTTTTTGTGTCTTTTTTCTGTTTATAGTTCATGATAATCACATTTTCAGTCGCTGCCACCTCATGTTTATAAATAAAGTTCTTGCTTCAAAATAAGTTAAATATTCTGCTCCAGACTTTTCATCTCACAGAACCAAGGCCACAAATCTTTGGCAGAAAAATGCAGCAAGACGTTCAGTAAGGATTTTGAGTTTGAAACATGTTCATGATAAAATCTTTGTTCTGTTACTGTATAGTAAAGCTGGAGTCCAAATGCAGGACACAGACACTGATGATTTCAATCATAAAAAGATTTATCGCAACGAAAAAGGATCGTGATCACTGAGAGACGCTCCGTATAGATCCGAGGAGATGATGTAGAGGCACAAGGAGAGTAGACTTGGGTACTTAGAAATCAGGCAAGACAAAAAGTCGAGAGCACAGATCGAAGCAGAGAGCAAAGTGGCCGAGACGTGTTAGCAGGCCAGTGAGGACAACGATGTGGTGATCTGGATTTTTATCCTGTGGCTGCTGATTGTGGATTGGCTGCAGCAGTGGTGGCTGATTGGAACGAGGAGCAGGTGTAGGTGAGCCTTGATCGCAGGGAACCGCCCAGTCCACACACACACACACACACACACACAAACACACACACACAGGGCAGACACCTGCCGCCACCTGCAAACCGCAAGTTATATTCATAAACTGAGTTTGTTAATTTCATACTAGCCTGTAGTTTATTATGAGCACTGATGACCTCTGGTGTTTAAAGCAACATGATTGAATATGTTTAAAATTACTTAATAAGCTTACAGAGGAAACTTTTTTTTAAATATGTGACCAAACATCCACATGTTGGGCATCTTCTAAGGTGATTCAGTTCAGCTAGTTTTGGTCACAGTCATCCTCCTCTTTATATGTGAGCATGATCAGTTAAGATGTTAAGATTAATAAGGAAGACAAGAAAATCCAGTTAAAAGTGTCTGGAGTGAGCCTAATGCCAGACGATGTCCCTCTGCTTATTTTAATTTACATCCCAAAGGGTCACATTTAGCATTACTGGGTGCTGATGGAGCTTTAGTCTGCATTCCCACTGGTTTACAGTCCTGAAGTCTCATCACATACATTAGATAAGAGCATCCATCCAACAACCACATGCATTTTTACTGGTGTCAAGAAAAGACGAGCGCTGACGTCCACCTCGACTCACTGAGTTCAGGGATCCTGCTCGTTCGTCTTGTTTCGGGTGATATTTTCTATGAAGGGAAAGGCCAAAGTGTGCAAAAACAACATTCCCTTGAATGCATTCTTTCAACAAGTATCGACCGGCGCACCAAAAAACACACAGAGCGAGTCAGACCCAGATGCCGGGAACTCACGAAGATAAGCAGTGTTGAAACAAGTTGATCATTTTGATGGGATAATGTCTCGGGATTACATCAGCAAGAGCAGTCGTGTAATTGTGAAAAATTAATCACACGGTTGTTAATTTAGAGGCTGCTCTGCTGCCAGGAAAGCAGCCGGCCCACGGGATATTTGAGGTAATTACAGCTGTAAGAGTTTCCTTCAAGGGCTGAGTAAGAATTTAATCTATGTCTTCTTATCTGTGTCTACATTTCTCTCCATGTGCCAACAAATCATTGATGAAATAATGAGCTGGGCATTTGTTTTCTTTGAATCCTGCAGCTATCCATCAGCGGCAGCGATGCAGGGCTGTCAGTGGAAAGTTCCCTCACTCAAACAGTAGAAGTGTGGATTTTGGCACCTAATGGCGGCTCGGAGGGTGGGTGCGGTCATGGGTCAGAGGTCACGGGGTGAGAGACGGGCCGGGGCTGACGCCAAACCTTGCCGCTCGCTCGTGAAATTTGTGAGAGAGCGACGAAGGATCAAAGAAAGTTCGGCCTTCAGCTGTCTCTCGTCGGTTTTTGCTCCACTTCTGCTGTCAGAAGATGACTTAATCAACTCGAGGGATGGACGGATCTGTGAGTAATGAAAGCAAGGAGGGTGTAACGGATGCTTCCACACAGTAGTTTAATTTATTTAGGCCTGGAGGACAGTTTCCACAGTAAGCATTAAAACCATGTACATGCACTTTACAATGCAAAGCTTCTTATGGACAAAAAGCACAATAACATTCCCGTTCTGAAGTCTTTCCTAATTGCAGACATACTCCACAGACTCCGCCACAGGCTCATAAAATCATAATCTGTTGGATAATACCAAAAATGCATCATTATCAAGGTAAAATATGTATGCTTTTCTTCATTCATAATAAGATTACAGTTTCACCTGAAAACAGCACTAATATGTCTTTTCACAACAAATCTCCCTGACGCTGTATGTAAAACACGTCCCGATGAACACAAGCAGCTTAAACATGGAAATTCTTCATTATTGTCCAAATGAGAAGGAAGTTAATGGCCGATAAAAGGCGGATGGAAATGAATAAGATAGAAATGAACGGCTGAATCAGTGGTTTTAATGCACTCCAGAGTCCAGAGAGCTTTCCAGATCCACAACTCATCAAGTCAGAAATAGGTCCAAACTGTAGATTTAACTTGTTTACACAGTTCCCCACAACCCACAGAATGATGAAGTAAGCACTAATGATGTATGAGGTTATTTACATTGTGAAGCATGTGAATTCAGCCAATGACAATGTAGCTTAACTTTAAGGTTTAGGGAGGATGGACATGGCTTATGGTTATGGGAGTAGAGTATGGTCTGTAGTGCTCATGGTTTAAGTTGAGGTGCATGTGTGTGGTGCAGGAGAGAGATACGGAAAAGAGAAAGAGAGAAAGCAGAGAAGCAGGAGAGTCACAGAGTAATCATCCTGGACAGATCTGTAAACATCACACCCTCCTCACCACCCGGCCTGCTGCACAGACACATACACTACACATAACCTGGGCACACAGCTTGGCCTCGGACCAGATGCTGATCTATAGGAGGCTTGATGAGGAATGTGGAGACGTTTATTCAGAGAGCAAGAGAGAAAGAGTGTGTGTGTGTGTGTGTGTGTGTGTGTGTGCGTTCCTGCATTTGTCTACATGTAGTATTTACGTGAGCTCATTCACACCAGGTTTGCTTATCTCTCCCTTCCTCTGCAATCCCTCAGATCTGCTCTCACATGTATTTACTACGATTCCCTTCATGGTGCGCTTGTCATTATCAAAGTACAGTGGTACCGCTGTTGCAAGGAAACGAATGTGGCGCCCAGTTTTAACAAACGTACAGGCGAGTAAGACTGAAAGAAGAGCGGCTATCTGCACAGGCTGCAAAGACGTGAACAACAAGCCACCGTCTCCCACCACCCTCACTGGAAACACACCATGTGGAGTCCAGTTAAAGGCTATTTTCTGCTCATACATCTGTGCAGCATTTTACGTCTCCCCAGCTTTCTTGCTGCCAATGCCAGAACGCCGCTAACGATGCCGTCATGACATGAACACATGATGATATTTATTCCTACGGGAGGTTGGAATGTGTTCTGACTGCACACAAACAGTTTCAGCCTCTCGGGTGCTTTGCTGATTTAAATAAATTTTGTTTAGTTCATTGTAAATATTCTAAGTTAGTAAAATAAATAAATAAAAAGCAAAATATTAATAATGCATTTTGCATTTTATTTATCAAGCGCTTTTCAAGATACTCAAAGATGCTTTATGCAACAGAACTGACTGCATGAGCACTAAAATGCCATCATGCTTGTACAATATTTTGAGGTTAATAGCTCAGTGTTATCTTAACGAGGTATTTCTATATATCATGGCTGAGCTGCTTGCTGTGGCCAGTGAGGGGCGCTCTGCTGATTTAGTCAGTGACTGAGTGTCACACCAGAAAACCGACGTGTCCTTGTGAAATAGCTTTGGTAATCATGCTCGGTAGCACGTTAACGTTTGCACATTCACTCAAGAGCAGCGAAGCTCTTTGTAGCAGTGACTCGTGTCTCACGCGTGACTGCATGTTGCCCCAGTGTTGTGGAGCAACCGGCAGAGCAGGATTATATAGAATTACAAAGACACAATACAAGCTTCCTCCATTTTGGGCTGTCGGGCTCTCCGTTGCCTCAAAGACAGACCGATGTCTGAGTTTATCAAATACATGTTTTAGAAGAAACTCATCACTTGAAGGTAAAGTAAAGCAGAAAAAGAGAACAGCTGTTGTTCATCACCGAATTAGAGCTTTCACCTGAAAATGAAGAAAAGTAAGAACAACTTTATCTTCCCTATCCGGTGTCCGTCAGCCCAGTGTGTAAACCCAGCTGGGCGCGGTCAGGGAACGCTCCTTCATCTTCACCTCCTGCCTCTTCCTCCTTCTGTACTGCTCTGTGAAAGGGTATCAAAACCAGCCGAGATCCTCACAGGGGAAAAAAAAATAAGGCATGAGTGAGTATAAAAAAAAGAAGCAGCAGTCAATTCTTATGACCATACAAGGCAGCCTCACATTCCTGCCTCGGACATTTACAGGCTCTTAAACTTTGTTCCTGGTGCTTGCCAAAACTCTGGGGAGGAATTCTTATCTAGCTTGAGTACCAGAGACATTTATTTATTTCTTTACTGCATGGAAGGAGTAATGGGAGCATGATGAGTGGTGGAAGGAGGGATGTGTGTTTGTAGAAGGTTAATAGGCTCAAATAAAGGTGGAGAGAAAATGAGGTCAAGTAGATGTATGGGAGTGGAAGTCTGGAATGAGAAGTTTCCTCTCAAAGGCCAACTGACATGAGTGGAAACATGATGCCGGCGTGGATGGTAGTATTGTATATGTGGAAATAATAAAGTTTTATAGAATATATATAGGGTTTATAGAAGAAAGATTGTCTCAGAGGTCTGCAGCTGCCCAGAACATGGACTTGATATTGAAACTGGTTGAAACTGGTCTTACAGGGCAGTTTTAGTGATACGTTTGTGTATTTATTGGGTGTTGCTCAGATTGCACAAATCTTGATACCACCCAGATAAGAGTCATCAAAATCTCACTGATACCTCCTAATCAAAGCGGTTTCAGTTCCCTTATTTATTTAATTTATTTATTCTAATGATGTCAAAAAGGTCATGATTTCATATCCGCAGGTCAGCAGGTTAATCCGTCTTAGTTTAGGAATGTCAGCATAAACTCCCACACACCTACTGTACACACTTATACACACCTCTTCAGCTATACGATGCTATTCCATATCATGAGTTAATAGTCTGTGCTGTGTGTGTGTGTGTGTGTGTGTGTGTGTGTGTGTGTGTGTGAATGATTTTCCACTGCTCTGTTCAGCTCTGCCTGGCACAGCACTGGAATCCCCTCATTAAAACCATGTGTAAAAAAAGACAAATCCAACAGGCTTTTATACCGACACACACACACACGAAAGCATTTATGTGTGAAACAAGTATGCACCTACAGTGTGTTTGATGTAACGCACACACTAAAATGCACCTATGCATGCACACAGAGTCACAAAAAATATTGCTAGTGACGATAAATGTCTGATTAGACCTTTTCAAACCAACAGGCGGCGATATGGCGCTTGCCCTAAAGCCAGAATCAGAAAAGCTGCAGGCTACCTGTGACCGGAGGTCCCAACGGGTCCAAAACCGTGGGTGTAGTGACCTCTGCACTGCATTCTGGAACCCTTGTTCCTCAGTGTAGAGGAGGAGTAACTGTAATTTCATGAGTAATCACATGCACAGTCCTGTTAGTGGCACCAGCACTATTCTGATCACATCCACCGTTGCACAAAATCTCCTCATGTTTCCTCTGACTACACGTCGACACCGCAGACAGAGTTTCTGCACATCTCCACCCTGAAAGGAGATTTCTAAAAGGTCAACTTTCAGTGAACAAAAACTGCGTTTGTGTGTAGATAGAAAAGCTACATTTTGAAGAATACCTGTGTGCATGTGTACCTGTGTACGAGGCATCAGTCTCAGCATTCACACCTCACAACACGGCTGCTGGTGAAGAAAGCTACAGACACAGATGTCTTTCTCAGTAGATGGATGGTGAATATTGCACTTACGCCGGTCAACGGGACAGAAACACGACTCCAAATAATCGCTGATGTTGCTCTGCATCTGCTGGACGTGTAAACAGGCTGCAAATATGTTATTGAATGTGCAATAACTGATCTTCATGGCAACAAAGCTAAGCTGGAGATAATTCACTGTTTTTATATTGTTATTACTACATTTTACATTATTTTAAGAATATTGATTATAGACAATAATATGTTTAAGGTGTGTTCTGCCCCCAGTAACCAAAAGAATCTACAGTATAAATGCAGTGTTGAATGTTGGTTTAAGGGCGGGGGTGACGGTTTGCGAGCTCAGGGACAGCCTGTGTCAACTTAATTCATATTTGTTCTGGACGACACCACAAAGCCAAACCCATGTCCTTTATTGTTGCAATAAATAGTTTAAACCTTGACGTGGGAGTCTTGACTGAAGCAGAACGATTGTTGAAGAAAATCTAATTGTAGAGCAAATAAGGAAGCACAGAAATCTGACTGGATGACCAGAAAATGTTCAGCCATGGCCAGATCTTCTCAGCTCACAAGCTCGTTGACCATCAGTGCAGTTGGCAAAATTTCTCAGTGGTCGTTCAGCTCAATGGAAAATCAACGACCTTCTGATAACTTGTCTCGTGTTGCTGGCATCGTGGTCTTTAGGTGGAGGATCCAGAAAGGAGGATATGTCGTTTTTCTCCGTCAGAACTGTAAACACACTTGAATCGCTCACAGAAGCACTGAACCGTCCAGCTCTGATGTGCCCAGCATGTTTGTTATAGGCCGTCTGAGCAGAGGCAGAGAGAGACGAGATTCAAGTTCTGCTACTTTAATTACCCAAGTCACACCACAATTAAAAAAACAAGCTCACAAAATCACGATTTTGTTGTGTGTCCTCTAATCCAGACACGACAGATTAGCAGCATTTCATCATTTCATGCTGTAGCCTTGAGCAGAGCACTGATTACCTCTGTGAGAATACAGCTGCAGCTTTTTCCAGCCTGTAGCATTGAAAAGAGGAAGAGTGTGGTTGACAATGGCAGGAAAGGGAAACTTGTAATAAGAAGTTTGGCTGTAGCCACGATGTTAGCGGTCAGGACAGTTCGGGTATCAGGGCACACAGACAGTGCAGATTTATACTTGATATCACAAAGCATTTGGATGCTGTGCAATGTAAATTTAGCTTTTTTGAATTGTACTGTGGTGCAGGTGATAATAGCTTTACTTTGAGTAGTGTGTCTGATTATATACCCAATTCTTTGTTGCTGCAATTATTATGCAATTATATCATTAAATCTAGTTTAATGTAATTAAGTCTAGCTCAGAATGGCTGCAATTCTCAGATTTAATTGTAGATGATCCTGCTGAAAAAGCAGCAAGAGCACAATAGAACAGCGTTTTCCAAACTAAAATCTTCAAAATACTATATAATGCACCCATGTCTTTTTAAGGACATGCACCATCACCCAGCTGTGTCAACATCCTCAACCTGTCTGTCTGAGTGGTTTCCACAGCAACCTGTTAAACTCGCTCTCACCAGGATCACTTACACCCTGCTTTACAGCATGCTGAGGTCACATGACGTGCACTTGACTTAATGGATGGCTGAGCTTATCTCAGCAGTAGATGTAAGTTCGGTCGAGAGAAGTCTGGGAACTCTTAACATGCAGTGATTGCATCTGGGTACTAGTGGTCGAAATACTGTAGAGAGGTCTGCAATCGTAGTTCAGGCCTGCAGCACAGCCAGCATGTCTAACTGAAACAAATACTGCTGTCAGTAAGATCGAGTCATCAACTGGTGAACTTATCATGGAATGCAAACAGTAACCAGGAGACCCAAAGCAAACATGGAGTCAGTTTAGGTCAATAAAGTACTGTTCAAACCAACACGGATCTGTTATTGTCACCATTAAAGTCTGTGTAAATTATTCTACATGAGAAGATTGTGTTCATGGTTGCAATACGGAAATACAATACATGGAAAAATGCTCGTCAATGGCCATGACACCAGAAACCAAAATGCTGGATGGTTTATGGTTTATGGAGAGAGAACTTTACTATTCTTAAGTCAACAAAACACACAAACAAACTAAAAACTAGAGCCCATCGGGTCGGAACACACACATCTTCAAACTCGGCCTTCAGCCTCATCACAGCTGTCACGCTATGGTAATCACAAAATCTGTCCACAGATAGATATTTAAACATCTGACAGAGTCCTCAAAACTGCTTCTGTGGCAGATCTCATTACATTTGGTGTCTCCAGGACTCACAAGGTGAAAACAAGTCAGCCACACTGTCACGGTTGGTAATAACAACGTGAATTTTGGCTCGAGGGTGTTGTCACCCACACCAGTCCTGCAGATGTAGAACTGGATTCTGGACTGCAAGATGGTTCCCATTCATTCCTTCAACGGAAGGTGCTCATCCGTTTCTTTACCTGGCCCCACCTGCTCAGCCAATAGACTTTACATTGACTTGAGTTCACTCACTTCCTTTTCTAGGATTCCTTTACTTCTGACAAATATTAAACCTCTAAACTTTCAAAGAGTGCTAACCAACCTTGTTTGCACTTCAGTGTGTATTTTCAGCAGTGTTAAAGACTCTTTATTTATAGTAGTAGTCAATGTAGAAAAGCTTTTTATGCTGATGGGGAATATTTTTCTTCTTTGTCGCAATACCGTGGCCGGCCACTGGGGGAAATAAGCAGCTCCAGGTGGAGACTGTTTTTGATATTGTCTTTTATACAAAGAAACGTGACTTGACCTGGCATCAGCTGCTGCAGGGGTGGAACATACGATCCTTCAGAAAGCACTCTAACCACTAATCTGCCCCTCCAGAAGTAAACACAGTCAAGATGTCTGGGCCTGTCTGAGCTGCAGTGGCAACGTTAGCTTCCTGGCAAGCAGCATAGTTTGGATTCCTCAATCAAGGGTGCTGACTAATTAATGAATGCTAACAAATACTGACCAGCGTTTTCAAACACTGAAAAACAGTCAAGCTGCCTCTTTGTCTGAGCTGGAAATTAAGCTTCCTTAATTTGCAGTGAAGTAAATGTTGTCGCCATCAGCATTTCTGAAACGTCACCTGTGACATCTTTTCTTCTTGAAATTGCTGGCCCTCAGTCAGGGCAGGAAAATGCTTTCGCTGAACAGGAAAGGTTAGTCAGAGCTGTAAAGATGGAGATCTGTTAGACATTTGCTGAACAGGTGCTTCCACGCTGACAGGCAGACGTTATTAAACCCTCCAAGCCTTCCTACAGACTTTAAAAGCCCATTTAGTCCAACACCCATGCTCTAATTTATACAGCACATGTCCACGGGGAAGAGTGACCCCTACTGGACACTTCAAAAACTTCTTTCATGTGATGGACCATTACCAGTACCCATACTGGAGGGAAATACTGTATGCATTACTTATTCACAGTATTTGAAAGGTGGAGTTACTTTGCAGATGTAGTGAGTGTTTTTCCTCCAATGGCTGCAAGGGGCCAGCGTCAAGTGGACGTTTGAGGAACTGCAGTTTTTGGCACTTCCATGTTGGCTTCATTTTTCAGCCACACACACAAACATGCACACAAAAAACGTTGACAAGCGAAACAAAGGTGAGGTTTATGCTTCATCTGAACTATTTTCCAACTGTATTTCTTGGTCACTTTCCAGACTTTGTTTGAACTTGAGAGAGTCTTGTAAAATATTGCAGTTCTCTCTCCCGCCCCTTTTTACCCACCTTTTTTCCTTCATTCCTTTCTTTGTTTCCCTCCCTGTTTTATTTTTTCCTTACATCTCCTTTTCTATCCTTTGTTCTTTCTTTCTCGGTCTTCTGCCCTTCTGTCTTTAATTCTTTCCTTACTTCATTCCAGTTGTTTTTCTTCTCTTTTGCTTCCTTTGCTGATATAAAAGCATGATGGTCGGCAAAGTTTTCATATGTAGTACAAACCTCTATAATATACCGTACTATGAATACTTCTAATACTTTTTTAATATGAATGCTTTAATTAAATTTTTATTTGAGGTTTAATTTATTCATGCATAAACTCATGGAAGGCGCAAAGCTCAGCCAACACTGGCTACAAAACACAAGAGAGAAATACCTGGTGGATAAAAAATATATATAATAATAACATAAGGCCAAACAGCATGAAAATATGTTCCACAGGTGATAAAAGTAATAAGTTCCTCTTGTCTCTAATTTGGAGACAACATGGAAGCCCTTCCTCTTCAGGTTTTAAACATCATTGTAGCTGAGTGTGGTGTTGCCTTCACATGCTATCAACAGTTTGCCTGATAAACAGGTACAGTGAGAGGCAGTTGATGCCAAAACCAGGATCACTATGTTCTGCTGGCCTCCGCTCGGGATGATTTCAGCACAAAGAGGAAGGTGAAATCTGGATGCCATATGATCCACTCATCAACAGGTATCTGGCGCCTCAATCAAAGTATCTGTCAAGCCTTTGGGCTCTGCCAGACAGAGAGAGAAAGAGATCGGAGAGGCGGAAAACTACACATGGAATATGAGAAAGCAAGTGTTGCTGTTGAAGGGTGAAAAAAATAAATGGGAAGCCATAATTCACATCAAAGGATCACAGTGTTATGAAAAAAACAAGGATGAGGAGGACGGAGCAGAAGGAGAATCATCAAAAGTGTCAGAGGGAGGGTGATGACGGATCTCAAGGGTCCATTTGTTTTTTCTACATCTCTATTCTTTATTCTTTATTCTCACTATCACTGCTGTCTGTAACAACACAGTTTCCTCGGAGTTGGATCAATAAAGTTTTATCTCATCTCATTCGCTGTCTGAAAAGTGAGGTGCCTTAAACGTGCATTCTTTTTAATAGCCAGAAGAGGATGATTCCACTGGTTGCAAGTAAAGCCTGATTGTATGTAAGCTTATGAGAAAGTGACTCAACTTCTCATTTGATTTATTACCTCAGTAAACAGCTTCCTATAGGCCTGCTTTATTGTCTAAAATAGACAACAAAGCGGGATACACTTCAGCTACCATGTGACTGACACACTGTTACCACGGGTGTATGGGGTTCTAAGTCAGACCCAATCAGGACAGAGGTGTAGCAATGCGTATCCTCCTCAGCTCCCGCCTTGCAGCCAAATATGGTCGTTTCCGGGTCCAGAAACAGCCTATATGGAAGCATCTGCAATTCTTAACTAACATCTATTAACCAGGACATTAGGAAATTTTTCAAAACCTGGAGGAATTAAACCAAAACCTTCTGCATGGCTAAATGCAGAATTTGTTTTTGTGGGTGACCTGGCCCTTTAATCTGGCAGTCGTCCCTCGCTGCACGGGAAAAGAATAGTAATTAAGCTCAGTTTGCGAGCCTGACATGCACACGGCTTGTCTGACTGTATCATTTAATATGATGGCTTCTTTTGGCTGGATCGTAGTCTGTAATACCAGGCCTCCTCTATAATGACGTTCCATTAAAATGAATCTCTCCTGCTCACTTCCTCCACCCTCTCTGCAGGAATGTGGGTGGTGAGTTATCAGAGTTTTAGAGAGCTGGCATGATGTCTCCTCATCAGGGAAATAATGTGTTTTACCTTGGATGATGGAGCCAGTTGAGCCAGAACGGGATGTGCTTTTTTTAGCTAGGTAGTATGAAGCCTCATCTTGACCTGCCATTTTGGTTTTAATCTAAGTGATAACTTGTTTAATGAAAAGGTGGAAAAGAAGGTACGTTCCTGTACGTTTAGGTTGGCATCACAGGCTTACTGAAAGCAGAGAATCAGTCTCTGCTTCCTGCATCCTTCTGTATCTTCCCTCTCTGATCTGGTTTCATCACAGCAATTTAAAAAAAAAAAAAAAAATTCTCTTTGCATGCCTGAACTGCTCTCTTCCATTATGTTTCTAGTATTATCAAGGTGCTCTGACTCTTTGTACTGTTTGTTCCTGAAGCATATTGTTACGTGTAATAGCTGGTTTTGATTTTGTAGCCGGGACAGGAACTGAACAACCCGAGCCGAGATTATCTTCAGGCGTTTGCACCTATAGCCTTGTTTTGGACTGTCTTATCCAATGTGTGGGAGACAGTCTCAGCACAGAGAAGCTTACCGAAAAACCCAGTTTCAAAATACAAAGAGCAGGGCATAGACACATCCCTCAGCTTTTCTATGGCAACCATCTGGGACCGTCTTCCAAACAAACAAGGATAGTTTAAACCCTGATCTTTACTGTTGAACAAACTTCCTAACTTGTCTTTAAAGCTGCATGAATGGATGTTTTTACACTGGGGGGCAGTTCAAAAAGCTGTGAACACAGCACTGCCACAACATAGAATTAACATGCCGAACAAATTGGCAAGAAAAGGGCTTTTTTTACACATCAAGCAGACTCAGACCAGCTTTAATATGAACGTGGAGTCATGTTTGAACCCAATGAGAGCACTCTTCTTTAGACTCTGTGTTAGTCTCCACCAGCTCCTGAGGAAGATAAAGCTAAATGCTCCACTATGTCTTTCAGCTGTTTGATTCTGGCCAGTGTAAAGTGTGTTTATCACAGCTTCTTTGCTGAAACAAACCAAACCAAGCAGGTAAAATAGAGGGCCGCAAAACCAAAACAATGAGCTGAAAGATGCTAAAATACTCAGTTCAAGTTTTTTCATCCGTTGAGCTAAAGATGTCATATAATCACAGCTCTGAAGTGCTTATGTGTAGAAAATGTTTGTCTTTGGTGCCCCCAGTGGTACAATTATATCAGAATCAATACAATGGAGGGCAATAATGCACACCATGCTTGTACTAATATAAACCCAATATGTTGCCATGCAGGCTGCAAGAAAATGACTGTGCTTATATTCTCTGTGCGGGACCATTGAGGAGGGTCTTCATGGACTAAAAGTCAGTGGATTCTAGTTTTTGGTCAAACTTCTTGGGAGTATTTTGTCCTAACCCTTATTCACCTAGTTGGTAGTTTCCAAGGCCAGAGATTTCATTTAAAGGTCGGTTGTCAGGGCAACAGTGGTCTGACATTTTGACAAAAAGGGCTCGTGATCAAGATTTTCCTAAAATCACAAGTTTTACCCCGAGCCAAACCGATCAGAACAATCTGAAGCAAATGTTTTGTCTCCTTTAATGAATTACAGCTGAGGAGCCTTTCGAGAAAAACACTCAGCCCACATCTGTAGAATCTCCACTCTGATGCCAGCAGAAGACGACTGCGATTAGGTTCAGATATGATTCTGTGTGATCTTTGACCTGTAACCTTTACTGTAAGAATGTATTCCTGCAGTATTCAAACCCCAAGTTCAGTTCACCTTTGCTGTCATGTGTATTAGAAATGCAGCGAAGTTCTTGTGCTCTGGTCACGTTTTTCAGATGAAAGGAGCGAGAACAGAACATGAACGTGGTGGCTCATATCTGAAATGCTGTGCTGGGCTTTCCTTTTGCAGTGTGAGGTGTAAATGTTGTAGCGTTGTGGTAGAATTTACACATAAAAAAGTACTCTATCGGTGGTCTTTGTTGCAGGACTAACACAATATCTTCTATTGTAAAGACTGGCGTATACATACTTTAAAGTTTTAAAAAGCTGTTTCTGTTCCAAAATGTGATCAGCAGCACACTGTGCTGTAGTCCAAGTATCAAAGCATGAAACAGGCTTCTCTCTGTTTGATGTCTCCACACTGTCCTACTGTAGCTGAAGGCTGTGGAAACAGAAAACTCAGACTCCAAATAACTTGCAAAATCTCATCTTGATTTAATCTCTTCGCTCTCTTCATGTGACTCTGACTCACTGCGTATACACTGGACACAGTTTGCATAAACGTTCATGTATTTATGACTGCGATTTATGACATGGATTCTCTGAGTGCATGTTCTGAGTAGGAATTATGAAGACCCGGCCTTCTGCAGACTTGACTCAGACAGTCTCTCCACAAGAGATTTCAAATGGACTTATTCAGCACCTGCTCTGAGTTGAAGAAAGTTTAAACACATCAGGCAACGTACAACATGAAGAACTGCCACCATGCTGCTGCAGTGATGCTGCTCTGCTGTCTGCAGAGAGGCATGGCAGAGACGGATGCACAGCCTTCTAAATTCTATTAACAGAAATTATGACTAATTAGGGACTCGGGGCGTAGCCCCGAGTCACTTATTACTATCCCGCGTGTTTCTTCTTATTAGGGACACGGGGCAACGTCCCGAGTCACTGGCTCCTACAGCTATGAAATAGTTAGGGACACGGGGCAACGTCCCGAGTCACTGGCTCCTACAGCTATGAAATAGCTGCAGGAGCCAGTGACTCGGGGCGTAGCCCCGAGTCACTTATTACTATCCCGCGCGTTTCTTCTTCTTCTTCTTATTATTATTTTTCATCTTCCTCCAAGTTTTCGTCCTCAAACTCGTCCCACAGCTTTGAGAAAACCCTCGCAAATTATATATCAAAACGTGCGTATTGTTCGGGATCGGTGTGCTATTACTTTTCTCAAATTTATCGCAGTTTTTCGCGTCGTAAGACGCGAAAAACTGCGATAAATTTCCCATAAGAAATGAATGGGACGGGCGAAAAAAACAAGATTGAAATTGGAGTTTTTCAAACATCTGTAGCTCAGGCATACATTCACCGAGAGACTTCATTTCAACTTTAAAATGTAGACCCAAGTCTGGTCTATTGGTGTGTTCATCCACATTTTGATTGGTCCTATAGTTTTTGATCAGTCACTGTTCAATGACAGTGATCGTTTGGAGGGAAATTTTGAGATTATAATGGGTGTGTATTGCGCGGAATGTTCGTGCTAGAGTGCGTGCTAGAGTGGCACGGAGTCTAAAAACGATCTGAAAATCTTCTCTTTTTCTCGTCGCTACGGCCACAAATTACACTCTACACGCATAATTTTGGGCTCATTTTGTAGACAAACTTGTCCTCTTTCGTGTGATGTCCTCGAAAAAGCCGAGAGACTTACTGAATTTAAATAGTGAGACGTTTTGTGCAGCCAGCGCCCTCCTGTTCTCCCATTAAGTCCCATGTTAAAATTCAGAGCTGTTTTGTGAGCAAAGCAGAAATGCCTCCTGTCTTTAGATCGCCATAAAACGAAAAGTTGTTGTGTCAGGAATAAAACGAGGAGATGGCCGGACTCAGGAAGTTCTCGGGAGTCCGATGATCTATAGTACACTCTGATACGAGGTACGGTTCTCTCACCAGAGGATTTAGTTCAGGAGGTTCGCCGAACCCAAATCTCACTGCATACAATACAAACTCCTGTTCTCTGAGTCGCAGAGTCTTTTTAAGTCGACCATTTTGTCATTTTTCTAAAGAATATCTGGACATAAAACACACGTACATCTGGCCCAGACTTGTCCGCATCTCACAGTGTAATCGGTTTTTTGATAGCAGCTACGGTTTTGACACAATCGCAAGTTGTTCGGAAGAAACCGACAGCGAAAAAGCCGCTTTTCAAGGGAGGAGTTTAACAGGTGCAACTGTCATTTACACACACACCGGTCAATAACCCACGCACACACATCTGCAGGACAACAAGCCTGAGAATGATTATCTTAACGAGCTCAGTCAAAACAAGGGCATTGTTTGAAAACAATCTCCGTCCAACAAACAGTTAAACTCAGCTTCACCAAGCGCTTTGCCAAAAAGGTTGAGAAAGTAGTCACACAAACGCACACACAAGCAGGGCTAACCAACAGCTAAAAAGTGATTAAAAACAAGCACGTCAAAACTGAACAGGAACAGGTAAAAAGTGGGAGAGGTAGAGAGGTAATTATCAGCAGGTGGGGCAGAAGTTACACACGCACACAAACAAACACACACACACATTCAGACACACATATACCAGACACATCTCCATGTAGGAGCAGGTTGGGCTGCTTGTGTAGTTCAAGCAGACACACACACACAAACAGACGAAGACACACACATACGCAGTCACACACAATGACAGATACATAAACACACACACACAGACAAATGCATAATGAAAACCCCATCCCCCCGCCCCCTTGTTAACGCCGTTAGCTCTGTTAGCTCTGTTAGCACCGTTAGCTCTGTTAGCACAGTTAGCTCTGTTAGCGTTTGCGCCGTTAGCTCTATTAGCGCGGTTAGCTGTTCGCTCCGTTAGTGTTAGCTCCGTTAGCATTAGCTCCATTCATGTTTATTGATTCAGTTCATTAATTCATGTTAACAGAGACATGAAGCAGAGGAGAGAAGCAGACACAGACAGCTGAGGTGATCAACAGAGACAGACAAGGAGAAAGCCACAGAAACACAGCTGAGAGCAATTCATTAATCAGGGACTGACTACCTCTGATATCTGCCGTTTTCTCACATTGCAGCCTTTTTCAATTGTCCGCTGCTTCGCCATAGTTTCTCCTAGAGACTTCATTCAAACTTTAAAACGTAGATAATTTTGTCGGCTCCAAATGACCCTCGGCACATTTTGATATCTCTTACGGTTTTCGAGCTATGACCATCGAAGGCCGACGTAAGACGCAAACAACTGCGATAAATTTCCCATAAGAAATGAATGGGGAAATTTCCTCAAATTTCAGCCTTTTTCAATTGTCCGCTGCTCGGCCATACTTTGTCCTAGAGACTTCATTCAAACTTTAAAACGTAGATAATTTTGTCGGCTCGAACGCACCCCGTGTCCCTTTCAAAATTTCCCAGGGGGAATTTTCTAGTTATTAGGGACACGGGGCAACGTCCCGAGTCACTGGCTCCTACAGCTATGAAATAGCTGCAGGAGCCAGTGACTCGGGGCGTAGCCCCGAGTCACTTATTACTATCCCGCGCGTTTCTTCTTCTTCTTCTTCTTATTATTATTTTTCATCTTCCTCCAAGTTTTCATCCCTTAACTCGCCCCGCAGCTTTGAGAAAACCCTCGCAAATTATATATCAAAATGTGCGTATTGTTCGGGATCGGTGTGCTATTACTTTTCTCAAATTTATCGCAGTTTTTCGCGTCGTAAGACGCGAAAAACTGCGATAAATTTCCCATAAGAAATGAATGGGACGGGCGAAAAAAACAAGATTGAAATTGGAGTTTTTCAAACATCTGTAGCTCAGGCATACATTCACCGAGAGACTTCATTTCAACTTTAAAATGTAGACCCAAGTCTGGTCTATTGGTGTGTTCATCCACATTTTGATTGGTCCTATAGTTTTTGATCAGTCACTGTTCAATGACAGTGATCGTTTGGCGGGAAATTTTGAGATTATAATGGGTGTGTATTGCGCGGAATGTTCGTGCTAGAGTGCGTGCTAGAGTGGCACAGAGTCTAAAAACGATCTGAAAATCTTCTCTTTTTCTCGTCGCTACGGCCACAAATTACACTCTACACGCATAATTTTGGGCTCATTTTGTAGACAAACTTGTCCTCTTTCGTGTGATGTCCTCGAAAAAGCCGAGAGACTTACTGAATTTAAATAGTGAGACGTTTTGTGCAGCCAGCGCCCTCCTGTTCTCCCATTAAGTCCCATGTTAAAATTCAGAGCTGTTTTGTGAGCAAAGCAGAAATGCCTCCTGTCTTTAGATCGCCATAAAACGAAAAGTTGTTGTGTCAGGAATAAAACGAGGAGATGGCCGGACTCAGGAAGTTCTCGGGAGTCCGATGATCTATAGTACACTCTGATACGAGGTACGGTTCTCTCACCAGAGGATTTAGTTCAGGAGGTTCGCCGAACCCAAATCTCACTGCATACAATACAAACTCCTGTTCTCTGAGTCGCAGAGTCTTTTTAAGTCGACCATTTTGTCATTTTTCTAAAGAATATCTGGACATAAAACACACGTACATCTGGCCCAGACTTGTCCGCATCTCACAGTGTAGTCGGTTTTTTGATAGCAGCTACGGTTTTGACACAATCGCAAGTTGTTCGGAAGAAACCGACAGCGAAAAAGCCGCTTTTCAAGGGAGGAGTTTAACAGGTGCAACTGTCATTTACACACACACCGGTCAATAACCCACGCACACACATCTGCAGGACAACCAGCCTGAGAATGATTATCTTAACGAGCTCAGTCAAAACAAGGGCATTGTTTGAAAACAATTTCTGTCCAACAAGCAGTTAAACTCAGCTTCAGAAAGCTCTTTGCCAAAGAGGTTGAGACAGTAGTCACACAAATGCACACACAAAAAGGGCTAACCAACAGCTAAAAAGTGATTAAAAACAGCACGTCAAAACTGAACAGGAACAGGTAAACAGTGGGAGAGGTGCAGAGGTAATTATCAGCAGGTGGGGCAGAAGTTACACAGGCACACACGCACACACACACATTCAGACACATATATACTATACACATCTCCATGTTGGAGCTGGTTGGGCTGCTTGTGTAGTTCAAGCAGACACACACACACAAACAGACGAAGACACACACATACGCAGTCACACACAATGACAGATACATAAACACACACACACAGACAAATGCATAATGAAAACCCCATCCCCCCGCCCCCTTGTTAACGCCGTTAGCTCTGTTAGCTCTGTTAGCACAGTTAGCTCTGTTAGCGTTAGCGCCGTTAGCTCTATTCGCACCGTTAGCTGTTAGCTCCGTTAGTGTTAGCTCTGTTAGTGTTAGCTCTGTTAGCTCTGTTAGCATTAACTCCATTCATGCTTATTGATTCAGTTCATTAATTCATGTTAACAGAGACATGAAGCAGAGGAGAGAAGCAGACACAGACAGCTGAGGTGATCAACAGAGACAGACAAGGAGAAAGCCACAGAAACAGACGAAGACACACACATACGCAGTCACACACAACGACAGATACATAAACACACACACACAGACAAATGCATAATGAAAACCCCATCCCCCCGCCCCCTTGTTAACGCCGTTAGCTCTATTAGCTCTGTTAGCACAGTTAGCTCTGTTAGCGTTAGAGCTGTTAGCTCTATTCGCACCGTTAGCTGTTCGCTCCGTTAGTGTTAGCTCTGTTAGCTCCGTTAGCATTAGCTCCATTCATGTTTATTGATTCAGTTCATTAATTCATGTTAACAGAGACATGAAGCAGAGGAGAGAAGCAGACACAGACAGCTGAGGTGATCAACAGAGACAGACAAGGAGAAAGCCACAGAAACACAGCTGAGAGCAATTCATTAATCAGGGACTGACTACCTCTGATATCTGCCGTTTTCTCACATTGCAGCCTTTTTCAATTGTCCGCTGCTTCGCCATAGTTTCTCCTAGAGACTTCATTCAAACTTTAAAACGTAGATAATTTTGTCGGCTCAAACGCACCCCGTGTCCCTTTCAAAATTTCCCAGGGGGAATTTTCTAGTTAGGGACACGGGGCAACGTCCCGAGTCACTGGCTCCTACAGCTATGAAATAGCTGCAGGAGCCAGTGACTCGGGGCGTAGCCCCGAGTCACTTATTACTATCCCGCGCGTTTCTTCTTCTTCTTCTTCTTCTTCTTCTTATTATTTTTCATCTTCCTCCAAGTTTTCGTCCTCAAACTCGTCCCACAGCTTTGAGAAAACCCTCGCAAATTATATATCAAAACGTGCGTATTGTTCGGGATCGGTGTGCTATTACTTTTCTCAAATTTATCGCGGTTTTTCGCGTCGTAAGACGCGAAAAACTGCGATAAATTTCCCATAAGAAATGAATGGGACGGGCGAAAAAAACAAGATTGAAATTGGAGTTTTTCAAACATCTGTAGCTCAGGCATACATTCACCGAGAGACTTCATTTCAACTTTAAAATGTAGACCCAAGTCTGGTCTATTGGTGTGTTCATCCACATTTTGATTGGTCCTATAGTTTTTGATCAGTCACTGTTCAATGACAGTGATCGTTTGGCGGGAAATTTTGAGATTATAATGGGTGTGTATTGCGCGGAATGTTCGTGCTAGAGTGCGTGCTAGAGTGGCACAGAGTCTAAAAACGATCTGAAAATCTTCTCTTTTTCTCGTCGCTACGGCCACAAATTACACTCTACACGCATAATTTTGGGCTCATTTTGTAGACAAACTTGTCCTCTTTCGTGTGATGTCCTCGAAAAAGCTGAGAGACTTACTGAATTTAAATAGTGAGACGTTTTGTGCAGCCAGCGCCCTCCTGTTCTCCCATTAAGTCCCATGTTAAAATTCAGAGCTGTTTTGTGAGCAAAGCAGAAATGCCTCCTGTCTTTAGATCGCCATAAAACGAAAAGTTGTTGTGTCAGGAATAAAACGAGGAGATGGCCGGACTCAGGAAGTTCTCGGGAGTCCGATGATCTATAGTACACTCTGATACGAGGTACGGTTCTCTCACCAGAGGATTTAGTTCAGGAGGTTCGCCGAACCCAAATCTCACTGCATACAATACAAACTCCTGTTCTCTGAGTCGCAGAGTCTTTTTAAGTCGACCATTTTGTCATTTTTCTAAAGAATATCTGGACATAAAACACACGTACATCTGGCCCAGACTTGTCCGCATCTCACAGTGTAATCGGTTTTTTGATAGCAGCTACGGTTTTGACACAATCGCAAGTTGTTCGGAAGAAACCGACAGCGAAAAAGCCGCTTTTCAAGGGAAGAGTTTAACAGGTGCAACTGTCATTTACACACACACCGGTCAATAACCCACGCACACACATCTGCAGGACAACCAGCCTGAGAGTGATTATCTTAACGAGCTCAGTCAAAACAAGGGCATTGTTTGAAAACAATCTCCGTCCAACAAACAGTTAAACTCAGCTTCAGAAAGCAGTTTCGCAAAAGGTTGAGACAGTAGTCACACAAACACACACACAAAAAGGGCTAACCAACAGCTAAAAAGTGATTAAAAACAAGCACGTCAAAACTGAACAGGAACAGGTAAAAAGTGGGAGAGGTAGAGAGGTAATTATCAGCAGGTGGGGCAGAAGTTACACACGCACACAAACAAACACACACACACACACACATTCAGACACACATATACCAGACACATCTCCATGTAGGAGCAGGTTGGGCTGCTTGTGTAGTTCAAGCAGACACACACACACAAACAGACGAAGACACACACATACGCAGTCACACACAACGACAGATACATAAACACACACACACAGACAAATGCATAATGAAAACCCCATCCCCCCGCCCCCTTGTTAACGCCGTTATTAGCTCTGTTGGCACAGTTAGCTCTGTTAGCGTTAGCGCCGTTAGCTCTATTCGCACCGCTAGCTGTTAGCTCCGTTAGTGTTAGCTCTGTTTGCTCCGTCAGCATTAGCTCCATTCATGTTTATTGATTCAGTTCATTAATTCATGTTAACAGAGACATGAAGCAGAGGAGAGAAGCAGACACAGACAGCTGAGGTGATCAACAGAGACAGACAAGGAGAAAGCCACAGAAACACAGCTGAGAGCAATTCATTAATCAGGGACTGACTGCCTCTGATATCTGCAGTTTTCTCACATTGCAGCCTTTTTCAATTGTCCGCTGCTTCGCCATAGTTTCTCCTAGAGACTTCATTCAAACTTTAAAACGTAGATAATTTTGTCGGCTCCAAATGACCCTCGGCACATTTTGATATCTCTTACGGTTTTCGAGCTATGACCATCGAAGGCCGACGTAAGACGCGAACAACTGCGATAAATTTCCCATAAGAAATGAATGGGGAAATTTCCTCAAATTTCAGCCTTTTTCAATTGTCCGCTGCTCGGCCATACTTTGTCCTAGAGACTTCATTCAAACTTTAAAACGTAGACAATTTTGTCGGCTCGAACACACCCCGTGTCCCTTTCAAAATTTCCCAGGGGGAATTTTCTAGTTATTATTTTTCATCATCCTCCAAATTTTTGTCCCTGAACTCGCCCCGCAGCTTTGAGAAAACCCTTGCAAATTATATATCAAAACGTGCGGTTTGATCAGGATCGGTGTGCTATTACTTTTCTCAAATTTATCGCAGTTTTTCGCGTCGTAAGACGCGAAAAACTGCGATAAATTTCCCATAAGAATGAATGGGACGGGCGAAAAAAAAAAGATGGAAATTGGAGTTTTTCAAACGTCTGTAGCTCAGGCATACATTCACCGAGAGACTTCATTTGAACTTTAAAACGTAGATAATTTTGTCGGCTCCAAATGACCCTCGGCACATTTTGATATCTCTTACGGTTTTCGAACTATGACCATCGAAGGCCGACGTAAGACGCGAACAACTGCGAAGACTTTCCCATAAGAAATGAATGGGGAAATTTCCTCAAATTTCAGCCTTTTTCAATTGTCCGCAGCTCGGCCATACTTTGTCCTAGAGACTTCATTCAAAGTTTAAAACGTAGATAAATTTGTCAGCTCAAAATTAATACCGGCACATTTTTTGATATCTCTTACGGTTTTCGAGCTATGACCATCTGAAGACCATCAAGTTTCTCACAAAAATGCTCAGAATCTCTCCCTCTACAGTGGGTGATGTCATAAGTTAGAGTGAGACAGCCGGTGAAAAATCGCCTGAAATGTGTTTCTAAAATTGCTGTAAAATCCAAACGGTGAATAGGAGACACATAATTTTGGGATCTTTTGTAGACAAACTTGTCCTCTTTCATGTGATGTCCTCGAAAAAGCCGAGAGACTTACTGAATTTAAATAGTGAGGCTTTTTGTGTAGCCACCTCCCTCTAGCTCTCCCATTGACTCCAATGTAAAAATTCAGAGCTGTTTTGTGAGAAAAGCATAAATGCCTCCTGTCTTTACATCGCCATAAAACGAAAAGTTGTTGTCTCAGGAATAAAACGTGATGATATTCGGACTCAGGAAGTTCTCGGGAGTCCGATGATCTATAGTACACTCTGATACGAGGTACGGTTCTCTCACCAGAGGATTTAGTTCAGGAGGTTCGCCGAACCCAAATCTCACTGCATACAATACAAACTCCTGTTCTCTGAGTCGCAGAGTCTTTTTAAGTCGACCATTTTGTCATTTTTCTAAAGAATATCTGGACATAAAACACACGTACATCTGGCCCAGACTTGTCCGCATCTCACAGTGTAATCGGTTTTTTGATAGCAGCTACGGTTTTGACACAATCGCAAGTTGTTCGGAAGAAACCGACAGCGAAAAAGCCGCTTTTCAGTTAACAGGTGTGTCATTAACTGTCATTTACACACACACCGGTCAATAACCCACGCACACACATCTGCAGGACAACCAGCCTGAGAATGATTATCTTAACGAGCTCAGTCAAAACAAGGGCATTGTTTGAAAACAATCTCTGTCCAACAAGCAGTTAAACTCAGCTTCAGAAAGCACTTTGCCAAAGAGGTTCAGACAGTAGTCACACAAATGCACACACAAAAAGGGCTAACCAACAGCTAAAAAGTGATTAAAAACAGCACGTCAAAACTGAACAGGAACAGGTAAACAGTGGGAGAGGTGCAGAGGTAATTATCAGCAGGTGGGGCAGAAGCTACACACGCACACACACACACACACACACACACACACATTCAGACACACATATACCAGACACATCTCCATGTAGGAGCTGGTTGGGCTGCTTGTGTAGTTCAAGCAGACACACACACACAACCAGACGAAGACACACACATACGCAGTCACACACAATGACAGATACATAAACACACACACACAGACAAATGCATAATGAAAACCCCATCCCCCCGCCCCCTTGTTAACGCCGTTAGCTCTGTTAGCTCTGTTAGCACCGCTAGCTCTGTTAGCACAGTTAGCTCTGTTAGCGTTAGCGCTGTTAGCTCTATTAGCACAGCTAGCTGTTAGCTCCGTTAGTGTTAGCTCTGTTAGCTCCGTTAGCATTAGCTCCATTCATGTTTATTGATTCAGTTCATTAATTCATGTTAACAGAGACATGAAGCAGAGGAGAGAAGCAGACACAGACAGCTGAGGTGATCAACAGAGACAGACAAGGAGAAAGCCACAGAAACACAGCTGAGAGCAATTCATTAATCAGGGACTGACTACCTCTGATATCTGCAGTTTTCTCACATTGCAGCCTTTTTCAATTGTCCGCTGCTTCGCCATAGTTTCTCCTAGAGACTTCATTCAAACTTTAAAACGTAGATAATTTTGTCGGCTCGAACGCACCCCGTGTCCCTTTCAAAATTTCCCAGGGGGAATTTTCTAGTTTACTCATTTTAATCCACATCTGGATTTGCATCAAATATGATAAATTCAATCTGGGAACATTGGAGTTTTGTAATACCATGATTTGTGCACAAGTTCTGCTGATGATCAAGTCATTTAAATTTATATCGCTGCTGCAGTGGCACATGTAGAAAAGTTGATATTTAAGGATGTTTTTGTCACTTAGGCCACACCTCTTGAATTCTGTCATGTATTATCTGGTGAAGATTTGGTCAAATATCTTGAACAGAGAACATTTTTACAACTGCATTTACCGTTTTGAGCGATATGAGCTCAAAGTGCTTGAAAAACAGCCACATGGCGTCACTCTCTGCACCAAGAACTAATCAGCTCGTCTTTGGTACGTGGCTTAACTTTGCAAATTTCACTCAAATCTTTAAATAACAGACAAAAAGACAAATGGAACTGAAAACTGGCAGAGATCATCCGTCATTCCTGGCATTTGTTTTGCCAAGAACCCCATCAGTGCTAAGACGGTAAGCACACTGGGGTTTATAGGCCTCACTGACGTGAGTTACCCATCTCTAATGCAACTGAAGTAGTGACTCTTAACTCTGAGGAGGATACATGGAAGGAAGAGAATGCTGCTCTTGTCTGCCATCCAGCTCCCACAGGAGAACCAGAAACACTAATCATCATATGGTGTCGCTGAGGTAAACCACAAGCCAATCAACACTTCAGCAACTCGGCTCCATTTCTTCATGAGGCAGGATGGAGCCGAGGGGAAACGAGTTCCTCTCCACTGAGGAGAACAGCACGGGAGGTGGTACAGAGTCAAGGCACGATGCAAATTCCTGTGAGGAATGAATCACAATGCAAATTCAAGGA
Organism: Chelmon rostratus; assembly: GCF_017976325.1. NCBI lineage: Eukaryota > Metazoa > Chordata > Actinopteri > Chaetodontiformes > Chaetodontidae > Chelmon > Chelmon rostratus. The sequence goes on from NC_055663.1 coordinate 26,210,779, forward strand.
TGAAACAAATCACATGCAAATTCTAACAAGCACACAATATTACAGGAAGAAGACTCCACCCCTCTCTGCAATGCTTTTCAAACTCTATTTACATAAATGTATTCACAAAAGTAAAGCTCTAGTTCTTAGATCAGCTCTGAGAGTTTAATGCCAAAAAAGACTGGACTTCCTGTAGCGGAAGAAGTAGAACACAAGGAATTTCTGCCACAAGATGATTAAGGAAAAGACAGGAGTCATAACCCCAACTGGGTGATGCTGGAGCTGTCCAGGCAATTCGGTCACATCAGGTCTGGCAGAGTCGTGGCTGAAAGAGGGGAAATAGCAGCGCAGCTTTGGGCTTACTGCCATTTAAGACAATGGGGCTTCTCAGAGATGGAGCTTCCTTGAATTGTGCACTTGTTTCCACATGGTGAATGAAAACACAAGCCCCTCAGAGGTGGTTTTTCCATCATGGCCAGCCTGCTGCAGAGCTCCCATCACAGTGTGACAGCTGATAGGTCAGAGAGAGCTCACACTGAGCTGCACTGATGGTTAAAGGTAAAGCACCTACAGGATGGGTGCTAGAACAAAGTCCACTTTTAAACTTTGCTTAAGCTTAAGCAAAATTTAAGGTGAACTGGAAACTTGAAAACAACTCAGTATGCATACTAAATCGAGCTGATTTTTGAGTTTGATGTTCATATGACCCCTCATTTCAACACAAAAAAGACAACAGAGGAGCGGCTCACAGGTGCAGACATTAAAATCTAACCATGGATGATGTGCAGTTTCAAAACTCCTGAGCAAAACAGAAAAGTACGTGGAAAAACATGTTGCTCTCTGTGTGAAGTTTAATTAGCAGTGGTATTTTGGTAGAGTCTTACATCATCTCCTGTTACTTTACAAAACGATAATATACATTTTGCCATAATCTGGATAATATGGCAATTAGCATACAGTACAGTGTGTTTGTAGCATGGTTTTGTTATTCAGCTAATTTCTCAACTGGCAGGATCAAAGCACATCCACGCAGGTGTTTTCAGTTATTCTGACTATGATCTCTGCTCAGGAAGCCATGATGGGAATTAAATGAGGTCACCACACTAAACGCACCGAGAGACAGGACGAGTAGTAAAAACACAGGTGTAATTAATACCATTAACGATGGCTGCATTCAGGTCAAATAAGCCTGTTCCAGTGTCCTGGAATTTTGCTTTCTGGCTCACTGTAATGGCGCACTGGCACATTTAATGGAACTAATGGAGGCATCATTAATGTTATTAGTTTCACCTGTGCTTTTCCTGCTATGGCAAGTCAGAATGTCTGAAAAATGTCACTTTTTTCCATGACTTTCTGCATGGCTGGATGTTGTGGAGCACGTGATCAGCCGAGCTGTCACATCACCGTAGCTGCAAACCTTCACCGGCTACGTCACCCCTGAGGGCCCTGGCAGAGTCCACTGGACCAGTGAGGAGGTTCTGCTGCTGCAAATGTGCAAAACTTAACAGGGGAGCGAGAGCGATGTCAATCACGCTGAGTCCAGAGAAGACTAATCAAGCAGAAGTGACACGTCCGTGCGAGCAGACCATAAAGGGCTTTCATTAGCTGTGAAAACTTCGCTGCATTATAGATCAAAGACTTAGCTGATGCTGTTTAGCTGTTAGTCAATTATTGGGGAAAAAATCAATTCATTTAAAGTGCAGTTTATTGCTTGAAAGGGAAAGTAGAAGGCACAAAAGGGACAAAACAGAGTGACAAAAAACGGTTTCATGTGAAGCAAATTCCAGTGTTTTTCCTCAGTTCATCAAGTCTTTGGGTACTCTGGCAAACCTGCCATTATTCCTATACAGCAACTTTACAGTGTGCATATCCATCTGGAGCCCAGTGCATGATCTAAGTAGACTTGGATGAAAACTTACCTCCATGTGTTAACTTGTCTGCCAATTCCTAAGTAATTACAGAGGGAGAATCCACATTTTCTGCACTCCATTATTGGATTCTTTAGCTTTTTTCCTTTTTATTTACATTGAGTAATATTTTTTTCCCTTTTGCAAAGAATAAATAATCAAAGACACAAGCCTGTTTGCCAAATGTTTGTGAAGATCCCCTTAAGGCCACACTGGCCTTAAAATCCTACAGCATTTTCTGAGCACATAGTTTGAGGTGTTATTGAACTGCATTACACAGTGTTACCAATTCATTAGATAAAAACTAATGCAATCCTTGTAATAATCCATATTCTTTGTCCACTTCATCGGCATTAACACACACAAAGGGGAACATATTGGAAATATCTGTCATACGCTTGAAATACCACCACACCACTGCAGGGCTGTTTGGATGACAATAGTTTGTGCAAGTGTACCTCTTAACTGGTGTATACTGGAAGGTTTCCACATTGTTTTCATATTGTCTATGGCCTCAGTGGATGAGCAGCAAAACAACCACAGCAGGTGGCAGCTTGTAGCCAAATACACTGTCATCATATTTGGGCCAATTCGCAAACCTCTCAGCTAAATTCAGGAAGTTGAAATTCTTACATCACAGAAAAAAAGACAGCTGCATAATGATTTGATTGAGAATAATATCACTGATTTCAGTTTGATCTGGAATACAGCTCGCTGGAGGCAGATCAACCCCAAACCTGGCTAATACTGCTTGCTGCGTAGAGGAGACTGAGTATCAGTAGTTTTTTCTACAAAGGAAGCAGTGCAAGGTGGCACATTCAGCCAACAGCAACAGTTCTTATGGGTACAACAGCACCAACACTGTTAAACAGACACAGGTTTAAGGTTAAAAAACTGGACTGCAACCACCAACCAATACAAAATGAATCTCATCAGTAAAAAAAAGAAGAAGAAGAAAGATTTTAAGGCAGAGGACAAACTGGAAGGCAGATGTTTAGGCGGATTTATCAAAACTGTGGTCTTCATGGACAGAGAGAAAAGAGCACCTTCCTGCACGTGGACTCACTATTATTGTACATCTCTATATCAGAGGGATCAGGCACTCTAACCACAGTCCAGCATCTCTGCCCTCATCCAGCTGCACCAGTGTTTGCTTTCGCTGCGCTGGTTCTAGTCTAAGCTCAAGCTGTCCTGGTTTCACACGTGGTTGTGGAGAAGATGGAGGGCCTTGTTTTTGCCCTCTAAGCGATGGTTTTCTTCTTGCACTCCACAGAGCAGAAGAGGAAGCCCTGCGTCGCCATGAAGCGCTGGCCGATGAGGCACTTGGAGCAGCCGGAGCACTTGAAGCACTGCGGCTCGGCGTGCCAGTGGTGCTCGCCGTAGGAAACCCTCTGGGCCTCGGGCTCGACCGCATTCTGGCAGGCTGAGCATTTCTGGGATGAGGGAGCATATAATGATGTCAGTTTTACCTCGATATTTGACATTTTTCACTTTTCATATTGTTTTTCAAACTTTCCATTTAGGTTTTAGGTCATTTTGCCTTTTCTCAGCGCACTGCTGAAAAAAAATGTAATCCTCTGTAGCTCTACTGCAACAAGCATACACATATAACACACACACACACACACAGTAAAACACCACAATGTGCTCTGAAATATTGGTCGGAACTGTTCACAGAGAAAAGCGTCAAGCGTAATTTTCCTTTAAAGCTGAAATGAGTTGGTAAATGAGTTTCAGGGCTGGGTCTAAAATCCATTTTAGACACCTTTTTTTTATCAAAAAAAAAAAAAGAAAAGAAAAGCAATTTTCTCATCTTTCAATGACTACAACAGAAAAAAAGAGTTAATGTTTGCTAAATTTTAAGCATAATAGTTGCTTTGTAACCAAGTGGAAAGTCTAGCTTTAAAAACTTGAAGGAAGCCGGCAGTTCTTAACATTTCTACAGACGCAGTCAGAAGTGAAGGGGAGTGTGAGGTTAGATGAAAACAGTGGCTTCGTGGGGGATTATGTAGGATAAATCATGTAAACATAGGCAGAGTGCTTCACATTCTTGACTTTGGGTGGCAAGCGTTCATTTACAATCCTTCTCTTTTATCAGTGTCACCCAGAGGTCTGAAGCTCAACCTGCATGAGACCCTTTTACACCAAACCTCATGACCTGCGATGCCCTGCGTCAAACTCCTTACGACACAATGCAGGCACAAGAGGAGGGGGAGGTGCTTTGTCACATACACACACAGTGGTGGTTATTTTCAATGTCTGCCTCGCTTTCATCATCTTTCGATTTCAAGATAAACACTCGAATGGCAGCCTAGAGTATACTACACACACAAACTGAAGGAGGCCAATTCATTGCCTTCTTCTTCACTGACAAAATACAGAAAATTAGACAAGCTGTCAGTATCTCCATATGAGGCACAGTTTCTATGTGGTCTCCATTTAAAAGCAGTTCACCATGAATAACCACTAGGAATGCTACCCACAGGCTTTTTCAAGTGTTTTTAACTTCGTGGCATCAGAGCTTCTGTAAATAGTCAGTTCTACTCTAACCTCAGGCTATTTCACACAGACATCACATTTTTAAATACATTTATCTAAAATAAATAATTGAAATCCCACAACATCGTAGAGACCGCTCTTTTTAAAGTTTTGAATGACATCCACTCCAGACAGTGGAAAAATTTCAGTTTTAGTATTATTATATCTCCTACCTGAAAATCTGGGTGGGACTCTTAACAGGTTTAAATCTTATCTGAGGGACAGAGACTGCTTGCTTTGTATCACACTTCTGAGCACATAAAATGAAATGTGGAGTTCCCCAAGGCTCTATCCTCGGGCCTCTTTTGGTCAACATCTACATGCTCCCATTAGCTGGAATTATTGAAAACAACAAAATATCTTATCTTAACTACAGTCCGATACAAGCACTGACAACAATGATGATTGGAAGTACCAACATTTTATTTGATTAAACAAAGAAACATGAAACAACTGTTTTCGGAGCCAGCAACTAAAAGTCAGCGCTCAGCTTTAATCGCTAAAATTAAAGACCACAAACCAGGCCAGAACTCTTGGAGTCACAGACCTAAATTTTAACAAACACATTAAGATAATTAAAAAATCAGCCTAATATCATCTTATTCATATATCAAGAATTATACTTTTGTCTCAGCAGGATTCAGAAAACTTGTTTCAACTCCATGTTTTTATGTTCAGTAGGCTCCACCTCTGTAATGCTGTCTTTAGAGGTCTCTGAAAAAGTCAATCAGACAGTTGCAGCTGGTTCAGAACACTGCTGCTAGAGTCCTCAGTAAGACCAGAAAAGTGGATCACATCACTCCAGTTCTCAGATCTTTACACTGGCTTCCTGTTTCTCAGTTAATTGACTTTGACTTTAAAATACCAGTGTTTGTTCATAAAGCACAAAATGGTATAGAGCCAAAGTAAATCTCTGATCTGCTGCTATGTTCAGCAACCGTTTATGCTCCACATATTTGAAGCATCACCCCAGAAAACATGAGATTCGCTCCGACTCTCAGCTCTTTAGGACTTCAGCCTTATGACAGGGCTTCTGTTTGCTGCTGCCTTTTATTGTATTAAATTAGGGATTAGTTATTTTTATCTTGCACTGCACTGTAACCACTGCAGCTTTAAATGAATTGCCTTGTTGTTGAAGGGAGCAATACAAATAAATGTGCCTTACCTTGTAGGTTAGAACAGGACTTGCATATCTAGGACTAAGGGTGTGACTCTCATTAGGGCCATTCAAGCTTTGAATTTTGGTTTGGAAAAGAGCTTCCAACGCACAAACATTGAAATTTCAACTACTTAAGCAAACAGAAGCCCAAAGAAAGAACGTCAGTCTTACCACAGCGTAGTTCTTCATGTAGCAGGGCTTGCAGACAGGCTTGTCGTTCTCCATGACGTATGTCTCTCCAGCAAGGATGCAATCACACTCAAAACAGCAGAAGTGCTTCAGATGCCAGTTCTGGCCCTCAGCCTGAGTGTACTCATTACTGAAGATCAGCTGTGGACAGACACACATCAAACTGTAGACTGAATAGTGCCACCAACCTCAAAACTAAACAAAACTAATAACTTCTTGAATACTTTTTAAATAACTGAAATAATCGTATTCTCTCTCACCTCATCACAGCCTCCGCAGCGTGGCTTCTCGCTGTCTCCATAGTGGCGTCCGCAGTACAGCTTGCCTTTCTTCCAGAAGTAGATCATGTCCACCAGTAGCTCGCTGCAGGTACAACACACGAAGCAGGCCGGGTGCCACAGCTTGTCGTAGCCGGCCCGCTCGGCGTAGACGGCGGGCTCACCCAGACGCATCGGCTGCTGGCAGTGATGGCATGACTTGAAGGGAAAGATGAGGAGATGGTTGGTGAAGGATTTGGATTTTATTACCAACATTAACGGGTGATGTCTACTGTCCGTTAGATTTTCCTCTTCGTTAACTAGCTATAGCTACCTAACTAAATAACCAATGATAACCTCTGTTTTCCCAATAAATTATCAGACTACAAAATGTCAAGTTCCCAGAGCCCAGAGTGACGCTGTGCACCAAGATATGGAATTGTATGTACAAAACAAAGCTGTGCTAGAAAGGTCAGTTACATCCTGCACTGAAAAGACCTCTAAATGCCCCTTCGGTCCTAACAATCATTATGTCCTTCCGATACCTCTCAATAGGTTTGCGCAAAGTGTAATGTCCTTCTCTTTGAGGCAATTTCAAAGTGAAGTACGGCTCCTTTGATCTGACAAAAGAAACATTCAAGTTTCTTGTCTCAGATCACAGAATTCCATGAATGACACACTTTACTGCAGAGAATCGGCCCTTTATACAACAGAGGCATGGGCCCTGTGACCTGTCGATGAAGATGACTGCTGGTGGAGGGAAGGTGAAGGTAGAGATAAGTAAATACAAAGTCGTTAACACACTCGCGGCCTTGAGAAGAGTGTGTTCTTGACACCGTGCAGTCATGTACACTGTGAGGAATGAAGAGGGAGGAAAACAGCTATGAGGGTGAGAAGAAGAACATATGAACATCATAGAAAGAAGAAGACAGGGAGTCTGTAAGAGAAGAAAAACAAGAAAATACAGCAAAAGACAGACAAAAAGGAAAAGATGGTGACTTATACCCTCACTTCAACACTGTTACTCTTCCATAACTCACTGCTGCTTCTTGTTTCAATATCAAAACCCTTCTTAATACATGAGTCACAGCGGAATTAAAAGCAGGAATAAATCATAAGACTCCACACAGCAAGAATTAACCGACTGCACATGGTGATGATGAGATTTTAAAAAACTCCAGTTGTGACTCATGACCCACTGTGAATTCTAATGAAATCATCATCCATCATCCTGAAAGGGGAAGCTCAGTCAGAGCTGGTCTTATGGCTCCACCTAGTGTCCTGTCTTGGAGTGACACTGTGTACTCACTACCCCTGACAGTAATGCACTGTGGAAAGAATGAATTTACTTAATTACTGTAACTAAGACATCAGAATTTACACACACCACATACATATGAATCCAACCTAAACTACGGATTACCTCACATTATTAACTCATTTAACAAATCAGTGCTTATTAATGTAATTTAAAACTAACAAACAAATGTTTTGAAGTTGTTGAAATTCACACAGATGAAGTACTTACAAAGGTCTGCTGTGGTAGTCCAGCTTGCTGAGCTCCAGGGACGCCCATGGCTCCAGCAGTGGCAGTAGTTCCCATGGCTCCTCCAGTTGGTCCAAAACCTGCAGATGGTCCACCCCCTGGACCAAAAAGTGGTCCAGCACCACCAGGTCTAAGTCCAGCTGCACTACCCCCTGCTGCAGATCCAAACCCAGAACCAGCTCCAGCTCCAGCTCCAGCTCCAGCTCCAGCTCCAATCCCAGCACCGCCAACTGCCGGTCTAAAACCAGCCCCTCCAGCTCCACCACCAGCCCCAGCGACAGCTCCAGGTCCGCCAATCCCAGGTCCAGTCCCTGCCTGTCCAGCACCAGGGGCACCTCCAGCCCTGCCACCAGCTCCACCCTGCCCTCCTGCCTGAACCAGAGCCATCTCCTCAGGCAGCATAACATCTCCCATCCCCAGGGCCTCATCCTTGTACTTGCGGACGTACTGCTGCATTTGCTTGACCTCGGCGGGGCTCAGCTCGTGGCACTTGGACGGGTCCTGGTCGTGCTCGGGCAGCTGGCGGGCCATCTGCTGCCGACGGTAAGCAGCGCCCTCTGTACCGGCCACCGGACGCTTCTCTGGTGGGAGCAGCTCAATGTAACGCGCCGCCTGGAAGTCAGAGCAGGAATTAGGAGAAACTGATTAGCTCAGATAGGATGAAGAAAAGACTGTGACGGATAGAGATAAGAAAATTGCACAGAGAGGTGGTTAAAACTGCATGCTCCAAAAACACCTGGCCATAGATTCAACCTATAGGTGATGTATTTGTCCTATAACCAAATCCTAGTTGTCACTTAATATAGAATGAATAATGCAACCCCTACAAACCCTCCTTATGGCTGAACTAGACAAGTTCCCAGAGCCTGGGGTTGACGTCTTCAAAATTAAAACTGTCTGACTGAGACTCTAACACCCAAAGATGTTCAGTTTACAATGATATAAAATAGAAAAGAGCTGCAAAGCATCACATTTGAGAAGCTGGAACCAGACAATGTGACGTTGTTGCTTGATAAATGATTTCAATAATGAATCCATTATCAAAACTTACTTTCAATTTAGCACTAGTTTGAAATCTTACCAGATACTTGTTGGCTATTGGTGGTGCCCACTCATAGGTGACGGACTTCATTGGCACATCTTTGGGGACTGGTACCGCATTGGCTGATGTGGCGCTGACAGTAACCGGCACTTTGTTCGCCTTGATTGGTGTGACGCTGGCTGGTACAGGCTGAACCTGAACCTGAGCCTGGGCCTGAGCTTGGGCCTGGGCCTGGGCCTGAGCCTGAGCCTGAGCCTGAGCCTGAGCCTTGCTGGGTGCTGTGCCTGCAGCGGCTCCAGCAGGCTGCACAGAAGCAGCTGCGGCAGAGGGGGGCACCACGGTGGAGGAAGAACTCGGTGGTACAATGTAAGCCGTGGCGGCGCTGGGCAGAGTGATGGTCATCATGTTGCCCTTGTAGCTGGGAATGCCGTCCGTCTTCAGCTTGGCGATGAGGCCGGTGTACTTAGTGTCCTCGAACAGCTTGCCTACCTTCTTGTTCTCCTCTGAGATCATCTGCACGTTGTGCTCCGTGAGGCCACATTTACAGTTTCGACAGATTTTTCTGCAGAGGAGAACAAGAGGAAAAGTATTTTTACAAATAATTTTCAAAAAGTTTTTTAGTGTGAGGGAAAGATTGTGCATATATGTGTTGTAGATGTACTGTCTCATGCTTTAAAGGACCAGTGTGCAGGATTTAGTAGCATCTAGTGGTGAGACTGCAGACTGCAACCAACTGAAGACCCCTCGCCTTACCCCTCCCTTTCCAAGCATGTAGGAGGACCTACTGTGGCCATGAAACTCCCTAAAAACATGAAAGGTTCTCTCTAGAGCCAGTGTCTGGTTTGTCTGTTGTGGGCTACAGGAGAAACATGGCGGACTGCATGGAAGAGGACCTGCTCCCTCTGTAGATATACAGAGCTCATTCTACGGTCACGATAACAGGATTCTTATTTTCACTAATTTACACTAATGAATCAGATTTATGAAGATTATCTGCCAACAGATCCCCTTCAAGCCTTCACACTGGACCTTTGATATGTGAATTCCTAAAAATTGATTTATAGACGCTTGATTCAGTGTGGAACAATGCCTTTATTTTTGTATATTACTGTCTATTATGCTGCTGTGGAAATGTCTCGAATAAGCCTCTAATCTCTTTCACTCTCTTGACTGCACTGTATTGTCTTTTACTAAACAAACACGCTTTTCTTTTGGAATTCTCACCTTAACAATCACAGTCTGCTACAACATTGCACCAATACAGCCAGCTGAGTGTTCGAACAGCTGCACGCTTCACATGCCTCAACACAACTTGCCTCATATTTGCAGAGAAGCTATGATATAATTTATGAGTGCTGGGCATGCTCCAGCATGACGGCCCACAGATTTCTCTCAGCAGCGTCAGGCTGTTTGAACTGAGTTTGATTCTTATGGGTGAAACAAACAGTAATAATCAAAGTGTTTATATTGAGGAAAACGCTTGTAAACTGTGTAATACGCTCACTTTGAAATGGTGCGTGTCCCTGTTTGGTAAAAGCTCAGGAAAAAGCACTTGGCTGCATAAAGTGTCTGTGTGATACTTTTGAAGAGCAAACATTCTCCATGACAGATATTTTTAAACTAAGGATTAACAATAAACTCATGAACACTAATTCTTAAACTAACATCTTTACCTTTCATGCCAGTGATGTTAGAGGGGGCCCTGTGGAGTTTTCTTGTAAACAAACAAAAGGTGCATAACTGCATAATTTATACAACCCTGATTTCAAAAAGATGGGACGCTGAGTTTTGCTGCAAACCCATTTCAAGATATATATTTCACTGAAAATAGTACAAATACAACATATTTAATGTTCGAGCTCATCAGCTTCATTGAAAATATCTGCTTATTCTGAATTTGTTGCAGCAACACGTTCCAAACAAGTTGCAACAGGAGCAACAAAAGACTGGGAAAGATGTGGAACGCTCCAAAAACATTTGTGTCCCCTGGGCTAAAGAGGACAAGGACCATCCAGATTTTAAACAGTGCAAAGTTCACAGGCCAGCATCTGTGCTGTATGGGGGTGTGTTTGTGCCCATGGGTAACTTGCACATCTGTGAAGGCACCACTAATGCTGAAGGGTACAGGACAGGTTTTGGGGCGACGTATGCTGCCGTCCAGATGACGTTTTCTTTCAGGGACAGTCTGCACATGTTTCAACAGCGTGGCTTTGCAGTAAAAGAGTACAAGTACTGGACTGACCTGCCTGCAGTCCACACCTGTCTCCCATTGAAAATGCGTGGTGAATTATGAAGGGCAAAATATGACAACAGGACTGCTGAGCAACTGAAGTCATACATCGAGCATAAAAAAAAAAAGTGACTCAAAACATCAACAATTAGTGTCGTCAGTTCTCAAACTGTCAGTGAATGTTGTTTAAAGAAAAGGTGATGTAACACAGGTGTCAACATGCTCCTGTCCCAACTCTCTGACAACATGTTGCAGCCATACCTTGTCTTTGTGCTGTATTCAATTGAATATACTGTAGTTCAAAAAGGATTTGCAAATCACTGCATTCTTTTATCATTTACATTTTGCACAGAATCACAACTTTCTGGGTTGTACATTCAGTGTTGCTGACCACAAACTCCTTGTGTGTATCGTTGAGGTCCAACAAACTTCTCAAGTACATTTCCCTTCTCATTTAACATTTGGAAAGCCATTTTTTTTAATGCAGAATTATTTCCATCCATGTTGACTGGCCTGCAGTCTTCTTTCCTGTCTTTGCCGGCACATTGCAGCTTATACTGGCATGTTACCGCCACCTAATAACGAGTGAATTAGTGTGACACCATTGAAGACTCTGCACTAGGTCACCCATGTGCATGCTTGTGGGTGCATGAGATTAAAAAAAACAAAGTTCTATAGCAGTAACAGAGGTAAAAAACTCTCCAGGGACCCTTTAATGTTAATGGAATACATTCAGTATATGAATACGCAGCAGAGATTTCCTATCTTTTTGGAGTTTTGGAGTTGAGAAAATCTGCAAACTAGGTGAAAAACTTTTACATGCATACAGCATTCAACAGTCAAATACTGTAGGTCCCTACAGATTCAAGGTGTCTTGGTAAATAAGGCCACAGTCTGACTGTAACTGTGCAACATTCCTGGCTGACCACTGCCCCGTGGTGGGCCTTTGTGCTGCTGCTGCTGCAGTGGGCATCAGGGCACCTGGTGCTGTCTCCAGGGAAACTAGCCAAGTGTGGCTGATTGTCCAGACAGAGCAGCATTTCATGAGCCACTGGTCCAAATAAATGCACATACTGTGACAGACAGGGGAAGCAGGACGGAGGACCCCGGGTACTGCAGAGGCGTGGCTTGGATGGAAGCTCTCAGCCTCCAATCATGTTTATTTTGTTGGACCAGGACCAGAAGCACCCATGAAGGCTCCACCTTCCCAATCTCAGCACTAATCAGCTCTGAAGTCATCTGCTGCAGACTAACACAGGCCTGATATTTCCACTCTCTCCATCCTCCCTGTTAACAATAAGCGGATCGGACGTGGGATTCTGTGTTCAAAGACAAACATGAGGAGCGGCTGTACTCGGGAACAGCATGTTCCTCTTAGGCCACGACTCCTGCTGCTATCAGATATTTTTAATTAAGCACAGAGGAAAGTGATGTTACTGACCAGTCTGGCCCATGGATGGAAGTTTTAGTTGCTCTTCTTGTATTATTCCATGAACAAAGTGCTGAATAAGGATGTTTTTTCTTTAATGTCCTGCTTCATAAACATAAGGATTCTAACATAAGCTGGCAGCTGCCCAGTAAAACCAGAAACCAGAAAAAATTCTACTGTGGGCCACTGAGCAGCTCCAGCTGAGGGTTCGGGGCTTCGCTCTGGTCTCAACACAGGAAGACCACGGATTGAGAGATGTTTCTGTGACGCTGCTTAACAGAAGCTGTACAAACCTCCAGAAATGCAGCTCGAAGCCTTCGCACTTATCCTTGCATTTCAAACAGGCCGCTCCGGCGCCGAACTCGTGCCCGAGGGTCATCTGTGAACAGAGCACACGAGGGAGATGAGAGGTGCTATCGCTGTTTTGTTATGACTGACAACAGATGCAGAACGTCCACTTGGCAGGCTGCTCTTTGCTCTGACTCGAAAAAGACGAGTCACAGGATGAATAGATTAAATGATGACAATATATGACCTTAGTTTGCAGGAAAAAGTCACTGTGAGCCTTTTTATCAGTGTTCAGGTGATTTGTGATCAAAGCAAAATAGTTTAATTTTTGTCTTTAGAAATATTTCAGCATATTTCTCTTAAATTCCCGTAACTGCATTCAGGAATCTGGAGACTCTGCGCTGCTCTTCTGTCCTCAGCGTCTGCATCCTCCTCCCTGGCTTCAGTGTCACACGATGCTCACGTCCACCTTAAGCCATTACCGCTGTTTATGACCATATATGGTCAACTATTCAATGTTGTTGAAAGCCTCGTGGGATCCCAGCAGGCACCCCTTTTGTCAGAGAGATGTTTTTGACCCAAAAGACACTCACTCCTGAGGAATGCAGGCCGTGACCCCCGTTTTTTAACGGCGGCGTCGCGATGCGTGATATTTTCACCTTCCAGGCCGGAGACGCTGCTCCGGCCGAGGTTTGTTAGGATAATAGATAGATAATAGAGAAGTTGGTGCTTTTGAGATTATGATTCTCATGCTCTCACTTTTACAGGCAGCATAAGTTGAATTTTAGGAGTAAATGTTGTAGCTCAGTTTATTTGTCGTAAAGAGGAAGATTGTCAAACTGGCCTGGAAAAGAAAAAGTCAGAAAATCATTTACTTTAAAAGATTCAATCCGATTAAAATCCAGGTTAACAACCTTTTTACTTTCCTGACTCTGAGCTTGACTGTAAGAAAACATCATTATTCATAATGAGCAATTTACTTCTTAGTTATTATCTACTTAATTTCTATTAATGTGTATATATATATATATATATATATATGTTTTAATCACTCATGCTTTATTTTGTATTTGCATCTGTTTACATGGATTGTGTAAAGCACTAATATACACAATGTGCTGTATAAATGAATTGACCTTGGCCTGTTGCTAAATGTGGAAACACATTGAAAACTATCAAACACATTCCTTTCTGAATGGAATTTATTTGGGTTTATAATAGAAGTGAAGCAGCCGGTCAGTGGAAACATCACGTCTCCATCATGCACTCGAGCTGTCGTTCTGGGAACAGCTGGCTGTTGTTTGAAAGGTTTTGCTAACAGAGTCGATCTGATCGGCGATGATACAACACTGTGAAAAATATAAATATGTTCTGAAAAGTTTTATTCCTTTTCTGACAAAAGAGGCTGAAGTTCTCGAACGTTAAACGTCGAAACTCAAGACTGCATACAAGAACTTTGCCTTAATAGTAATAGTATACAGTTTGGCTAAAACCAGCGAATCTGTGATCAAAGAATAAACAAACAGGAGAGCAGACATCCGATGGCAACACTCAGAGTCTGGAGTTAGATCCCTGACTCTTCTCAGAGTGCTGTGAACTTCATACTTGCTCCATCTTACTTGTAAAGTTTGCGATTTGTCACTTTCAGAGAATCCACCGTGTTCGTTTTAAGCCGCTCTGGATGACAGCATCAGCCAAACACCTCAAACACAAAACTAAGTGTTGGGATTTAACGCGAACCGAGCTAAGTGTTCGCTACTTGTGGAAGTCTAAATATTTGTCTCGGGCATAGTGAGGACGGCCGGCCATTTTTGGCTGAGCTCGCTCGGTGTGTGTCACTTTTCTTTGGAACACAGTTTCACAAACCGCATTAGTGGTTGATGTTGATCATTGACTTTGTGACTAAGCCTGCAGGGTGATTAATTCCAGTGACCACACTCTGCGAGGATGTAGTTCAGACATAAAGCATAGCGTTCAGCTCCGATGAGTCATGTTCATGAGTCATTTTGCTGCAGCAGGCCGGTGGCAGCTGTGATGACGGTCGTCCGCTGGCTGTGGAGCCATTTTAAAAGTCAGCGGGCCACCTGCTGTCAGACCACGACATCTTGTTTCTGCTGCATCAATAAGAAGCCAAAGCCCACATTCAAAACTCTCTGTTATCTGAGTCTCCATCTATGGCGTGAATACAGTGTTTTATTTCTAAATGCTGCAGCTGATGTGACGAATCCCAGAAAGCAGAGTTCAGTTCAATCCAGCTGGTCCCACAATTCACAAACTTTTCTATGTGCAAGCGGCACTGCAACACTTCACACTGTAGCAGCTGTTTAAGATTCATTTCACAACACTGCAGATCATGCAACAACACACTCCTCTCAGCAAAGCTCCCGTCCTCGGGGTGTCTGGGTGGAGTGAAGATGATGAAAAATTAATCTGTCATCAATCTTCATCTGTTGATTCAGTTCAGCCTCCTCGCTGTGGTTTTGTTTGTCTTCTGTTTGGATTTGTTTACGTGTGTATTTGAGCAAGCGCAGGATCAGAACAATCTTCTCTGTTCAAGCTTTTCCAAAAAATCTTCACTTGTGGCAACTTCATCGACCACTCAGATGTTCAGAGAAGAACATGACTCAAGATGAGCTCAGAGAAACATCACCAGAAGCAACTTTAATCTCACAGAATGGCAGTGACGATGATTCGCCAGCCAGCACACAGTGCGTCTTTCTGGGAGTCCACATGAGCTTAATTGAGCATGATGTTACCCAAACACACAGGTTGCTTTTCTTGAAAAGGGCAGTTGCAGTTTGACAGTAATTACAGCAGCCTCTCGCTGACTGGGGCGCTCCCAGCGACCTGCAGCCTCTGCAGACTTATCTCCTCCAGGGATTAAAAGCAGATGTCAGACTGGGTCTGTCTGGGTCATCCAGCTGCTCAGACCCACTTTCCAGCAGCGGCTTACTGTACACACTGCGCAGACGAGTTTCGTGTGCTTTAATGGGGTTGACTTTGTTATGTCTCACTGATGAGCAGCTAGCAAAAAGATCTGCAGGCACATGCGTGCATTTTGGCTCTATTACAGGCTGGTAAACACCAGAAAAAGAATTAAATGAGGCCTTGTGGAAAGGAACAAAGGCTGGTGAATCCTGGAATAGTACACACTGTGGGTAGCAAACTACCCCTTAGTTTCATGCCACACAGGCAGTACGGGCATCATCACGTGCTTCACCTAATTTTAATTGGCAGTTTGCCTCCACGTGTGAAGCAAGGATTATGTGAATCAGGCTGGAAACATACTGGTGTTTGGGACAGCAATGCAGACAAGACTCAAACTCTGTTTTAAAGTTACATCTGAGGTTGACTGAAGCTACGGTGATGATAAAGCACTGAGTGATTGATGCTGCAGCTTCACTCCTACACACATCACACAAAGCACGTTTTACCCCTGCAGCAATCTGCGTCGGCCCAAAAAGAGACGTTTTAAACTTATTTCGAACTTCTAATTTGCAGTGTCACTCCAATTTATATACATTTCAGCTACTGATTATAGGCTTTCGATTGAGCTGTACATTATTTTAGAATAAAGTGCACACTGAACAATTCCAACAATGGATCCATGGCTCAGAAGTAGACTAAGAAGGAATCCAATGAATGCAACAGCAACGATGTGCATTTAAAACAAACTCTCTATCTTAAAAGAATGAACATCCACTGGGATAACTCTGCAGCTCTAAATCTGAATGTAATCCCTGTCTGGCACAGTAAAACCCACACTTTCAGAGACCCAGCTTAACATTTGAAATCATAGAGCAGAGTGAATCACTTTAATTCTGCCTTGTACGACCAAATACGATTAAGAACTTCCTTAATTGTATGTCTTCTTGCTTAAATGCTGAAATACATAAGGTGGAATACAGAACTTCATTTCTCATAAACACCACTGAGAGTAGCTCTACAGTTCGGCAGCTGTGTGTTCAAACAGCAGCATTTACTCGTTGGTAAATCAACTTTTGCAACTGGTTTGCATTTTCCCGTCACGACGATTTTAGCCCTGGACAACAGAGCCGCTGTCGGTGCAGAGCAGTGCGCACTATCACTCAAACATTAATATTGAATAAACTTTAACTCTTTCGCGCACAATATCCGCAATCACACAACACCCGAACTTTACAGCGTCTTCTATTGTTCTGCTAAATAATGGTTAAAACGCTATAGAGCTTGTGAGTTTTGTTGAGTAGCAGGGTGACGCTGAGTTGTCAAAATTTCAAACGCAGTTTGGCGTGGAGCTTTTCCAGGTGGGAACATTTTCTCAAAGTAACATTGCCGAGGAAGAAGGCTACGAAGCTAGCTCTGTTTAGCAATCAACACACAAGTGCTTGTTAACGTATATCAGCTAGCTAGTTTTGTTACGTTTGCTACTTATTTATATCATTTAATTCTAATTTTATCAGCGAAAACACAAAAAACGGAAGGAGGAAACACGCTCGTAATGAAAGCCGAAAGGCAAACAGCAAAGTCCGCAGATGATACTGAACGTCTTCTCGCCACCTGCCCGTGCTCGGCACACCTTTTCAGGGCGTTCCCCGGTCAGTGTGAGGCAGCGAGCACACGGGGGCCAAAGCTTACCTTCTTTACTTCCTTCTCTATCTCCATGTTTGTGTCTGTCAGCGAGGACTTTACTCGGTCCAGATGAAGCGAACAGAGGAGCCGCAACTAAAACAACTGTCAAAGCCAAAACCGGCTTAAAACGGACCAAAGAAATACTCCAACAACCCGTCTCACTCTCCGCGGTCTCCTCGGAGGTCCTGCTGCGCACTGCCGTCAAGTTAAACAGAATCAACCAAATGTTTTCCGGTCAGGGCTTTCAAAATAAAACCTTTGTTCGCGACGTATTAAAAATCGAAACAGAATGATGGTGTATGCAGACTTATATAGAAAGTTAAACACACTTTTTGAAATAAATGAGTGGCAAAGTTTGATTGACAGATAAACTAGCCAAGGAATAAAAGTAGCTTTATTAAACCTACAAAAGCCAACTCAATTAGTTAAAACAAATTCTACATCTGTTGTAACATAATACAAATCACACTGCTACAGAACAGTCAGCAGCTAAAAAAGCTTTTTATCCAAAATACTTTAGGTTTGCCTCTCTTTAAACCGTTCACACACGCACCGATGGAAGCAAGCTACCATGTAAAGTGCTGGTCTGAACATCTGGAGTAATTTAAAAAATAAACTATAAAATTAATAAAAATGAAATTGACAAAATGTGCTTTTCTAAATGTGAATTTCATATGAATACCGCTTCAAGACCATATTTTTTACATGTCACTGCATGTATAATGAGGCAGAAATGCAGTTGTTACAGCCTTTTAAAAATTTATTTTGAAGATAAATTTTCCTTACTTCCAGGAAGATATTTACGCCCTTCCTCGAACTTGACGCCGCTTTCGCTCTGGAGGTCCCGTTCACTTTTCATTGATGTTCAAGGCGGCGCTTGCGCTGTGATAGCTCTTCATATTGACCAATAGAAATAGAGAAAGCGAGCTCTTTGAGCCCAGGACGACGAATCAGAGAGCAGCAGGGGCGTGTTCTTTTTATAACAAAGGATATGATAGTATTTTGACAGATTCAACGTGCAGTAGCTCTGGCTATTTTTTTCCTCCAGTGAGTTTATTTTTATTTATAATTATGTTGTGAGTTTTTTAAGGGTGTTGTAAAAAAAGTAAAAAGAGAGAGACATGTTCATACATACCAAAACATTCATGTTTTTTAGCCGCCTACACACTGGAACAGGCCTCGGACACACACACACAGACACAAACCACACACCACAGCTGGTTTGTTTTGTGATCCGATGTTTCGTGGTTCGTACTGAGCTGCCTGTCAAACAGCTGCAGTGTTGCCACAGTGACAGGAAACAATGTGGTTTCCAACTTCCTCTGTGAACTGCCGCTGGCCTCTTCACAGGAAACAGCACTGTCACACCCTGACAGGTCAGATTGTGCATTGTGTCGTCTGTCAAGGATCTGGGTCGATCGAGCGTGGATGCTGTTTTTCAGCAACACTCAGCTTTGCTGTGCTGTCTGATCTAGGCTGTCTGGTATGAACATCTGTAATTCAAAATTGTGTTTTAGTGTCTATAACACTAAAACACAGCTGTCTCCCCCATTTCCAGAGATGTGGTCATTTCCCCTGCAGAATCCAAAACTTAATACAGCCTCGTCATGTGTTCTGTTGCTGTACGATGCTGTGACCTGCAGCCTTTCCTGTGTAGAAACACTCAAAAGATGGGCGTTATTGTCACCTGACGTGAACCTGAACAAGGATATGTGGGTTTAGAAAATGGACAAATGAATTAAAAGACATTTGAAAGCTAGACTTGATATGGTGCCTAAAAATAAACCCACAGTATCAGCCTGAGCCACAAAGTGTGGCTGCAGCAGTATGAGTGTGCTGACTGCAGACGGCGGGGATTTCCAGCATTTGACCTTCGGTCCGTGCTGTCTGGGAGTCTTTTCCATGAATGAAAAATTTAAAGGTGACATCTTTTAGAATAAATAAACCTACACATTTATCGATCTGTGTGATACAGGAGATGAAAAACAAGCCGTGGTCTCTGTGTGCTGATTTGAAAACGTGATCAGGTTTCTTTCTGGTCAGCTGACAGTGTCAGTGTAGCTCCAGACTGCAGGTGGCACCATCATCAGCTGCTGGAGTTCACATCACATCGCCTTTCCTTTACCATGTCCATTATCTCTCCCTGCTATTGAACTTAAAAATGTAGTCCTGGTGCTTTCTGTGCTCCAGGTGGAGGCAACACATTAACAAAACACTCCTATGGGTCATTTTGGAGCTCGCTGACCATCTATTTCGAGGCACGTTGTGAGGATTCAATCACTCACACAGTTTGTTCTAGTTTCTCTCACACAGCATAGCAACAACACAATCAAAAACTTTCCCAAACAGTCGTTAGATTCTCCACCAGTGACGATGTAGTAAAATTTATGGATTCCGGCTTTAAAGCAGAACTGTGGTTACTTTTCAAGCTGGATGATTTTTACCACCATTGTTCATCCAACTACTTCTCTAATAAACTGCATCCACATTATTCCTTCCATTGTTGTTGTCCCGAACAAAAATACACCTCATGCTCTTTATTTGCATGTTTTAGCTGCTAAATCCATGATGGAATGTATGTTTTCTTGCATTTTTGTAAAAATCATACAATTTCTACATTGCAAAATCAAAAAAAGCAATAAGATGGGGGACATATTACTTTAAAGAAATCTGCAAACAGGAAAGGAAACAGACCAGTAATTTCAGAACATGTGAAAATGTTTTATCTTAAAAGTAATCTTAGAAGTAGTGCAGACAGACCAAAAACTAGAACATTTGTCTGGATACTTTGACAAAGCAGTTTTATACTTGTCAGTTTTTTATGAAACAGCTGTATAATTCTGGAAATTCAAGTTTCCAGTTGTGTTAAGTTGCTCAGAGTCGAATAAGAATTAACTCTTTGTAAGAAGTTATAATATCTTACAAAGATAATTAAAGACAGAAAATAAAGAAACAAGTGAAATGCTGCAGCATGAAAACTGACTGGTAAGATGTGTCAGATAAACAAAACCTTGATTTAAAATATTTCATCTTACATCTAACTCACTTTTTGTAGTGGACTTCCTGCTGATATATAAAAAGGATAAATAGAACTGATTTTCAGTATCAATAGTACTATCCCTCCCATGCAACAAATATTTCTTGACTAAATTGTTCACCAGAAAAGGAAACATCACAATAAGGAAGTCAGATAGTCTCAAAATGCTGTTTCACTGTGACGTAAACAGAGTTTGGACACATCTGTATCAGTGATGCTCGAACCCGGCAAGTAGAAGCTCAGAGTCTTCGTCATGGATGTGGACGAACACGACGTCTGGTTTACTGTAAGTCTGTGAATGAGAAGCCCTCCAGCAGCTGTTTAACACACCTAACCCTCTCTGTCGCTTCTGTCTCTTTACTTTTCCCCTGCAATGCCCTTATCAGCTGGCTTGCATAACACAGACTTGCAGGCTTTGGGACATGTACAGTGGAGAGAAGTTGAATAAGTGAGTAATGTTAAGGATCTTTACTTTGCTCTCATGTGAACTGACTTTAAACGATTAAATGCTCAGACATGAGGGAAATATTTTGCGCTAACGACGTGAGAAGGCATCCAGATGTGGAAAGAACTGGATTTTAGAGTCATTCAATAACGCTGAAAATGTTATCTGATTGATTGCTCAATATTTAAACATTCTGAGTGACTACACCCACCAAAATAAGGCTTTTATTCAAGCAGAAGGCAAAAGCTGGCTATCAGAGTTGATGGTGAGTGTTACTTTGATGTCAGCTGTCTGTTTTCTTGTGTCACATTTTTTGGTGGATATCTCATCTTGAAATGAAACTGAGAGCACCAGATCGGAACATTTTGCACTCTGACATCTGAAGTTGTCTCACGTCTGGAAGTGTTTCTCTGCTAACATGCAGAGTTCACAGCGCATGTATCCCAGCAGCTGCTTTAGATTTAGCCCGTTTAAGCTGCTCGCTGAGCGCAGTCTAACCCCAACGGTAACAAAGAGGAAGCTGAAACAGAGAGCGGACGGCCGTGGCTTCCTCTTCAGCAGAGAGATTTCATCTTTAGCTGAAAACTGAATTTACCAGCACTTAAGATAAGATAAAGGGAAATTCAGGCATCATAGCAGCGACAGTAATGAGAATAAGAGTAAGAGTACAGAAATAGAAATTTGGATCTGGATCTCATAGATATAGATATGCACCAACATGTCCTCATATCTAAATGACAGAATGGGTTGATCGCCAGTGTTTCCCAAAACTGTGTATGTCACATAAATGAGAAAAATCATTTTTGGTGATATGAACAAACTTTTTATAGAACAAAATCAAAGATGACAGCTGCCTGGTTTTTGCTTGTGCTGCGGTTGTTAGTCAATTAAAGGATGGGTTGTAAAATAAAATTTAATTATCAACTGTTATTATATTAAACAATTATACAGATTATCATATCTCAAAATATATGAAATTATATCATCATGAACTGAATATATTTTGAGTTTTGGACAAAGCAGGCTGTTTGTGACGGGAATCTTTCGCTGCTTTCTGACATTTCACAGACTAAATGATTGAATACAGCAAAATAACAGACAAATGATAGAGAAAACAACTCAGCCATGACGTGTATGTGTAACTTCTCTTACACTGAACACAACCTCAGATGTGTCACAAACACATGCATGCATGATGCAGCTGCTGGTACCTCTGCTATCTCCAGGCTGGCGTGGGAAAGAGGACGGCTGCTGACACACCTACATCACCTTAAGCAAGGTTGTGGTTTGAACACGTGACCCTGCACGCTCCGTGATAAAAGCCCGTGTTCGGCCACGCCAGGTTCACACTGTTGGTCAGGATGAGGGGGCTGTTCGCACTCGCCGCGCTGTTCGTGGCCGTTCTCGGCAAGGAGACATTTGAGGGGTAAGTGGGCCTGCCAGAGAGTGTGGCGTGTAAGTGATGTGTGTATACGTGTGTGCATGAGTGTGAAATAATAATGAACCAATGTGTAGTGCCGAGAACAACACTTCTGTGTAAACACACTGTGTTTATTGGCCCTTTTTAAACCAATGCGTCCAGAAGTAGCAAAGTGAACTGGTTCAGACACTTCAGGTGATGCTGACAAAGCCAGCACAGGAAACAGTGTTCATACCTGATACACATTGTTTCCATGCAGGCAGTTTTGGTCTAATTTGTTTTTGAGCCTCAATATGATGGCGAGGAGGTGAATGCAACTTTGTCCGTGGTTCTCTCAGGTTTGAAAATACATTCAAAACTTTCAGAAGAATTCCTTTCAATTAAAAAAATGGCACTGACAACCCAATCAGATAGTAGGAAATTTCTTTCATTTGGATATAATTTATCTGAATAATAAGTGATTTTGCATGTATAATTGCTTCATTACTATACAGTCCTTCAGACCTGGGCTGCACTGGGAATCAAGCCTCAAACCCTGAGAAGTGCTTTGCTCTGCCAATCAAACAGTAGAAACTACCAATCTAACAACACCAGGATTCATCACTCTGTTCTCACTGTACAATGTCTGAACAAGCAGAAGCAGCCAGACTTACTTCACCCCGTGTGTGTGCCAACTTTCCTCTTGGTCTGGGATCTTGAGTAAAAGGACGTCAGATGTTGCTGTTCTGTTTCTGCAGGCATCAGGTGCTTCGCATCACTGCAAAGGATGATGTCCAGCTGTCTCTTATCAAGGACCTGGAGGACTTGATCGGCTTGGAGGTCATTTATCACCCACTCACAATAAGTTTAAATAAATTATGAAATCAAAATGTGAAAAATGAAGGAACAAAGCTCCAAATAAGTGACACCTTTTCTGGTTTATCTTGATCTCTTTTTTAAAACAAACCTCTTTGTTCTAAGCTCATTGAAATTTGACTCATTTTCTTCTACTGTGTCTGTTTTCTTTCAGCTGGACTTCTGGAGGGGAGTGACTGATGTGGCCAGTCCCGTGGATGTCAGAGTTCCTTTCCACAGCCTGCAGTCCGTCAAAATCTACCTGGAGACTCAGGACATTGAGTACTCCATCATGATCAAAGACCTGCAGGTACGAGACCTGCAAACATCCTGCAAACATCCTGGATCCTCAAGTCGAGGCTTGAACAAAGCTGAATCTACTGCACTCGCTTTTGAGTTTTTCAGACGTTTGAGCTGATTTATGGCCAAGCTCACTCTGACTGAATCATGGATTTAAAACCTCTACCTCAAATATGAACAATGTTATCGTCCTGCAGGCGATCCTTGATGAGGAGCAGAAAGAGATGGTGTCTGTTCCTCGCTTCGGTCAGCCCAGAAACACTGACAGCTTCGACTACGCCAGCTACCACACCCTCAGCGAGGTTAGTAATCATGAAAAAAATCCATTTATTTAGTGCTTTTCATGGCACTCAAGGTCACCTTACATCATTTCAGATACTTTTATGTTTGGGATGTGACGTTATATAACTTCGAATGAGTCAACGCTGACTTTCAGCTTCAAACAGGACATGAACAGTGGTGTCCCAAGTGAAAGTCCTGTGATTATTTGTTCCACCCATCCACCCCACCTTGCTCCAAATATGGACTTTCTTTGTCTTTATACTATGTCACCTGAATTTTAGGCAGTGGTTTGTCATCCATATCTGAATATCATGGAGGGAGGCATGGTGCTGGAGGACAGAATAGAAATATGCTCAGTGGACACATAAAGCTATGTATCATCAGCATAAAAGTGAAAATTAATACCATAGTGCTGGAAGATGTTGCCAATCAGGTGAAGGTAAATAATAAACAGGAATGGCTCCAGATCTACATCTGGAGTTCTGATTCAACAACCTCTTCCATTGGAAATAGAACGCTACTCGTTTAGGTCACTCAAGTCTAAAGCAGGGGTTTTCTATGTTGGTCTGATTTTGGTAACGTTTAGTGAAGGGGGAACTGTACCAGTGGACAGACAGGACTTGATAATGGAGGTTATCATGGATATAATAGTGTGAGGCATGCTAGAACTCAGGTTGTGGGGGTTGGATCCAGGTGACAGGTCTCATATTCCTTTCAAAAGTACTGATTATATCTGTGTCTTGTGAGGTTTTAGCTATTGAGAGTGTACGACCACAATACGTTTGTTTATGAACAGCAATCCCAGTCTTGGTGCAGAGCCTCTCTGGGCACCGACCTAAAGCCTTGAGCTGGCATCGTTCAGGTGTGTACCAGCGGTCACCAACAAATTCATATAAAAATGAAACCATCCATCTATCAATCCATCCATCCGTCCATTTTCTGATGTTTATCTGGGGCTGGGTCGCTGTGGCAGCAGGCTAAGCAAGGTAGTCCAGATATCTGTCTCCCCAACAATGATTTCCAGCTCCTCCTGGCAGATCCCAAGGCATTCTCAACCCAGATGAGGAAGATAATCATCTTCAGCTTCAGACCTTGGCCCTGATGATCTAGAACTGGAGAACACTTCAAAACAGATCACAATGTTAAACCAAAAACGATAGCAACAGATGGAAACTCACTCAGGACCATACACTGTTGTACAGAACGATTAACAACCAGGTTTGTGTCTTTGGTTCAGATCTACAGTTTCCAGGACATGCTGGTGGCTGAGAATCCCAACATGGTCAGCAAGATAGTGATCGGTCAGAGCTACGAGGGTCGTCCCCTGAATGTGCTCAAGGTAAAAACAACAAACAGGCAAATTAAGGCTGTATAGTCATAAAAACAGTAAGGAAACATCATTTGAAGTATTTTTATTCATTTATTCATTGCATGGGATTTTGTTGGACTCATATCATTTCCTGTCTTAGTTCAGCACCGGTGGAACCAACCGTCCCGCCATCTGGATCGACACTGGAATCCATTCCAGAGAGTGGGTCACTCAGGCCAGTGGAACCTGGTTCGCCAAGAAGGTGCCTTGAAGAGTTTCACATTGTTTTTTTGTATTTCTACACAGTTCCTGCAGCTTCTGCACTGAATATTGTGTTCTTTACATTTCTGAGTAGATCGTGACTGATTATGGACGTGACCCAGCTCTCACTGCCATCCTCGACAACATGGACATCTTCTTGGAGATTGTGACCAACCCCGACGGCTTCTACTACACCCACAACACTGTGAGTCTCTGGTTTTAGAATTATGTCCCGCCACATTTAAAATTTTTGATTGACGAGTTGTGTAGATGATGCCAGAATCTTCCAGGCTCAGGTATAACATCTGCTCAGTCACGATATCAGCAGACAGGATGCTGTACCTCATCTAAAGATTGTGTAACTGTTAACGTGTGTGAGTATTCGTCTTAACAGAAGAAGCCAAAAATAAATAAATAAATCAAGAGTTACATCAAAAGACAGGACAGTATGAACCCAAAATGTAATCTTGACAAACTGTGATGAGTTACTTTGATGGTTTCAGAACCGTATGTGGCGTAAGACCAGGAAGCCCAACTCTGGCTCTATGTGTGTGGGAGTTGATCCCAACAGGAACTGGGATGCTGGTTTTGGAGGTAACATCTTAACTTAAGACTTATTTTTAAAACTCCAGGCCGACTGTCTGAAATAACTATCAGTGAAGTTTGTGTTTTGTTGTTTAAAATCATCAAAGGTTGTGTTACAGATTATAGACTTTTACTGTTTAGAACGTTTTTTTGCTATTTAACTGAATTTAAATTTATTACATGTAGAATTTCAGTAACTTGCATGGCAGTGTTGTGCTTGATAGTACCACCTGAGTTCCACCAGTAGTGGCTTTAAACAGGTGGTTTTCGAGAGAGGACTGGCTCGCAACACAATTACACAGATTTGCCATAAGATTGCTCTTCAACATGCAGATGACACAAAACAAATTCCATCAAATAATAACACATATTCTGGTGGCTGAGTTATACTATGGTCACTAAATTACATGTTTGGTCCCTTTGAACTTTATTTTGACTGTTATCTGCCATCTGCTGTCGCCCCTGTGTAGAAGCTGGTGCGAGCAGCAGCCCCTGCTCAGAAACCTATCGTGGACCCAGAGCTAACTCTGAGTCTGAGGTCAAGTCCATCGTGGACTTTGTGAAGTCCCACGGTAACATCAAGGCCTTTGTCTCCATCCATTCCTACTCCCAGATGCTCCTGTACCCCTACGGCTACACCAGGACTCCAGCCAAGGACGAGGCCGAGCTGGTAAAATCCCACTCTTTGCCTTTACCCATAACTTTTCTGGTTTTTTTTAACTCAAACCGGGAAAAACTGATGGTAGATCTCTGGACTCAGCAGTTGTGCAGTGCCTGTGAACATTTTCCTGTAATATTAGAAATGTAAGAATGTACATAAATAATATGAGAAACTATGAACAGTGATCATGGTAATCTCTTCCCACAGCATGAACTGGCTAGGAAGGCTATCACTGACCTGGCCTCCCTGTACGGTACTCGCTACAGATACGGCAGCATCATCACCACCATCTGTAAGTTTCATGAAGACTGCTTATAACATCAATTCATTTTACTTTATTTCTCTTGATAATGTTAATTTCATTATGACTGTTATTGCAGAAGTAGAGGTCGCATTTTAATTCCTGATTCAACAGAAACTAAAAGATCAATAAAAAAAAACATACAAGAAGATTCACACTTTAAACTGGGTGATAAACCAAAGTCAATGGAAATAAATGGCAGTTCTGTAGACACAGCCACGTTTTACATTTACAAACCAGATGCTCAGAATTAATGTTGCCCCAGAGCTGATGACCTCCATTATGGCTGCCACCTGAAAGCCTGTATCATATATCTAAACATCCTGAGCAACACCTGTTTCAATTGCAGACCAAGCTAGCGGTGGCACCATTGACTGGACCTACGAACAGGGCATCAAGTACTCCTACACCTTCGAGCTGAGGGACACCGGCCGTTATGGCTTCATCCTGCCAGCCAATCAGATCATCCCCACCGCTGAGGAGACTTGGCTGGCTCTGATGGCTATCATGGATCACACCTTCAAGAACCCCTACTAATGTGTGTGTGGAGAGGAAATCCCTGTAGACAGGATGTTGTCGGTAAATGATACCCAAGAGAAATTCATCTTTAAGACTAATATCACCGTCATCAAAACCGCGAACAGAGCAATAAATAAATCACTGGAAAACTGCAGTTTCCATTTCTTCATGATTTTAAAGTGTTTTAAACTTCTAATGTTTGCTTTGCTGTATTTCACACCTCTGTCTTTATTTTATTGTTTCCTCAGCTCTTAAACCTCTCATTACTATGACCAATGACCATCATCAATCAATCTTTACCTGCTTTTTTAGATGTTATGAACCATTAATAGATACATACATATTATAAATGTCATGTTCTGTTTTCTTCTCTTGTTTGATCCCCTTTTATTTCCTTCTATCTCACTTTTTGTGCCAATCTCAGCCTTTGCTTGTGAGACACAGAAAGTGTAATTTGGATATTCTACAATTTTTCTCCTTCTATCTAAATGTTTGTATTTTTCAGCAGCAATTATACACTTTAATTAACATTCATACACATGCAACGTCATGAGATCAGCTCACAAACAAACAAATAGTTCAAGCAAAAAGTCACGAACTACCACGGCAACAGGCCACAAATGGCAGCACTGCATTCCTCAAATGCATCTGTGGGTACTGAAGCGCTGTTTGTAATTTTGTTACATGCCCATTTCATTCCTTTGTGACACGGCAAATTTAAGAAGCTGCACTCAACGGCTGTTGGGGCATCATCACAATAAGAAATTGTGAAAATGTGGAGAAAATGATGCAAATACAGCACAGCTTGTCTTAATTTCACAAAATGGATCAAGCTCTGGAGCATCATTCATTCCGTCGTTGTTGTATGGAAACAAAAATAAGCCAAAAACATTTTTACTTCCTGTATTTTACTGGATATATAGAAGTGATTTTCAAACGCCAGCAGGACACACAGATGTGAACGAACGCGGCGTCTGCTTTACTGTAAGTCTGTGAATGAGAAGCCCTCCAGCAGGTGTTTAACACACCTGACCCTCTCCCGGCTTCTGTCTCTTTACTTTTCTCATGTGAACTGACTGATCAATGATTACACGCTCAAATGTGAGGGAAATGTTTTGTGCTAACAACATATTCATCCAGATGAGGAAAGAACTGGATTTTAGAGTCATTCAATAACGCTGAAAATGTTATCTGACGTCCATTGCTCAACCCAGCCAACACAAAGCGTTCCAGTAACATTGCCGGAGAGTTCCTGACAGGTTTCTATTTGCTAACTTTGCCACAACAAGTTACCAATATGAAGTTACCAAACGGGAAACATTCAAGTAACCTTCCTGGAGCATCGTGGGAACTCAACAATAGCATTAGTTTTACATCGTTTTAACATCTACATCTACATTGTGTAGGAACGTTCAATAGACGTTCCCACAACCAAAAAATACCGTTCCCAGAATGTTTCCTGAACCAAACGTTGCTATCTGGGAATATTCAAAGATGATTACAAGCAGAAGGCAGAAGATGAGGGAGAGTCAAAGTTGTTGCTTTGATGTCAGTTTCTGTTTTTTTTTTTTTTTTTTTTCTGGAGGATGTCTCATTTTGAAGATGATCATTTCTGCACTCTGACATCTCAAATTGTCTCATGCCTGGAAGCGTTTCCCCGGTAACAAGCTGAGTTCACAGCACACGTATCCCAACAGCTGGTTGAAATGTCGCCCTTTGAAGCCGATTGCAGTGCAGTCTTACCCCATTAGTGAAACAGAGGAAGCTGAAACTGACAGCTGATGCCTGTGGTTTCCTGTCGAGCTGGAAACTGAATTTAGACCAGCACTGCATGTGTACTTTCATTCTATTGTTTCCTGTTTTTCTTTTTCAAATTTTCCCTGGAAAAAACAAAACAATATGTGAAATATAAAAAATATGATCCACATTTTACTGATGAAGACATTTCTATAAAAAATGTTTAACCCCTTGACGCCTGAATTTATATAGAATTATATTAAAAACTAATTCTTTGTGTTTTAGTTTCAAATTGATCCTAAATTAAGAGAAGTTTGTTAATTTTTCTGCAGCACATACAATAGATATAAATTAAGGTAGGTTCACCAACTAGAATAGGGTTCAAACAAACAGTATATGTCCACTTTTTTCAATGCTTAAATGCAGTAAAAACATCTTTTTGTGTATTCAAAATTCATTTATTTCATCAAAACAGCCACAAAATTGGCTCACAACCATTACATTGTAACAACGGATGTAGTTTTCACTTTGACCGGTCTGACGAGAAACCAGTGCTTGCAAAAGGTTCCGAGGTGTGTGTTGAATATGCACAAAACGCCATTAGAGGAATGCATGCACGATTCGGCTGCAATGTGGATCACAAAGGTGATTCTATTAGGTACATAAAAAGAGCAGAATCTAAACTAAAATCTAACATGATGAAATGGATTTGACCTGTGCTAGTTAGATTTTGTGTTTTACATCATTGGAAACTGACCACTCTTTGAGTTTTGGACAAAGCTTTTTGGTCTGTAGACCTGTGAAGGGACTGTTTCACTTCCTCCGACACTTCACAGTCGAAACGATTAAAATAGCTGAAGGACAAATTGATACAGGAAAGAATTCAGCCCCCCCTCGTAAAGATTCTTTATTGTGCTCTAATTATCCGTTTGTGTGATTAAACTTGTTAAGACTCCAGACTGGATTCTGCAGACAGAACCGAACACAAACCCAGCAGACCTTGAATAATCTTCCCTTTTCTTTGAACCTGAACACAACTCCACAAACATAAACAAACATGGTGCAACTGTTGGTGTGGTATCTCCAGGCCGGCATGGGAAGGGAACCAGCTGCTGACACACCTCCATCACCTTAACCAAGGTTGTGGTTTGGACACATGACCTGGCACACTCAACCATAAAAGCCTGTGTTCGGCCCCGCCAGGTTGACACTGTTGACCACGATGAGGGGGCTGATCGCACTCGCCGCGCTGTTCGTGGCCGTTCTCGGCAAGGAGACATTCGAGGGGTAAGTGGGCAATAATGATGAACAGATATGTAGAGTCCATAACGACACTTCTGGGTTTATTGTCCCTGTTTTTAAATGAATGTATCTAGAGGTTGTTGATGCCTGTCGATATAAGCTGCTCAGACACCTGCAGTGATAAGGATGTTTGCAAAGCCATCACAGGTAACATGTGCATGTTAAGGATCGCCCAAATCACAAGAAAATACATTTCCTCGCTCTCCTTCGTGGCATCCAACCATGCAGGTAGTTTTGGGTTGATGTGATGTCTTTGAGTGACTCCGCTTCAATACAACAAGGAGGTGAAGGGAATGCAGTTTTTAAAACTAACAACACCAGGATTCATCACTCTGTTCTCACTGTACAACGTCTGAACAAGCAGAAGCAGCCAGACTTACTTCACCCTGTGTGTGTGCCAACTTTCCTCTTGGTCTGGGATCTTGAGTAAAAGGACGTCAGATGTTCCTGTTCTGTTTCTGCAGGCATCAGGTGCTTCGCATCACTGCAAAGGATGAAGTCCAGCTGTCTCTTATCAAGGACCTGGAGGACTTGATCGGCTTGGAGGTAATTTATCACCCACTCACAATAAGTTTAAATGAATTATGAAATCGAAATGTGAAAAATGAAGGAACAAAGCTTCAAATAAGTGACACCTTTTCTTGTTTATCTTGATCTCTTTTTTAAAACAAACCTCTTTGTTCTAAGCACGTTGAAATTTGACTCATTTTCTTCTACGTTGTCTGTTTTCTTTCAGCTGGACTTCTGGAGGGGAGTGACTGATGTGGCCAGTCCCGTGGATGTCAGAGTTCCTTTCCACAGCCTGCAGTCCGTCAAAATCTACCTGGAGACTCGGGACATTGAGTACTCCATCATGATCAAAGACCTGCAGGTACGAGACCTGCAAACATCCTGCAAACATCCTGGATCCTCAAGTCGAGGCTTGAACAAAGCTGAATCTGCTGCACTCGCTTTTGAGTTTTTCAGACGTTTGAGCTGATTTGGGGCCAAGCTCACTCTGACTGAATCATGGATTTAACACCTCTAACTCAAACATGAACAATGTTATCGTCCTGCAGGCGATCCTGGATGAAGAGCAGAAGGAGATGGCGTCCGCTGCTCGCTTCGGCGAGCCCAGAAACACTGACAGCTACGACTACTCCATCTACCACACCCTCAGCGAGGTTCGTACTCACACTCACTCTGGCTGCTGTTAGCCAGTGAAAGCATCACTGCCACAAACAACTTTTAGGAAATATATTCAAATGAACTCTTTGTTTAAAGGATTAAAAGGAATCAGGGCGTTAGCTGCAGCATTCACAGATTAGATGTTAGTAATTTGCCACAGTGTCTGATATAAGCAGTGCAGTGGTTGTACCTCATGCCTGTTTTGATTATGTTGATTTTTGAATGCCTCACAAGAGGGACTCAAAATTATATGATTACATGATTTTGTCTTTAAAGTCGCTT
Organism: Chelmon rostratus; assembly: GCF_017976325.1. Classification (NCBI taxonomy): domain Eukaryota; kingdom Metazoa; phylum Chordata; class Actinopteri; order Chaetodontiformes; family Chaetodontidae; genus Chelmon; species Chelmon rostratus. The sequence goes on from NC_055663.1 coordinate 26,242,396, forward strand.
ATATCCAGTACATTCTTCTGAACGAATACATATTGAATACAATAAAGTCCATCCATCCATTTTCTGATGTTTATCTGGGGCTGGGTCGCTGTGGCAGCAGGCTAAGCAAAGGTAGTCCAGATGTTCTGCTCCCCATCAAGGTGTTCCCATGCTAGATGATATGTAGAATCTCTCCCGTATGTTCTGGGTCTACCCCAGGACCTCCTACCAGTTGGATGAGCCCAGAAAAATTTCAAAGGAAAGGCACCCATGAGGATCCTGATCAAATGGCTCTTTCATGTGATGGATGTATGGCTCAACCCAGAGCTGCCTCCTGTGTCCCAGGTCCTTCCCTATCTCTAACAGAGAGTCCACCCACCCTGTGTAGAAACCTCATTCACACTGCTTGTATCCACCATCACTACCTAAGACTCTTGACCATTGCTTTCTGTGGCTCATCTGATGTGATGTATCTGCTTTGTCTGATTGTGATTGTGAACTGCAAAATGTGATGAGATGCAGCAGGACATTGTGGGTTTTGTTTTAGCATACTGCATTTAACATGCTATGTATCGGGAAATACTACATCTGATTTGAGCATAGTAAACAGTATGGTAGTGTGGGTATTGGAACACACAGCTTCTTGCTTTGGGACCGCAGAGGCCATAACCCTTCCTGTAAAACTGTCTGCTGCTTCAGGAGACCCCTCGGCCAACCAATGTCAACAAGCGTCCTTCATCTTCATCTTCAGAATTTAGCCTTCAGGATGTAGAACAGTGGAGCATTTGGCTTCTGACTAGATGACTGTGTTGAAACCAAAAATGATAGCAACAGATGGAAACTCACTCAGAACCAGACAGTGTTGTACAGAACAATTAACAACCAGGATTTTGTCTTTGGTTCAGATCTACAGTTTCCAGGACATGCTGGTGGCTGAGAATCCCAACATGGTCAGCAAGATAGCGATCGGTCAGAGCTACGAGGGTCGTCCCCTGAATGTGCTCAAGGTAAAAACAACAAACAGGCAAATTAAGGCTGTATAGTCATAAAAAACAGTAAGGAAACATAATTTGAAGTATTTTTATTCATTTATTCATTGCATGGGATTTTGTTGGACTCGTATCATTTCCTGTGTCTTAGTTCAGCACCGGTGGAACCAACCGTCCCGCCATCTGGATCGACACTGGAATCCATTCCAGAGAGTGGATCACTCAGGCTAGTGGCACCTGGTTCGCCAAGAAGGTGCTGTGATGAGTTTCACATTGTATTCGGTATTGCTGCACTGTTCCTGCAGCTTCTGCACTGAATGTTGTGTTCTTTACATTTCTGAGTAGATTGTGACTGATTATGGACGTGACCCAGCTCTCACTGCCATCCTCGACAACATGGACATCTTCCTGGAGATTGTGACCAACCCCGATGGCTTCTACTACACCCACAACACTGTGAGTCTCTCATGGATGCAATCTTTTATCAACTGATTTTAGATAATTAGAATTATGTTCTCACAAATTCAGGGATTTGATTGACAGTATTAACTCATGGTACTTTTTAAAGGTGTCCACAGGGTTTCTCAGTCCTGTTTAGGTTCAATGTGGTCATGACTGACTATTACAGAGTGGGCTAATTGTCATGTGAATTTGAGCATGGGTATTGGAGAGATTGGGAAATCCTGTCTTCTTTTGTGAAACTACTATTTGCAATGATATTTTTAAGACATTGAGAAGTTCATGAGCTGTATAGATGATACTAGAACCTTCCAGGTCAAATGTAACTCGGTAGACTGGTAAAGTGGAACAGATGCTGCAAACATAAAAAAGTGACAAACTGTGATGAGTTACTCTGATGTTTCCAGAACCGCATGTGGCGTAAGACCAGGAAGCCCAACGCTGGCTCTAGCTGTGCTGGAGTGGATCCCAACAGGAACTGGGAAGTTGGGTTTGGAGGTAATGTCTTTAGCTGAGGAGTACCAGAGCACCACATACACACCTACTGTCTTCAATTCATTGTGAGTGAGATTTTGGTTTTGCTGCAGTATTTATATTTTTATGAATAAGTATGTTTTTTCTCAGTTTGACCTGTATTTAAATTTACTGTAAATTTCAGTGATTCATTTACTGCTGTCTGCCAGTGTCATACTAAATACCACCACCAGATGACGCCAAAGTTCCATATTTTGTATCTCTACATGCTGCAACTTCATACAGGATGGACTTTTTCAACAGACAGCAACAAATTCCTCTTCAACATGCAGAAGAAGAAAACAAAGAGAAAAGAAATGACATCAAATAAATAGCACACATATTCTGGTGGCTGAGTAATACTACAGTCATTACATGACGTGTTTTGTCTTTTTGCACTATAAAGACACTTGAGTATTAGTATCGAAGGAACCAAACACTCAGAGGGTATTTATAGACTGATTGTGGCATCCATTTTTTGCCTGCTGTCGCCCCTGTGTAGGAACTGGTGCGAGCAGCAGCCCCTGCTCAGAAACCTATAGTGGACCCAGCGCTAACTCTGAGTCTGAGGTCAAGTCCATCGTGGACTTTGTGAAGTCCCACGGTAACATCAAGGCCTTTCTCTCCATCCATTCCTACTCCCAGATGCTCCTGTACCCCTACGGCTACACCAGGACTCCAGCCAAGGACGAGGCCGAGCTGGTAAAATCCCACTCTTTGCCTTTACCCATAACTTTTCTGTTTTTCGTGATCTCTTCTCCGCACTCAACAGTTTTCCGGTGAATGTTTGCCTGTTGCTTGTAAGAATATACAGAAATAATACGAATAACATGATGAACAGAAGTCCACATGTGATCACGATAACGTCTTCCCACAGCATGAACTTGCTAGGAAGGCTATCACTGACCTGGCCTCCCTGTACGGTACTCGCTACAGATACGGCAGCATGTTCAACACTATCTGTAAGTTTTAATCAACTAACAAGAACAGACGTTTTTATGTTATATATGCCAACAGTAACATTTGGTGTGAGTTTTCTCTCATCTTATTTTTAGTCCCTTGAGAACTTGGTTTGTGTAACTTGGGAAAAATCTAAACAAAGATTCAGGATTAAGGAATTGATCATAAACTCACTAATCACTTATAGATTACAATAGATTTGTAGTGTTCAATGTGTCTTCTTTCATATGACCACTGGGGGGTGCTCAAGTCAAAAACATTTCAATTCTAAACACAGTTTTAACTGTGTAATAAATTGATGCTCAGAATGAATGCTATGACCTCCATTATGGCTGCCACCTGAAAGCCTGTATCATATATCAAAACATCCTGAGCAACACCTGTTTCAATTGCAGACCAAGCTAGCGGAACCACCATTGACTGGACCTACGAACAGGGCATCAAGTACTCCTACACCTTCGAGCTGAGGGACACCGGCGATTACGGCTTCATCCTGCCAGCCAATCAGATCATCCCCACAGCAGAGGAGACTTGGCCGGCTCTGATGGCTATCATGGATCACACCTTCAAGAACCCCTACTAATGTGTGTGTGGAGTGGAAATCCCTGTAGACAGGACATTGTTGGCAAATTAAAATCATCATCATACTTCCTGAATCTTTAGACCTTTAGACATAGTAGAAACTACACGTCGACTAATAAATGAAACAATGGAGAACTGCAGTTTCTATTTCTTTATTGTTTAAGAGACTTTTAATTTGGGCGTATTTTGCTCTTTTCCATTTCCTGTCTTCCTTATTTCCACATCCTTTAAACCCTTCATTAGAAAGACCATAATCAATAAATCATTACCTGACTTTTTAGAGATAATTGGAACTATTAATACATACATAGTATAAATGTTGGTATGTCAGAGTTTAACTTCAATCCTGCCTTGTTTGATCCTTATTTATTTCTTCCTATCTCAGCCTGTCACTTAATTTTCTGATCTTAGCTACATTCTCAAAGTTTTCGCTCACTGTTCTGAGGATATTTAAATGTTTGCAATTTTGCTCTAATGTGAGCAGCAGTTTTCATCCAGTTAACTAATAATTCAGATCAGTCCTTTAGTTTAAGTAGATTTAACCACTGACTCGTTGAGGAACAGAAACAATTCCGATACAGCAAACAACTCTACCCTTTATTTGACATTCATTCACGCAAAATCATGTGATCAGATCATTAATGTGAGTTAAGACTGATGGTGAAAACAAACAGTTAATATTTTCATTAAATGCACTTCATACGAGACTGTGTGAGTGTATCCGGGGAACGTTGGCCAAGAATCAGCAACAAGTCAGTAACATGCCAAGAAAACGAAACTCCACAAATTAGCAATACTGTTTTTTCAATGCATCTGTGAGTAGTGAAGCGCTGTTTGTAGTCTTGTTACATCTATAACAAAATGCCCATGTCAGACAGTCTGTCTGTCTGCAGCCTTCAATTAATTAGTTAGTGTGATCACAACTTACAGTACTCTGAACCCCCCCCCCCCCCCGCAGCCACACACACACACACACACTCAGACAGAAAGAAAATCACAGTGAAGTAACAGCTTAAGTAGACGAAAAAGTTGCACATAAAGGCTGTTGGTGCATCGTAAGTATAGAAATGACAATAAGATAGAAAATATTACAAAAATACAGCACAGCTTGTCTTCATTTTACGACATGGATCAAGCTCTGGAACATCATTATCATAAATTACATCTCATGCAATACAGATTCCCAGCACATCCTTCACGTCACATCAACATTCAGTTATTCTGTCGCCTGCAAAAAGAAACGAATGCAATTTATTTGGTGGCCGTCACACTGATGGAGCTAAACATGACCTTTCTGGGCACAACAACGTTAAAAAAGACAAATATTAAACAGATTATCGACAGAGTTAAGTGATTATCTGCACACGTCCATCAGATGGTGGAAATCACAATGGATAAGAATTGTGTTACATGAAAAAAATGATTTGAGTGCAAAAAGATCCATTAGTTTTTAGATTGACAGATGAGGCACTGTGCAAACCTTCAAATACACACAATTTATTAAATATACATATATATATTTAAAAAAAAAACAAGGGGTTTTATTTCCAGGGTCTGCTGCTCTGAACCCTGGCGCTGTCCCTCCCAGCTGCTGAGGCACTCTGTCGACTCCGAGCGCTGGATGCTGTGGACTGTGAGCTGCTGGCTGACATGCGGCTGGACATGCGGCCTGCAGGGAACACACGTGCAAACAATACTGAAGGGCGGGAAGTGATGACAGGGCAAAAATGGGTCAATCAATCAGTCAATCAAACTTTATTTCTATTGGACCTTCCAACATCCAAAAGGAGCACAAGGCGCTCAACAAAGAAGAAATCAACAAATAAATTAAATAAATTAAAGTAAGTAAAAAGAATTTTAAAAAAACACACAGTCAGAAGGAGACTAAGCATAGTCGAACTTTCTCCAGGTGAATGAATTTCATGTTGCAAAAATAAAAATATATATGCATTGTGTGCAGCAGGTCAGCTCGAGCATGCAATCCATCGCAAGTTACTTTGGTTTAAATGGAGCATGTTTTTCATGGAAATTCCTCTGGAAGTCAACAACTGCTTATAAACTCAATACAACTGCCTAAACTGAAATAATTGTTTAACTTGTTGAACTTTGCTTCCAGTTTCCAAAGTTTCCAAACACTTAGTACCAAACTACATATTTCTTCCCAGGGACTTCTTTATTAGAAAATCGTGAACGCCTAAAGCAATGCTCTGAATCTGAAGTGAAAAACTGAATTTCTGACAGCGTGCTCTTACTGTTGGAGCTGGGAATGAGGATCTCCTCCAGCTGCTCCTGGATCTTGGCCAGCTCATCTGATGTAAACCGCCACCTCTTCTCCGCTGCCTGTGATGACTGCTGCGGCGGCACAGAGCTCCTCCTCCCCTTAGATGAAGTGGGAGAGGACAGGCACGAGGCTGGGACGGAGCCCGTCGCCATCCCTTCTGGAAACTTCTGAGTGACTACCTTGAGACCTGTTAGCAGGCGGCAGATTGGGACCTTTAGATTAGTTTGATATTATAGATCAGTCAAATACATGTTGCATAACTTGACTCATGTTAACTTCTGTCTGAAATTAAAACTGTCAACAAGTTTAAGAGTTTCCTTTAAAATCCTTCCCTCCATCAGTCAGATGCACAAATGTAAGCTCTAGCCCCACTCACAGCTACTTGTAGGATGCATGAGCTGTATCATCTTCACTATGGATTAAAGTACTTTTAGAGGAATTAGACTAGACAGCCTGAGTGACACCTTACCTCCAGACAGCATAAAGAGGTTCTCAAATCCCCGTTCACACATGGTGGTGGCTGCCTGGCTGGCTATCCTCTCGTCCTCATCATACACGATGATGATCTTCCCGGCCGCATTTTTCTACACAGTTCAGTCACAGTTAAGTTCAGTCAATGGTTAGTTGTGACTGTGTTCAAAAAAGCTCTGACACTGACTTTGTGACATGGAAGAAATGTCTGACAGAACAGGACAGATAATTGCTTTGTGCAGTTTGCTGAAGGATACATATTCCAGCACTTCTTTGGTGTAGGGGTTCATCGTTCGAGAGAGCGTGGCGATGGGGAAACTGTGTGCTGCAGGACGGAGACGAGTTTAAACCAACAGTAGACATTTCTGGCATGAGAAGCTTGATTCGTGTTGATGCCACCTACCGCTGATGATGTGGCAGCGGTCGTACTGGTCCCGGTCCCGTACGTCCAGCAGCAGGTAGGGGCAGTCGGGGTAAGGCCTGTCAGCTGGCTCGGGGCTTAACAAGAACTCGTTCGTCTTCTGACCGTCCCTGCCGAGGTTCAGCTCTCCCACACCACTAATAACACTGTAAGTGATGAAAGGTTAGAGGCTGCATTACCTGTCGCAGACACACAGGATTATATGTGAATGTACTGCGTGATTTATACTCTCTTAAGAATAAAAGTATAGTGATGAGAGCACATATTATGTCAGAATACACCAACTTGAACACATTCTGAAAAGTAACAAAATGGGTGTTTGTGCAATGACATGACATGACACAAATGTATTGCATGTAAATGTTGTTTTAAAAATATAATGCGATCTAAGTATTTCTTTTTGCTAGTCTCTCTGGGGGGACTCGGGTTTATAAAAATGTCTTTTGGTGCAGCACTCCTCGTGTCAGTCAGTAAGCCACGATGCACAATTAGGTCTGCAATATAAAAAAAATCAGAAGAGAGATTATTGTTTATGATGTGAGGTACCTTACCGGAGTTATGCAGAGGCAACTTAGCAAAGAAAACAAAAAGAAAAAAATGAAAAGAGTTATCCATTTATTAAAATGATTTTGGCTAATTTGACTGGTTTATTTAAACAAACGTGCACTGATTTCAAATGTTAATTGAACTCAACCTCAATATGATTTACAGTATACAGACAGCTGCCAGTTCACAACACACCACTTAAACATCCCCTGGTGCTGATTCAGTCCAGGACAGTACTGGTTTCTTTGATCTGGCAAGTTGTAAACCAGTCAATGTGAAATCAGAGCTGACAGGAAAACGACTCACTGCAGCAAACGTTAGTATGGAGGTGAGCCAAACAACACTGTAGAAGCACACCACTTTCCCCTTGTGTAAGTTTACCCCAGCACTGCCCTACTTTCTGTCTCCATCTGTCCTCCCCACAAGGTGAAGGTGACCTTAAAGCTCTGCCATTACAGAGGCCCAGTTTGTGGCCTCCAGAGAGAGCACAGATAGAGTTACACTCCTGGGGTCTGTGCTCAAGCTGGAGGACGCAGGTGAGAGGAGGGAACGCTACGAACACACAGAGGGACGCTATTGTGTGGTACACAGGAGGGTGGAGGTGTGGGACGGGCAGATGTCTGAAGGGACAGAAAGTGGATGTACAGTATGTTTAAAGACATGGTGGGTGGTAGGACACAGGTGTGCTTATGGTTAGGAGCTGTGATTGTTGGATGCTGGCTGTTAATGAGGTGAGGTGAGGTGATAGTGTGAGCCTGTGTGTGTGCGTGTGTGTGTGTGTGTGTGTGTGTGTACAGAATCATGGGGAAGATTAAGATTGAGAATAAAGGTGCTTTCTGACAGTGACAGGAAGCCACCTCAGCTGCTGCCTGGCAGAACTGAGGACCTGTGTGTGTTAATGGGAGTGACAGTCGCCCTTCCTCTACCATCTGGAGTTCCTATTTTGTTCTAATTATCAATGTGGTCTGTATAATTCTAAAAGTGACAAGTGAATTTCACAGCCCATCTACTACTGTAACCCCAGGGCACAAATGTCAACTGGGGGGGTTTCAGCTGCACATGCAGGGCAGAGGGTTTTTAGCACAGCTCAGAAGGCAGCAGGGACAGAGGCACTGCTCTCTCTAGTGCGAACACACACTTGAAGTATTTGCCTTCATAATTATTCAAGGTATTTTGCATATAGCTGCCTGTCAAACTACAAAAAATATGGTGAGTTGTGTACAGTATGAAGGATTAAGGCTTTACAGGGTGCTGTGCAGTACCTCAGCAGTGTTGACCTGGCAGTGTAGCAGGTTTCCTTAGCATCTCCTGCATCTTGGTGATCTGAAAGAAGTGATGCCTGCGGGGAGCCGTTGGTGTGTTCAGATAGACACTCGAGGTCTGCATCAGACACCACTGACAGACCGTCTGCAAGGAGTGGGAAATCAACCGAACGTCACCTTACAGCACTGCGAGAGACTTAAATCCATTTAACATTCAGTGCATAACTGGATATTCAGCACAAGCAATGTTAGTGGGCCAAATTAAATTTGTTTTAAAATGCTAATGAAGCTCCCTAATAAAGCGGGAGATGAACTAACCATGATGTTAAGTGAATAAGTATTTTTGCCAGTTACCTTCTGCGCCGTGTGATTCGCCGTCATCACTTTCATTCAGGTCTGATATGGAGGCTACCTGAAGTATCTGGTGTGAAAAACAAACATGCTTGTACTAGGAAGAAAAACTGCAAAGAAACTGGAAGTAAAGGGAAGAGAAAGAGAACGGTATCCTGGAGTCTGTAAATGAAGGTAACAAACCGAGCTAAATGAATTCAGAGCCATCAGTCTAAAACTATTCACACAAGTAGTCTATGAATTATTGAGGTCTGTAAATGGATCAGGTATTCTCAATGCATTCATTCAGTCCTCTCAAAAAGAAAGGCCGCCACAAACGTAACCATTGGCTGGATTTTCCCTTGAGTATGACACAAATCTTGCAGGACATTACAGTATTGCAAGGAAATAAACATGAACGCTTACCAATTGTGCAAACGTTGTCACCTTTAACCGCTTGAAGATTTCATCTTTTCGATACCTGTAATCTGAAAATATTCACCAAAAAACATATACTTCAATCTCAGAAAGATTGAAGGAAGAAGGAGCCTCAAAGCCCCGATGACACCATCAGTCAAAAAGTCTAACCCCTGGTCTAATCACTGTGATTGATTAATGCAAAATCAAGTAAAAGATCTGTGACAATTACTTTGGCCACTGCATGGGGCCGTACTATACTCAACTCACCAGGGTCTTGCAGGTCCTCCTTCTCCTCATCCCCCTCTAATGCTCTCAGCTCTGCCCTGTCTGTTCCCATGCTACCTTCCAGCCAAACCTGCCACTACGACACCCAAATCGGGCTGCTCAGACAGTTTTATCTGTGCTACTGATACTGGTATTATCCACAGTGTGACCTCACTAGCTCACACTTTCTCAAAGACCCCCGCTGGCACCTGACCAGCATGGCCTATTAGTCTGTGTCCAGTCACACAGGAATTATTGTGGACAGCAGTACAATCCTCCATTGGAGAGTGAAGGAATCAGTGTCACTTATCCCTGAGAAATCAGAGCACAGGTCAACAAATGACCACTGTTCTCAAAGGACTTATTTAACTGGGAAATATAAGTGGGTTAAAACTTCTCTGGTTTACCTCTTATACACAGTAGACAGTGAATAGACACACACAGATCCTTGGGAAAATTAAGTGCCAAGTTGGCAAATCCTACCTTAAGTGTACAGTAAATAGTTATCATCCACACTCTGAGAAAAAGACCTTTAGGAGGGTCTATTTAGCTGTAATTGGATCATGTGTGAGTTTTATAGAATCTGAGCTAATGAAAAGGGTCCAACAGTCTATGGCAGAAATCCAGTAGCCCGGTGGAAAGAGACACTATTCTGTGCTTAGTGGGTCAAACTGTGATCCAAGCTACTATATATGTCCTTATGAAGAGCACTTTAGGAAGACACAGAAACTGTGTCCATCTATTAGGAACCCATTACAAACTGTGAATCTGAGAGGCAGAAGTGAAAATTTTGAAGATTTGGAAATGGGATTTAGGAACGTCAGATATAACATAAAACATGTGAGATGTACAAGTACATCAAACAAAGTGAATATAGTAGAGCAGGAAGATGTGACAGGATACTTTTAAACATATGCACAATTACTTTCCAGCTCTATTTCCTCTTCGAATGAGTTACTCACTTTTTTTAATCTCCTCCAGTTTTTCCATATACTTTGTAAGGCTGCAACCTGTTATATAAAAATGACAGTCAACGTTCATAATGAAGAGGCATAAGACCATTAATAGACTCTTTTAGGCATAACAAATTGCACTAGTTTATAGCAATGCAGTACATCTGTACATGGATAAGATACCTGTGTCCAGCCTCGTTTTGACATGTTGATACTTTGCGTTTTTCGGTATTCTTTTTTTCATGTACTAGAAGGAAAATACAACCATGGGTTTTGGTTAGCTGTATGACCAGAAATAAAGACTGGGTAGCAAATGCTATAGAGAAAAGTTAGCCTGCAAGCATAGGAGCTTATAGAAAAAGATAGCGGTCAACGTTATGATTCTTTAAAAGGTCCACACTCGTTGATATATTTTCACACTGATCATAGCTAACTAGCTAGCTTGCAAGGATAGCTACATTTGTTTTTGTTGCCGACACTGTATTCACAGCACATCCTGTTACCGATAGTGCAATATTGCCAGTTAAGGGGTAAATATAATACGTAAAGTTGTCATTTAAGAAACGTTAATGTTACCTCCATACTACCGATGCCTCGATTGAGCGACATCTTTTCAAACCGAAATGCCAAACATCAATTTCCAAGTTTAACAATTTCGGTGCTGATTCGTCAGTGCTGTTTCATGGACCAATCAGAGAAGTTGATACTGCGACGCCATCTGAGTAGATTCATACGATACGGCTAGCTAGTTGCTTAGCAGCGGAAGACGCTCCACCTTAATGACTTGCTGCATTCATGTCACATAGAAACAACCTAAACATTTTTGCATAATAACGATGTTAAGTTCACGAAACAAAGTTCTTTGCTCGTTGCCTGCGCCTTACAGGTAGTCAAGGGGCACACATTATACTCCTTATTGCTATCAGTCACCAAACGCCTAATATTCATGTTTTGTTCTGTTCAATTTGTGTTTATTTGATATTTACTATACTTGACTGTGGACCTCTCCTTTCCAGTCAGTATACACAGCCTTCATTAATAGGATGCACCTTCAAATTCAGGATTCCTCAGTACGCTACCATTCCCTTTTTAACGCTCTAATGTTGTCGCGAATTGTATTTTAAAGTTGTGAAGATTTTTCATGTGTGATTTTCGTAATTACCTGTTTTCATATGTGTTGTTGAACGCAGCACCACTCTTCGTTGCCACACAAACAAGCCACAAGTGGCTTGTTATTTAGCTAGCTGTAGAAATAGCGAGTGGTATTCGGCTTCTAATGTCAACACAAAACTCAGTTTACAATTATAGTTCAGAAAATTCAAACGCAACTGAGTTTGCTAAAAGACTGTTGAACAGAGCGCCATATTATCTGAGTTCGATAGGTCAGGTCTGCGACAGTTGCTGAAGGCGCACTGTTTGACAGTCATGGAAGTAACGATATACAGCAGCGGGACGGTTCAGCTTTCTCACTGACTACACTAGCTCTTTTAGCAAATGCCCACAATGGCGTCTGTTTTGGTAAGTATATTTGTCAAACTTTTGTTAAGGCTAACGAGCAAAAGTGGGTTTACCCTTATAAGTTGCACTGGTGCTAATGGTAGCTGAGTCGGCGAGTTTGCTAGCTGCATCTCTTAAGAGGATTGTCTGAGTGGGGCTGTCAAACACACCTTGGGTCCTCTCTATTAAAGCCTTAGAACATAGTAGACTTGCTAGTTGGTACATAAAGGTCTTAAGCTCTTTAAGTTTTTGCTCAGTGTAATGTTGCACCTAGCAAAAACTGTTAATGCTTTCCCTAAACACAACCATGTTTGGTCTGCTCGGGCAGTGTCCCAGAGGGAGCTCCTGCCCAGCCCTCCACAACAAAAAGCAGCAATTTTACCCAGCCTAGACTTAAATTTCTGTAGAGCTCTATCACAGTTGTTTTTGTCAGTGTTCACTCATTGCTCAGCTCCCTTCTGACAGAACAGGTGAACTGAGTTAAACATAGTGGATGGATTTCCACCAAATACACACATGTCTAATCTAAATAGTTTTAAGAGCTGTTTTTAGGACGGTGCTGACCTGAAAACCTGATAGACTGTGCATTTTCATTGCAGGAGGATCCAACCCTAGACAGACACTTCAAGGGACATAAAGATGCCGTCACCTGTACAGATTTCAACCCAAATTGCAAACAACTGGGTAATTCCTGCTGCTGCTACAAGCTTTACTGACTCACATAGGCTATTCAGGTCTTCTAGCTGCACATAGTTGCCTGTAACTGTAAGTCATGCTTTTGGCTCACAAAAAAGATAAAATATTGGTTTAACAACAACATTGAAACATCTATTTTCTCACTTGCTGTAACATGAAACAGTGAAATTGATGTGTAATTATGCAATAGAGTAATACTGTGCGAATTTATACCCAAGTTATATCTAAGTGACTCTTACAGGTTGTGTCGTCATCATGCAAAACATTCATCAACATACACAGCAGGATTAGCATGATGAATTTATATTTCTGACATGTTACCTTCAATTGATGTATTAGTTATAATATACCTTTTTTCTTTGATGGTCATTTTGGTTTCTGTCACAGTGATCTATTCTGTTGGCATTTTGGTTGTGCACATTGGTTTCGATGAACGCATTGACCTTTGCAAAAGTTTAATCAGTAAGTTAAGACAAGATAACTTATACAGTATATTTAAGGTTCTTAAACATAGTAGGGGACTGCCGTAGGAAAGCCTCTGTAATGACAAAGCAGACAACCAGAACACTTGTGGTTGGATTAGGCTCTAATCTCATATGAGACACAAATAAAGGTTAGCAATACAAACTGAGCTCACTCTATTAACTGTGATAACCTCATTAGACACCAGCCATTAAATCTACAGCTGGTCCCAAGCAGGAAATCTGTAATGTTTAGTGCGGAAGTCTTGACTGAATTTTCTCCATTCATCTTTCTGTTGTCTGCCTGTAGCCTCAGGGTCAGTGGATAAGAGCCTGATGATCTGGAATCTGGCTCCAAAGGCGAGGGCTTTCCGCTTTGTAGGCCACCAAGACGTCATCACCGGGGTGCAGTTCTCCCCTTCTGGTAGCCTGGTGGCCACTTCCTCCAAGGACAGAACTGTCCGACTGTGGACACCTTCCATGTATGCTCAAATCATTTTCCATTTTAAACAGGAACTTTTTGTTTACTGAGTAAGAGAAGTGGACCATAATATGACATGTAAAACAAATGGGCTTGTGAACAGTTTGGTGCATTATAATACTGGAAACTAAAACACTGTAAGAGGTTCACATATACTGTGCAAGCTGAGGCTGCGTGGCATGTGTGAGTGGGAGAGGCTTGGTTTTTAATCAGCTGTATTTGTTATTTTGTGTCTGTATACCATAGGAAAGGAGAGTCCACTGTGTTCAAAGCGCACACGGCCGCTGTACGCAATGTTGCCTTTTCCCATGATGGCCAGAGACTGGTGACAGCGTCTGATGACAAGTCTGTCAAAGTGTGGAGTGTTCACCGGCAGTGCTTCATCTGCTCTCTCAGCCAGCACACCAACTGGGTTCGCTGTGCCAGGTACCCAGCAGCAGCACATCCTCAGTAACTTCTCATGCTGTAGCGTGCTTGTGTGTGTATCTTATAGGCTAGGCTAAGGATTTGTGGACAACAACAAAGAAATTACACATCAGGATTACTTTTTGTAAACCAAGATAATTATTAGTATGCACATTTTTTATTTTAGGCACTATGTGAAAGACAAGTAGATAAGTGGTCAAGATTGTCTGCACTGTGTGCTGTAAGTGTGTGTACACTATGACTGTGGAGCAGGGAATCACTGAAAAAGTTCATTTGTTCTCGCTTTGTATAACTGGCTTTGTGGCAGGTTTTCTCCAGATGGACGTCTTATAGCTTCCTGCGGAGATGATCGCACTGTCCGACTGTGGGACACGTCCACCAAACACTGCATCAACTGTTTCACCGACTATGGAGGGTAGGTCCTAAAACAACCTGCCTCAGTGTTATTACATTTTTCCCCTTTTGTAACGCAAGAACCAATGCATGTCTAAACAGGGAGATTTGAGGAGGTCGAGAATGTGGTTTCTGGTTTCAGATGTAAGACCAAAACATCACTGTTTAAAAAAGGCTTTACAAAATTGATGTAAAAACTAATCACTTTAGTCAGTGCTTTGTCTCTCCCATAGAAGGCATTGATGTGTATTACTTGCACCAAACTGGGTAGGATACAGTAAGGAGGAGGCAGAAGTGCTGCTACATGTGAGTTCTTGCACAAAAAAAATAGTCTGGCTGTTCACACCAGGAGCGCATGTGTTCATATGTCTGCTCGAGGGGGGGGTAAAGAAATCAGGGCAATTGAAACTCCAGGAGAACAACAGGGAGAGGGGCAGGAAAATCGAAAGGGTTTGCGAGCACGCGTTGGATATTTCACCATTTATCAGAATCAGATCATTTGTATCATATGTAATAGGCCGTGTTTATAGTAGATTATCAGAGTGTTTCCTTGCCAGATTTGCTTGTGTTGTTTGGAGAAAATAGACCAGATGCTGGAACAATGGCTGCTGAATGGCAGCCTGCAAGTCCTGTCTGAAGAGCTCAGTTGGTTAACATGGGCAAAGTCAGTGGGCAGCACTTTGTGGTGCTGCTGCCTCCTGTCTGAACCCAGTGTTAAACTGCTGCAGGTCACTGACCCCACTGAGCGTTTTTGTTATTCCAGATCAGCAACATTTGTCGATTTTAACTCAAGTGGCACCTGCATTGCATCCTCTGGAACTGACGGCTCACTGAAAATCTGGGATCTACGGACCAACAAGCTGATTCAGCATTATCAAGGTAATATCAAAATGTCACAGCTACAATGACTCTATATGTCTTGTTTGGAGTATTAGGTAATAACCTAAAATATCCTTGCTAAAGTCTCTAAAATATATAAGACTGTAATTGTATTCCCAGTTTGTCAGCTGACAAATTAGCTTGCCCGCTATCCTGCAGGGTACTAAAGCTACTTAAAGCTTATTTTTGTACCTTCTCTACCAGTCCACAGCGCAGGAATCAACAGCTTTTCCTTCCACCCATCCAACAACTACCTGATCAGTGGCTCCAGTGACAGCACTGTGAAGATCCTGGACCTGCTGGAGGGACGCCTCATCTACACCCTCCATGGACACAAGGTGATGCTACAGCACAGCTCAGTTCACCCACAGACAACAGACACCAGATGCAGAGTGGCCTTATTCCAGTTGCCTGTATTTGTCCTTGATGGTGTTTGTCATGGGAGGTTTTTTTTTTACTCAGTTAAATGGTTTACTATGTTTTTCAGGGTGCTGTAATCACAGTAGCCTTTTCCAGGACTGGAGACCTCTTTGCCTCAGGGGGAGCTGATAGTCAGGTTAGTGTTTAATGGGTGCATAACGACCCCAATACTCTCAATAGCTTCCAACTTTTAGGTTAAACTTTTCTTTTCTGTGGTAGAAAGTCTGAGAAACTTTGTCATAGAAGTTGTGCTGGTCCCTCGATCCCTTAGGTGCTGATGTGGAGGACAAACTTTGACACCAAATCTTACCAGGACATCCTGCAACAACACAGCCGGAGGTCCTCCCCCGATCCCCCGCCCCACGTGACTGACATCCATCCCAGAGGACCCCACCTTCACCACCCGCAGCCCACAGCAATTCAGGTTAGTTCAGTTTCATCTGACTTCACATGCAAAGTATTAAGTTAGGCAATACTGTGCTGAGTTCTGTTTGGAACGATTAGGTGCTGGTTAAACCTAAGCATAAAGTTTTAGTGGTATATTTTTGCAAACCATGTCATCATCAATATATCAGTAACCTCACCAGACCAGGAATAAAATCATGACAGAAAATATTGTATTCCACTATAAAACTACCTGGTCCACAGTTTATATCCCACACATAACATCTGGGTTTTCAGCAGGTGAGAAATCAAGAGATACTGTATGTTGTGGAAGTTTAAAGGAGAGCAGCTCCATGTGACTTTTCTTTGTCTTCGCAGATCAGTCCAACAGTGGCAGATACTCAGTCCACTGATCCGCATGTCATAGAGTTGGGCCAAGCTCTTCACAGCACCACGGTAAGCCGGCATAGCAGCACAGAGCTCTATAGGAATGTTTACTGGGAATCCACATCAAAAGTCAGATATAAGCGTAAGCACTATGGATGCATCCAGTCTGTTCAATCTGCTTTTACTCCAACGTATCACTGAGGGGCTGAGAGGGCCGTGAACAGTCAAGTAGACTCCATGTTGAGTACGCAGGGAGAAAACAGCTTAGTTTTTAGCTATTTACAGCTCTGTGTGCCTACAGTGAAAGTAGGGAGATCAGAGTGAAACTGGGGGTCTTTATCCATCAGTATGGTCAGCAAGCTTGTACCATAAAAACAGTGTGAGATTGGGGGTTTCTACAGCAGTCTGTGGAGATTCTGGCTGTCAACGTTTCCCTTTAGACATCACACACAACATGACAAATGCACACCACTGAAAGCACTTAACATTAAAGAAACTAATTTCAATTAAATACAGAATATCCAGCTGCCACTCGCTGCGTCATAAGAATTGCACTGCTGGCTGAAATGACAAGTTTGCACCTGGGGGTTGTTCCCATGACCACCAGGTGGCAGTGCAGACCAGTCTGTAGTTTGGCTGTCCTGCTGCAGCACTGACATCTCATTCACTTGTCAGAGAGGTGCAGTGATGACAGCAGAAAGCAACACTCTGCTGTCTGTCTTTGCTCTTTAATTTGCATTTATTCTTTAGAATGATTAATTCAACATAATTCAGAAACAAACTGCCTATCTGATCTTCCAGTTCTGCACATCCACGCATCAGCGCTACAGAGCACAGCTACAGTTGAGTGATTACATTGATAAAATATTGGTTTAGTTATCTTAAATAAAGGTTTTCCCTATCTTGAAAGCTGCATCAAGCCTCACGGATCTATTTATCTATCTATCTATCTAGCATTTGTTTTCTGATGGAACTGTATAAAAGTATGATTTGTTAGACTTTGAAATGAAACAGCTGACTTTTTCTTGACCTATGTGAGTTTTGATTTTGTCAATATTGCCAAATGCAACCACAGCTGACCACTGAGTGGCTCTCAGAGCAATGTAACGTTCCCATTACATGTCTATTTCTTCAACTCTTTGAGCTGCTGTATTTTTTTTTTTTGACCCGACGGCCTTGTGAACGCCACATTGTGTTTTCCCAGATCATTTCTTTCTGTAGTTGTTTTATTGTTTCTGAGGGCCCATCTGGGTTGGCAGGGCAGTGACCTGGCCTTGAACTTGAGGAGCAAGTTCTCATTATGTTGCAAGGTGAAATCCTGTGTGAATTAGTAGTATCCGCTTAGTCCACAAACACTGATCCTGGATAAATGGGTAAAAGCATGAGATTGATGTAGGTGGGTCTTAATGTATAGGTTTAATGAGTATTAGGAAAACAACGTGTGAGGATGACTCGTTTAGATGTAAGGTTGCGTGGCAAAATATTTTGCCACTGCTATGTTAAAGACCATAGAGTACTACATCGTTAATTTGCTCATCATTAAGTTGCCTGTGTATTTCTACTAGAATGGTTCACTGGAATGACATTTTGTTTGTAGGCTGTATCAAGAAAATGCCTGAATCTTCTGAATCCATTGCTTAGATTTTAAGAATGCATTCATCACATCCCAGTTAACATGTCACAGGTAGCTAGTGTGGTCCCTGAGTAATTGAGAATGGTCAAGAGCAAGTCTGTCTTTACAAAGCATCCCAGAGAGGCTACAGGTAATCACTGCTGCCCCCTGCTGTTGTAAAAAAGAATCCCAGGCATTGATACTGATAAGACTGGGGATTAAAAACATGCCTCTACCCATCCATCATGATTTAGTATTGTGAACTGCTTGTAAATATTTATGCATAATCAATAGGTAATGACAGGTAGCTTTACTGTATTATTACAGATTAAATACTGAAAATAGCGTTTAATGATTCATAGTAATATTTATATTTTCTGTCCAGACCGTCAGCACATGAAAATCTGCTTGTGCTTGTTTGTGTATATTCATAAGCAGGTGAATGTGAGTTTCCTTTTTGGATATGGGTATAATTTCTGAAGTGAAATGGTGCACATGATTTTCATTTAGGGCTGTGACCTCTTTAAAACTCCAGACTAACACTCAAGCAGCGTGAAGGTCTATTGAGTTCTTTGCACAGTTGAGAGACTGATACAGAAAGATGTTGTTTCTGTTGACTATTTTCATTGCATGGACGTTCAAAAAAAAGTAACTTTATACTTCTACTGAGCAACCAAAAGTACTTGTTTTCATGATTGCACATTCCCCTTGTCAATCCCTGAAGAAGAAACACGTTTAAAAACTGAGACTGCATGAATTGCAGCTTCTATTGCAGCAGTCAAATTTTTTCTTTAGTGTGCTGCCCTACTTGTCTTAGTGTCTCCTTCCCTGCCGTTGGCTGCTGTGTGGGAGGAAAGACATGAATGGACCAAGCCAAGTGGAAGTCATTTAGAGTCAGGATGGCCAAGTCAGATAAGTGGTTTTGGTTCAAGACTCCAGTAAACACACAAGTGCAGAAGAGCCATTCCTGCCCGGAAATGTTCTGATGTTAAAATGGAACTGTGCGGATGAATGGGCAGAGGACCAGTTCTGACCTGCTATCAGATGGATTGGTTTGCCATTACGGATCATTTCTGGTAAATTGTCAAATGTAGAAAAGTCATTAAAAAGGGACAGTTTGAAGTAAATGTCCACAAAATGTGTATTTTAATGCATATTTCTCTCCTGTTTCTCTTGAGTTTTCTTGTACATGTGCAAAAGCATAAAGGAAGTGACAAACTTTACATTCTCAACTGAGGTAAAGGAAGATAAGTCAAGTCAGTCTTGTTTATATAGCCTGGAATCACAAATCACAATTTGCCTGAAGGGGTTTTACAGTCTGTACAGCAAACAACACCCTCTGTCTTTAGACCCTTCATTCGGATAAGGAACCCCCAAATAAAGAAATTACAAGAAGAAATCTGAGATCTAAAAACAGATTGTCATGTGCATGAAAAATCTCTTCATGTAGCACCTTTTTGTGTGTGTGTTTGACCTAAAACTGCTGTGTAGTCAACAGCAGGGTCCCTCTCAGTCCCTTGTCCTCCCTGTGTATTCCTCCTCCTCCTTTTCTCCTCTTCAGTCTCTGTGCTCCTGAAGGAGCTCGTCTTTACTCCCTGCATGAGTTGCCCAAGCGTGCCTGAATGGAGAGGCCCATGAGAGATCAGAGAGAGAGAAAGATGAGGAGGAATAGAGATCAGAGCGATGGGGAGGGAGCAGGAATCCACGTGCCTGTGCCCTGGCCCCCGGGGGCCCCAGCCAGGGAGCAGCAGCCGCAGCAGCAGCAGCAGCCGCAGCTCTAATAATAGACTAACTGGAGTTCTGCCTGCCTGTTTAACTCACTGACTAACTAACTGCACCCTGGTGTCACACACATTTAATACACATGCATCAGTTCTACCCTCGCCACAAATAGCAAAATGAATGCTCGACCCTTACATGCTCTTTCATGGTCAGCGCACCAGCTAAATGTATTAAACGCACAATCCATCCTTCTTCGCACCTCCTGCAGCTCGTTGTAGCCTCTGTGCGTACAGGTATGTGAGAACAGGTATGTCGGTGTGCATGTGAATGAATGAAACTGCGTGTGCGCCCGTGTAGCGTGCACACGTGTCAGCGGATGTGCGAATTTGGCAAGTTGCACGAGTGTGTGTGTCTACTTTGGTCTGTTTGTGTGTGCACATGAGTCACTGAGTATTGGTGTGTGTGTGTGTGTGTGTGTGTGTGTGTGTGTGTGTGTGTGTGTGTGTGTGTGTGTGTGTGAGAGAGAGAGAGAGAGAGTCATTCCTGTTTAGGACGGTTCAAAGCAGGGAGCCCCCAGTGCTACTCGTCCTGTCAGCTCTGATTTCCATCACTGAGGAACTCTCCTCTCCTCTCCTCTCCTCTCCTCTCCTCACCTCTTCCCCTCTGGTCATTCCCGAGTCCTTTCCTCCTCCTTCCACTGTTGTTGATGTCCTCAGAGTGTTTTCCCTTCCGCCCTGCGTCCGTGTTTCCCCCCCATCACCCTAATTGGTTCAAGCGTAGGCGGAAACAGAGAGAGGGATGGGATGGGAGATGCAAATGGCCTGAGGTGGGTGCGTGGGTGGCTGGATGGGGAGGTTCCTGCACTCAAAGTTCCTGCTT
Organism: Chelmon rostratus; assembly: GCF_017976325.1. Classification (NCBI taxonomy): domain Eukaryota; kingdom Metazoa; phylum Chordata; class Actinopteri; order Chaetodontiformes; family Chaetodontidae; genus Chelmon; species Chelmon rostratus. Next base: position 26,263,063 of record NC_055663.1, read on the forward strand.
CCATTGGTGACCTTCTTGTCCTTAATTTAGGGCCATCTCCTCTCATCACTCATGCAATCTTTTCCTTTTGCATTTTATTTTGAGCTCAGTGGCACTGAACTTAAAGTTGCACTGTTGCGCATGTGTTTTTATGTGTTTAAATATCCTCATTCAGTTGAGACATTGGTTTTCCAAGCAGCATCCTGAAACAAACCAGCCAATAATATGAAGAATCTGGTGTCTGTAGTCATGTCAAAGTGCGCACATATTACAATTCTGCATGGTTTTTGACTTCAGGAAGCTTGCACAGACAGGACAGTGATGTCAATAATGACATAATGACACTGATGTGGCATCAGCTGTGCCTTTGTCCCCTTCCTCCCTTTCTCTCTCGCCGTGCATTAGCCATTAAGCTCTGCAGTGAGCTAGCGGCACTTGCAGGGCTCAGTGCTTCTGAATGGACTGTTAGCAGCAAACACTACATCATTACAGAGCTGACAGAGGCCTAAGGTGCTGACCTCACTCTCCACTGACATTACAGGGCTTTGATAGACACACCAGTCGCCATAAAGTGACGTATCTCATCCGTGCCAACAGCCATAGCTACTCTCTGCGTGTCCTTGAACACTGAATCTTTTCACAACCGCTCCTTGGAATCTCTCCTGAATAACAGCTCACTCCACAAGCATAAACATCACATTTTATATTTTTTATGGTAGTAACGTGACACTATTTAGTTTTTTCCAGACACAAGTTATGTTTCATTCAAGCCTCTGTGACACTGGTCCCAAATTTGGTTTCATGGAGCCCTGGAGTTCATTGAGGGGCCTCCAGATTGCATCTAAACAAAATGAGGTTTGTTTTAATGAAAGGCCTCACAGAGCTAATACTTAATTATCTAAATCTCACTTAATTTACGGAGTGTGGGGAGCAGAAAGTCTGAGACTGAATAGCATCAAATGTAATTTAACTGATGTTTATTTGTGGAAGTCATTGTTGTGCTTTCATAAACTCAAATTTGTCTGAAAAACAATTTCAGAAATTAGTTGAACTGTGAAAAACAGACTGAAATATATTTTTTGGTGGTAGTCTGAGCAAGTGCACCTTTCTTGAATTGTGCTACCGGGCGTCTCTGAATATGTAGTCCAGTCTCTCGGCTGTCTCTTCTCTAGTTGAGAGGCAGCAGAGAGTAGCATCGACATGGAGAGTGTCAAACCCATTGCACTGAACAGATATCAAGTCAGCTGTAAAACACATGAAGAATGGCAAGCGTGAAATGAGGTGAGGAAAAACAGCACAGCGTTGCAACACTGTGTATGTGTGTGTGAGTGTGTTATAAGGACTGAAACGTCCACAATGAACATAAGAATCCACCAAAGGAGAGCAGGTTGCTAGTTGTAACTTTTACATTGAGCAGGTTTGAAGTGACACTTGGAAGAGAGGCTGTTTGAGTTAGTTCAGTTTGAAACACATGAATAGAAAAGTTAGAAATCAGATTAAAGTTATGTATCCAAAAAAGTTGTGATGCTGTCTTAAACATAAATAAAACAGACTGCGATAGCCTGCTAAACCTGTTTGACATGTGCTCAATTGAAAACAGTACAAAGACAATATATTTAATGTTTGGCCTCATCAGCTTCATTGATTTTTGTAAATATCTGCTTATTCTGAATGTGATGCCGCAACACATGTTAAAGAAGCTGGGACTAAAGACTGGGAAAGTTGTGGAACGCTCCAAAAACACCTGATTTTGTAAAGGATATTCCTGCATGGACTCAGGAACACACCTTTTTTGGAATGGGGTTTGTAGATAATTAAGGTTAGCTGTATGGTGTTGAGGAAGGTTTTTAATAATGCTTCTGATAAACAGTCCTCAAAGCTTTATCGGTGCAAATGCGTGTGTGTGCATGCATGTGTGCTTTTAAGAGGTGATTAGATAGCAGAAGGTTAGATTTGGTTACTTGCGCCATCTCTCGTGTCCCTGCAGACGTTAGCTGTGACGCCAGTTTGACCAGACAAGGTGTCCTCTACCGACAGTCCTCCTGTCACAGACCTTTGTGTGTGTGTGTGTGTGTGTGTGTGTGTGTGCGTGTGTGCGTGTGTGCGTGTGTGCGTGTGTGCGTGTGTGCGTGTGTGCGTGCGTGCGTGCGTGCGTGCGTGCGTGTGTGTGTGTGTTTGTGTGAATGAATGTATAATCTTTATCATGTGTAAGTGTGTGGAGCATTATGCTGTCTTTTTTATTGACTCTATTCAGATGCATCCATGAATGCAAAAGGCCACGCATGTTTGTGTAATTGCAGTGTGTACTTGTCTACATTTACACAGATGACCCCCCCACTCCTCTCTGGCTTCCTGTGCAGGGGAAGTACAGGATATTGGATGGCCCGGAGGTTTGGATACCAGATTTAAGTGCTGTAGAGGAGAACACGAGTGACAAGACACGACGGAAACGAGCTAAAGATAGTAACAGCTCAGAGGGGGAGGGGGGGTTCACTTTCCATCAGGACAAGGCTCCCAGAGGCTGCATAACACCCTCACACTCACACACACATGCCCACACGCAAACATACACTGCTAAACTCTGGCGAACACGCTTGTGCACGCTGAGTGAAAGCCATTCAAACACATTCATTCATACTGTGTCCTGTCATACACTGTTAGAATCAAACTGGCTGTTACTCACGTGCAGAACATGTGAAAGGCAAATGTAATGGGACTGGACTTGCTTGAGTGATTATTTGGATAACAACACTGAATTTAATTACATCATGTAATGTGAAAGGATCAGTCGCAGTGCTGGACACTACGGTGGCCGAGAGCGAGGTCAATGCACTGCAACTTCAAGAAACGTGCGAATAGAGAAACGCACAGACGCCAACGCCTCCGTTTCCAAAGGACACAGAAAAAGTGGTGAACCCATGATTTGTGACTTTTGGAGTTATTGATTTGTTTCGTTTATCTGAACATCGTGATGACACGATTCAGATATTGCAGATATCTGCTGTTAACTTAGCGTCAGGCTTTTGTTTATTATTAGCCTGCCAATTTAAGTAATCTGGCGAATTACGCACAGTCCATTATGAAACATTGGTCTAACGTTATGTTGAATAGCTAATAAATGAAAAAAACATACTGACAACAAGTGTTTCTCAGCTGGTTCATCACTTTTTTGTGGCCCTTGGAAACAGATCTGTTGTTGCCTGTGATACTTGCAGCAGGAGTCTGTATTTGGTTGCATTGTGTGTATTTGCAGCGTGTCTGTCTGTTTGGTTGCATCGTGTGTATTTGCAGCCCATGTGTTGAATTGTCGAGGATTTTTTTAAGTTGCAGTGAGTTGAGCATCCAGTTGGATGCTCATGTTGCTCTATCTCTGCTGGATGCGTTGATTGTTTTTCGCATAAAGTACAGTGTATCTAGCGTGTAGCTTTCTCCTTCTAATGGGCAGAAAACGCTTAGTGCCTGGTGCACAGTAGAGGATTTTCATTTCTTAACTGATTTTAAAAATGTGAGAGACCACGGACATTGCAACTGAGGCAGGACAGCACACTTGGTGTTTGTAATGAACTATTTCAAAGTGGCAATTCCACGGCCTTGGGATCTCACAGTTTGTCTCAAGTTTGCACGATCAATCGTGACTTCAGACAAAAAAAATGTCATGGCTTAGAATACTGAATCAACATTGCTCCAACATTGCTCCAACATTTTGCAGTGCGAACTGTAGGTGAGTAACAACAACATCGGGTTGGTGACACTTCCAGGCCAGCTCGCTCTCATTGGCTACTGCAGGCAGCTCAATATTCCAGTGCTGTTTCTTTCACACTACAGGATTCAAGATGCAAAATCAGGGAGACTCTAATCCAGTTGGTAACACTAAGATCATGTCTGTAAGCCCCTCTCACTACATGATCACTTTGCAGATAATCTGTTCAGACCAGCCTCGAATTGGGAACACCCCTGCGATTGTCGGGAGGGGGAAATCCAACACAAAATCTGCCCAATTATTCTATGTGTGGGGCCAGTGTAATGCAGCTGTAAGGATTTGATAACACCTTGTGTAACCGGAATATTACACAACGCCTCCTGACCAGTCGATCGCCTCAGTGACAGCGGAGTCAAAGCGGAAACCCGTTCCGGGAAACCACGCTCATCCCATATCGCTCTGTTTTGCGGCGAGACTCCCTGTGGCGCCTCCAGTCTCTTGGTGCTGGCATGCAAGTGTTCAAAAACTTGATCTTCCTCATCAAAAATACAAGAAGAGGGCAAGCCTTATTACTAATTCAAGAGGATTCTCTCTTCGGATTCCCATCCGTCCTTCCCCTCCTCACCTCTCTCACCTTTCCTGTCTCTCCTCTTGTAACTCTTGTCTTTCATCTCAACCTTTTACATCACTCACTTATAGAAAGCAGTTACCTGAATGCCACGCTGTTTCTCTGCTCATTAGGAGAGCCAAAATGATTGGTTGATTAGTCAATTGACTAATTAATCATCATTCTATTAACAGTTCAAGTCATTTGTTATGCGAAAGTGCGAAACATTTTCTGGTTCCAGCTTCTCAAACATGCATTTTTGCTTCTTTTCTGTTTTATATAATTGTAAATATACTGTTGGATTTTTTTAATGGTGGTCAAATTTCATCTTGGACTCAGGAATTAAGAAAAAAACTTTTTTTTTCTGATATATTAAAGACTGAATTATTTGTAAGTAAGTAATTTAGAAATGAATCAGTAGTGAAATTAGTAATTGTCCCTACTCTGAAACAAACCTAAAGACTAAAATAAGTACTGTATTTTACAGTGTTCAAGGACATCCCTGAAGACCTTGTCCTTTGTTCTGAATGTGTAGAATATTTAGAACAAAGTAAGGACACGTGGAGGCATGTGACTGGATGACGGTCTGGTATTGGGATCTGGATCTGTTTTAAGGGGAAAGCTTTTTAAAGTGAAATACCAACATGAACAAAATAAGGCTTTGACTCCAAATGTCAGCATCAATAAATTACTGATTTATATCCAGTCCTACTAAAATACTTCAGGGGTGATTTGGCGCAAAATTCATTCCTTCTGTCATAAAGTTGTTTAGTTTACCACAGTTTTTTTCCTCACTGACGCATAGTGATTATTTCTGAGCTGTGTGCCTCCGTGCCCGTTACTCTAAGGGCTTCCCTCCTTCCATGTCACCTCCACCATCCTTCCACATCCGACCAACCCTCTGAATGTGCTCTCTCAAGGGTACAGCTTGTATCCTCAGGGGCCTCAACTGGGAACATGCTGACAGTCGGCCGGGTAGGAGGCTAAAAATAGCCGCGTGGGTCTATTACAGGTAGCAGGGACACCTGAAAGGCAAATAATGATGTGTTGTGTTTTCTTCCCTGCTTGCTGTTATTCCTGCCTGGAGGAATGGGTGGAGGCTGGAATGAGAGATGAAAATAAAACTTTGATTCGATAAAAATAAAGAACAGACACAAGATTTGATTATGTTGTTGTCATCTTGCCTGTAAGACCATGGCAAAAAGAGCACAAAGTATTGTTATATGTTTTTATTGTCTTGTAAGATTAATATGCTGCTTTATAAGCAAACTAAAATGACCATCCGTCATCAGTGTGACTGCGCCCGTCAAACTACATCCTCTGAAAGTGCTTGTTTTTTCCACTGACAGGCTCAGATTATTCCCAGTGTCTGACATTGTGGTGGAAAGGATCCCTGCAGAAATAGACCTTGTTGTCAATGAGTAAGATCTGTTTTGTTTAACCAGAAGAACAGCTGTCATATTGCTCTTCTCAAAGCCACCAGACTCCATTGACAGAAATAGTAATTTTACCTTGCAGCTCATCAGAAAAAACATCTCATTCTAACTCAAATGAAACAAAATAAAATCACCAAAACCGTCTTGGTTAGGCTTCCCACTGTTCCAACAATCACAAACTCTCGTTTGGCCGAGATAAACCCTTGAGTCACAGGTTTAAAAGAGAAAATCTTCTGGTTGTACACACCGTTTCTCCCGGCTGTCTATTGCCCAAACTTCCTACCACAGCTATCTCGGGTGTTTCGTATCAACCTTCGTATTAGATAAATGGACGTGTTTTGCACAATATGGACACGGTTGCACCTCTGCTAGATTCATCTGGTTCCCAGGCTAACCTTTCATATCTATACAACCAATGTGTTCATAATTAAATTACTTACAAGAGCACAAAGTTCTTTATAGATGTCGTCTCTTAATTTTGATGCATTTAACTTTAAAATGGACAAAACATTTCACCTGGAGGAGCATGTCCACCCACCATCGTCTGGTTTGGGAAACACTGATGATTTGAATCGAGGTGCCCTCTTCTGTTAAAAATCACCCTTCTAATGTTGACTTTGGCTTTGCTGACTACCACCCCTTCAAGTGTGCCAAAAAAGTAGGCATCTTGCGTCATGTTCTGGGATTTCTGTGTTTGCCATTAGGGCAGCATGAAACTAAAAGATGCTTTGCATTCCTGCTGTTCTCTCCTGTTAGCAGAACACTTGATTTGCATCTCTGATTGCTGTGTTCGCACCCCAGCATCACAGTCCAAGCTGCCATTTATGGCTGTTTTCCACTGTATGTTTGTTGGAGAATATATTTCAGAGTGGACATCAAGGTCACGTTATTGTATTAACTGTGTTTAGGTTTGTCAAACTGTGGTGGACAACAGCAGCTACAGCGATGTGAAGTAACCTCTAGTGTGTATGTGTGTGGAAATAACAGGCTACCTTAATATCTGGCAGTGTTGCTGCTGATGCTATTTTCTCCCTGAGTGGAGGCAGAGAGGATGTGGCCCGGTGAACCGCGTAGGCAGATCAGACGCCTCATGGCTCTGTTGGCGGCCAGGCTTATTTCTGTACAGCTCATCCAGGCTCGCTGAAAAACAAGTTATTGATTTTCAGTTTATTTTCTGTTTGTTTTGTTTGTCCACCCATTGAGAGGCATCTACCCGCAGACCTTGAGTGATTGGCTGAAGGTTAGCCAAAACAGAACTATACTTTCAGTGGACTTTCAGTACATGTAGGATTTTAATGTCATTTTTTTCTGACTGTTGGGTTGACAACAATTGTTTCTGTGCCATCTGTTTGCTGTAGGTAGTAGCACTGGCTCCTTTTTCTCTTAATCCATGCTCTTCTGTAGATTAAATTGTCAGGGCTAGGTATATGAAACCCTTAAATCCATATTTCAGTCAGACTAACAGTATCTGCACATTTGCCTTCGTTGCACACATGTGTCAGTCTGTCTGTGTAAATCCTCATTCAGCCATACGTGTGTCTGTGAAGGGAGGATTACTTGGAAAGGGCTAGGAAAACAAATCCATTTCCTATGAGTTGAGAAAGCCACGGGTCACGGTTTCTCTCCGGAGGTGCACTTGTAACCCAACACTGCCTCAGTTCCAGGTTAAAACCCACCTCCTCTCGCTGCTACCCCCCTCCTGTTAAGCTCATAGTCCACCTGTTAGGAAGTCATTCATCTCTCTGTTCCCCAGAGAGGGATAACTGGATCCCCCACCTCTGACCACAGCTGCACTGATGGATGGCTTTAATGGTCTTTTATTTTTTTTTGTATCCACTCTCTTCCTCTTTCTTTTCCAAATCTAATCCACTCTCTTCATATCTCTTTACTCTATCTCCTCATGACTTACCTTTTAACTTCGTTTTCTCTTTTGTGTTTATCTTCCATTTCCGCTTCACGTATGCCGCCTTACAATGGGACATGCTTCTAGTGCAGCAATAAATCGGATGTAGCTCAGGGACGATCTCTGACATCGGCTAATCATCAACCTCTCCTACAGTCTTAAGTCCTCTCCATGCATGTATTTCCATTTTTCTTACTGCTACCTAATCACAAAAAGTCAAAGGGTAGGTATTCTGAGAGCAGCCACAATAAAAAGTCACCTCATAAAGAAGTGCTGCACTCAGGCGTGCTCTGAAAATAGTCTAGAGACTACAGAATGAACCAATGTTGGGAAGAAAATGACAATGACTGAACTAGAGTGTAATTCTCTGAGAGGAATCAGAGTCTGGAGAGGACAAGGGTTGTGATTTAGTGGGATGGTTTGATTTTATGGTGCTATTTAAAGGAACAGGGTTTCATTGCAGTAAAACCTCCAGGACTCCAGAAAGGCCTTCCAGAATCTGGAACCTCGTTACAAACCTGCTAAATCCTCATTCAGTTCAGTGAGACCACTGCATTGGCACGATTATCCAGCAGTGAAGATTATCCCAACTTGACTTCAACATCTGGCTGCACACAGCGTTGGCCAGTCAGATACATGCAAGCACACTTTCCTGGGTAGACTTTACAGTTGGTCATGGCCGCAGCCTTACATTAACCAGCTACCCATGCTCATCTAATTGACCCTCTTATTTAAACCCTTGAATATATAGCATATAGGTCAGCTTATGTATCATTGTTCTTAAATGAAATTGTTGAGGATTTTAATACAGGAGCCACTGTGCACACAGCTTAGGACTGTTTGGCTCTTTGTTTTGGACTTTCCTGATACCTTTTTGATCTTTTGAGAAGGTCTTTTTGTAATCAGACTTGGTCAACAAAAGAAATGCAGATTTTATGCCAAAATCTGTGATCATGGTCTCCATACAAAATTTCATATTGTTAGATTCAGAGGACTAATTGCTTTGTGTTGCATTATTATTATTTTTCGTTTGATTGTTTGTCAAGGTTCAGATGTAGTGTTCTTGTTGAAAGACGCTTAAGTGGTTTGTGGTGGCCGTGGGCCCGGTATGTGTGGGAACATGGGAAAGGTTAGGTCTCTAGCATAGTCTGAGAGGGGGATCAGGGCTAGCCTTGAGCTTGCATTGTCTTACAGGGGACAATTAGCAATTAGCAGTGGGGTTATTCTGAATGGCAAATGAGTTTCCCACAGGTACTTTGCAGTCCTTTTGGTATTAGCGTAAGTGCTAAAGCTGATTTGTAGGCATTTGTGCGGCAATGCAGCTAAATCTAATCTCCCTTATGGACACCCTCCTGTTTTGGCAATTTCCTATGAGAGCCACTGGCTTTGAAATGGTATGTTTAATACTTGTGTGAAGATGTGACTGGCGTTATTGCATTTTGTTCTCATTCTTTATTGCCTGTGCTTATTGCGGGCACGTCTGATGTTTTTCTGCTCTCTTTTTTTGTGCTTTAATGCTCTACCTTTCATGTGATTATCTGCAGCAGATGCAGTTTAAACTGCAGGATTTTCCATGACACTTTCAATCACCACGTCTGCTGTTTGTCCATCTTCTCTGTCACCCTTTCACTCCCTCTGAGTTGTTTACCTGTCCACTAATCTCCAGGTTGGCTTTCTCAGAGATAAAAGGATATGAGTCATGCTTAATGTTGGATATGTGTCAAGATTACATGAAAAGATTAACCTCCTGCTGTCCTACATACACCTAAACCCTCCATATGGCAACATATTTCATCCTTGAATAGAAGTTGTGATGAAATTGTCAAATGTTTTTAAGATCATGTGCTTCTTAATGTTATGCTTTTACTTTACTTTTTTCTCTGGTGTTTCTCTGTATCCTGCATCCATTCTTCTACTCATGTTTATTGCTCCTGGTCCTGACAGTTATTTGAGTATTAACTCTCTGTCTTGCTGCACAGCGTTATGTAACTGCCATTCTAAAGAGCAGTACAACTTGTGAATGGTCTGTATTGTGGCTGGCTGCTTGTTACTTAAGTTACTACAGTTCAGGCATGGATGTGATATTGCTGGTGAAAATGTTAAACATTAATGAAATATGCTTTTAATTGACAGTTCTCAGTTTGCAGTTTTCACTTTGAGGAATGATTGCACCCATTTGGGTGATATTTAATTCACTAGAAATAGAAGGGCATCATTACAAGGGTTGGCTGTTGAGATGCTTGATCTGAATTAATAATGGTTAAAATTTTATAAGAACCAGTACTTATTAAGAAATGTTTTTTTTTTTGGACAGAGTCAAGTTATGTTAGCACGTCCAGCTTATGTGAAAACAAGTATAAAACACCCACCATTCATCTTGAGCCAGTCAAGATGGAGAATATTAATGTTCATATAACCAAAAGCTCAAATTCCCTTTTAATTTGTGACAAAATATTGTTCGTGGCTGTTTGAATCTGCTTGAAATAAAGGTGTTTTTTGATTTGAACACATGGTGGGTTCTCTATTCTGACCAAAAAAATCACTTTTTATGCATCTTTATAGAAATAATATAAAACTTAAGAGATTAATAAAGCAGTGCTCGTCGATGTGTATCTGATATCATTAAATGATTTCTCACATCATACATCATTGACATTAAAGTGCTCTACGAATAAGCTGTGACATCATCCTGTTATAGAAATAAACTTTAGAAATGGAGCAAGCTCAGCAAAAATGGGCTCACTCTGACCCACTGCAGTTCTCTTTGTGAGTACGTCCACATGCCACCTTTGTGCTGCAAGTCCCCTTGTGACCGGCTATATTTGAACACTTAAGAGAGCCTAATGAAAGGAAGTCACCCATTTATTTCCCTCTCTTCAGTTAGTTATTCTTAGAAAGTCCCTTTGCTGCTCTCATGAATCAGTTGCGCCACTTCAAAGGCCTCGGTCTGAACTGACAGCCGTGAGCCTTGTCAAGAAACATCCAGTAATCTTGTTTCACACAACAGGAGCTGTGTTTGGACTGGCTCATGTGAGGCCAACTGACAACAGGTCTGGGCAACAAGTGACACATTGATATCCCTGAATTTGGTATGTACCTATTAGATTAGGTGTCAGGAATCCAGTAACTGTGAATTTTCCCCTTTAATTCATAAGGTGTCATATTGTATTTAATGTATGTCAAAGTGTGTTGACTACTTCACCAGATTGTCTGTGAAGAGCAGCATGTGACAGACATTGACGTCCTATTTTAGGGGTAGTGCAATTGCTCCAGGTGCTCTAGGCAGAGCAACTTTTTTTGCACTACTCCATTAGTAATGTTAACATTTGCTAATATCCATTACATCTATGCAGCTATCTTTTGCAATATTGCATATTTTTTGCTACTTATTCTTGCTGTCTGTAGCAACTAAATTTCCCCGGCGTGGTATCAATAATTATCTTATCTAAAATAGGGGTGGGCGATATGACCTAAAAATTTATATCACAGTATTTTTTCTGTTTTTTTTTTTTTTTACAATGGTGGTATTATATCACTGTCTCACAGAAATAAAAAGGATACTCCACACAAAATGATTCTACCTCTTTTCACCCCATTAACAATGTAAGGCAGCACATCATAGGACAGAAAAAAAAACAGATGTGTTTACTGGCTCCAAATAAGAATGAAAATGAGGTTAAGGCCTACATGTGCTTTGGAAGGAGTAACTAGTCCCATAATGTAGGTTAGTTATTAAATGTAATGTGATTCATTCCCAGAGTTTGACAAATGGTGGAATTAGGCAACAGCATTTATTTGGTGGAAAACCCAAAAGTATATTGTGCAAGTACAATAGTCAGTGTATGACGAGGCAGCAAGTACATATACATACACCAACAGACACCAGTGTTGGGAAAGCTGCTTGGGAGGTTTAGTGAGCTACGATACCAGTTAAATGAAACTTCACTGCACCAAAGCTCCTCCCCAGAGGAATGTTTAGCTCAGCTACATTTTAATTTTTAAAAATTGTATTTTTTAAACAGCCAGGCAAAAAATGTTAAGTACAACTGCTCATTAAAAAAACAAGCTGTGGTCTGTGCTGTCACTGCTCCAAAACCAATTTGGCAACCAAAACAAACAAACAAACAAACAAACAAACAAACGTCCTCCATATAATAACAAAAAGCTGGCGTCCAGATTACATGTGTGTTCATCTCAAAATTTCATCGATGCTACTAGCCACATTAATGGCGGGATGTGCTAACGTGACATAAACATGTCAAAACTTACAGGTTATAGGTTTGAAATAGTTATCGATCCATCCTTGAGCTTCAGCTTTTAAGTGAATCCTGTTTTGTATTGGCCCTCAAGGTTCCCCGAAGTAAAATAATTAGTGTACACATAACATTAGAGCTGTTACCCTAAGAGTTTCCAAAGTTGTTGTGGGGACGTTTCTTTTAAGTTACTTCGCTTTCTCGGATGGTAAGAGTATATGAAGTCTTTTGTTCTTGTAGGCAACGACTGAGAAATTAGCATATGTTGCTCGTACAGACGTTGGTGTTATAGGGAGGAAAATAGTAGTAAGTGGGTGTATCAATAGTACTAAGAGTACGTGCTTGGCCCTCGGCCACAGTAAAGCACATTGCATTTGATACCTGCACGTTTTTCACAAACATTTCTCGCGCATTCCAGTTGTAGGCCTGTATTCAAGTGAAATTAGCTGGTAGGAATACTGAATGCTCAAGCAAGTGACCTTCCGGCTACAGTATGGTTTCCCAAACCAGTAATCTGTACTGTTGCCGCTCCCACAGTGCACAGTTCATTTATTCTTTGTTTCCTCTCTTCGTCCTTGTTGCTCTCTTGACACCGCTCTCCTTCCAAAATTACTGTCTGTGGTCCGAAGCAGTAGAACTTTGCTGCCTTGATGAGAAACCACATTTCCTCTGTTCCTACCACTTACTGTAAAGTACAATAGCCTTGGTGTTTTGAAGTGCCCAGGAGGAAACCCTCGACAGTCTGTTGATCCACCTGTTTCAGGACAGAGTGGGCTCGAAGGTTCGGCTTGTTTGACATCTACGCCTGGCCTTTGTGGAGGTGGTACATTGAAAATGACAAGAAGGCCTTCACTGTTTGAAATGTTTTCCTTGTATCTCAAATTTTTCCTCTGGTTGGGCCAGTAGGACCTCCCCTGTCTCTGGAGCCTTTCCCCTCCTCTGCAAAGTCTTCTTTAAAGCTGTAGTATGCATTTCTTAAAATAACAAATGAATTCAATATATCAACAGAAAAACACCAACGTGCCTGAATAAGGCTGGATTTTTTTTCTTTTTTCAGGCACATTATTTTCACATATCTTCTCACTTCTTGATGTTTCCCAGGCTGACCTTGTTTTACCTTCTTTAGGGACTAGATGCAGAACCGAGGTAAAACTTCAGCATGTGAGTGTATGTACGCGTATGTAGTTAAACATCCCTACACCCACTGATAGTTTGCATCCCTGTGTGTCGAGTGGGCCAATCAAACATGTCCAGCCAAGGACCTGATGATTGTGTAGCCTATTTAATCAATATTATTCATTAAAGTTAAAAAAATGTGTGAATGTAAATGGGCTCTCTAGTCTGATTGATGCGTTTGGGCCAGATGTAGTCCTAAAGTGTCAGCTGTGCACATTTTGGTAAAATTCAAAGTCAGGTATCGTGCTGTATACACATTTTTAATTATTTTCTTTTTAACTTTAATGTGTTTGAAACACATTGTTCCTACTCTACAGGTATTTTTTGACTCTCTAGTTCTATTAGCAATTTTGCCTACAAATAATGTCATTTTGCCAAAGATGAGATTTGCAGAAAACCAGGCGCCGTCTTGTCCAGGGCTTGCAGGCAGAAATGAATGAGATATTTTAGCAATACGCGCAGAGTCTGATGTAACCACCCCTTAGCGCTATTTAGACGCAGCGCCTACATAGAAACCTGGCTTTGATGTTAGAGAAGGTGGATGAGCGCAGGAATGTCACAGGGGTTACCAATAAAAACACCTCCTCTGCCCGCTAATCTGATCATGTCTCCAGAAATTCAAAAAGTAGATTCTTCTTCCTCAGAAGCAGCCTCCCCCACCACCCACTTCCAGCTCTGCTCGGCTCTGCGCTCACCTGAACAATCATCTACATAACTTTTACACTGCCTCTACTTTTGACAGATTACTGCATAACTTTTGCTTCATGGTAAGTTTTTTGTTTTGCCAGTGCCCGAGTCCCGGTCTGGATGGTGACAATGTTCTGCTTAGAGAAATGGGACGGACATGGCTTTTGCCAAATGGATTAATCAGCTTTGGTCACAACACTAAATTGATAATCTCTTTGTTTTTGGCAATGTTGTAAAGCTCGTAGTATGCAGGCTTACACGTTCACAGACAGGACTTACAGACAAATCCTGAAATGTTGTTAGTCATCTCAGACGTTCTACGAAAATGATTTTAGGTCACGTTATGTCCGATTTGTCACAAATGTAGTACCCATTCCATTAACGTATTAGCATAACTCTGAAAAACAACAGCATCATATTTGTATTTTCGTTGCCTGTGGTCAAGTTTCACAAACACACACACCGCACCACTCTGCATGGTACTTCCTGTTCTCAGGAAATCTGTCATGGTCCTGATGCATCCCATTGTTTGATCTGTGAGGTTTCAGCAGCGGACGTCAGCCTAATTTAGCTCCTCCAGCCGACGATATAATGGTACATGTGCCACCTCTTTTTTAAGATGACACTGTGTTTGAAAAAGGACTCCCAGGTTGTATTTCCAGAGTCTATCTGACAGCCTGCCCGCAACATGATAATGTTACTGTCACATGTTCTATATGTCTCCTCTCAAAGCATCAGAAAAGGCAAGAACACGAGCAAAACACTTATTTTTTGTGTCACCAGTGTGAACCAGTAATGACAGATGAGGAAATGACACCTTATTTGCTGCATTTTGACGTTTTTAATCTTAGACGATGCTGAAATTAGAGAACTGCTCTCCCTCCACACCAAGGATGAGGTGACAAGATGGCTAAGTGGCATGTCGCAGTAAACAAGTTCCCGTGTTGCCAAAGCTCACATGTCAAATGTCAAAAATCATATGAGCATGGGGGCTCCATCCGCAGTGGGAGACAACATAGAGCGTGTAACGTTTGTGAAAGCCAAAAAAACTCCACTATAAAAAGTAGTTTTTCTTGTGCAGGGGAATACGACTTCAGGTGCGTTGTGCAGAACGTGTGTTACAGAATGTTAACATGCCACCACTCTGAGGCATGATGACCATTTTGAGCATTCGCACAAAGTTATTTCTAAAATGAATACATACATATGAAAATATGCACACGGACACATCAGTCTTTTCGTTGTTTGTGTCTCTCATAGAGAGCTGAGAGGCAGCTCGGTGCTACAGGACCCATGAAGACCGGCCACAAAGCCCACCTGTGGCTGCCAGGGCCTGGGGTAGCTCTCTGCTCCCTCCTGCCTGTACGGTGAAGGGCAAAGGCACAGCATGATCTCTAACCCCCCACAGCTCCAGCTGCCAGTCAAGCAGCCCAGTAAACCCCCACCTCACTTCCAGTATTCCCTCCTGGTGATGCTACTCAGTGTTGGCAGCGCTAGCTGCTTCCTCTTTGAGGGCCTCTCTAGCTCAATCAGCTGGCCTTTCTTTTCATTCATTTAGCCACCTGCTAACAGTGTTTCCTGCAGGTTGGCATTTTGGAAGGGGCTGGAGAGTGTTAGAGTCTGTGGATCGTTGTTGACATTTCAGTTAGCAAGCCCAATAATGTCATTTTCAGCCACAACGGATGAAGAAAGCTTTCACTCTGAGCTCGAGTGAGGGACTTTTACATTTAAATGGACGTTCGTCAACCAGCAGTAGTTGATTTACCAGAGCTGTCGTCAGCAACAGAGTAGGTGGAGGTGTGGTGGAGCCTATGCCGTCATAAGCGCATAGACAGTGTTTGTTAATTTAAACACAAGATACTTGTGCTCAAAAAGAGGATTCATTCTCAGTGAAGAACCTTGGAGCTCTAATCTGCCTCTATACCTGCCAAAGAGCAGTGATTCCTAACACGTCTCTGGGGGTCATCAGGTGGAAACCTCCCTTCAACAGTGTTTCGCCTACTTAGTCCCACTACACCTCCAGGAGGTTAGGCAGTGAACTCCGGCGTCCCAGAGTCACCCCCCCTAGTGCCAGTTCACACTGCTCCTACACAATCCAAACAGCACCGCCACGTTCAACTGACCCAGAGATGCTCCAGGTAGTGGCCAGTACCGATGCTACCATTTAACTATTGCTAATGCTAATGCTAACCGCTAGGAAGAACAGAAGAAGACAATGCAGTTCCGATGCTACCATTTAGCTAATGTTACGTGCTAACCGCTACCTGCTAAGAGGAACAGAAGAAGACAATAAAGCTAGATTCACCTATACTGTTAATGTTAATTGCTAGCTACCAATACTAACTGCTAAGATACTATCATACTCTCACCGCTTTAGCTATTGTTAGCTGCTACAATGCTACCACAGGCCTAGATGCCACATGTAACTGCCGATTGCCACACTACCATCATCTACCCCTGCCTCTCACCAACTGCACCAAGAAAAAGTGGGGTGGGAATACAAACCATGGTTCGGGTAGGGGATAGAAAATAAAGAGGTAGAGTCAAAAGATGAAAGTAGGGATTGGATACAGACCCTTGTTCGGGTAGGGGGTGGAAAATTTAGAAGGTGCTGAAGGTGGAGGCCTAAACCACAGACTAGATTTAACAGCCTCTTCTAACATTTCCTTCAAGAAGCAGCAAACCCTACCATTTCCTTCAAAAAGCAAACAGAGCAGGAAAACAAACCCTAACATTTCCTTCAAGAAGCAAACAAAACAGGAAAACAACCAAAAAGATCAAAAAACAAGCCGACTCTGTGTCTTACCACGCAAACTCACCTGAACAGGCCGCATGGTCCCAAAGAGAGACTCTAGCTGGCCACACCCCTACCTTATCTAAACTTCCTGGTTCTCTTCCTATTGGCAGAGCGAGAAGATGGGGCGGGGAAAGCAGAGCAGAGGAGAGGTGTCTTGTTCAGACTTTAACCTCTTTAACGTTCGTCAACCAGCAGTAGTTGATTTACCAGAGCTGTCGTCAGCAACAGAGTAGGTGGAGGTGTGGTGGAGCCTATGCCGTCATAAGCGCATAGACAGTGTTTGTAAAATTACTCTCACTGGTAAAAGGGGGAGACAAAAGTTCTGCACTGCAGGTTTAATTGCCGTAACATTAACTATTGCACGCTCATCTAGTGCTGCTTCTGCTTTAGGGAAGCAGCTTGTGGTCGTTGACTCAATATTTTCCGTTCACCATACTATTAGTAAACGTAAACATCTTGTTTTAAGTAAGATGGAAGTCTTGGCCGCTCGCACTGTGACCTGAAATCTCTGCCATTCGGTGTGGACGAAAAGATGAGCTTTTAATTTTCCTAAAAAAAAAAAAAAAAAATGAGGCAAACATCTTTGGCAAGCGCGGCTGATAAAATAATATTGTGCAGAATAACAGAAAAAAGAGGCTTGATGAACAGATAACTACATTAGAGGAATGCTGTAGCAGCAGGTGGGGTCGATTAAAAAACCTTAAAACCCTTCGGAAAGCCGTTGTCCATGAACAGGTTGCCCCACCTTAATGGGAAATATGTCCGTGGAAAGGCTGTCTGTTATTCTTGAAAGCTGTCATTATGACCATGAAGAGCCCTGCTGGTGCACCTGGCTCACTCTCACCTCTATATTTTGGCTGATTTGTTCTATGTATCTGCTTTTTTTCTTGATAAATCGTTTTTTTTAATGTGCTCATGCTCCCTCAATCTAACTGGTACAACACCTATATGTGCTTTTGCCATTTCAGTAGTTTCAGTTCTCTCATTGTATCTGCACAATATTCACACTTGAGTGAGGTCAACGAACCTTGAAATTTCTTGCCTTGCATTAAGCCTCCTGCTGCATTATTTCATTGCCATGGATTTTGTTTTTAGCCAGCATGTGTATGTGTGGGTGGGAATGTCCATTAAAATGTGAATAATGTGGGTAAATCTTACTAAGGGGCTTTAAAATGGGCTAATCCCATGCAAAGCCACAATGACGCTCATTCACTTCCTCGCTGTGAAAGGATTCGCCTCCACTTGAGACTTTGGTGGGAAAGAAGCTGAAGAAAAACCTCTGGTTGGTATATGAGTAACTGAACTTCCCAGCAAAAGCCTCATTTCCTCTTGAACAAGAGTCTTTTCTCAGGAGCCTCTACTTTTTGATGTCAATCCAATCAAAGCTCATTTAAAAGAATGCTATACTAAATCTATAGGCTCAAACCATCAACACTGACACTGTTCAGGTTGATTAAAAACAAGTGTTTTTGCCCTGTTTGCCCTTTACCTTTAGCTAATGCCTCATGTAGAATTAGAGTGATACTGGTTCCTTCCACAAGACAGTTAGACAACTCAGACTTTGTTTTCCTTTTTCATGAACCGGTCCTGAAAGATACTAAAGGTTACTGGTGCCTGGAGGAATATAAAGTCTTTAGTATCATTAGGATGCCAAGAAGCTTCTGTGAAACCTCAAACTTAAGTTAGAGTGTGATGCAGTGAATCATAGCTCACAGCGATTTTGCAACTTTTTAAATATGGTTTAGCTTTGTTGCGATGACAATGACCAAACACAGACATTAATCACAGACGCTGTCTTCCCATTTTTGTGTCTAGGCTCTTTTCTCCGAGGCGTCCTATGTGGACGATTAGCAGTTAATATAAGACGTCCCTGCATATATAGGGAAGAGAGCCACTGCCGCTCGGCACGAAATGGAGATAAAAGTGGAAGTAAAAAGAGGAAGTATAGTAGAAGAAAGAGGGAGAAAAATGAAGGAGTGATGAAACAAGAGGAACCAGAGTTGCTGACTGACTCATAGAATGGACAAAGAAAAAAGAGCAGCCAAAGACAGAGGGGAACCGAAAGTTACAGGGAAAAGCGGAAAAAATAACCCTGTTCTCCGCTGTCTGGTTTGATGACCGAAATTGTTGGTTCTCATTTACTTCTGTTAAATGTGTGTGCCTGAAGTCATGCTTTGTTCTCTGTAGGGTTGTGACTTCACTTTTTGGCAAGAAGGTCAATCCTAAATCTTATCCACATGTGCAACGTTGATTAAATCGTTCCACCAGGAAGTGAACTCGGGTTGCCATGTTTCACGTTCAGGTCCCCATGACATCCTGCAGAAGTGTCCTTGAGCAAAACACTGATTATTTTCAGGGGGTGCTGTCCTGCTGCTTACCCTGACCCCTGACCTCCCTGAGGAGCAGTTACAAGCAGATTTCCTCTTTCAAAATCATTACGTAGGTTAGTACAATACTTCACAGTACAACTAAATTGAGCTAAAGAGAAGTCAGAATCTTTATTACTTAGTGACCTTTTGTAGGAGGCCGAAGAGCGACACAAACAAACCAAAGCCATTGATAGATGATCAATTGAGCATGTTAACCGGTTGTAGTTGCCTGAATGCTGTTCTGTCAAGCAATTCAGAGATTTCCCCGACCACATTTCCACTGCACAGACATTTCTCTTCTCCAGGCTCAGCCTAAAGGAGTATTAAAGTCCTTACCGATTTTAAAATGGGGTTGCATCATGCACATAAGAAGAATTCACAGATGTTCTTCTCTCCGATCTCCAACGTTGAATATCATTAAGATTATAGTGCCAGAGACTGGAACGCCCCCCCCTCAAGTGATTTTTACGGAGAAGGAAGTGTAAATAGATAGTTGTCTGTACTTCTGCAAGAACTGGAGGTGAGATTTTTAACTGTCAGTTTTAATACCTGTCAACAGTAGCATGGTAGCTAACGTTAGCCTCAACAGCTACATTGTTTCCCGTTGTTTCGAAACACCATCAGCTGCTCTGGGACTAATGTAAGCTTTGCAACGCTGTCTCTCTCATTGGTGATTGTAGTCCTGCTCAGAAAACACTGATGTAATAATTCTGATTTATCTCCTCAATATCAAACATGGTTGAAATTATAGGCCCCGATGAGTCTGCAAGCAGCTCGGGAGGTTTAAGGCTGGATTTGTAGCCCCCTCATTTTCCCAAATAATCTGGGCGAACTATCAGAACTGACTGGATTTCTCCTCCGATTGTTGGAAGAGGTGAATTGGGGATAAATCATCCCTAAACTGCTGTAGTCTGAGCCCAGCCTAACACCTTACAGGATGTCCAGAACCTGACCTGTATTTCTACTAGGACTGAGGGTGTAATTGTTCCCCAAAAGGTCTCTGCTCTGGGGGTCGTACTTCTGATGGCTCAGGAAAGATGTAGTCAGTATGTGCTCATCAGCTGGGTAGTCTTTGCAGCACATGTGTGACTTTTAAATGAAGATGTGACAAAATCGTCTGGTACGCCTTTGCAGGGCTGCTTCTTCAAGGTTTGGCATGTTAGGGCCTAAAACAAGAGAGTGTTGGTTATAATTTGGGGTAGAGGGGGCTACGCCAAATTCCCAGCTAACAAACTGACATTAAATGAGCCTGTTTCACAGAGCATCCACACTGCCAGAGTCTAAACAGGACTCCAGACTCTGAGGTAATGACATATTGAAGGCGGAGGCAGTTCCTCTTGGCCATGGCAACAGTCGAGTGTAACAGGTGATGGGAAGTGTGCAAATAAAAAAATCCTGGCTGAGGTTAAACACATTAAACAGTGGCTCAGGACAAGGGCTGGTATTGTGTGTGGGTGTGTTTGTGTGTGCGCTGATGTTCCAGGTGTGTGTGAGCGTGTGCACACATTGAGTGTATTTGCTCTGTGGGTGTTTGCAGAGTGAAATACAGCCTAGTCAGGAAAACACGGTTCGTCCACCTCAACCATACTCTCGTTAAATGCCAGGCTTACTTTCCCCTGCCCCCCCCCCTTCCCTTTGCTTTTTGTCTCAGTCTCTTCATCCATCTCTCTTTGATGATAGCGAGGCCATAAATAATCATAGTGAAGGTACAGTTATCACCTGAATGTCAGATATGTTAAAACTGCCACTGCTGATCTGCTGGATTTTTCTTGCTGTAACCTTGACTCTGTGCACTCAATCTTAAGTAAGATAAGATAAAATAAGATAAAGAAATAATTGTTGTCATGGTGATAATCCCGGTGAGTGTAGGCTATGTTTGCTTTGTCCTGTTATCTTGGTGTAAAGGCAATCGTGGCAGGACCTGGGTGGTATTTGGCGTAATGATCAACAAGCTCAGGTACTATAGTGATAATGTAGTCATTGTCAGTTAGAGAGAGCTGCTGTAAAATATGTCTGCCCTTCGTTGGAGCCACATGATTGTGGTAAAATGATATTTGAGAGTTATTTTGTTGCTCTTGAAATGCATATTACATGTTCAACATTTCAATTTTCACAAACTAAACTAAGTGATACAAGAGTTTACAATATCATTGATATACCTGTATTTTAAAGTTAAGCCCAGCCTGAAAACTCACGTTCAGTGCACTTAGTTGAAACAGGAAACACTCTTTTTTTTTTTTCCCCCATTATGTTGGAGAAGCACAGTGAAAGCCACACATGGCCAACGCTCCAACTTAGATTCAATTTGTTGCTAATGGTTTCAGTCATCATGTTTCAAAACATGTGATGTCATCTTGTGGCACGGGAAGGTCGTATAGGCAGTAAGGTCGTATAAGTAAGGGTTCGTAAGTTTGACTGCTGTAACTGTCTCTTCAGTCTTCTTTGGCATATCCAGAGCAAACAACATAACTCCCAAGTTTATTTCACTTGTCACACTATTTGACCCATTTTCCAAATGTTTGTCCAGGTTAGTCAAGCATGCTGAAACTTTAAAATTATTTTATTTCCTGTAAGAGAGAAAAACAAACGCCTCTCAAGGCTGGGGGACGAGTCTAAAATGTAGAAAGCATGGACTCTTTGAGGGGAAATATATAGGTGCACAGAAGCTGTGGAAAGCCATAATAATCAATTACCCACCATGAGGGAGGGCTGGGACATAACCTTCTCAGAGGCAGCCAAATTTAATTTCCTGCCCCTTGTTGGTCTGGTAATGCCATGTTAATAGCTTCCTGCTGTCATGCATTATAGCAAAGAGCACACTGCCACACATGCTTGTTTGTTTCAGCCACAGCCCGCCTGCCTGCCTAACCTCACTGTTACATGAATGACCTGTTCTGAGCACTGAAACACACATGCATACAGACACACCATTCATGTGATTCAGCTCAAACCATTGACAAGATTTGCGGTGAAGATTACAGCTGTGCACCGTTTGGTTGACTGTACAACCAAACTTCATTTTGCAGATCTGCTTTGTAGTTCTTTGACGTTCTTTCTGTAGTTGTGTGCTTGCAGTTTTGTGGTGCAAAGAATAATTATAGTGGACGTTAGGAGTTGGTGTTGTGGCCAAAGTCTTTTATCACAGTATATGTAATTATATATCATGGTGAAGTAACTGTACACCGCTGTAAATTCATTCATCCAAACTGTACCATAGTTCATCACGTTTGATTATCTTCTTCTTTAATTTGGAACTTTCATACAAACAAAAACACTAACTTTCTTTCAAAATGGAAACTTGTTAACTGCACCTTTGCACGTATATGCCGTCACACCGCCCAACCCTTATCTTCATCTTCACCTTTGTTGTCACTTCCAAAAAAAGTGGTCTGGATAATATGGTTGAACTGTGAATTGTTTTAATTGTTGTTTTAAACCCGTTGAAGGCATCCCATTTTGTTGTTCCGTGTTTTCCGCGTGCCAGAAAGCCCACTCTAATAGTGTGATACTGTGCCAAGACATGTCATATAGTCTTTCTTTACTGATAAACATGCTCAGTACCAGTCTAATATCAGGGGATTTGATGTATGTAGCAGGAATTGTTTTGTTGCATTGCATTGCTCTATAATGCTACCAGTGGCTCTGCATGGTAGTGAGTTAATGAACTATTATAACCTAAAGTCAGATCTATGCAAATAAGACCCTGGCTATGAAAGGTAATTTTCCTTACACACATAGTGTAAAGGAGCAGAGCAGTGAAATATGTGTTGGTGTCGGTGTATGTGTTTCTGAGTCCTTGTATCCGCATATGTTTTTTGGTGCATCCCTAAATGAAAGCATTGCTGCTTTCCATGGGTGCTGCAGGAAGCTTAACCTCTGAGTCCCATGACGATGACTCATCTTTGGCATGATGTTATTATGTAAGCGGATGGAGGAGAGTGTCCTCTTAAAACTGGGCACAGGGACACCAGATCATAGACAGACACTTTTTCATGAAGCCAGGCGAGCTGGACTACTTGCATTAACACCTGGCTGACCGTAACTGAGATCTGATTACAGATTCACTTGCACATATGGTCTGTCAGTTCTGATCTTATTTCAGTTGCGAGCTGCGCTGTGTGCAATCGCAATTGTTTTATCAGTGGTTGTTCTTTTTAAAATCATTACTTTAACTCCCATGTGTTTATGATTTAAACATTATTTTACCAAATGGCTGCATCTAACCACTGCCACCGAAGCGAGCCGTTGTGAAACTCTCCACCAAACCTTTTCCTTTAGATCATGTCTTGAATTGAACTAATCAAGGGTTTACAGTCCATTCATGGCCAACATTAGTTTGTTGTTGTTTGTGATAATGAGGGCTTTTCAGCAGGCAGCGGTCCAGATCACGACTTGTGCTCCAGTGTGACTCATTCCTCACAGAGGGGATAGATTTAAGCCGTCTTCAGACCAGCAGCGAGAAATGAAGAGATTGTTGAATAGCCGTCTCGTGGTCCCAAAACAATCCACTTCACGGCCCACAAAGCCTTCCACAAAGTTGCCACACCAACACTGCAAGTGCTTGACCATATTAATGAACACTGAGCAATCTTTTTTCAAGGATGCTTTCAAACACAGCCCTCTATTGTCAGCACTGCATCCATTTTTAGCATGAGTGGGTACCTGTAACCTTATCAGTGTAAGTGCTGTGTTCTATCCATTAAGCCACAAAGGACTGAAAACCTTTATACATTATCTGAAACTGCTGATGCCATATCTTCCAAATGACGTTTATGCAATATTTAATATTTGTGAATTGTAAATGTTTGTACAGGCATGTCTCTCTGGAGGCTTTCGGCCACCATCTGTTACACTGAACTAGTGATTAGAAACGCATTGTGAAAGGATTGTGCACAAGAAAAGACTTGTTTTTGAAGATAGTGTGTTAGTCAGTTGTAAAATATGGGCCTTCAGGTCTCCTCTCGCCCACAAATTTTTTTTTTTTTTAATGCTACCTTGTTTAAAATATTGATTAGAGTCCTTGTAGGCTCTTTTCAGGATCTATAAAGGTATTGATAGGCATTAGAATATATTAATAGCATCCCTGAGGATGTTTTGAGTCATTTACTTCTGGAGGCTTTGAAGGTGATCACGTGTTCTGTTGTCACTTGAGGGCAATATTGAAATATTATAACACTGATATAGAGAACATGTCAGCAAGGCGTTGCCTATTTACACATCCAGCAGACACAGAGCAACATTAGCATTTATTTGGTGTCATGTTTCTGATTCTCTGTGGGTCAGTGCAGCTTTAAAGATCCTGATGGGTCTGTTAAGATCTGAAGTTGTGAATGAGATGTGTGTCGATGCAATGCATTTCTTACTCTATGAGAAGCATCCTTTGCTGATTTCTTTTATAGAGGGTTCCACCTATCCACACATCCATCATTTCCTCTGATAATAACCAACATCTTGCTCTTGGGTATGGTATAAGACTGATTAGAGGGCTGATGCTTCACCTCTCTCTCTCTCCGTCTCTACATTACCTCTCTCTGCCTCTTTCTCTCTTTGAGCAAAGCAGTGCTGGGCGATGAGTCATCTTCATTCTTGGTGGGATTCGGCGACAGATGCTCACTCATTCATCCTGCAGAAGTGGGTCAGAGTGCTGAGTTCATCTTCACGTTGATGTACAGCATTTCTGCTCTTTTTAATTCTTTTTTAGTTGCGTTATTTCTCCACCCTCTCAGACTGTCATTTTTGTTTCTCTCTGTGTCTGTATTTCTCACTTTCTGGACCCACTATCTTATATCTTGATGGACTACCAATAAAAAAAGTGGAGATGGATTACAGTTCAGTTCTGCATCTCCTTGGCATTCGAAGGTATCACAGAGATTGGACTTCATTCATAAGCAGCACCCATTAACACTAGAAATACATGGAAATACGTCACTAAGGCAGGCCGGAGTGGGTTTTTACCTCCCATACTGACTGACTCCATCTTTGTAGCATTTCATTTTCAATTTTCTATTCAATTTTATTTATATAGAGCCAAAGCGCAGGTCTAGCTAATGTACAGAGACCCAACACTTCCCTCATGAGCAAGCACTTGTCGGTGAGCATGTGTGTGCCAGCTTCACTGTGTGCACACTGAGATTTGCCAAGAAATAACGCAGTTGGCTATGCAGGGCTTGGATGCGTAGGATATATTAACTGGTACTGAATTCATTAACAGCGTTGGCTCCACACGCACACATTGATTTGGTTGATTTATTTTAATGTGAAATGCTCGGTTGCATTGCCTCTGGCTCAATGAGGTATTTTAACAGATTCCACTCGTTTTTTATACAGTTCTAAAAATAGACCAGCTGCATGAAAATATAGGTGAGCAGCGTGATGCCCACCTGACTTCCCTGGTCAGTGCAGCAGCTTCCGTTGATTATAATGGATACGCTCTGCTGCATGCATGCGGCGCCAGATGTGTCGCGCTACATCCGTGCCCATTGTATTTTTCCTGTAGCCACAGCTGATACATTATTTTGGAGTACAAAACAATGCACTACAATTGCTTTACCTTTTATGAGGCACGTTATACATTACTGCAAAACCATAAAACCTTATCATAGCATGGTATGTATCTGACGCACAGAAGTAAGAAATCTGTATCTTAATTTTCACACGCTACTTGATCCTTGAATACTGAAGGTCCTGATTCAAAACTATAAAGTTAATAGGATTATGTTATTAATATGACATGGATGAAAGTTTAATTGAGAGAATGTGACTCTTGAAATTGACATTGAGAGACTGTATCAGTCTACTGGAGTTGCTGGAACTACAAAAACACAAAATTGGCACAAAATGATTATTTCTTCTAAAACATACATACTTTAAGAAGTTAGAAGTCCGATCACATACTATCTGATTTTGGATCCTATTTTCCCATGTTTTTGTGTGCAAGTGATCAATGGGGGCAAACATTTTTAATTTGATTCAGTATCAAGCAAGATTGCTGCAGCCGGCAGCCACAAAACAGGCTGCAGTGTAATCCCTCCATGGTTTTCCACCAATCAGTGTACGTCCACTGAGAGTGTTTGTTTCTCCTACTGACGCTCAGATTGTTATTCTGCATTATAGAATGGATCCCAACAAAGATAGATCTTTTTGGGAAAGAGGAAGAGCAGTGTTACGGACTGATGCTTCTTTTATCTCATCTCCCAGGGTTTCATTTTGGCCCATCATCAAGTTACTCAGAGAATAAAACGTCAAACCAGTTAAAGTGCTGGTCGGCGCCTGCTGAACGTGAGAAGCTGCTTCCTGAATGTAACACTCTTTGCTAATGAGGAAGAGAAAGGAGAAATGACACATTCATTATCATCTGAGCCTGTAGCGAATTTTGCCAACTTAGGTGTCAGAACAGAGTCAATCGACGGTGCGATCGAGCATTTTTCCACGTTCACACACTTTCATTTTCAGTGAAGAGCTCACTGTGTCGAGCCAGGCTGTCATCAAGGAGAGCAGCACTGCAGCACCAGCAGGCTGAGACGGACAAAACACAGTGAAGCACAGAAAATAATATTTTTTTGATTTACTTTATTTTTAAACTACACCCCAAATCTGCCCAAAACTGGTACTTAGGATTGGCTCAGGACATCTCTAGTGTGTATACAAACGAACTGATTGCCATGGAATTGTGCAAGTCATGCATGTTCACAGCCTGAAGGCGACAATTCATTTAATCAATACTGGAATTATTTATTGTTCAGCTGTAGAATACGTGTTATACATAATTATTTATCCATTATATAATGATATAATCCTCTCCCCGCTCTCTTCTTCTGTCTCTCATCTGCCGATGTTCACACATTTTTAGGAATACGTCTTGTCTGCCATCGGGATTGAATCCACGCTTTCTGTCCAGAACTGGCAATTATGCATAGCTTATCAAATAAATGCTGACGCTGTGGTACGACAGCAGAGCCAACAAGGAGCCTTGTTACATAAAGCCTCAGAGGGAGTTTGTTATGAATGAATGGCTGCAACGCTGCATTCATTCAATAGACTTTGTGTTTATGGCACAATTATTGTTTGTCCTCATGAGAATTGCTTTATTGTGTGTGTCCTTGTAATATGCGTGTAAGACACACACTGTATTCTTTATTTGATTAGTGACATGGGTGTGTCTTATGTGCTTCCACAAAGGTGTGTGTGAGTACAATTTCAGGCTGCTGTGTTTGCATGATTTTATTGTTGCAGTTTTACAGTGTGTGTTATTATGCATGCAGCTGTGTTATTCTGAGAGAGAAGAGAGTTCAGTGTGTGTTTCAGTGTGTATTGTGTGTACATCAATGAGAGACATACCCAGATCAACCTCCATCGAACCGAGGCCGGACGGTGCTGTTTTTCTTTTCGGTTTTTTTTGCCTGTGGTGGAGGTGTTTACTGTCCCCATTCATGTGTGTGTGTGCGTGTGATGTGGTCAGAAAACACAGTGTATTTCATGGCAATTCGCCACCGAGCAGGATATTTTCGTCTTGGTGTGTGGGTGGCTGCTGTGCGGATGTCAGAGACAGACAGATAGGGGAGAGAGAACGAGGGAGGGAGGGTGAGAAATAAAGAGGATGTATCCACTTCCTCAAAGCCACATGAAACTCCTCTCGGCTTCCTGCTTGTCTTTCAGCTCAGCCTTTTTAAAAACATCAACGTTGCCGGACCTCTGACAGAGATCCTGTTGGATCAGATCAGCGGCTCCAGCTAAATTCTAGTTAAATGACTTCTATCTGTGCTCATGTGAGCGTTTTCTTCGTCTGCGTATGTTTTGGTGTGTCGGTACAGTTTGTCCATATGTGACTGACAGCACCCTTAACTGTGTGTGTGTGTGTTTTGTTTGAAGAGCAACAATGGCGTGGTGTGGGTGTGGATGGTCCACCTGGGTACATGACAGTTATGTGTAATGAATGGAAAACGAATCCTCTGATGTGGTGTCTTGCCGACAGGAAATTAAGCCTTCAGATGGTTTAGATCTCTTGCCAGGTCCACCTTCCACCTGACTTCCTGTTAAAGGTTAGAAGTCAGGTGTGGAGGATGTTGTGTGCGTTTCTGTTCTAGTGCTGCTGCTGCTGATATTAGTACTGCTAGTACTAACACTACAGTCCCTCCTGCTGCTATTACTGCAAATACTACTAATGCTAGTTCTAACATGATTAAGTATGCATTCAAACCGAAAACAGTCCTGCATTCAATAAATGTAAGAGACTGCATTGAATGTCCTGATGAGACAATGAAATGTGATCCAGGAAGGTTGGTTTGATTAATAAATCCATTAGTTTGAAGCATATCAGATGCTGCAAACTCATCGTACAGCAGTTTGTATATGTGAGGTGGGATTTTCTAACTCTAGAAAGTTACTGAATGTTAAGGGATGAAGGGATTATTTTAGTTTTTGTTCCACATCTGTAATGCAGTTTGTAGTGCTTAAAACATCAACATAATAATATTACATAAACACGTAATGAACACTAAAAGGCATGAATTGGATTGAATGGCTGTTATAGAAAGACGTGACGGTATATTGTACTGTTATTATTTCTTATTTTCTGTGTTCTCTGACAGCAATGTGGGCCCCACCGCCCTCAAGGCAGAGGCCTTGGCAAACTGACTCATCAGCTCATTTTTGGGACATGCAATGTGACTTCTTAGGTTAAGGAGCTGGAGCAAATAAGGGGGATGGAGGGGTACCTACGAGGAAAAGTTGGGGTCACTTTTAAACACGCTGTGGAAGTTTCTAGCAAGAAAACACAGGTTGTCCGTATGTGCACGATTAGTCGTCTGGATGACATGTTGCTACGCTCTATTGTCAGCACTAGTCAATTAAATCTCATTGTTGTTAATTAATTCATGTACATATTAAAATTACAGAATAATGTGTTCAGAATGCACGCTGGGTTTATGTTATCCAGTCATTACTGTTACCTCCTTATTTGGAAAATCAGTTGAAGTCCGACATATTTAAAGATTATTCCAGAGATAGAAGCTAAAATATTCCGGCTCTACACGCTGGTTTCCCTCACTGCTTCTCTAATGTCTGTCTGCTCTCTCTCACTCCTCTCCCGATTCCGTGAATTAAGGGTTTATTTTTACCAAACCAGAGTTGGTGGTCATTGTTGGAACAGTGAAAAGGCCAACTAAGAAAGTTTTGGTGAGCTTAATTTTGTTTCTCTCGAGTTTGAAAGGAGTGTGTTTACGATGATTAAATCACTGTTTCTGTAAATGGAGTCTGGTGGCTTTGGCGTGTGTGATATAGCAGCTGTTTCTGGTTAAACAAAGAGGACCTCACTTTTTAATAGAAAGGGATCCTTCCCATAATGTCGTTAGACTAGTCGTCTATTCTAAGTTTAAACTTCTCTTTAATCATCAGGCAGATTAGTTGTTCGGAACACCCCTCTCTTCTGAGGACCCAGCAGAGGATCAAATAATTGTTGACATGATCAAGTAATTAAAGAACCGGGTTTGGTGTCTGATAAGCTTGTGCACTCATGGAAGCGTAAGTCAAACTGGCCACCCTCCATCGTATTTCTTGGTTGCACTGGTACCTGAAACAATGCGCCCACACCAGCGCAGCCCCTCTTTTCAATGCAGTGCCATTTTTGGTCTGGGCTTAGAGTTTCACAGGGTTCAAGAGGGTTGCCTCTATGTGACTGCATGTGGAGAAGAGTAGGGCTGTTAATAATCAAGGGAAGGATTCTGGAGAGTGACTCCAGCTGTGTGAGTTGTGTTTGGGTGTGTGGTGGCAGTTGATGAGTGAACAATTGTTTGTGTATGTGTGTGGCTTTTGGTAGGGGTGGCAGCCCAGTATGTGCGTGTACCATTAATGTTTGCTAGCTAGCTGTTTGTGTTGGTTTCCAGAGGGAAACCATTTGCTTGCGTGCGTGTGCGAGTGTGTGTTGGTCTGAAAAAATAGAAAAGTGAAACCAAGGCGGAGGGTCGGGGCCAGTTAATGCCTCCTTTGATTCTTAACGAGGATTTCCTCCCTCCATGGAGCCCGCTTTATTAACGACATTACATGGCATCCTGTGACCAGGATCCCTTACCATCACAGGACCACATTCAGTACCACACCAAGGGTCTAATGCAGGAAAGGAGTGGCGAGGTGACTTCACGGGGTCACATTAGAGTTAGACAAATAAAAAGTTTCAGAGGCAGAGTCCAGTTTGTTCTAATTAGGCCGTTTTCAGCTCAACAACAACTTCTGTTAATGATTTTGTTATTATTTAGTCCAAGACATTACATAACGGGATGAGTAAGCGATCAATCAAACTGAATCATATCCAGCATATCAAACGTAGATGATGAAAAGTGGCCAGCATCAGATTCTTGGTAAAAATAGCGCTCACACACAGAGCTTAATCACCAACGCGGACCTCTTTTTGAGTTGAATTGAGATTCACTGACTTAAAGAGGTGGATTCTTTTGTTTTAGCTCACTCTCATTCCTCTCTCACTGTTCGCAGCCTCTCAGATAAAGCCATGCTGCAGTGTCATCACGACATGCTGGATAAAGGGCTCAGGAGGAAGTAAAGCAGCGGTTTATTTACCGCTGTCTTAACAGATGGAGCCTGACAGTTGCTAATAGTCCATTTCCTGTGTGCACCGCAGCGAGCGGCAGCGTGAACCACCCGCAGACATGTTTGATTGGCTGATTGTTTGAGGCACTCACGCTACTCTTCTGACAGAGCTCACAAATATCGCTAATTGGACTGTGAAGAGATGAAAAGAGTTGTGCATGTGTATTTCTGCCTGTGTGAGTTTGTGCATTCATGTTTTTCATCAGCAAACATGAGCATGGGATGGTTTGTCAACAATAAGGAAGTCTGTAAAAATTGCGTGGCATACCTCTGTAAAGACCAGAATACTGCATGTATATTTTGTACCAAAAACATGCTAGAAAGAGAGATTTAAAAACCAAAGCTGCCAGAACCTCACCAACTAGGCTTGAACTCATAGAAATTAATGTGATGAAACTCCAGCAGATGCACACAGAGGCCTCAGAAAGCAAATGTGTTAATAAGAGATTTTCCTTTTTAATTTTCAATAAAATAAAAATAAAAAGTTCTGTCATTATGGGGGAAAGTGTAGCCCTAAACCATGGATTTATGGAAAAAATGCTCAATTTGTATATATATTTATAATTTGTACCTTTCACCTGATACATTAATGGGTGATTTACCAAAAAACATTTAAAATTGAAATAATTCTCATTAGCCCATGGATAGTGATGTAACCTTACCTTCATTTATTGTGGACCACATGATTCCCATTTTGTTATCCAGCACAGCTATTCCCCCTGAGTTTTTCCTGCTGATGATATTAAAGTTACACTAACAAACACCTGAAAGTTTCTGCGGTGGTTACCGTTCGTCATCGCTTGCCTCCGCATGTGTCTGGCTAGACTTTTACCTTTATGTCACCTTTTACGCAATTTCAACCTTGAACAGTTGTTCTTTCAAAAGGTTATTTTATTCAACATTTCCATTCGAATGCATCCATTAACCTCATGCCACTTAGATTACTTCAGAAGTGTCACTTTATAGGAATTGTGCAGTCACGCTCTCACCTTAAGCAGCGCTTATGATGTTTGTCACATTATGGTCAGCATGTAAACAGAGGCAGTGTTTGGCATCAGGAGGGCAGGCAGCTCTGTGCGAATACTAAACATCATGATGCTTGAAAGCCCATCTGTGTCCTCTCCAGTGGGCACGACGCTCTGACCAGCATGACAGACCACCTTATGAGGTGTGCTCACCCTGCTGACTTATATTTGCAATTTAGATTTTAGCCATTTACTGTCACTTAAAAAGCCTGACCTGCAGCAAGGAGTGTGGCGCAGAAGAGTCACATCCGCTGATAAAATGTTGCATCTGTGCTGTTGAGTATATGCAGGATGTTGAGAGTGCAGATTGGAGCAGAGTTTCATTTCGAGATTAGGATGTACTCCATTTTCAGTCATTTTTTAAATTACATCGACATCTGACAGAGTGATTATAGGTGTGATTATAGGTGGAAAAATGAAGTGTAGTTTAAGTTATCAGCATGGAAGTTCATTGCTCATGAGGTGGATTTTCAGTGCAAAATGATAAACATCGGGCAGTTTGTTGAAGATGAGTATGTGGCTGCAGGGGAGGAGGAGGTGCAGGGGAGGAGGAGGTACAGGGCGGGAGGGGGGGTGATAGCGAGGGGAGGCGCAACATCAGAGAGGCCCTTCAATTAAGATCAAACAGCTTTTTTATGTAAGGGTCACAGTATCCGAGGTTCCTGCCAAAAGAGAGAGCGCAGCTAATTCTGGTGCTCATGCTAATCATGTTTTTGATCAGACATCTGTGATTTGATTCAGAAGTGGAGGGGAGGCTATTTTTGATCCGTTTCCTCTTGAGAGTCCTTTTGATCGTAAACATCACAGCTACTGTTAATGTTTTAACATTAAGAAAAAAGGCTGCTCCTCTGATGACATTGCCACGTTAGGTAAATCTGATGCAGTCGTGTGACATTATGGACAATATCACTGACAGTCGTCAATTAGCAGCGCTCACTCTGCATCTCATTAGGAGCCATGCAGCAACTCTCAAACCAAGAGAGAAACTTGATAAAAACTATTGCAGTTAGAATTTCCAATCAGTGTGCACTGTGAAACATTTACTCGACTTGCTACACAAAGCATGCCCATTATTTTGAATCCTCATGACGTGACATTTCATCAAGCATTCTGCACCGATCCTCTATATCCCACAGAATATACAACTGCCCTTCGTTCCCAACGCCACATAGAGACAATGTGGACATCGCTGCCTAACCATCATCACAGGGGCACTGTCATGTCACCCAATGTCCCCTTATTATCACAGCGGCTCGTTTCTGCTCTGCTGTGCTCTGCCACCCTGGCCTAACCACCCACTCATCTCCCGTCGCACAAAAAAACCCTGGCTTGCAGGACGCCGTCTCCACGCTCGCGCCGCTACTGACCGTGGTTGCAGCGAGCCATTATCCCTGACATTCTACAGAGTTCAGCAGAGATGATTTTATCTCAGAAATGACCCTTATAATTATGATGTTCTTGTTTTAGATGTCATGCTGTAGCTAGATTGGCCATGAAAGTATTATTAATCTCCTGTTGCACTTTTGCATTACAGTTTGTTGCAGAATTCTCTATATTTACCCTTTTCTCTGCTGCTGCTGCTGCTGCTGCTTCTGCAGGACTCATTGGTTTCAGATAACCCACAGCGTGCGTGTTTTTATGTGTTCGAATATGCTTGTGTGTGTGCATTGATTTAGCGCTGAGGCCAGCCGGGGTGCCCTGCCTGTTAAATGTTTGATTGCATCCAAACTTCCTGGCAGAGGAGGGGCACAGAGGGATGGAGGTCTGCATCTGGTGAGCGTAAATGAGCTGAGCAGATGTGGGCCAGATGTGGCCAAGGATGAGGGGGTTGGAGGGACAAAGGGGGGAGGAAATAAAGAGAGAAATGAGTATAGATAGCGAGAGACTCGCCATCCACACACACTGACGGCTTTGTTCACCTCCACTCAGGAGTTCAGACTAACCCTCCCTCCTCCTTTCTTTACACACACTCATACACTCCTCCTCTCCTCCCTCCATCCCTCCTTCCTCTCCCGCCTCCCTCCATGCTCTCTTTGAAGTGAAGACAGTGTGCAGGAAGCAAACCGGAATCGATTGCTCCGTGCATTAGGCCAGGAATGTGTGACACCCTCCTCCTCTTCACCCTCCTCTTCCTTCCTCCTCCATCCTCCTGACACATCCCTCATTTATTCCTTCCCTTCTGCTCCTCTTCATGCACTCCATACACCACCTGTCCTCTTCTTCCACCTTTCACAGAAGACCCTGCTATTATTTTGGGCAAAAGCCCAACTTTGCTTCACTTGGAGCTCTTTATGAGTCTAGACACTGATCTGAGTACAGCTGTCATGTAGTGTCATGGTTTGTGCTGTTTGAGAGTGTGTGAGTGCTGAAGCAAATGCAGATAGCTTGGGTTGCAAAATCACTCTGTGCTAATTTTGTAACTGATAAATAAAGTCATTTATCAAACCCAAATGAGAAACATTTGCAGGGTCCAGCTTCTCAAATGTGACGATTTGTTGCTTTTCTCTCTTTTAATGATTCTGAATGAAATATTTTTGGGTTTTTGGTCGGACAAAACGAGCAATCTGAAGAGCAATCACTGTTGGCCTCTGGAAATTATGATGGCTCCAGTCTAAGTCCAAGCAATTAAATTGTTGATCAGAGACAGAATAAATGATTGTTACTTGCAGTCTGTAGTCAAAGTTGAACAAAAAACAATGCTGGTGACTTACATGGCTTTGGTAAGATCTCCTCTACCCATACTGTATCAGTTTAACAATAAAAACGTACACTTGGATTCAGTTTGTGAAACTTTTAGATGTGTTTGGTTTGATTTTGGCTAGTTGGAAACTGTCAGTCAGGTCAGTCAAAGCAGGAGCAGAAGTCTTGAAGTAGAGAGTTGGGTTTGAGCTTCTCTGCAGCCACCAGTCGAACACTGTGCCTGCACTGCAAAGCTACCGTTGTGCATGTGTGAAACTGTTTAGATGTGAAGTCATGCTCAGTTCTCTGCCCAGATAGATGATGAACGAGGAAAATGTGTCGCTGGTTGAACTGAACATTATGTTCTCTCTCTTTGCTCGGTCTCCGTCGCCATGTGTTTTTCTCTCCCCGTGAAAAGGAAAATCATTTTGTCATGAGCGCTCTCACCAAGACTAAAGCACATAAAAATGAGGTCGATTTCGATTCTGTTTTTCTCTGTGACTGTGGGTCGCCCTGCCTCTGAGTGCAAATAATCTTGTGAACTTGTCTAAAGTTACTCCGTCAGTCACAGAGTCTGCTGTTCTGTCAGTAATCCAGCAGCGTGAGTCATCCACAACCTTCAGTCTGCCAAGTTTAAACAGGCTCAAGGCCTACTGCACTGACAGAACAATGAGACAGGAAGGATGTTGGCTAATCCTAACATTATGTATCACTATTGCATATTAGCCAGGCTAATTTATACTTCTATGTTTTATTCTTCCTCCAGCTTTGATTTCTGTACAAACAGGGCAATAAAGCAGGCTACATATTTCCTTTTATGGTGTGTTTCCAGTATTATTATTAACGAGTAAAACTCCCTCCAGTGCTTTCATTTCAGCTGACGCTTCAGCTCCGTCTCGAACTTACACTTCAATTCAAAAGGTCAGCTCCATCCAGTGCTCACGCTTCAACTGAAATCTCAATTCA
This sequence comes from Chelmon rostratus, assembly GCF_017976325.1. Taxonomy (NCBI): domain Eukaryota; kingdom Metazoa; phylum Chordata; class Actinopteri; order Chaetodontiformes; family Chaetodontidae; genus Chelmon; species Chelmon rostratus. Next base: position 26,298,238 of record NC_055663.1, read on the forward strand.
GCCTTCACTTTAACTCTTTTGAACATCTACTTTTCAGCTGACACTTCAACTCTGTGCATCAACCGATCGCTGAACCCATCAGCTATCGTCTGACACAATTTAGCCTTTGGGGGAAGCAGCCAATGTTTCAGGGCTTCCGCTGTAGCCAGCGGATATCTGGATAACGGATATCCGGGCCAAGACTTCCTCTTCCATGCGCCGGTCATTGTTTACAGTCCGATTAGCAACTTTACTTTCAAACTCTACAACAACTTGACATTTGAGCTGATCTCTACAAACACATGAATGCAGATAAATTGTCATCACGATAGCGGATAGGTTCTCAGATTGCATTTTGGCCCGTCGGACCATTTTGCTCTCCAAACGGCCTGCATGCAACCAAAGCCCGCTCAAACCTGGTTGGTCAATACTACAAACTGAAAATCTTCTCAGCATTCATGTGCATTTGTCTGTTTAAGGAGATTAGATTAACAGACACTTCAAGTCCTCTCAGACACTCTTTTCTTTTCAGCAGTTACTTCAGCTGATACTTCGGCTCATTTTAGCACTTACACTTCAACTTGCATGTCAGACTCCTAGAACTTAATCCCAGAGTGACTCTTCAGCTCCTTTCAGCACTTGTGCTTCAGCTAAAACTTAAATCACATTCAGCATTTTGACTGTAGGAGTCTCTCCGTCTCCTTTAGGTGCTCCAGCTTCAGTTCCCACATCAGTCCCTTCAACTTCAGCTGTCAATCATTTCAAAAGCTCCAAAGAATCAACGTTTTCTACATTCGAGCTGTTTGAAATGTCGTCCTCTCACACTGTTTGTGTCCTGTTGAAGCAGGTTCAACACCTTTAACGGGCTTTTATTTTGATAGCCCATTGTTTTTATGGCGATTTGATTTAGGGTTTCTTCTGGAATACAAAGCATTTGATGAGGGCAGAATTCATGGCGGACCTGAGCACGGCACTTATGTCAAAGAAAACACCTGCAAATAGAGAGCACAACGCACTGAAAACCAATCAGCCGAGGACTAGCCTTTCTTTCTCTTTTGCTTTCATCTCCAGCTCTTAAACGGTCGGACACACTTGACGCCCACGCCGGCCGCCGACAACGGTCACCACTCCAACGGTTTGCGCCCGCATCACACGGGCGGTTCGAGAGGGGAAGGATGGATAGGAGACGAGAGTGCCGGTAGGGCAGGTGCGACTGCCAGGAGCCAGACTGAGGCCAGCAGAGGAGGAAGAGGAAGGAGAGAGGAAGAGGAGAGAGGACAGACGCACCCACTAGAAGTTCTCTCCGGCCATCCATCATGTCTGGAGTCTACCCTGCGGCACATTGTTCAGCAGCTGGATATTCTCACGCAGGTCAGTTAAACCAGACCGTCAGCTTCAGACGGTGTCGGGGTGCGACGTCTCCGGAAACACTTTCAAAAGAAATAGATATGAAGGTGTGTGAGGCGGGCCGGCAGGTTACTGTTGAAAGTTCATAATCCTCCCAGTGTCAGGTCGCATTTACCAGTCGAAACGTCTCGATTCCAATATACTGCAGTAATCTACGGCAGGGATGTCAAAGTCAAAATACACCGAGGGCCAAAGAAACAGATTTGCTACCAGCCGAGGGCCGGACTGGTTCAATGTTTATTAAAACATATTTTAATGATTGCACATAGCCTATTAAACTAAGATCTAACACAATGTATATTATTTAATGATTAAATGAACAATCTAATATTTTTTTATGGCTCTGTCAGTAATTTCAAGTGTAAACACGTTTCAACAGGCAAGTTGAGTTCAACTGAAAAATAAATCTAAATAAATAAAATAAATAAAAATACAAAAATCTATAGGACACAGACAAAACAATACTTTCCTTTTTGGGGAGTGGGTAACTGAAAGTTAGTTATCTGTTCTGGCTGCTGATCAATAATGAAGCCGAGGCCCGTTTGCCGCGCTGCAGTGAGTTCGCGGGCTACCGTTGCATTGTGGGGAATGTAGTATTGGTGCGTTCAAAACACCAGCGGGCGGCTGTGGCCAGTTCTAATACTAATCAAATATCATCCGGGGGGCCGCATATAAATCATTTGCGTGCCGCATCCGGACCGCGGGCCTTGACTTTGACATACGTGTTCTACGGCAATATATTTTTCTTAATGAGAAAGCTGGTTGGAGCTGGTTATTAATCCCCTCCCTCAAACCCACAGCAGCTGAGGCCAAGTCAAATAAAGACATAAAAAACAAACACAGATGCCAGTCCAGGTAGGTTACCTGCCCCCCCCCTGCACCTGTTTGAACAGGTGACTGTAGTAGATGAACAGTGAGAGACACAGTAGGCTAATGATCTAGCTTCCTTGTGACGGGAGGGTTTCTGTTTTATATATTTTATTTTTAGTGATAATTTAGTAACTCTGGGTTCTTTCTTTTTATTCTTTTGCTTTAGAGGCGGACAGCAAATCATGAACTGAGTTGAAAAAATGATGAATGAGTAAACAATTCAAAGTATCTTGTTTACAGAGCAGCAGTGCAAATCAGCTATCGTAGCATTGAGTTTGACATGTACCTAAAAAGTGCAAATGCTCTGTCATAATTTTTTCCCATTTCATGTCTTATATATTCATCAACAACACAAGATGTGTGCTTGTAAATGAAAAGCCATCAAAAAATGATTAAGCCAGTTAGAGTTTGCTTTGCATTTATCCCAGAAAGGATCTCCAGTAAATGAACGATGACACCAGTTTTATTTTGTATTTGAGAAAGTGGATGACTGTAACTATTTGGGGTTTCCCATCTTTGAGAAGATGATGATTATTCATGAGAAATGAAAAAATGAAGGCCCAAATCTTTATGAAAAAACACTGTGATGTGTCGTAAGAAGACGCCTCTTCACTCTCTTTAGCGGCGACAGGGCTGATTTCCAGGCACTGATCTCTGCTCTTCTGCTTTTCTGCTTCTGTAACTATTCTATCACTGCGTTAAAACGATTCTACCCCCCCTCCCGCCCCACCTCCTCCAACACACAGACTGTCTCAGTGCTGGAGGAGCGCCTCACCCTGACTGAGGACAAGCTGAAGGAGTGCCTCCTCCACCAGTCCCACATTCTGAAGGAGGTGCAGTCTTCAGGAGGGAGGCGAAGGACGGGGAGCGAGGAGACGGATGGATCACCTGTTCATTTCACTTGAGGACGAGCTCACCCTCCCTCAGACTGCAGCACACACACACACACACACACACACACACACACACCGAGCTGTGTTGCTTAACCCCAAGGCTGCTCGACACGAGTGTGTGTGTGTGTCTGCTTATGTATGTGTGTCTGTGTGTTTCTAAATGTCCACCCCGGTGGTCTCTCTCAGGGGTCAGTGGGTTAATCAGGATTTGGGCTGGGATCGTTTTTGTGTGTGTGTGTGTGTGTGTGTGTGTGTGTGTGTGTTATAGCAACATATTTTCTTCATGTCTTTCTTCACCTCTTAAGGATATCCAGCTGTACAGCCAAGCAGAGTCTGGCTGGGACATTCCACTGTGTGTGTGTGTCTGTATGTCTGTGTGCGTGTGCGCGTGTGCGTGTGTGTGTGTTATATCCAATCGAGACAGCTGCAGCTATGAAAACAGACGCCACTTGTCTGCTGTATGACCTGTGTGTGTGTGTGTGTGTGTGTGTGTGTGTGTGTGTGTTTACATATGTACGTTTGTGTATCAGCACATGTTTTAGCAGTCAGTTGCTTCCGCAGTAACATTTTTCATTGTAATCTTGTGCACCCTTAAATAATGCCATCTCGCTTTAAAACTAAGTGCATATTGCCTCAAATATAAATCTATTTTATATGAATAAATAAAATATTGTGTTGCACTAATGTTATTAGTTTTGTCAGTATCTCTGTCCAGACACCCCAACACTCTTACACACATATGCAGGTCAGTGTAAGGAATTTCAGTGCTGGCAGGAAAAAGGGAAAATTTAACTAGTTTTTGCATATGAACCAGAAAATTACATCAACATTTGAGATTCAACAGGAATTCTAAATATGATGCTATGTCAGAATGTTATATGTCAATAAGAATTAAGAGATTGTAATTGGATTTATCTCATGAAATATTCTTATGGCAACATTATGACTCAGTGTCAAGATTTCCTTAGTTTCTCAGTAGTTTGACTTGGTAAATCAAGCTTATAATTTTCAGCTCAGTCAGGGTAACAGTGTAGTTTATTATCTAAAGGTTTGACTCAGTATGTGACCCTAACTAACCATGTGTCGTTTTGTTTTGCTGGCTTCCATGCGGCCGTGTCGTGTGGTGAAGCTCGTTGGTGCGATACGTGTCACGGTGCCTCTCGTCTCCACCAGCGGCTGTGAAGAGTTTTGACTCGCTGTCGCTCAGCGCGGAGACTTTAGCTGTTTGTGTTTTTCCAGCGGCGGAGATGTGGTGAACGATGCGGCCGGGTCAGGAGGAAGCAGTAAAAAAGCCACATAAAGGGGGAGCTCTCCGCTGGCTGTTGTTTGCCCTCCTCGCCACATCCTGAGCTTCCTCTCTGGCTTTCCTCCTCCTGCTTTTTTTCCTCCCTCACAGTTACATAAAGCGACGCGTCCTGCTGAGAGATGGGACCAGTTCTGTTGGACAAAATAAAAATATGAAGGGTGAAAAAGGGTCAAGCACAAAAACAGAAACATTCATTTCTAAAGAAAGAACTATCTACACAGTTGGTTTATATTAAGAATATTTTATAGAAATTTAAATAGCTATATATATATGAGTTTATTTGAAATCACATAAAATGAGTTGATTTCCATTTCAAGTACTCGTGTTTTGCTGTTACGTGTTATAAGACACTAAACTCTTCACTTGTGTAGAACAAAACTAAACAAACTGAAGTAGCTCATTTGTTTAGAGTCAGATGATTTTCTTTATAGCGTTTTTTTTGCAAGTATTCTGGCAAAGAGAAATGACTGCATGATGGTTTTAGAATTGCGCTTGACTCGAGCTTCACTGACTCGAGCTTTTGACTGCATCACAGGTTGTTTTGTCAGCGACTGTTTCCGACATCGAACTCGTCTTTAACATGAGCGAAAAGTCCTTAAAGTGCTCAGAAGAATGAGACGCATTTAAATTTTTTAAATGCGCTGAACGCCATGAATTTCTCACGTCTAAGACGGCATGTGGATCGTCCTCGTAACACTTCACTGAACCCGAAGTGACTCCGTGAAGAAATGTGAATGAGCCAAAATGACCTCACGGTGCAGAAATGTGTCCTGAAGGCCTCGGACTGTTTCCATACCAGTGGAAGCACAACAACACACAAACAAACTCAGCTGTCTGTCAGCATGTGTGTGTGTGTGTGTGTGTGTATAAAAGCAGGAGAGAAAGTCACAAGCAAACGTTTAACGACCAATTTCCACCTTCACTTCCACTTCGATCTCATTAAGTGCAGCAGGCCTTGTTTTATAGTGCACACGTTAACCCTTGTGTGTGTGTGTGTGTGTGTGTCTTGTGAACATGCATGATCACATAACCTGTTAATAGCTTCCTGGAGGAGGAGGAGGTTCCTGTTGATACTGAGGAGCTCTAACAGCCGGGTGTTGTTGACTTGCCTCCGGGCGAACGCGTGCTCACAGTTTACTGCTGAAACTGTTGTCCTCGACTTGTGGATGTGTTTGTGAAGCAGTGTCCTGATATCGCTCAGCGTTACGCCCACTTATCAAGCTGATATCGACCTTTCGTCAGATACCTGCTGCTGACGTGGTGAATGTTCTTGAAAATGCAAGTTAAACTTACAGTAAGCACAGAAATCTTCAGCTCTTTCCGACATGTTCGTTTTAAAGGGCCAGTTCATGCAAATTACCAGAGGCATTTTCGTTAAAAACAACATCTGAACTGGTTTTTAGCAAATAAAATGAAACTGTGCACAGTCAAAACCGGGCTGTGACTTTGGTGAACCGGCCCTTTAACTGTTCAACAATGTCTAGGGTAGGTTTAAAATTTCCCCTGCTGTGTAATAGGTCAGATAAGTCACCCTCCTTTTAAAGAGCTTGTAATTCTAGAAGAATTAGTCGGCCTTTCGGGGGAAAGTGTTCGTGCCCCCCGGTTCTGGATTCTGTTTCAGAGGTTTTTCCAAACTCACAAGAAGCAAATTCTGACTTCTGACTGCTTCTGTGCAAAATCTTTCTCTCTAATTGGCCACAACCTCCGTGTATACCATCATTTTAGCCCACATGGTTGGCTCAGAGCAGGCTCTACACAGAAGGTGAACATTATCTTTTTCTCTCAACTAAATCAGCAGACCGTCTTCATCTCCTCATCTTCCTCCTCATCTTTTTCCCGCCGCTTCCTGCCTTCCCCTGAAAAACAGGAGGATTATCTTCAAGGAAATTCCCACTTAACCCCCTTCAGGGGACGAGGCGATAAACAGAAGCCAAGGACAAAGCAGGAGGGAGTGGAAAGAGAAAGAAAAAGAGGAGGAAGACAGGCAGGAGGAGAGGAAGACCCTGCACCCACGCCTATTGAGTTACAGTCAGTGTCATTCTGAACTCAGGATATGGCCTCAGCAATAATTGACTGGACTTTATCTAATGTGCACACCTATTCACACCCACGCGGTGACACCTGTTCAAACAGGTGCAGAAGGGGGCAGGTAAACAGAGCGGCCTGCACGCTCTTCGACTCGTGGCTCCTCTGCTTGTTTTTTCTGTCTCTGTTTGGACTTTCCCTCGGCCGGAGAAAAGGCGCCTGTTTGCCAGCATGGTTTAACAACCTGCTTCCGTCGCCTCGCTCATAAGAAAACAAAGCAAAACAAACAGGTTTTCACCTTTCGCCATGACTGGCAGTTAAAGCTCTCACTGCTGATCTGGTCAAATAAAATCCGTTTTTTTTGTTTTTTTTATGCACAGGAGAGAGCCTGTCTTGCGAGTTGGAACGGCTGAAACGCAGCATTTTTACAAAATGCAGCTGGATTTGACCCACTGTGCAAACAAATCTCATCACATTTACTGGAAAACTGCACCCCAAAACCTTAAAGTGCGTTTGGTGGTGTGCATATGTTAAAGCCCAATTCCTGAGTCGAGGACTTCAGGAATAGCGTCCTGGGAAATCTATGAACTATGCAGGACAGGTTGAGGGAATGATTGACACTTAAAAGGTAAACGACAGCAACAGTAAGACATTCAGCTGCCACGCTGCATCCGTATCCTTGGTAATATAACTTCACGTGGTTATTACATTATTTCAGCAGGCTTAGGAAGCCGTCAGCTAACTAACCCTCGTGTTTTTTTTCCATTCTCAGGCCGGCACGCTGTCACACTAGCACAGATTCACACCAGGGAGCCGCTGAGTCATTGACACTGTTTTGGCTTTAAAATGTGATGACAAACTCGAGGATATTGAATGCACCACATTGTCAGCTACTGGAAGCGTCAATGCAAGAAACCGGCATTACAGTTAGCTTTGAAAACACTGATGTATCAGTTGAACTTGAGAGCTGTTGCTCTAATATCACATTATTTATTAATAATAATGAAACTTGAACCTGTCTTGGTGTGGCTTAGGGGGGTAAAATTCAGGTGAATTCAGTCGGTCCATTCATGCACAAGAGAAAAGACAAGAAACAGGCATAAACATACAGAGTTAATTTTTTTTTTTTTCTGCTTTCATATCCTGTTAACTGGCGTCGGGAGTAGACAACAGGTCTGCACATTTGGCTCACGTCCTACATCATCCTACATTCATACAGTGTTTGTATTGAATAGTGGAATTCAGTGGAATCACTTGAACAAACCAGGAAGCTCCAGCTTTACATTTGCATGAACTGACACGAGAACGTGTTCCCCCGACAGACGTACTATCACCACACCGGTCTTTGTTTGCTAAAGGCTACGGCCGCTTGTTGACACTTATTGTTCTTTTGCCAGAACATTTAAAAAACTGATTGTGGCTGAAAGTAGTCCGCCTCTAGCAGAAACGGCTGCCGGCCCCTTCGTTAGTTATCTGCTGCGTTTCCACCATAATAATCGCTGCAATGACAGTGAAGACAAAGCGAGACCGAGCAGCAGCAGCCTGGTGCAGCGAAGCATGCTGGGACATCTTTGCAGACTGGTTTCAGCTTAAACACTCGTGGCCTGTTTTTACAGGGCTTAGCGTGTTGAAAGCTTATCTCCGGTGAAAAGGGGGGAGCGGTGGATTAAAAAAAAAAAAGTGAGGGGAAAGAGAGAGCGAGCACAGGAAAAAAAAAAAAGCTGACTTCCGCACGGGGAAGGTTCAAAGGGACCTCCGCTCCTGCGTGATCTGTTTGTTGTCATTTGATCCCCGAGTTGATTTTCTGTCTCTCTCTCTCTCTTTCGGCCTTCCTGTTCCTCTCTTTCACTCACAGGAAACAGAGGGATGCATGTACACAAGGCCTCTGGCAGCAGGTTCACCCTTTTCCCTTCCTTTGTGGCCCAATAAAATGTTATTTGTCTCTTCTCAAACTTCCTGCATCCTGGACACACAGTGTGCTGAACCCTAAATAGTTTTACATCCACGACATGTAACCCGCTAAAGTTCATAACCGTCTTACAGTCCAATAAGCCCTAAAAGGCGACAGAGAGAGCTTTTTACTAACGCCAATCCTTGGTCATTTTCTAGGAAAAACTCACTGTTAAGCTCTGGATGCCTTTTCCTACATTTGTTTAAGATATTTACATAACGTGTTCAGTGACCATGGGATGTTTTCTGTATGCAAACAGTTTGTGCCACTACAGAGAGCAAACAGCTACCTTAAATACGTCTGAGTGCTTGATTTGCATCAGCCGGAGAAGAGACCCAGTGAGCGCTGATTTGGTAAAATCGGGTCAAATTCTATTTAAGCTGGCCGCGTTTGGTTGAAATGGCCATTGTGCCAAAAACGTTCACTTTCAAACTTAGCCATGTTGTACCTTGAGGTCTTTTGACATGATACGGTCTTGGAACGACTCTTACTGAGTAGAAATGGCATGTGATGGGGTTCAGAAGAAGAAGAAAATTAGACTTTATTGATCTCACAATGGAGAAATTCACTCATACAGAAGCTCCTCAGAACACACACTGTAAAAGTTTAAGTGACCTTTTCCCTGCAGTAGTGGATTTGGATGTTTATTGCACATAATAGCTATTCAAATGAAGATTTGGGCATGATGGAGGAATGAGAACATGAACGTGCACACGGACTCACATCGCGATTGTATTTCCAGTTTTGCTCGTTTTTGTGAAGAGAAGTGGAGATTCGGATATAGAGGCATACATAAACTGCTCGCTCTCTTTGAAGCTTTGAGAGTACACCTTCAAAATAAAATTCCACAAGTTAGTTTCAAATCAACAACAGCAAACTTCAGGGGAAGCTGTAGTACCGACAATAACCAGGCTGCAGGAAGCGGCTGGATAGCGAGTGATTAAACATTTACATTTTTATTAGCATCCACTGGATTGGAGCCATTAAACAAAGTACCAGACTCAGAATTGTGACATAAATCAGACTTTAGTTCCAAAAAAGAGCATTTCAAGCACTTCTTTTTTGATACCTGGAAGCAAAAACACTCAAGCCTCAAGTTTTGACCGAGTAAAACCCTGCAAAAGGGAACTCAGAACCTGCTGGGACTTGCACAGCTGCACACTTTGAATATTTATCATGCATATGCATTTCAAGGACTCGTCTTGGTTGTGTAAAGGCAGCATTAAGACACCGATGAAGGAAAATGTTTCAATGCCAGTTTAATGATCTACATTCAGACACCTGAAATGCAGTTGGACTTGCATGTGGCTTGCAGCTCAGTCACTTCAGCTCACTTTTTGACTCATTCCCAGAAAACTAAAAAAAAAAAAAAAAAAGTAATCGCACTTCCCTCCAACTCCCTTCCCTTCCCTACTGCTGCCGGCCTTCCGACGTGGCTCAGCTTTCAGTTGTTTTATCTGGTTCCTTTTTCTCTGGAATAAGCGACCAAACGTGGGAACAGTCTCCATCCCTCAGATAAGGAAGTGCTGGACTTCCTGGCATCTTGGCGTATTATTGGTCCAGAGCCATGCAGGTCGAAGGTCACTCTAGTGGATCACACATCCTTCCTTCCTGGCCGTTCGGTGAGAGGGACTCCTGTCACGGCCTCCTGTGTGAGTTTATTTATTTATTTACCCTGTGTCTTCAATATTTTTTTTTTTAAAGCCCCACTAATTTAAGAATTTGACTTAATGATAAAAACACATCATTTTGTATGTTTTTCACTTTGTATTTCTGCAGTTAAGCTGGAATGTGCTTCAGTTATGTCAGGTTTTCTTGGAGAAAGCATCTAGTGGCCATTAGAGGAACTGCAGCTCCAGAAACTTCAGCAGTGACTTTGGATCAACTCAACCTCAACCAGCTGCCCCAGAAAGTAAGTGTATGTGTGTGTGTGTGTGTGTGTGTGTGTGTGTGTTTTGGCCTCAGTGGATTCTGAGGAACACAGATTCGCAGGACGTGCCATCTGGGTTGTGGTGGCAGCTCTGACTGGCATATTCTGTTTGCCCTTCACACACACACACACACACACACACACACACACACACACACACACACACACACACACGCACACACACACACAGTCAACATAGCACTCATCACTGCTGCTTTATGTTATTTTCTTCATTAATAATGTTCTCTTTAGTTTATACAACTTATTATTTTTTGCTTTAGTATTTTGTTTGCTGACGTGGGCTCAGACTGTCATTTGATACCTTCATGTGCACAATAATCTTGCCAATACTGCACATACGTAGACTGATCCAAAATCTGATGCAAAACTAGAAGAAGCAAAGTCTTGACTGAGAATTTTACCTTAAATGGACACTGTCAAACTTCAGTGTTGTTTCTCCGTATTAGTCACAGGGAGCTCGTCTCTAATATCTGCCAGTATTTTCTGTAGCCAACTGGCCCGGCCAGTTTACTTCCAGCATGAAGTCTTCTTCTGACGTCAGTGGATGACAGAGGAAGCGAGTGAAGAGTTCGGCCGAGGTCAGTTTCATTTTCCTCTTTCTTTCCTGTCTTGTTCTGGCTTTGCGTTCACACACGGCAGCGTTTTCCGCCTCTGTGTTGTGGCGTGTGTGTGGTAAAGATGGAGAAAATGCAGATGCATCTATTACAGGTAGCAGCAGCTTTGAGTAATCTTGAACTTTCTCTGAAACTGCGTAATTTCTTTAGTTTGTAAGGTTTTACTTTGACTTTTAAAATGTAAAAAGTGTTAAATAGTTGAAATAATTTGTCAGCATTCCTAAATATGAGGATGTGCTGCTTTGTAAATTGAATATCTTTGGGACTGTTGTTGAGACGAAACAAGAACCTGAAGGTGTCACTTTGGGCTTTGGGTCACTGTGATGGTCAGTTTTTACTATTTTCTGATATTTCCTGTACTAATTGATCAATCATTTAATAAAAAAAAGTGATGTAGAGCTGAAAATAATGAAAACAATCAGTAGCTGCAGCCCTAAATGAGTAAATCACAAATTTCCAGGAATGCTTTCTTTCAGTTGGCAGATGTGATAAGAAGCTTAACCCGTCAGGTAAACACGCTCACCGGCTTTTCATTGATAATCTCAGACACAGTGCATGCTGGTACGTGTGGGCCCAGCGCCAGAAGCAGAGCAGAATGCTGGTTTGTTTTTAGTCTGAAAGGAGACGTAGATTTAATAAACGCTACAACATTTCTAACCTGGCTGATGATGTGATGAACGATCTAAACCGGCTCATATCTGGACGTCAGCAGCAGACCCCTCCCATGTCATTGGCAGACAGTCTAAGAGATCCTGAAGGAGTGATACTCTCTCTCTTCATGTGAGGAAGTGTGTCGCTTGGACCGCCTCTTCCTCACTCTCTCATCAGGCCTCCATGTGTCTGCTCAGTCATGTGTTTGGCTGCAGACTCGAGGATCTTCTCCCGGTTAAAGGTTTTTCTCTAAGCCTGCTGTCGCAGCCTGTCCCTGAGCGGTCCCCTCCTCTGGGGGCGAGGACATTTTTCACTGCACAGCCCACGGCTTCACCTGCGTGTCGATGAATCAGAACAGCTTGCAGAACAAGAAATAAAGCAATAAAACGGAGGAAATATTAGTTCAAATAAGCAAAATTATCTGCCAACAGATCAGTTTGGAAAGAACAGACACCGATTTTTTTTAAACAAGCTAAAATATGTAGCCTCAAAGAACCCACAGTTATCTTAAAGTCTGCAGCCAGACTAAAAACACACACATTTCTCTGGATATAAAGAAATCTGACATTAACAAAGAAGTTTTGTACTTGTCAGTGTTGATCTTTATAAGTTGCAAAAGAAAAAAGTTTTTAAGCTTGAAGTTACTCAGAACCAGTAATAAAATCTCAGTTAGAAGTTTCTCATTAATTAAGGACAAAAAAAAAGCTTGAAACAAGGAAAATGCTCCAACATAAGAATATCTTTTCAGACATGTACATGAATATTAAGGAGAAATATTCAGATTTGCAACTGAACAGTGAAATCTCACGAGCTTCTTCTAACTGTGAATGAAGATTTCCTCTCCTAATAGAATCAAAAATGTCAAAGCGATTGTATCTTTGAGCCCTTTGGATTCAATATAGACACATTTTACAGGAAACAGTCATCGTATTTAGAAATGAGCATTAATTCTATAGAAATCATGAACATTCACCATGAATGTGAACACTTAAAATACACACGAGCATTTTACACCAAGTCGGCAGCTGCTGATATTTCTGAATGGATGCTGCGCTTCACGCACAAAGCTAAAGTCCTCTCTTCAGCGTTTTTGGGCCTCTGGGTCAGCTCCCACAATGCACCTCTGGTGAAGGCCACTTCCCGGTGTGTGACAGCCGAGTCTCCTGTCACCAGACTGGCCTGATCCCTCGTTTCCTTCAGCCTCTCTTATCCCTCCATCCTCTTTACCTTCACTGATTGGATTGACAGGACACCTGCCTGCTTTCGCTGCTGTCCTTCCCTGCTCTTCACTTCTTCTTCTGTCCTCGTATTTCGCTTCGTGTCCTCTTATCACACTCCTCCTTTCACTGTAGTGATGTGGTTCTGTAAACACAAGGTACAGACCACTGTGTTTCCGCTGCAGAAACTCTGTTAGAGCACATCCGTCTTATTTTCGGCACTTTGCAACTTGCTGCGAGAGGTATGAATGTAGCGGCATGAATTTGGGTTAACCTAAATGTGAAAGTGGAAGTGTTTGTTTTGTGGGTTTACATTCATCAACAACTCCACTGTGCATCACTGCCATAACAAAGAATACAGCTGTCACGTCTCCTGTGCAATTAGATGTGTTTTTGAAGTGGGTGTGAATCATCCAATGAAAGTGATAAAAGGAAGGGAAAATATGGCGTACCGTGTTGAGTTGTTCCATGCAGGCTGTTTGTGGACTGTGTGAAACGCAGTAAATCTCCAGAACTGCCTCGGTCCTCTTGATTGTCAGGCTACGCCTTTATTTCCCTTTGCATCACGCAGCAAGTCACCAAAATATTAAAAAAAAAAACACAAACCAACCACAGAAACCAGAGCTGTGTGTCTGAAACCAGAAACTGTCCACGTTCTGCTTTAGCTTGATGCAAAATGACAGAGTTTCGTGCTCAAGGGAAAGATTTTAATAAGCGAGGCTTTGGTGTCAGGGCCACAGCTCGCTTCTTCCTGTCTCCCGAACGGTTTGTTGACCTTTCCGCTGAATGTCAGGGCAGCAGAGTCACTCCCAATCTTCTGCTGTAACCTGCAAAGTCTCTTCCACCTAAATAACCTCATCTGCTCTGAGGAACATCGAGCTCCTGCCAGCGTCCGCGGTTTCGCTAAAATTAGACACAGAACCTTCATTTGCTCCACATGTTGAGCGAAAGTGCGCAGCAACCGTTACAGCCAGCGCTAAATGAGCATGTTCAATAAATGCACTCCTGAAGTTTTGAACAAACGGGTGGTTGCTCACCAACAACGTGTGGGGATCAAATAGGCTGAATGCATTTCTCATAAAACATTTGCAAAGCCAATTTTTCTGAAAACGACGATCGAATCCACGCTAATATGTAGCGATGTCGTATGCTGTGCTCATCTGTGAATCGGTGAAAGCTAAATCGGACAGGAAGACCGTAATTCCATGGAGGAACTCCATGACCAGAATCCCAGCAGAACCATCAGATGTTATTCATCATTTGCTCCACAGTGCTGATAACAGGCATCGTCCATTAGGCAAAGATAGCAGTCCATTACATTTGCTTGTGTAAATTTATTCTGTAGCAAATCTAAAAATAGAAAATCAACAGAAAAAAATTTAAATAAATGAAAAAAATACTCAAAAATCCCCAAACTTTACGGACCCTTTAAGTGACAGGCTGGCAGTATTTGTCATTCTTCTTATTATCAGCAAACCACATAAACAGACCTAAACCGACAAAGACTTGATCCTATTAACACATACACGTCTGCTTGATATCTTCTTCCTCTGCGCCACAGAGCCCCATTGTGCCACACTGTTGTTCAGGGTGACATGTTGCCTCATTACCATGAACACACACACACACACACACACACACACACACACACACACACACTGCAGTTAATTTTGATTCAATCCCACGTACACCATCCTGTTGCAGAAATACTCTCGACAGCACCGAATGTGTGTTAAACCACTGAAAGCAGTCCCCAACAACTGCACTGTTTGCTCCCGTTTGTGTTACGTTTGCTAAAAACAACAGTTTGCAGCCATTTCAGGAAACTGCCGAACCTTTAAAAAAAACCGAACAATATAATTGGGAGCCATTCTCGTCCTGCTGGGAGGCGCCACACGCAGAAAGTATTGCGAGACGGGCGCACACATCTTTGGTTTTGGGCTTTTGATGGGATTTATTGACAAGAAAAATACAGAATCACGCCAGCTTCATCTTTTAATGACTGTTTACAATCAAACCCTGAAAAACAATAACCTTCCACTGCGATAGATCGCCTGTAATAACCCTGATGTGTTTGTTTGTGTGTGTGCGAGTGTTTTGGAAAAGCCCTACTTCCTCACTCCAAGCCTCTAATCGAGCGATTTGCCAAAAGAGAAAAAAGAAGTCTTTCCTCCACAACACAACAGTGCCCCCCGACTCCCACCCATTCTCCTCCCCTATAATCCCCACCAGGTGTTGGTGAACTCAAGCCGACACACTGCCCCCCCCCCCCTCCGCCCTCCCTCCACCACTTCATCACCCCCCCATTCCCGGAATCAGACATCTCTCCTTCACCCACGAGGAGAAACACTTTGTATCTGGCAGCCGCTGTTGTTATTCCCTCTCCTCTGGCGTCTCTCCCCCCCAGGTTCACCCCTCTCGCCCTCCTCTCCCCGTTCTCTGCGCTCCTCCCAGCCTCCTCCTCGCTCCTGGGTCCGGATGTCCCGGGTCCATCTGTCAGCACGCCGATCCCCAGACTGGAGAAAGGGAGGGGAGGGAGGAAGGAGACGACGGACGACAGAAAACGAGAGGAGCAGCCAAAGAGCGCCGGTGAGACGGCGCTCCCTGTCAGAAACGGCTCCTCTCTTCTCCCTCGTATGATAAACAGGAATTTTTATTCGCTCAGGAAGTGTACGCCCCGTGTCAGGTGACTTGAGATCAGGAAAGGACCCAATCACCTTGGTCCCTTCTTTGCCAACAACCGAAGACCCTGAACCTCGAGTCCGGCTTTGAAGTTCACTTTCATCTGATGGCTCGCCAGCCGTCAGAGGCATAAACAGTTTTCCAAAGAGCTTTTACCGATTTTAGAGAAACTGTGATCTTCCCATGGGAAGATAAGAGTGTCTTCTCCTGCGTTCCCCCTCTGAGGCCTTGATTTCACGCATCATCAATCCTGACCTGTGTAACCCAATAGCAACCCTTTGTTCTTCACATCAAAGAGCTCCCACTGGATCAGAGATCAATCAGCGATCGGTAGCACAAAGTGGATTCCACCCGTTTGGAAATCCATCAATACCGTGACCAAACAGGGGGGAATCCCTCTTCAGCGAATTGATTGATTTGATTAGTTCTCTTCCTCTCCTCTGCTTTCACTGGTCACACGTGGAGATTTTTTTTACCGAGCCCTCTGAGGTTTCCAGATCATTCTGCTCTTCTAGATATCTTGTTGTAATGGCAGCAAAAAGATAGAACTCAAAGCGACATGAGCCATGTTTTGTTTTGAATTATCGCATCTGAAAAGTTTGATGGAAAAGTTTTTACACTCGCTTGAGGTGGTTTTTGCTTTTTTGAAAAAAGTGTCAATGTGCTAAATAGGAGGTGGAAACACCTTTGTCGAATAAGTCCTGGCGTAGCGAGCAAAGCTCACATGACTGATCAGCTGTTTCCCAAAACCCAAGGAAGACGAAGAAGAAGCTGTTTCTGCCGTCGCTGAACGGCTCTTCATCTTCACCATCTCATCTCCAGACAGCATGAAACAACAACAACAAACAAATCCCTGCAGCCCTCTCTCCATTTTTCTCTCAGATGGCTGAAGCAGCTCGTGTTGTTTCCGGTTTTAAACCTTCTTCTTCTTCTTTGTCTATTAGTTCATGTGTAGCGTAGCTTATGCCACCAAACCAGAAATGCACCTAATTCACATGTGCTTAAAATTCGCTTGACGGTGGATGGAAACACTGTCGCCAGTCATGGTGGATTAAACTTTACCACAGACCCCTTGTATGTTCCTCCTTGTATCGAATGAAAGCCTCATGAGCTGCTTCATATTTTCTATCAGGGCCCTTCGGTCCCTTCGGTGTCTGTCCCTCTTTACTAAACAGGCTGTAACCTCATGACCTCGCAGCCGGTCTTCCTGAACCGAGGGGGGAAATGGGAAAGAGGCCCGTGTTGTGGCTAAGTCATGATCAGGCGCCAGGAAGGCAGGAAGTCCATTTTTCACGTAAACACTAAATATTCAGCACTTTCAAGCGAGACGCAGAACTGTTTGTTCACATGAAGCACATAGACATGCAAAATAATGATGATAAGCATGAAGCAGTGAGCACGCAGCAGTTTTGATGGGCTGCGGGCGCTATGAGTCCCCCAGCCAGGCCCAAAACTTTATCATGAAAGTTACGTCATTGACTCAGTGCTGGAGTTAAGTAAAGAAATAAAGACACCAAATACAACCCAGAGAAAAGTGGGGAACACTCATCCGCTACCAAGACCAGGGTTCAGTCCCCGTCTGGCTTGGTCCTGCAACCCAGGGGCAAGATGTTTTATATTCTAAAAATATAAAGAGGCCCGACTGTTATCTTAATGTATCTATGTGTGTCTGTACAAATGTGAAGGTACAGTAAATGTGTGAATGCATTCATTTGTCTTTGGATTACATCTCTGGAGAGAAACATCAGTTCATTCAGCTCTGAAACAAACAGGGATGTCTGTTGTGCTGCTTCCTCTAAAGTTGGAACAGGGATCTAATAACAATTAACTCTTTTTGACCTTAAGAATTTTACAGAGGCCAAAAAAAGTATATAAAAACGCACACAGGCAGGCTCTGGTCTCCTCTGAATGGCATCCCATCAGCCCTCTGTGTTGCTTGGCTCTCCTTCATCCTGGCAGCCTCCTATAGCCCATACAGCCACCTCTGGCTGTGGTACAGTAACCCCCATCCCTCCTGTCCCGGCAGCTTGCTGCAGTGTGGCGAGCGGGCGGAGCGCCAGCCGGCGAGCAGCCGGTCGTGCGACGGTGACGTTTGATCTTCAGGGAAGCACCGTCAGCTCTGAGCCTTCCTCGGCTGAAGCGCTTTGTGCCTAAGTGGCATTAGAGGCAGGAAGAGCCGTTAAGACGCAGCAGCTACGCACGAGACCCGTGGGCAGCTGGCCCCGTGCAGGGCTGGCGGGATTGAAGGAGCCAGGGCATGCTGGCTACGCTGGGAGCTAGGCTGGACGGGGATAAGAGAAGGGGAGGGTGAGGTGAGGAAGGCAGGACTTGGTATGCCAGCACCGCCAACTCTGGCCTTGTTCAGATCCCCAATACAACTGGTGCAGGGGTGGGGGGTGGGCATGGCGCACCAATGCCGAGGATTAGGGTTCTCAGCCACAGCGGGAATGGAAATATGTGTGTGTTTGAAGAGTGTGGAGGGAGGGGAATGCACGTGTGTCCTTGGATTGATGATTATGTCGACTGAATGTCTATAAACGGGGTCGTTTACGGAGTGGAATGAATGCTTGAGTCCATTATGAGCTAAGTGCGCGCAACGACAACGGCGGCTGGTTTATTTGACTGTACACATGCAATGGTGTGTCTGTGTGTGCGCGCGCCCACGTGCCGCGAGTGATGTGGCTCAGCGTGATGACAGTTGGTCGCCCAGGTTGCCGAGCAGCGACAGCGGTAATCGCTGCATCTCGGGCATTTGGCTAACGGCTGTCGACTCTCAGCGTAAAAGCGCCCGTCTGCTCGCTGTCGCTGTGTGTCACTGTCACAGCTGCTGGAGCGCTGAATGGAAATCTGCTCTCGGTGGATTCAAACACTCTTTGCAGGGCAACGTGCACTGCAGGCCTCGATTGATTAAAGTGACACAAAGCAGGATTATTTTGTGGTCAGGTGACTTCAACACGAGACATTAGGTTGTTTAGTGCGCCTGATTGCAGGTTTATATGGTTTTGTGCCAGTTTAGTGCAGCTTAGATCTGTTTCATGAATGTTTAGAAAAAAGCCTTTAAAGAAACTGAAACACACAATAACAACACAATTAAAACTGTCTGCTTTTCACCAACATCGGGGCTGTGTTGTATGGTTAGATCACACAATTACACCATCTGTGCGCAAGAACTGACTGAGCCACCAGGACAATCAACAACCAGCATCGTTTCCACTTATTTTTCATATGAGGATTCTGATATGATGAATGATCAGTATGTTCAATGGCACTGTTTAATACCAAGACCACATTTTGTGACTTCCAGTGTAATGTGGACTTTCAAGGATCCACGTTCTAATGTTCATATTCAAACTTTAACTCCAAGAAGAATGCAGAGGAGTGCAAAGATCAGTCAGATGTAGTATAGTGAAAATAAGTGTAGCTGCTGGTTCTACTAATGCCTGTATGGCAACAAAGTTAAAAGGCCAAAAGTTAACAAACGCTCAACAAGCAAAGTAACAATACAACTGCAGCAAAATGAGAAAAAACTGTTCTGACTCGCTTAATGGGAGATGGAAACACCTTTTTCGAATAAGATCTGACATAGTGAACATTTAACTCTCATGACTGATCAGCTGTTTCCGCTCCGAGTGAAGAAGAAGAAGCTGTTTCGGCAGATTAAACTATCTCCTCATCGCTCCACACAGATCCGATGTAACCTTCCTCACATTACCACATGAAACGAACAGAAATGTCATATTTCCATCGTGTTTGACGGAGCTTTTTTAATCACTCATCTTGTTTACCTTTATTTTCCTGCAATGGCATAATGGTTTTTCCGATTCTCCTAACAATCGCATGACAACTGATGACATAAAATTCTGTGAGAATTCGTGATACGTTTGGATGTAAACTCCTAATAAAGAGCAGGTTACGGTTAAAGTTTATAAAACGAGTGTTCAGAAGAATCTTTTGGAGCAGGATTTCCTCAAGCACGTTGTTCCAAAGTTCAGCGGCTCTGACTGCAAATGTTGGATTACCTTTTTGTGTTTGGTCTAAACTCTGGAGCAGTTAAACGGAGACCACATCCTCTTAGCTGAAGCAAATTAACCACTCTCTCCAAAACCCCCAGTTATTGTTTATCTCCAGAGGCGTGTAAGACTCCTGGCTTTGTGCCCTCCGCAGTTCCTTGAAGCTCATTTCTTCCCCGCCGCTCACTCGGTCAAAGGTCATCCCTTGTGCTAATTGTTCCAAAGGGGATGGAGTGTAGAGAGGCCTGCTCTCCTGGACTGACTCCAGTCCAGACATCTGAACAATGGCGACCCACTGTGTGTGAGTGAGTGACAGCCTGGGTGGCCCACAGCTACACTACATCGGGTAGTAGTGGGGTCGGGTCAAGCAGAGCTGGTTCTTGTTGTGCTGTATAGAACAGACCTCCTACCTTTTGCTAACATTTGCAGAGCACCCAAAACCCTCCGGAGAGTCGTGTCAAGGGCTCACTGACTGAGACTGGAAGGGAGTCCTGATGTAAATCAAATATACATGGGACATACAGTGTATACCAGAGACTCTCATTCAGTCTTAGTTAAATTTGTCTTTGATTTAAAGTCTGAGATTAGGATTTCTATTATGTTTCTATTGCTAAATTTCTTTGAACACATGAAGACAAACTTCATGAGGATGCATCTTACTTAATATGTTCAAACTCAACAGGAAAAGAGGGCAAGAATATTAGATGTAGTAGTCAAAGGTTTGCTTAGCTTTCATCTGTATCATAAGAAACAAGACAGAAATCACATTAACTGGCAGTATCATCAGTCTTAGAACTCTAAACATGGTTAAAACAGTCGCTCAGTGAGTGAATGCAGCTACAACAGTAATAAGGTGTAAAGATAAAGGACAATAATTGGCAAGACAGATGCAAAGATTTCCACAACACAAGATTAATTTCCTGTATCAGAGCTTATTATGAACATGGACACTTAACAAAGAAGAAGATAAATACTCACAGAGATAACGTTGGGAACATGCGTTGGTTGGCAAACAGATAACATGTCAGATAAGCTGCCAAATAGCTAAATGTTACCCAACCAGCATATCCAGGATTAGCCTGTGCCTGCTAAACTGTGTGAAATAACACACCTTTCATAGAAAAGAGCTATTACTTAGATCAGTAATTAAACTGCTGACTGTAATTATAATATATAGTGTATAATAATATATAATTATAAATAAAATCTAGCTAGTTTTTATGTTGAGGTGGCTAGCTTGTAGTTAAGTTAGTCCTGCTGGGTGCTAGCTAGCTGCTCCCGCCCCTACATAGCAATTGTTTTCAGTGTAATCATAATGTGATCACAGCTCCCGTTGGCTAACATAGCAAAAAAGTTAGCCAATCAGCATATCCAGGCTTCCAGTCTTTTAGCGTTCATTAGCTTGTGCTGTGGCTTCAGGCCTTTTCACAAAGGCTCTATTAGCTTGGTTGTTCCTCCAAAAGGCTCAAGAGAAACACCAGACCTATATTAACTCAGATCAAGCTACCAATAAATGATATAAGCTGATGAAATGTCAGAGGAGGAACTTTTTTTTACTATTCAATAAATGACTTCACCAGTAAAAAATCCCAAGGCTAGCGCGATAGCTAAAAACACTGCTAAAGCCACGCTGCAGCAAACATTGCTGACATTATCCATCTTTGACAGACTTCATTGTGGAATCAAAGTCAGTCATTATAAGACGGCTTTTTACTCAAATCCACTCTCTACATACACTACATGGCCAAAAGTATGTGGACCCCTGAATATTACACCCATTTGTGATCATTGAACATCTCACTTTAAAACCATTGGCAGTAATATGTCGCCGTAACAACCTCCACTCTTCTGGGAAGGCCTTACACCTGATTTTTGAAACCTGGCTGCAGGGATTTGCTCCTGTTCAGCCATAAGAGCATTAGCGAGGCAAGCCACTGATGTTGGGTGGTAAGGCCTGGCTGCTGTTCATGCATTCTAGTTCATCCCAAAGGTGACGCTTAGGGTTGAGGTCATGGGTCTGTTTTTCCACACCAGTGCTGGCCAGTGTGCAGTGTAATCATAGTATTTGTGCAGTCATTTCAACATCCCATCGTTTCAGGGCTTTAAGGCTGATTTAGAACAAGCCTGATTATTCATCACACCAAGTTCGCCAAACGTATCTACACATCAATGTTTTGGATAATTAAAACAGAATTAAAAATAGGATTTGTATTTCAAGCATTTGAAAGAAATGTAGACTTGCATGCACACACATCCAGTTCCAATTACACTCAGTCCCTATGCAGGTTTCCCTCCTCTGGTTTGTCCCACTTGCCAGATGCTCATAGTAATAACTGCAACAGCGGCCTAATTACAGGGGCCACCTCACTTAGGGTCACACAACAACCAGCAAATCAGCAACAAACAACCACATAATGGCCCTCATCCTGCTCGCCATCCCATCATCCCCTGCACTGGGGGGTCATTACCCACGCTGCTTCAGGGCCTCCTTCCTTTCCCAGTGTTTACTGCATTCCTCCCATACTTCAGCCTTACTTGCATGGGAAGCTCCAGACCATGCTAGGATGTTCAGCGCGTCTATGTGTGCATGTGGGACTGAAACAGCTGTCGAGGAGCGAGGGGCTTTGCCTGAACTTGTATGACACGACTCATTTCCTGACGTGTGGTTGCTGTTTTCTTTGAGGGAGATTGCTGGGATGTTATGGAGGCCGAGGGAAGCCACGCGGCGCCGGAATGCAACAAGCTCAGACTTCATAATTTGCTATCATGTGGAGTTTGTTGGGTTTTGTTTTTCTCAATACAGGCACATACTTGTACTAATAGAGTTACCTACGGACATCACTTTGAGCTAGACATAAACTGTAACGAAGCTTTAAACGGTAGCTCAGTGAAAATGTTACTGAGTTGCTTTGAAAAATACAGATGTTGTCAGGTGTTGTGTAATGATCAGAGTCCTGCCTCACTGTCTCAAAGCTTCGACTCCTACATGTATTTTCTCATACAAAAAAAAACGCTGAAACATGTTCCTGGGTCAAATTTGGACACCTCATCATTTGGACAAAGATAAAAGAGTGATTATATTGTTAGCATAACACAGCTGTGACTCCCATAAGGCTTTGACCTGCTCCTGCTACATGCAAAGACAGGTAAAAAGAGGACTCTCCGAGCTCAAAAAATGTGCAAGAACAAAAAAATTTTACAACAATATGTGTAATTGGAATTTTGTTTTAGGTCCAATTAGTTTTTTTTTTTTTTTTTAGCAATAAAACATAAACAGGAAGTCATAAAATCTCTAAAAGATGATGCACAATAATTAGAAAAACACAGGGAGGACGCCCTGGTGCCACTCCAACCTTCTTGTGTTTAATTTTCCTGGATGTTTTGCAGGAAGCGATGAGGCAAATTCAGTTGCATCACAGTGTGGTTGAGGATGGAAGACGCCAAGTGTTGCTCCGTCTACCTTGTTTATGCTGCAGTTTGGATTACATTGACACAATGACCCGTTGTGTTGGTGAACACGTAAGAGTAGACACATCCCTGCTGTCTGGCTGTAATGCATCCGAATCTGCAAAGTTCCACTTGTTGTCTCAGTGGCAGCTGCTGGCCAGCGTTTGTTGATTAGTTGCAGAAGGCTTCATTATGTGACAAAATAACCCAGTGGACTCATGTGCAGAATGCTGAGTAGTTCACTTCAAGCTGACATTATCAGAAGAAACCAAGGACGCCTTGTCAGATAAACACTAGCAGAAGCAAGATAGTGAAAGTACATGACGAACCCTTTAAGAAATGAGGTGTGTGTCTACATGTTGTTGTTTTTTTCACTTTTTGACCAATGCTCTCACCATTGGAAAATTTCATAAATTCACCAGAAAAGCTGGTCTACAAATAGTAGTTGACAACAAATAACAGTGGCCAGTACAAATTACAGTAATTTGTTATACTGTCTGTTCTACTCTCACTGGAACTGAACACTTCCTGGAGCCGTTTCACATTAAAGCCTCCCAGGAAAGGAAGAAATTACACTCACTGAGCTGCTGGAAGGCTTTTAATGTGAAACCATCAGCAATCAATTAGCGAGTGAAGACAGTATTTCAATTGAGAACAGAAACACAGAGCAACAAACTGGTGAGATCATGTTGTTGTACTGATGCAGATGAAGCTGTGCAAATTATCTTGACTGTATCGAGTCAACAGGAAGACGTGCCCAGATTGAATTAACCACAAATTAAAATGGAAGCAGATCAAAACAGAGTGGCTCACAAAGATGTCATAGAATTGAATGCAAATTATGGGATAATTAGGAATAAGGGCCTGTCTCTAATATGAGTCTGGTTATCTCTGCTTTTGAGACAAATACTTGAGAACTGACACAAGTCCTTGATGACCCCGAAGTCAAGTCAGACCATTTTCCAAATCCGGTTTTTGAATGTACGAAGCAAAGCCAGTATCAGCCAGACACTGGACATCCACAGCTAGTGTGCACATGTCCAGTCTCGTTTTGACGGCTGCCTGTACATTGAGTCCAAAGGCTGACGTCTATAAATGTCTGTACAGCTGTTTGGAAATTGAAAGACGCCCACTCTTTCCAGTGACCTGACAAGGAATGTCAGGGATGTTTTGCTAAGAGAATAAAAGTGGATCCATGAGACAGAGAGAGAGAGATGACCTTTTTTGGACAAACTGTTACCTAACCCCATATGAAGGTTTCTCTCGCGTCGCTCTCTGACGGCCTTTCCCCTCTTCTTTTGTCTGCCTTTCTTATTAACACATCCACTTGAAATAGACTCACAAAAATGAGTAGAAATACCACCAAAAGCTCACACACCCAACCACACACATACAGCACAACACGGACGCACACTCTTTCACAGCTAAACATTGCGAAACTCTCTCCATCCCCTCCCCATTAGTGTTTCCTGTTTTCTTCATGCTTGTTCTCGTCTGTTTGTTTGCCGACCAGCTCTCAAAGGACGCCCTTCAGTCGGACGCTTCCTGTTTTCACTAAACCACAGAAGTCGAAAGTGCAGGGCAGCAGGAATTTCTGTCCACTGGAACCAGCAGCAAAACACCTTGACCTTTCCATTACCTGCTCATGGAAAACACAACAGCGCACACGGAGTGGCGGTAGCAGTGTAAAGACATTTCTTGAAAGTTGCATCCAGCAAGCATCAAGTCTTCTTGCTGTAAGTCTTGACTGTTGGCCTCAATGAAAAGGAGTGTCCCATCCCAACTGAGGCAACAAATTCACCATCTAAATTTTTGCCCAAGTGAAGCTGATTTCACTCCTCAGAGGTCACGAACAGACTGGTGATATTACATAATACGCACGTCTCTGTTTTTCATTAAAACCCACTGACTGCAACAGCAGATGAGCTCAAGTTGCCAAAATTAGCTGCATCTGGGCACCAGTTGATTTTTTTTTGCTTTTGGACAACAGCCAGTGTAGTGGGCTGAAATTGGCATTAATCTGGAATATGTTTGATACTGTTATAAATACAGTTGAACAGTTCAAAAATACCACAACTCAGGCATTAATTCAAAATGCATTTATGGAATGTTTGTTTCTATCTAATTTTTGCATGAACAGAGAATTTAAAGTGAAATGTGGAGCTAACAGCTACGCTCAGTTCATTTGCATCTAATTTTTAAAACAGTATGCTGAAAACCAAAACCTCCAGAACCAGTTAAATCGCCGCTATCACTTACTTCTTCTTTTAGGGAAGTTGCCTGCTTTAATGCACACTATCAGTCATTCTATGACAGTAAGTCACTTGTTTTTTTCTGGGAACAGAAGTGCTGATGAAACCTTTCTCTAACGTCAAGTATAAAGGTCACCTGAAAACACCAGTGAAAACTCCAGACCAAGCTACAGGTGCTTCTCTTTGTATAACTACACCAGCAAATTCAGGTAATGCTCATCAAATGTACAATGCACTGTATAGTGAACTAGTTTCAGTGTATACATGATACTGTAGCTCCTCATTTATGAAGTTTGGCCTAAAACAGGTAATGTTTAGATAGATAGATATACTTTATTTATCCCAAGCTGGGAAATTGCAATTGCAATTGCAATTGGTGCTCTCATTAGAAATCATTATGTATGCAGACGATGTGATTATATTTTCTCTCTCCAGTTCTGCTCTTTTGTTTCTTTCCATTTCAATTTAGAAATTCCTGACTGTGGCACAAAGAGTCATAAACATGGTTGAAGGCTGCAGCTGATAAGAAAACGCAATACCACTGATGCTCGATCCAGTCAGCCTGGGCATATTTCCAAAACAATCTTGCAAGGTAAAGAATACTGTAATGCAACATTTTCTGCAAAACACATTTGATTTGTCAGATGCCACCCAACAATGTGATTGGCCGACTCACTTTCTCATAGAGGCAGCCTCATCAAATAACTGAGCTGATATGTAAATGACATGATGAGAGCTAAACACGCCTGGAAGCTCCAGAGTGAGAGGAAAGAGGCCTGTTTGTATCTGAACATGTGAAGGCAGAGTGACAGACAGAAATGGGCTAAAGGCAGAGGGAAGAGGACACCCAGTGAAGGGGAAATCCAGTCTGTGGGTCTTACACACACACACACACACTTCATTGAAGCTGACCAAGCCCTCTACACAATCCCCTGCCCCTCACGTCTGCTGTAACACTCACAGATACAGAGGCAGGACAGCAGTGAGGCGATGCAGAGCAGAGACAGAGTGATGGAGCTGCTGATAACACTGGAGCCGCCATTGTCTTCACAGAGCTCCGAGCAGGGTGTGTGTGTGTGTGTGTGTGTCTGGGGGCTGTCACGACACAGCTGGAAGGGACCTCCCTGGAAATCGAAGTGTGTGTGTGCTTTTCAGTTTCAAAACACGCATGTTACGCATATTACAAATAATATTAAAACTAAAAACTTTAGAATTAACAACACAAGAAAACATTTGTAGTAAACCTGCAGCATAGTCAGTGATAAACCCTCTGACATGAAAATAGTACATTATTTCATTTAAAACATACAGTTTGCTACATTACGTAGACACACAGCAACTGCCCTTCACAGCACAGGAAATGTGTGTGTGTTTGTGTGTGTGTGTAAGAACGAGACAAGTTTGCACAACACAGGAAACATGTACGCCTACTTGTCGGCGTCTGTGTGTTTGTGAGTGTGTGTGTGTGTCACCTCATGTGCTCTGCATCCCTGAGGTGATGTAGGTGTAAATGGGCCTTTGATTAACACATGAATAGTCTGTGGACGGGTGGAGGAGACGGCAGCTGACAGGGCAGCAGAGACGAGATCTCGCTGTGGGCCGAAAAGGTCAGAATCTCCGCCTCACTCGTGTGCTAAAGGCTTGTCTTTTACCCAGCAGTGCTCCTTATTTTCCTCTTCCTCGCTGGCAGTTTGCACCGAACCACTTTGGGGGGAGTGAGGCTGTATGGATGGGTGAATTGTGACCTGCAGTGAACTTGGTCGAATCATCTCAGGGGTCAACAGACACTGTGTGTCAGGTAGCGTGGCGTCATTGGCGTGGCGCCATCATGTCATACACCCGCCATGATTCCTGCAGCTGTGGCTGGATTAGAGACATACTCTACACAGTTATGGCTCCTTTCCATTCCACGTTTTGTTTTTTTTTTTTATGGGAACCTCTTTAGGAACACTTACCTGCATTTTGACCCTAGGAACCTCCAGTTCTGGTTCCCGATTCGTTGGTTCCATGTGTCAAACATCATAGTCTGACAACAGTAAGTTATAAAGGACAACAAGAGCCCTCGTCTTGTCTTATGCAAGAGTCGTCCATTTTACAGGCAATACTTAAATTAACACTTGGGCAGCTTTAATCCATAGCTTTCTGTGACGGAGTCAGCCCCCCAAAACCGAAAGCCTTCATAACAGCCCCACAGAAAACCAGCAGACAGTGTTTCCAAGAAAACAGCCTGCACAGAATGAGTCCTCAAAGGCATTGCGTGCTGTTCACCTGCGAGCGTTTGTGTGGGTGTTGCTCTGCTGAGCGTTCTTGCCCCCGTACAGATAGAATCAGTGTGATAAGAGAAAGAAGCATGTGGTTGTTATCTGTGAGCGGGAGCCTGGCAGCGCTTCCTGTTTAGCCTCTGCTAATCTCAGACGGAGTCCTCCTTCATCGCCGGCGTCTCCTCGTCGTCACGATGCACGGCCTTTCTGCTTTGTCGCCGCGCGTTGTTCGGCTTTCGCATTGCGCTGCTGTGTTTGTGCCGCTTTTGCATCGCGTTGCGTCACACACCAGCGAACGCCTCTGAAGATCAACATCAGAAGAAGTTCAGCTCTTGAGTGCTGACGCACATGTTCACCGTCACACAGCACACACACACAGAAAATTTACCAAAACAGACTTCTGTTTATTGTAGAATAAGAACTAGATGCAACTTCCTCTCATCTCTCCGTGATGTGGATTGTGATGCATCTAGACTTCGCTTACACCGGATATTAGCACACAATCTGTATCTGGTTTAGAGTTTGAGTGACACTGGATTTTTGAGCGTCGTATGTTGATATTTCCCGCCTGGGATCTTTCTGTGTGGAGTTTGCATGTTCTCCCTGTGCAGCGTGGGTTTTCACCGGGTTCTCCGGCTTCCTCCCACAGTCCAAAAACATGCTGAGGTTAATTGATGATTCTAAATTGTCCGTAGGTGTGAATGAGTGGTGAGCTTGGTTGTCTGTCTATATGTGTAGCCCTGTGGTAGGCTGGCGACCTGCCCAGGGTGTCCCCTGCCTTCGCCGAAGAGCCGGCTGGGATAGGCTCCAGCCCCCCCGTGGCCCTGCAAAGGATTCAGCGGTGTATAGATAATGGATGGATGGATATCAGCCAGTTTTTATTTTTGACCACAAATAAGAAAATTTTCCATAAGGAACCCATACATTTGTCTTTAATAAGCTAAAATGGTCAACAGCATTTGCCATGCTAATGTATCAGTAATCGTTTAAACTGTACTTGTTACCTGGATAATGACATGTCCTGTAATCTGAATATGCAAATTAGGTAGAACTGGCTGACTTTTCAAGAAAAGTGGAGGGTCGAGGGGAGCATGAGTATAGACTCGCGGTGGCTTTTTGCTGGGTAGGTGGAGCTAGCGGAAAACGGCAGAGTTAGCTGACCTCTAACCTATTTGGCAGATTTTTTCCCCGTCAGAATGTGGTCAAACTCTGCACATGTCGATCCGATCACACACACAAAAAAAAATCTCAGGTGTTAATTTACAGTCACGGTACATTTTATTTTCTACACACTGCCATTTGCTGTGTATACTCTTTTTTGTACAATACTACTGTTTGCTATTTTTGATATTTTATTATGTATAGTTTGTTCTTTATAGTCCTATTCACAAATTTTCACTTATTTCACTGTGTGTAAAGCTGCTGCTGCACTGCAGTTTCCCAGCTTGGGATAAATAAAGTATGTGGTTTAGCTGATCTGGCAGCGTTCTGATTGCATTGCTTTCGGCGCGCACCTGCACTGACACGTCTTCCTCTCTATCCAGACGATCCACATACACATCAGGTGTGACTGGCGAATATAATAACTTAATGGTGAGATATTTGGAATATTTTCTTTTCTTTTGTTTCTTTGTGTGTCTCTTCTCGTGGTGTCTTTCACTGCTCTTGCTAAACACCCAGATCCTCTTTCAAGCACAAACACAAACACACTTCCTGTGCATCATGTGCTAACTTTAGGATTTTGCAACGCAGTGATGTGTGCAGACACTCTCTCATTGTCTGCCTCTGTCTGTCTCTCTGTCGTTCTCACACAATAAATTCCATGATAAGTCATACTCACTTCCTGAATCCTATGTGTCATATGCACACATTATCACACACACACACACACACACACACACACACACACACACACACACACACAGACAGGTCTAGCTCCAGACCTGATTAGTGCATGTGGTGAGTCTTTGTTTGAGGACAAAGGATTTCCCCGTCTGAGACGAGCAGCCGGTGGCAAAGAAACAAGGAGGAGGACAAGATTAGCTGCTGAATGAGAGGAGAGGGTGGGGTCGGAGGGGTGGGGTTCGGGGGCAAACTGGAAAAGATGGAGGTTAAGAGTTTGAAACAGCTTCGACTCCGGACTTCTCGAGACTCTGTCTGATTTGAATTGGAGAGAGGTCGGACGCTGCTTGCCTTCGGGGAACAAGCGTTTCTGAAGTTTGATGTGATGTTAGACGTTTAAACTTGAAGCTTCTCTGTTTTTGGTACCATGAAGACAGAAGCAGAGCGGAGTCCATGAAGCAGCAGGTATTAACCAGAGATAATGGAGA
The DNA here is from genome assembly GCF_017976325.1 of Chelmon rostratus. NCBI lineage: Eukaryota > Metazoa > Chordata > Actinopteri > Chaetodontiformes > Chaetodontidae > Chelmon > Chelmon rostratus. The sequence continues at coordinate 26,328,084 of NC_055663.1, forward strand.
AGTGGCTCCGACCTTTAAACTCCTTGCTTCTTGTCATCTGGTAATTGAAGCTCATCCTCAGTCATTCAGTCAATCATTAAGTCAGTCAGTATGGAAATGTGAACCGATTGAGATGTAAATGCAGGAGAGAAGGGTGAGAAGGGAGAGACGGGATGAAAACACATGAAGGAAAAGGTGAAACTTTTGAGAAAGTGATGCACTACAGAAGAAAAACAATGCTTTTGTTTTTCTTCTCTCCTCTGACACACCTGTCACATATTCAGGTGTCAGACACTGTTTCATAGAAAAAAAAACAAAACGAAGAGCTGCAACACAACAAAGTGGACGTGAAATCCAGTAAGTCTGCAGGGCTGTGGGGAATGAATGGAGAGGAACAAAGAGAGGAGGAAAGTCAGGGGTTTTCCAGGAGAACAATACAAAGACATTAAGACCAAACAAGGCAACAGATGATCAGACCAGCAGTATTAATCCATGATTTAGTGACCTGGTGGCACTGATCTGTCTTAAATGATGATGATGAAATGTCTGAGGTCTTGCAGACGCACTCGTTAGTCAGTTTTTTTTTTCCCACAACGCTGAAATCATCAGCCTCTCACAAACATGGCTGACACACTTCTGAGGAGCAGAAACGTCACTGCCGAGCCTCCCTGTGATCATTTGTGTTGTACGTCTAATGGAGTGTCTGGTTCTGTACATGTGCGACCTTTGACCTAATCAGCAGTGTTGATGGAAATGTTTCAAACAAGTTGGGACAGGAGCAACGAAAGACCGGGAAAGTTGTGGAACGCTCCAAAAACACCTGTTTGGATCATTCCACAGGTAAACAGGTTGATTGGTAACAGCTGATAGCAACATGATTGGGTATAAATCATCCTGGAAAGGCTCAGTGGTTCACAGCGAGGATGGAGCGAGGAGATTAATACATGGACACTTCCTCAGACTGTTGCGTTCTGGTCCTAACTTTTTGGAGTTAGGGTTGTACCGGTGGTGTTTCTCTCATTATGTGAACTGTTCCCTTCACTGTGCAGCCAGTTGTCTATGCAAACGTGGCTAAAAAGCACGTATATCTCCAGCCTCACGCATCACGCCTCTTCTGCTTCCAGAATGCCGGCGTGCATCTAAAATCACACGCTGAAGCAGCATTACATTTGGTTGTTGCCTGGTTCTGCTTTACGTCAGTATTGCAGAACCTCTGTTTAAAAAGGGCTTCGGTCCACACTGTGCCAGGCACATTTGAAAATACATATTTTTCTTTTCGTTTTGGCCTTCTGTCCTCACTGCAGCTGCAATTTGCCTTCCCAACACTCTGAAAACGTCTCCAGACTGGAAAAATCTGACTGCCTGTAATTAAGTACATTTTCTTACAGATGCATTCACAGCATAAAATAGTGATTAAATTGTCTCTCATAGTAGTTTTCTTTTGTTTGGCATTTCAGCGTAGATGAGGACTCGAGAGGATGCAGGTCATTTTCAGGTGTGGACGCCGCTTTCGTATTCATGTGGACCCATTACAACACTTGACGCCTCCATCAGGCTGATCAGAGCAAGTTTGAATGACAACGTTGCAACGACACCGTAGTGACACGCAGCATTTCCTGAAGCGTAGTCACAAGTAAGTGATTTCTGACATGTTTAATACGCAGAGAGCGATGGCAGAATACATGACGGGGACAAAGAGAAATGCAGCAGAAAGGGTGAGAGAGGAAGGGAAAGACGGGGCCAAGGGCAAAAAAAGAGACAGAGGCAGAAGAATAGGGCGAGCAGCAGGGAGGAGGAGGCGGCGAGGGAGGGGAGCGTCTGCTGCTGAAAGAGAGCAGAATTCATTTGAAGGTGAATAGAAACAGCTTGGCTCCATTCAGAGGGACTTCTGTCACGCTGGGGGGAGGTGGGGGGGGCGTTCCGCAGGGGCCAAAGGGACAATGTTAAAGCCGGGGCCGCTACACACTTCAAATGCTAACACACCACAGAGACGCTGGCAGGGATGCAACACACACACACACACACACACACACACACACACACACACACACACACACACACACACACACACACACACACACACACACACACACACACACAGCAGCCCAGTCGCCAGGATAAAATGTTGGTTTTAATATGTATCAAAGTGACGTAGTTCATCTTACACCCGTACATGTGTATGAGCTGAGTTTCTCATGAGGAGGAGGTGGAGGGGATGGTGGTGGCGTGTCAGTGAGGTGAAGCAGCCGACTGCTATTCAAGCTCCATTCGAGGCAACAAAACTGGTTGTTTTTAAAGAGATGTGGGACATTTTCCAGCCATGTTTGTGGCGACTAACCGGGAAATTTTAATCCAACACATGACCGTTTGCTGACTGTAACCAAGTGGTTTCTGTGTCTAAACCACAACAACGTGAAACCGAAGCTTGAAATGGAAGGAATCGTGAAGTTGGGACATAAAGACACGAAAAGTTTCAACCGAAACCGAAACTGCTGAAACGTACAGTGCCAACATTTATTCTGGCGACTGGGCTGCACACAGACATGCAGCTAATCAGTGATGAGTGGTTGAAAGGCAGTGAAAATCAACCAAAAATGAATCTCTACAGGAACATGTTTACGATATCAGCATCGGTTGGTTTGTTTGAAGATGGGACAAATAATAGTGGAAGTGCAAGAAAATCTGCCTCACCAACCTTTAATTCACTTGATGTGAGCTAAATACAAGCTGCTTTTTCAGACTCTGAACATAGTCTGTTCATGCTACCTCCCACGTTTCCTGCACATTAACAGGAAATGTTAATGCCCACTACATTTACCAGGCAGCTGATGAAGATTCTGGTTCTGTCTCTAAAACAGCACAAGAGGTCTGTAATGGTGAATCTGCACAGCGTGTTTCACAGGAAGTTGTCAGGCGGGTGATAAAGTCCTCCTGAACACTGATGCTATCTCGTTTCGGGGCCGCTGGTGGCCGAGGTGTGAGGCCGACGGGACGCAGCAGAGAAGTGAGGCTGCTGTCAAAACACGTCTGGACAGAGACAGTCGCGAGAGGTTTGAACAGAGGTCCACACTCAGTCATCCCGTCGTGTGAGACACGGTTCACAGGAAGTGACTGTGTTAACTTTGCCTGTTCCTTTTCTAATGTCTGATCTGATGAAGGTGCAGTATTTCAAATCCATTTTGCAAACCTGCCTCCCCTTAACAAAAACTCACTTTATCTTATTTTGAAAAACATTGTTCATGTAGCATATTCACTGCAGCACTTTTACAATGTAATTTCTTGTGTTTCTCTATATTGATTTTTACAAGAACATTATATTGCACACATACAACTTTTAATCTCCAGCAGGCTTCTTACTTAAGAGTTTTTATTTTGCACCATTTTTCTACTTTTCTTCCATATTTCAGGGTTAAATATTGACCTTTCATTCCACTTCTTTTTCCAGGCAGCTGTACACCAACATGCCAGACTATGATGCTGCTACATCAAAAAGTAGGTCTGATAAACTCATTAAAACACATTTGTACGAATTTGTACTGTTACTGCATATCGACAATTTAGCGGCTGTGATGTACAGCTCGGATTTTGCCGCGGTTTCAGAATCAGAAAACTTTATTGATCCCTGAGGGGCAGTCGGCTCAGTTGCTCCCACCAGTAATAAAAATAGAGAGGAAAAAAAATGTCTTAACAAGTGTACAAAATATAAGTATACAACAATATAAATCAACCATGAATAATAAATATTGAGTAATATGCAACAATAAATAGCAGCCGTCTATGTAGAAATATAACTTGTGTGACAGTCTGCATCAAGAAATAAGAATAAAAACTGTAAGAATAACAGAAAAGTAATACTAATATTATAATAATACCCATAATATCAATACTAACAATAATAATATGTAGAATTCTATATAGTAACAACAGTTTCTAGTAATATATAGCAATATATAATAGTAGTAGTAGTAGAATAATGTAGTATAATTCATCAGTCCATCCATTGTCCTACAGTCGGAAGCTAATTAGACCTCCTGAGTCTGGAGCAGCATATTAAATCAACAGGTCATCAATTAAAAGCCTTTGTGTGACTTTACAGTCGACTGCGACGCGCAGATGGCGATAAAGACGCAACCGGCGGAAATGCTCCTTTTGTTTTTTTGTGCGAATGCGTTTAGTTTTGGAGTGGAGGCCGTTCAGGAGCCGCTGGGAAGCAATCATCCCCTGATGACTCTGTATGGAGCGCGTTAAAGAGGGCGTGAAGGACGTGGACATGCCGGAGACCCGATGTGAAATGATGCCAACCCTTCCGACCCCAGAGTGAAGACACACACACACACACACACACACACACACACACACAGCGGTGTTGCTCTGTTTATGGACAGTACGTGTCTTTATGAAAACAGAGAGCTATATTTCTAGTCCATCTCGCTAAATGTAAATATCACAGGGACCTTGGCTGCAGATGTTGGAGTGAAAGGAGGATCTCTCCACAGCACAGCCGCGTCCCAGGTTTGTCTAGTTCGGATGATAAAGAGAAAGAGAGGCTGACACATTGATGCACCACCGCCCACACGAACGACCCTCTTCAGTCCACCGAAGGCTGCACAGACAGAAATAGCTCCGGCGCTGTTGTGCGCTCACAATGTCTCAGAGCAGTATTATTCAATGTGGTTATTTCAGCTTGAGACTAGAGAGCTGCACAGAAACATCTGAAACAGGCACAGAAAGTAAAACCTGAGTAGAGTCTCGATACTACACTTATGGTATTTATTGCTTTGCCATAATATTTAGAGGCTGGCTGGATTTATTCATACACATAGTGCGTAAAAGCGCGCCGGCGACTAAAAGAGCGTCTGGTTGGTTTGTGCAGCTCCTGAAATAAACAGCCCGGAGCTGAGATCCAGGGTGGCGTAACAACATAAGCAAATGACCAGACGGTAAAATGCTCAGTAGAATAAAGTGTAGTCAAAGGAAGGACGTCCCACTGAGAGGCCGCTGAAGATGCCATGGCACTGATCTGGCGTCAGGTGCTGTCTGGCTGACCTCTGATCTTGTTTTTATTTCGACAAAATCACTTTCGATGCAAAGTTTTTCTTTTTTATTGTTCATCTGAAAGACAAGGCCGAACTACCCAACATATACATCTGATAGTTAATGCATTTGTTATCTGGTGTTTACATTTTGTTACTAAAAAGTCTAAACTTTAACTAAGAGAACTTAACTAAACTTTCAGACTAAGAGAAGATTGTAAAGCTTATTTCCATCAGGCTGTTTTATTATGGCCTAATGCCTCCTCTGTGCTCCTCTTTAACCTTCTCTCTCTCTCTCTGTCTGAGTAAAGGCCACTCTCCCTCCCTCCCCCCTCCCTCTCTTCCTTCCTTCTCCCTGCAGTTCTTCTGTTTGTTTGCACTCACTTGATCCGGAGCGGAAATTCCTCTCCGTTTTTGTGAATGACAAACTCATTAACAATTCATCAACATGGGCCGCTCCATCCGGCCCCCGTTTCCAAGGCGACCGCGGCTGGGGCTTCTCTGATTGGCCGGGCCGCATCATGTATCCAATGAAACGCCTCCTGTTTGTAGCCATTCAGCAGCCTGGCGCCGCAGAGAGCGCATCGAGCCAGAGCCTGCAGAGAGTCTATTCACACCGCAGACAGCGGGGGGGACAGGCGGCATCCGCAGGCGCAAATATACGTACGAAAGCCGCGCGGTTCAGACACCCTCTGCCCCAGCTTTCTGCTCCGGATCTCCAGAAAGGAGGATACAGGAGGACAGAGGAGGAAGACGGCTGCGCTCGGAGCGGTGGAGTTATATAAGAGCCGCGGAAGCGTCAGGCGCGTCGCAGGGCCGGTGTGACTCATTGATAAATACACGGGCTCTCCGGCCAGATGCATGAATGACAGCCAGTGAGAGCAGCCGGGAAATCTGTGAAGGAGACGCGTTGTGTTGACGCGACTGGTCCCGCAGCGCATTGCAGGACGCTCGGAGTGAGAACCGATTTGTCTGATTTTGGACCTTTTTTCCCGTTTTTGTGTCGCTGCGGGCCCTCCGAGCGGCGGACTGAAGAAGATATCCCAGACTGGTGGTCGGTTGCTCGCCTCCTTCCCGCTGCAGCCAGGAAGCCCCCAGCTCTCCGCGCCTCGCTTCTTCAGATCATTTTTTTGACTCCTGCCTATAAATGCTTGACAAGCTCAAGCCCGTCGTCCAGCTCGACTCGGTAATGGCGATCAGCAAGACGGTGGGCTGGCTCCGGGAGCAGCTGGAGACGCGCAGGGACGGCCTGCTTGTGATGGACTGCCGGGCCCAGGAGCTCTACGAGTCGTCGCACGTCGACACGGCGATCAACGTGGCCATACCGAGCCTCATGCTCCGCCGGCTCAAGAAGGGCAACCTGCCCGTGCGGTCGCTGCTCTCCGACGGCGAGGACCGGGAGAAGTTCGTGCGCCGATGCAAGACCGACACCATCGTCCTGTACGACGAGTACAGCCGGGAGTGGAACGAGAACGTGGACGGGGGCTCTGTGTTGGGTTTACTGCTGAGGAGGATGAAGGACGAAGGCTACAAGGCCTATTATCTGGAGGGTGAGTGCGGTTCATTCACATTTTTGGGCCCCGCGGCCGCTGCTGTTCATTCACAGCCGCAGATTGTTGCGCAGGGACGGAAGGAGGCGCTTTAGTTGAAGTTTAATGTGAAATCCTATTCATGATCAGCTGTGCCTGCGCCTGTTCACAGCGCTAATGTAGTAGATCAATATTTCTTGAATGGGTAGGCTATTAAACGACTTTGTTCCTAAGAAAAACACACTGATGTGCAGCTGTAATCAACCTGGCTTTCAGTAAGGAAAAATAGCAGTGAGATGAGTCTGAATCGCAGGTTAAGATTAATATTTCTGCAGTGATGCGCTCACACAGCGACCATGTACTGACCGTTTTTGTGACATCATCCAGGTGGCTTCAGTAAATTCCAGGCCGAGTATCCGGCTCTGTGCGAGACCAACCTGGACGGCTCCTCCAACAGCAGCTCCCCCACCGCCCAGGTGCTGGGCCTCGGCGGGCTGCGCATCAGCTCCGACTCCTCGGACATCGAGTCGGACATAGACCGGGACCCGAGCAGCGCCACGGACTCGGACGGCAGCCCGCTGTCCAACCCGCAGCCCTCCTTCCCGGTGGAGATCCTGCCGCACCTCTACCTGGGCTGCGCCAAGGACTCCACCAACCTGGATGTGCTGGAGGAGTACGGCATCAAGTACATCCTCAACGTGACTCCCAACCTGCCCAACCTCTTCGAGAACGCAGGGGAGTTTAAGTACAAGCAGATCCCGATCTCGGATCACTGGAGCCAGAATCTGTCTCAGTTCTTCCCCGAGGCCATCAGCTTCATTGGTAAGTCATCCTGCAGAGCTGAACACACGCTGCAACACAGTGTTGTTTACATGCTCATTCACTCTCAGAGCCTCAAGTAATCAATATTTTTATTATTGATTTCACAGCAAATTATTGTATTTGAATCATGTGAAACAATCAATCATCATCAAATTGCCTTTTTTGTCTGACCAACAGCCCAAAACTCATATAAGTTTAGAAACGCAGCATGTAAAGCAGGAAGCAGCTTGTCAGCTGATTACTCCGCTAATCATTTCAGCACTCTTCACTTAATCCCTCACTGTGATAATTTTTTTTTTGAATGCATGCAGACAAATTGAAGGGGCAGAACCAGATAGCCGGGGACATAATCTTATTAATGTGATATGTCTTATCACCGCGGAGACGTTCTTATGTTCTGATTGTGCAATTGAGATTAGATGAGGTGTCCCCGGCTGTGATGTTATCAGTCAATCAGGCAGGGACACACAGAGCGGGCAGATTAAGGCCATTGTGTTGAGGCAGAGGAACACAAGTCTGCCTCTAATGGTGCACAGGCTAAAATGCACTGTGCACAAAGGATTTGACTTCAATGGAATACATCCTGGCCTATCTCTTGTCCCGGGGCTTGTGTAATTGCAGCACAAAGGGCGACGTTGAAACAGGAGAATGGGGAGAGTGAACAAGGGGAGGGCGGTAATTCGAGCGCAACAGGAAGGAAGTGGCATTGAAAGTAATCTAGGACATGGCATTGCCCCCCTTCTTCCTCCCTCCACATTACAAAAGGAGCCATTTACAGGCCCTGTTGACATCCTGTTCGCCTTGACAGGGTGCCCTCATGACTCCTACGTTTACACGCCCAAATGGCACCATTGTCGGAGTAACCCTGGCGAGCGGAAGAATGGTTTAATAGACCGTAATAGTCAATTTCCCAGCCGGCCACTCTAGGCCAAAAAACGAAAGAATGTCGGCTCTGTTTATGTGCGCTGCCGCGGCGGCCCCTGTTTGTTGACTGACACGCCTGGGAGATAGCCGGGATAATAACTTCCGCTGCTCTCCCTCTCTGGACCCGCTCCAACTTCCAACACAGCTTGACTTAAATGTCACAGATGTTTATCGCAGGTTTTGTTCTGCCTGTGCAGAAGGGGGCTGCGCTTTTCATCGCTTGGGGAAGGTCTAGCACGTCTGAAATGTTCAAATAACGCCTCTTTTCTTTTCTGTATCATAATGCAACAAATATTTTGGGGTTTTGGGCTCTTGGTCGGACAAAACAAGCAAAATGAAGGCGCCACCGTGGATTTCCTGACATTTAATCGACTCAATATTTTACCAACTAGTCCAAAAACTTTAAATCTGCCGTGTGCTTCTTGAACAAGTCTAAAACATTTCCACCCTCTTCTCTTTCCACCAGATGAGGCTCGGGGCCAGAAGTGTGGCGTCCTGGTCCACTGCCTGGCCGGCATCAGTCGCTCGGTCACTGTAACGGTGGCCTACCTGATGCAGAAGCTCAACCTGTCCATGAACGACGCCTACGACATCGTCAAGATGAAAAAGTCCAACATCTCGCCCAACTTCAACTTCATGGGCCAGCTCCTGGACTTCGAGCGCACGCTGGGCCTGAAGAGCCCGTGCGACAACCGCATCGCAGCGCCGAGCCAGCCGCTGTACTTCACCACCCCGACCAACCACAACGTCTTCCAGCTGGACCCCCTGGAGTCCACGTGAGGTCTGCTGTCACCGCACCCCTCCTTGCCGGAGGTCTCGTTGGCCTCTTGTTGGAAACGCTGCAAAAAGTTTCTTTTTTCCGTCGTCTGCCGAGGGACCGGGCTCTTGACGTTATTGACACAGCTGGTTTGAGGCGACTGCTGCTGAACGTGGTTCCTGGAGGGCCAAAGCTGTCTGGCCAAGACGCAGCTGCTGTTGACTGAATGAGGGGAGACGGAGACAGAGACAGACATGAGAGTCATTTAATGAGTGCGGACACTTTCTTCAATCCTATATCAATGTTGGACTCCTGAGGTCTTTTTGTCATCGTGTCTGAGGAAGCGGCTGTACGTTATGCTTCAAAGCTCCTGGGCTGGTGTGCCAAAGAGACGTGATTGTTCAAACTGGACAGATCTGAAAATGAAACCCTTTTTTATGTTCGTTTTGGGGTCTAGCACTGGTTCCCCCGAGACGCCGAGGGGCGTCACCTCCTTTGTCTTCTGTGAAGACTTGCCTGTGTGGGGTTGAAGCACCCCAGCTTTAAAAGGCACACTATATACTGGACTCGATTTTACATTTGTGGAGTCTTTTCAAACATTTATACATTGTGTATATATCTTAATATAAAAGACAATACAGTAAAAGCCTTGCTCTAGTATATACCCGTTGCAACAAGTGGGTACTGAGGATTCTCTTTGTTTCATATTCTACTTTTATCTAAGTAAACAAATTGCATATTGATCAGTATGTTTAAGTTGATTATGCCAAAAATCAAGTAGGCTTTCTAAGAATTGTGCAAAAATGTGTACATGTGTAATATATTTGATAATCGCTTTACGTGTGAATACAGCCGACGGGCCTTGTTTGCACCCACCCTCTCACAAATCAAAGTCACCTTGGTTGTTTGCCTTACTTTTGTGCTCAGAAGGTTTTTATTGCGCATTAGCCTTCAGAGAAATTCACCAATTTTCTCAACTCTGCAGCATCCCAGAGTTTTTTTGTTCTTCTAATTTTCACAGAAAAAACACAACCAAACCTTGAGCAGCTTTCACAGCAGCGGTTTTGAACTCGGCACCACATAAACGACGTGAATGCACGTTTGAGTCGGGGTGGCCAACGCTCGTTGTCCGGGTCTCTGAAGGTTAATGTGAGAAATCCTGATCTGTGCTCAAGGGTTAAAAGTTACGTGGACAAAGTAGGAGGCTTTGCTCACCTCGCCTCTTCAGGGAAAACTATGTGAAATGCAGTTTTTATTTGTCAATGATGAGAGAAAAAGTGTTGCCCCCTCCACAGAGAAGGCCTCTTTCCAGAGGACGCTTGGTAACCTCTGCCAACCCGCTCCACACTCCTCTCTTACGAATGTAAAGAAAAGATAAGTTATTAATAAATTGCTATTTTGTCTACACTCTCTGCTCTCCGTGCCTGTTCTTCCATTGACATACTTGTTGGTGTTTGGTCTGCGTCCACAGTAACACGTTTACGTAAGTGTCTCCTCACCCGCGGTACAGTTGAGTGTTAACCAGCAGGCCGAGTCACGACAACAAAAACATTCGCCGTGAATCATGGGGCTGTTCACAAAGCTCTCGCTATTCATTAACCACGGCGCTCGACACATCTCCTGAAGTTTCCAGTTCAGAATTAGCATGTCCTGTCACATGATGCTTGTGTAACAAAGCGACGCGCACACTTTGTTCTCTGCAGCAATCATTCACGAGCTGCAAAATGCTACTCAACAGGTACAAAGTGATTCCAGTCATGGTGTAAACAGCCTGACTGGTTTTTCCAGGTGCTGCTTTGCGGCGAGGGCCTTGGGTTCACACGAGCACTTCCTGAGGGCGGGGCCTCTGCATTCAGCCGTCAAAGGGAGCTGAGTGTACCTAGATATGCTTTCATTTGATAGCGAGCGCTGCAGCATGTACCTGTAAAAACCGGGAGGCCCAGGAGGAGATAATCCTCACAGCGCAGGAGAGGGAGGAGGAGCGCTGGGGGTTCTCACGCAAGCAGCAACTCGCTTCACAGCTCAGCAGAGACCCGCCTGCTCCGCGCCGACGTTCCCACACATGCTGATCGACGCCAGCAGCAGAGTGTGTGAGGGACTAGAGCGTGTGATTTCTGGGGAAGGGGACGAGCGAAGCATCAAAGTGGGCATCAGTTGAATATAAAAGGGGGTTTTGGAAGACCGGCTCCCTTGCTGCCCGCTAAGCCCTTGATGTGTGCAGCATGTATGTGCTCCTCATGGAGTGAGGCCCTGAAACTGAACACAAACAGGAGTTGATTTTATCTGTGAATATGTAGGCAACACACACAATATCTTTAGAGTTCAGTCAGAATTTCATGCAGCATGAACGAAACAGGGCCATCACTAAGAGTGGACAATGAAAGATATGAGTGGACAGCATTTTTATTCATTTTTTCAGCATCTATTTATATTTTTTTTGGAAACACAACTTTTCGACCCCCTTCCCAGCATTTGTAAGTGAAATTGTTTGCAACGCTGTCGCGACGGCAACCAGATCATTTTCCATTTTCCTCAGAGCCCAGAAACTGCACTGCATTTGTTTCCAAAGACACCACTTTAGAAATAAGAGAGGAGAAAGAAGCATGCTCACTGAAGAAAGAGGTAAAGCTATAATGTCTTAACATTATATGGAGTAATAACATAACATCTGAGTGTTGCTTCGCACAGCGTAACCACAGCAGGGGTTAGCATCGGGGTGGAGGTGGGGGCAGAAGATCGGACCTGGAGGCAGACCTCCAGGTCCGATCGATAAGCTGATGCTGTCATTATTCTACAGCCATTCGACTGTTCAATCAACATTAACTTCATAATGAAACGTTAACGTACGTGCACATCATACACAGAAGAGAAAATAACATGCAGCAGACGCAGGAAGCGGAAGTCTTGTACAAAAACTCCTTGTAGAACTAAAAGCGGATTAATGAATTACTTTCATTATGAATCACATGTGACGGATAAGCAATTAGTGGTCAAAATAAAGCGAATGAAGGTCTCTCTGACATGTCTTTTTCAGGTGTAAAGTGGAAATACACTCTGAACAAAGCCAGTGAATCATTGGCGATGTAATAAAGGACTAAACCTGCACACTCATGTCCTGACGTAAATGATTTATATAAAGGCTGCTGCATTTCAGCCGGTGCCAACGCGGAGCGTTGAGCTGGCACCTTTGCCCACTTTCCAGTTCAGGTGATATTTTCCATTTCCTGGGTAATCATTTCATAACAATATGACTCCTGCAATCCACTCCAACAGACGAGCATGTACAGTACTGAGCAATGTTTGTTCCAGCTCACTGAATGAAGTTATTTTTTAGCAGTTGCTCATTTTCCATGTTGCCCTCAACAATTTGCATAATTAAAGGCAGAAATCAGGAAAAGAGGAGTAGCATTGCTAGAAATCTCGACTGATGTATACAGTACAGGCGTACTCAGGAAGGAAGAGTTAATTAATCACAGGATTAATGCAGATATACTGTACAGCCAATGGGTGACAACATTCCTACACAACATTGATCTAATCCAGTCCGTCTACATCGTAGAAGGAAGTTCAGGGAACACTGGACAAATATGCAAACTCCCTGCTGAAGAGCCCTCAGCTTTGAGTCGATGCACCAGCAAAATTTACCAATAACCAACGTCATCCCCTGTGGGACCATGAATGCCTGTACAAAATTCAACCCGTGCAATCCATCCCATAGTTATTTATATTTCACTAGGTGTTGGACTGACGTTGCAATTCCCTGAGCTATGCTACTATATGGCTAAAAATGGAAGCCATAAGCCTTGAGATGGCCGCAGCATAGCATCGATGATACGTGAGTTTGGTCATTCATTGGAGTTAAAGAAAGAGGTTGTTGGCAGGACTTTAGTCGTTGCTCATGACGATGGTGAGATCTGATAGGACCGGTGCCAACGTAACACTGTGTGTTTAAGCTCAGACGCCTCTCAAGTGCTAGCTGTTCACTTACATTCCTTCTGATGGCTGATATTTGATTTTTCTAAGCAGGTCTTTTCAGGCCCAGTGAGCAGTAACTTCAACGTGTTGCTGAAGGACACCGTAACAGATTCGGACTCAGTGGCTGCTGCCGGGGATCAAACCTGTGAACCTGCGGATGAAGGGACAGGTCTCTTCAGCCACCCGGATATCGTCCATCAAACCTAACCCCAACTATAGCCAAGCCTGGGAAGCTCTTATTCTTAGAATGGGTCGCCGTGATGTCATGGCAGGACTGGGATTGACAGATAGCGCCGGGGGTATGCGTGGCACGCCAAGCGCCCGGGGGCTCTCATGGCTGTTCTTCCTGTCTGCAGCTTGGCCTTTAGTGGTTTTAAAGCCCTGGATTAAAGGGCACAGGAAACTACCAGGGCTAATTTTAGACTGGCATGTAGATGGGCTTGGCAGACCCCATCAGCACCTTCATCACATAGCGGCTGTGACAGGGCAGGCCATACAGGGATCTGGAAACACGTATGGCTGGGTCATGGTGAGGGCCGTCAGGGGGTTTGGCATGTGAACATGTGGTCAGATGACTGATATGCCCAGAGTTAAATGTACAGTAGTGAGGAGATAAGCAGGCGTTCAGGCTAAAATTAGCACTGCATTGAAAAACGGAAGGGTCTGCATTGGTGGGTTGCTGCAGGTGTAGCTGAGGAGATGAAATCCAATCCAGATTTAAGGATTATCAGATGCCAGAACTTGGTTTCTAATTGCATGACACTGATGACATTTTAGATCTCTGGCAAGTTATCATGGCGTCATTTTACGCCGCCGTCTCTCGATAACAGTGAGGTAAATACTAAAATGCCTCATTCATGTCACGACATATGCACATGTTTGATTTGCCGGTGCATTGTATTTCAGGTTCAACATCTTTGCCGGATGATCCCGAATCTTTTTGCCGGGGCTCCTTTCTTGGTCCTGAAATGAACATGGAGGCTTCATTTTTCAGTGCAGTGCTAATGTCAGCTCAGGTGCAGTGAAAACACTCGGAGCAAGAGGGGAGAGAGGAGGAAGAGGAGTGCACAATAGAGATACTTTCCGTGGATTCACTCATTTCTTTCAGAATTTCTGGGAAATGCACTTACTTTAAAAGCGAGAGTTGGACGAGACGATTGATAGCATGCATTGAGCGTGGAGCTCGAATCAGGTGTTGATTAGCTTAGCTCGGCTGGAAAAAAGGGTTAGAGTTAGTCCGGCGCTGTCAGAACAATCTGAGCAACAGCATCACTGATGCAATAAAACAACATTTTTAGGGTTTAAGAGCGTCATCTGTGGAGTGCTTTCAGCCACAGATGGCTGCACGCGAAGGAGGACGCAAACTCCCGACGTCAGTGCTGTTTGGTTCTTTGGATGATTCATATGAGAAAGTCTAAGCTAAGAAAAGACCTGACAGACAGAAAAGTCATGCAAAGCGATTAACTGCAGCTGCGGTGGAAAGCTGGAAAGCTATGCTGCATATCTGAAAAGATTAATAAGTTCTGTTTCTTCCTCTGAGTTACAAGTGATGCTGATAACACGAGGTAACTTCACCTTTGACCTCTGTTGTCACCAGTAGGAGTTGCGGCAACATCGATAGAACTTTTATCCTCCTACGCACACATTTTTTCACAGTAGAGTATAAAAACAGCCAATTACAAGTGAGCTCCAGATATCACCATGCTGAACATTGGAATAATAACAGCTCAACTGCTACTTTGGCTGAAGAATGAGATTGTTCAGTTTTTGTAGCAGCTCACGACTCCAGGTGCTTGCTAACAACGCCGCCCTCCAGTTGGAGCAGATACGCTGCCAGTGCGTGGGGAGTTTTAGTTGGAAAACAGAACACGGGCCAGAAAGTAACTTCTAAAAGTCTGAAATCAGCACCTGGACAAGCCCCTGTTGAGTGTTTTTGCCGCTGATCAAAGAGCCAATCAATCAGCTTCTGCTACTTTCTGCACCATAGAACAGCACCATGCTCATTTCTCCCAGCACATGTTATAAACATGGCACCCTGACGTGTTGAAAATGCCACATCCGTTGTATGACTGAGTACGGACACGACGTCCAGCTGCGGCCTCGGCGTGGAGCGCTGCGGCCTCGGCGTGGAGCGCTGCCCCACTTCCCTCTGGCTTTTTGGCCACGAAAATAAAGCCAAGAGGTTGTGGGGCTAAACTTGGCGCGCCTGCTAATCCTCTGCTAACGGTTCCTGTCCCTCTTACCCTCAAGCGACAGCGTGTTGACAGCAGCCTCCACCCCCTCCTCCGTCCATCCCTCCATGAGCTCCCCCAGCAACCCCCCCACCCACCTGTCTCATGTCACATTGCTTCCCTCTCATCCACTCCAGCAATTTCCTGTTGCCCTCGTGGATCGTGTTACAAGTTCCAAAACTGCAAAGGCGTGCACACACACACACACACACACACACACACACAGCCTACAAGCTCACTCTCAGAGCACATAGACAGCAAACACTCTCGCACACACTCACTCTTGCATGCCATGCTATCGTTTTCACTGCCAATCCTCACAATCTCATCGCTTACACCATCACACTTTCCATCTCTCTCTCTCTTTCTGTGTGTGTGTGTCTCTCTCTCTCTCTCTCTCTCTCTCTGTGTGTGTGTGTGTGTCTCTCTCTCTCTTTCTGCGTGTGTGTCTCTCTCTCTCTCTCTCTCTTTCTGTGTGTCTCTCTCTCTCTTCCTGTGTGTGTGTGTCTTTCTCTCTCTCTCTCTCTGTCTCTCTCTCTCTTCCTGTGTGTGTGTCTCTCTCTCTTTCTCTCTTTCTGTCTCTATCTCTCTCTCTCTCTGCAGATTATTAATCCGGCTCAGAGAACGGGCTGTGACCAAAACCTCGTCGGAAGCAACAGATGGACCAGCTCACAAAAAAACAACAAAACCCCCAAAACACTTCCTGTCGGTGGATTTGCACACACACAGATCACACACTCCGCTACACACACACGGTGACAGGCACACACACACACACACACACACACACACACACACACACACACACACACACACACAGACAAAACTATCAGCCCACAACACCTCTCATGAATGGGGCTGTTGAGGTTAAGATTAGAAAATGTGTGTGTGTGAGTGTGTGTGTGTGTGTGTTTGTGTGTGGACATTACTCACATTGTGGGGACTCTTCTTCCTTACGGGGACAAAATTCAAGTCCCCGTAATGTAAATCATTTAATGTTGGAGTGAAGTTGGGTCGGGTTAAAGTTGGGGTTAGTCTCCAGGAAATGAATGCAAGTCAATGTAATGTTCTCTGAAGTTCTGGAAACACAAATCTGTGTGTGTGTGTGTGCGTGTGTGTGTGTGTGTGAAACCACCACCTCCAACAAACATGGCGCTTTTTGGGGTGTTAGTTTGTCTTTTTCTGAGTAAGATTTGCCGCAGTTGGAATCATGTGTTAAGGTGTCAGTGTTTATATGAAACTGAGGGACGAGGACATTGGAGGAGGAGGTGGTGTGTGTGTGTGTGTGTGTGTGTGTGTGTGTGTGTGTGTGTGTGTGTGTGTCAGAGAGAGAGAAAGTTGTAAGCTGGCAGGTTGTAAATTTTCTTCTAATTGAGCAGCAGGCAGTCTGCTAATTAAAAATCCTATTAGAGCTTCTTACCACGGCTGAGAGCCGTGAATGTGCGTGTGTGGCATCCATTGCTTCATTTAGTAATTTATATGTTTATCAAAATGCATAACATTTGTTAAGAATTAACACGAGTTGATCCTGAATAGATCGATCTTCGTGCTATTGTCCTTACATCAATAATGTGACCGACAGTCTGTCCATGCAACTGTGCAGATTCACATACAGCATGTGAGCTAGCAGCAATGACACTCGGCTTTAAAAGCAGATTCTTATCTCTGTAAAGCTGAACTGACGGCTACATAAAGAAATGCCCCAGCAAAGATAAGAAACACATGCATGAACTCGATTGGACGAACGCCTCTCCACCCTCCCTCAGTTTCCCGCTCTTGCAGGTCACCTGATCTCTGCAGCAGCCCGGCTCACTTCTTGTCTATTGGCCGGCGTATGGATGAGACCTCAGCTCACGCTCTGCCAGATCAGCAGCGTTGTTTTTGTGCATTTTTAGCCTCTCCTGTGTTCGTCATTGCGAACTCGCAGATGTTTCCTGAGCGAAACCTGTTTACCTGTCGCCAACTTGTGCATGACACGCTGTTATTTCCTGCCTTCAGATTTGTTTGCCCAGATTGTCAGATGTGGAGCCCACTTCCTGCGCTGGCGTTTTTTTTTTTTTTTTTTTTTTTTCACAACACAATCAGGGCGAGAATCAGATCGGGGTGATGGTTAGCGTCAGGGGCTAGCGAATGCATTAAGTCACTGAACGTCCTCAAAAGTACAGAGTATTAATGTGTGTGTTAACATGCGTCCCACTGTTAAAACCATCACTTGTGTGGTTGGGACCTCTGACCCCACCCACGCCCTCAGGAATGCTGGGAAGGAATGTCTGGAGTAGGGGGACCGTCAGAATGAAGAGCTTTGTTTTGGGTCTCAGTGTTTTGCTCTCTCCCTCTGTGTGTGTGTGTGTGTGTGTGTGTGTGTGTGTGTGCGTATGCAGTACAATACAATGTTCTCTATCACATTCAGCCCACGCATTTTCCACAACAAGACAGTTTGTTTTCCCCGGAGTGATCACGACTTCACCTAAAGCCCCTCTCGCACATGCAGCCTGTTCCTGAAATGTTCAGGAACATTTCCTGCTTGGGCTCACATGTGAACGGGAGCAGGGATCAATATTCGGGGAAACCTGCGCCGCCAAGTTCCCGCCTCAAGGCCCAGATTTCAGGCAAAACGCCGGCCCAGCTGCGTGATGTACGAAAGCAGACATTTCTAGCATAATGTTGAACCTTTAACACGATCTGACACGATCTGACACAAACTAATGGTTCTTTTTTTTCAGTTAAGTAAAGCTGTAGCTGAGACATGTGGGGTTTGTGAGGCCTGAGACGATCTGAGACAAACTGAACCAGGAACCCTTTCCCTGTTCCCGTCCACTGCCCCAGAGCCCATGAACACTGGACCTCCAACTGCTGCACATTTAGCATAAATACATGCAGTCGTCCTCTCTCGCTGAGCTCCTCCTCTTGGCTGTTTGTAAGTTCTGTCCAGCACTTCGTTAAATCTGAACAGATTTATGAACACACACCTGACGTGTGTGACAGCTTGTTCTACACATTAAAAAAATCATTTACTTGTCAATTTGCAACCACTTTCATAATTTGACTCTTTTATTATTTTAACTTCAAAACTACAGACACTAAAACTGAAAAGCATCTTTCCTTATATTTTGTCTCATTTCCTTTTGGAAACTGCTTTTCCACTTTATGGTTAGAATTAGAACTTTCAATATTACTGATGGCTTAAAAGTGGCTCCTCAGGTTCTCCAAAATCGACAAAAGGTGGAATCTAACCTTCCCGTGACCACCTGTGAATGATAGAAACAGTTGTGATGTTCAGCTTGCTGGGTTAGTCTCTAGAGTTGCAGGCCCTCCCCCACCCCCCTCTCCACTACTCTATCAAACTCTATCATTTGACGAGCTTTTCTGCCGGTGACAAAAATAGTTCGGCTGTTCACATAGCTTCAATTGCCTCTTGGTGGATCTCTTCACAACACCCACCTTCCTCTCCCTGCAGCCCCCTCACCACCCATCTCCCACTGTGATCCATGTGCGAATCTGATGGATTTGCAAGGTGCTGATATAGCTGGCTGTCAAGCGCTGCACGTGCTTCTGTGAGCTGTCCCAGATTCGGGCAAAGCAGCGGGGGAAACATCCGATTTTCATGGTTTACACCATAATAGGCTTTTACCATTATAGGCATCTGGGCAGAACCAGCCTGGGTGGTTAGAGGAGCAGGTGCTGGACGGGGAAATGTTCGGTTCCAGTTCTGTGAATCTGGGAGAAACAAACTCTTTTTCAGCAACAAACAACCTGCTGTAAACCAAGACACATCATTTTGTCTGAACAGACCACGTCGATACAGATGTGACGCAGCCAAAACGGAAAAAAACACACTCGAGCTGATATTTACAAAGATCAACTCCTGACCTGTTTACACTGAATCAAAAGACTGGGTGATGTGTAAGTTGCTCATGGCGCCACATTTGCAGAATTATCATGCAACTCATCACCTCTGGCCTTTTTAGCTTCTTTCAGCTCATTGTTTTGGCTTCACTGAGTCTAAGCGGCGCTTGCGGTTCACAGCAGAGACGCTCTGATTAACCAACCCAGCAAAACATGGCAGAGAGACAAACTTTGAGATCTGCTGTGGAAGAAAGTGGAATATTTAGCAGCTGAAAATGCTTTCCGATGGAGACCAAAACAGAGCTAGAACAGAAACATGATTCTGAGCAAATGCTAATATTTTCCTGCATCTGCTGGAGGTGTAGATAAACAGCTGCTCGCTAGGGTGTTAGACGTGACAACCTTTGAAGATCACATGGTGGCGGCTTTATATCCCGTAAGTCCTTTTTATCCAGCAATAGATGAGACGATGCTAAGCTAACATTAGCAGAGCTGCTTGCAGGGTTGTTGCCCTGCACCTCTTTTTTTTATGTCCGTAAGTTTGATTTAGCTGTAAAGCTAAGCCAACAAAACACAGCTAAGCCGACAAAATGTATTCAGTACAGCAGTACATGTTGACACCTCAAGGTACATTTCACGCTGATATGGACAGGTTTGTTATACAAGGTAAAAAAAAAAAGGCAGGTGTGTGGTAATTGAATTTTAGCTGAGAGATAGGTCTAATCTAATCCATATGTTTAATCTTTCATTACCCTTTTGTCTAACTTCTAACTTGCTTTAAATTCTAAAAGTCTGAAACTGTTTTTCTGAACACGATTTTCTGGGTGAATTGAAACTAAAGCAGCACAGTGACCTGATTGGCCAGGCCGGTGCGGCAGCTTACAGTAACCTGTTTCTTTGAAGTTAGTCGTGAGTCAGACTGGAGACTTATGAAACCTTTCCTTGAAAAACTATCTTTGGCTCCTCTCTAAACCTTGAGTCAACGTGTCCTTCCACCCACGCAGCCTCTACCTGAAGTGACTACAGGATCTTTCTATTATTGCTCAGCTGGAGAAAGGAGACGTCGGCCGCCAGATATGAGAGCGATAAACAGAAAGCGAAAGCGAGGGAGAGCCACGGGAAAGAGAAGAGCTGGTTGACAAAAGGCGATCTCTAAAGGCTGTGAATCATTCGCGCTGTCTCCATCGCGCCCACGCAGCCAACTCGAGAGGAGTATAAATAGTCATTATCGTTTAAAAGCCGTTTTAAAAATGACAAAATGAGAGGAAGAAGGCGAGCAGACATCACAGCCCGCCCACACACACAGACCTGCTACCAGGCCTACTTAACTGATGCAGATTTTTTTGTTTTCGCCGTGTTGGTCTCATTTACACTTTCAGCATAGTGTCAGTTGTGTCCAACACCTGCCCGGCGTCAGTCTGACTGCGATGCAGGAATTTATCGACACCTAATCCACCTGGAGTTGACTATCACCCTCACTTCAAGCAGAAACGAGTCTCAGTTCTCAGCTTTCACACAGACTCTTTGGTCTTAACAGCTCCAAATGGAGGATTGCAGGGCGGATGATGAAAAATGTCACCAAGGCAATTTTATGACTGCATGCAGGCGACAACATGTAGAGAGTCAAGACAGCAAAGTAGCCACACGACAGAGAAGGAGTGGCGAAAATGTCGGCGACATCAAAGTGACGACGAAACTCCAGGAAGTCTCTGCAGCAAAGCCAAGAACAGTTATTAAATTAACTGTTTCCTCACCTCGGTTTCTGCACAGATTCAAGTGATAAAGGGTTGATTAGTGAGTAACCCTAAGGGGGTGGCAGTCAGATATTAACCCTGGCTCTACTCTTTATGCTAAGCCAGGCATGTCCAAACTATTCCATAAAGGGCTGTGTGGCTGCAGGTTTTCGTTCCAACCAAGGAGGAGCACACCAGGCCAACCAATCAACATCAAGGGATCCCTTAGTTATCAGCTGAAAAGTGAGATCAGCTGATTAAATGAGTCCAGCCTGGTGTGCTCCTCCTTGGTTGGAACGAAAACCTGCAGCCACACGGCCCTTTATGGAATAGTTTGGACATGGCTGTGCTAAGCTAAGCTGACCGACTGCTGGCTTCTCATCTAACTCTCAGCATGAAAGTGCATTGGAACGTATTATAACCATTCTTTTAAGATTTATTGCCGTGCTTTTATTTTGGAATTGTTATGGGCTGCTGTCATTTTTGCTAATTTCGGTGACTTTGATTTGATGTTGTAGCAGGATGATATTCATATTTCTGTTACTCTAACTGACCAACCAATTACTTAATTGATCTGCAGCGACAGACTTTGATATTTTGTCTGCGTCCGATCAACGTTGCTTGTTTTCTTTCTAGTTGTGAGCTTTGGACAGTCTGCAGGATCCTCTCTCGTCTCCTCGTTTCTTCTGATGCTTCCGTCCCTCGAAAGCTTTCTTAATGTGAATCAGTAAACCTGCATTCCTCTTAAAGTGTGTGTGTGCGTATGTTCTCACGGTGTGGTGACTTCAGACATCCGCACTTTCCTTCCCAGTCTACCTCCACCCCTATATTAGTGAAACTATAATAACATCCTAGTCGAGTGCTCCCTCCTGTTCCTCGCTGCTTTGGCTGCGTTATTTCCCGTCATCAGCGTCCGCCCACGGCAGGTTGCTGGCACATTGAGGAACAGGAAGTGGAAGTGGATGATTAACGCAGATCCAGGCCTGCCTGCCCAGTTTATCCAGCCCAGGTATGAGTAATACTGCTGACACAACTGTGCCACTTCAGCGACAGGACTGGGGAAAGAGAGCTAATAAGGGAGACAGTGGGAGGAAATAGCACTTCATCACTTCAGCACTCTTCACCAACTATTGTGTGATGAACAGAGTATTTCACAGGATTATACCAAAATAGACACAATATGTTACTCATAAACGGTTCTGCTGTGCATAATGCTGCGGTAACCGGACTGGATATTTCTGGTTTATTACAACCTGGGTCAGCAAGGTATGAGGACTTAGAAATCTGCTTAAGATGCATAATAAAACATCCAAGCAGCTTTAATTTGTATTTTCATTTGTCAGTGTTATGTTACTGATACACAATAGATATCAAGAAATTGAACAGCATAAACGTTGAGACTATCTTAAACATCAGTGTTAAACAAATTTTTCAATAGACTAGCATGCAATTCTGCAACAAGACATCTTGGGCTTTGCTAGACGCTGCATGTTTATCTTTTCTCAAATGGAGAAATTTGATGACATATAAACTCACGAGGCAGGGAGCCATTACCTTAAATAAAACTCACCAGGGTAGGTTGAGGGAAAGCAGCAGCATCAAAAACTGGATTTCATCATGAGTGCTGGCCCGTGCTGAACACCACAGCCTGGTGACATGCAACAGAGTGTTAATGGACTGTGAATATGACTGTGCGTGAATTCTTCTGTTAATGAAAGCAGCGAGAGGCAGACAGCAGGTAGACTGAGGAGATGTGCACATCAGTGCTTTCTTGCTGCGATTGTAAACACTTGTGAATCTATATTTTTCTGTCATGCATGCGTAGGTTCCTCACTGAAGAGCCCCTTGACTTCAGTAGTGAGGAGAAATCCGTTTCCACTAACAGCTCCGATCTAAAACTTCTCGTCACCTTCTGTTTCTATTTCAATCTCATATCAATATTCTCATGTTCATGCTCATTCAGAGAAAAAGAGGTAAATATAGACACAACTGTGCGTCGGCTTTTGTATGTTCCCTTTGAATCATCTTGAGTCTCTGTTGTCAGGCCAACGGAGGCGAGATAAATAAATACACATCAGCATCGCATTTGACCATTAGCAAGCAGAAGCTTAAAATGGCAAAGTAAAAGATAGCAAATAGAGCTCGTCCTTGGTCTGACTGAACCCCGGCTGGCTGCCTGTCAATGGGAGGAAAAAGGTGAATGGAAGCTGAATGGAAGCTTCAGAAATGTGGAAAGATAACAAGATGTGATGAGGCTGAAGTGTAATCACTGACATCAGGATAATAACCGGGTGATCACATCCAGAAATATAAATACAATCACAGGACAACAACCTGTCAATCAATCGATACAAATCATCAATAAAAAATAACTATTAGCATGTCTGAATATACAGCACCTACTGCACAAGATACTTGTGCTCAAAAAGAGGATTCATTCTCAGTGAAGAACCTTGGAGCTCTAATCTGCCTCTATACATCCCAAAGAGCAGTGATTCCTAACACGTCTCTGGGGGTCATCAGGTGGAAACCTCCCTTCAACAGTGTTTCCCCTACTTAGTCCCACTACACCTCCAGGAGGCTAGGCGGTGAACTTCGGCGTCCCAGAGTCACCCCCCCCCCAGTGCCAGTTCACACTGCTCCTACACAATCCAAACAGCACTGCCACATTCAACTGACCCAGGCCTGTCCAGGTAGTGGCCAGTACCGATGCTACCATTTAGCTAATGCTAATGCTAACCGCTAAGAAGAACAGATGCTACCATTTAGCTAATGCTAATGCTAAATGCTAACCGCTACCTGCTAAGAGGAACAGAAGAAGACCATACAGCTAGATTCACCTATACTGTTATTGTTAACTGCTAGATGCCAATACTAACTGCTAAGATACTATCATACTACCACCGCTTTAGCTATTGTTAGCTGCTACAATGCTACACTTATTTTCAGGACTTTGTGATCTGCTACAATGCTACACTTATTTTCAGGACTTTGTGATCTCTCTAATTTAAATTTGGGATTCTTTGCTACATCAAACTGACTTCACTCGGAGGCGATAACTCTCAAAAGTGGCCGGTACCTTTTAAATGAATGAAAGTGACTGAGTAACACATTTTACGTAGCTTTTAAACAAGCTTTAGAAGGATTAAATTATGTGTCTGACATTCACTGCATACACATACTGTAAATCTCATAGGAGGACTCAGAAAAAGCACCAGATCACCCTCTGAGATCTTCACACCTAAAGAAAAACTTGAGAGTTTTAACAGCTACTGAGGCACATTGACCTTCTTTCTGTTTGTCTAAAAATAACAAAGACAAAGATTTGAATCCCTTATATGGCATTAACCCAGTTGATATACTGTCGTCTCACTGTATAAATAAATGTCCCTTTATTTATTCAATCCGTGTATTTATCTGTTTCTGCAGCTTCCCGTAAAACCTGTACTGCTCTCTACTGCACAGCTTTTTCTTCCAGTTACTGCAAACAGCTCGACACATCGTCCACAGGACGCAAGAAAAACAGTGGTTTAATGGATCAAACGGCCATTTCATCCCTCATTTTCCTGAACCAGACACCTCTAACCTTAAAGCCTCGGCTGAAAAACCGCCTTGAGCGCACAAACACAGCAGCCATCCTTCTGTTAGAGCAGAGGAGGAAGTCCATTAACAAACAGCGGGGGCCGCACCGGATGGCAGAACGCTGCCACTTGATGAAAGCTGGAGGCTCAGGAGCCGACAGAGGCTTGTAAATATTTTAGTGTGTCTAATGTAATGTCCCCCCCCCCATCCAGAGGCGCTCAACACTCGACTTCACTCCTCACCTTATTTCATAATGTCTGATTATTGATTCCTGCAGGAGAAAGGTCAGAGGTCAGGGTCAGATGCACAACAGCAGCCCTGGAGCTGGGCGGAGGTCACTGTCTGGCTCAAGGGCATGTCAGCCATGTTGATGTTCCCCAACCAACAATTTCGTATGTATACAACTAATTTGCATCCATAATCACGCTGCTGACAAATTATTAATGGATAATGAATGAAACGCTGCGTTTATGTACCGCCCTGGACCCGCAGGGAGGTGGTCGGGGTGGTTGGAAGTGCAGGACCGTGAAGCCAGAATCCACCAGAGTCCGCGTCCTGACTGTGGTCAGGTTTAGGCAACAAGAGCTTGTTTGAGATTGCTGCTGTCTTTTTCTCGATTAAAACAGATCATGATCGTTGCCCTCAGCGCCTAAACTTAACCATTAAAGAAGCTGAACAATGCCTACGAGTGGATAGCATGCTGCCTATTTTGGTGGAACCAAATTAAATACGTTCTCAGCAAGCATGTGTTCAGTATCAATATTTGTGCATGTTATCATGATAATATAAAATGTACTTTGGCAAGCATTGCATTCCAGTGACTGAAATGCATTCAATGCAAGTTAAGCTCAGTTTACACCTTCTCTCCATCTGTATTAGTATTCTTTGTTGTAACCTTTAACGTTTAGCAGATTGCCAGATAATTATAATCATTCCATGCAACACATTAAGCACATCTACATGCTAAAGATCAAACATTTCCCTATCTAGCACCTTAAAGCCTCTGGTATACTTGCTATACACTCATGAGCCCATGTCTACTGTACTGTGTTCTTTCGAAGTGTTAAATGTGAACTTCTTCAGAAAACAACCCCACCCACTATGTGCCCAGTGGGGGCGTTATATCAGGATGTGAAGTGAGGTCAGCAGCAGACTCTGCAAACAGATGAAAAACAACAACAGCAGAAAGCTTTAAGGAGAAACTCATATACAAAGAGGTCAATGTGCCTTTTCTATGGCGTGATCTCAACATTAACAATAACTTTCTTGAGTATTTTGGCCCTCGACACACTTTTTGTTCCTCCGGGTACACACTGCACGCAGGCAAGGATGCGAACAATGGGATCAGGTTTTAAAAAGCACACATCACAAGCCTGGTGTCCATAATGCTTCCTCTAATAGAAACAACGCACTGCTTTGCAGTATTCGGCATCAAAGAAACGTGCAGTAACTCTGGACCTAAATCCAGAGGATGCCAGCAAAGTTACTCCTGAGTTTGGTCTTTTTCCCAAAAATCAGAAACAAAGATTCCACTCAGAGCTCACTGTGAGATGAGCCTCCAATAAAAAAAGTGAATTATTATAATTGCACTGATTGAAAAAAGTAGATAAAACAGATCTTTAGAAACATGTTTGATATTTGTATGAATCTGGCCGTCTCCATCAACTAAAGCCATTTGTTGCCTAGTAATGCAAGCAGCTGTAACAACATGTCAGAATTAAACATTTTGAACATAAATAACAGGTATTTTTAAATTTAAATTAATTGTTGGTAAGAGGTCCTGTGCGTTCCACCGCTGTAAAGAATGACGTGGAGGCTACAGAAGCAGGGGGAGGTGGTGGAGGCTGCAGAAGCGGAGGGTTAATGCTTTTGCCTCGTTTCATGTTTGCCTCTTTATTCACAGAACAAATGTGTCTTCAAGCTGTGAGTCTCACTGTAAATATTTGAAGGCATAAAGAATTAAGCTGCTACCTCCCACAACTGTGGCTGTCATATTGTTTGGAGTTAATGAAAACAAATGATCTTTTCAAAGTGTGGAATTAAGCGTATGAAAGCAGAATTGACGGAAAGTCGCCGGTTTGACATTCACTGGTGCAGGACTTCTTTAAACAACAGTTGAAGGACGATCTAACTCGCTACTCCACCTCGCTCTGTCTGTTTCTTCTGCCTCTCGGTTTCGACCTCATCTTTTGTCTGAATTGTGAACCACTTAAACAGAACGCTTTAAAAGAAAGCACCAAATAGATGTCTTCTCCTTTATGAATGAGCGGAATATTCATATCTAATACTCACTTCATCCCATGTTCATTGCCATGAACAACGTGGCTGCTGAACATTTGCACCGAACAATGGGTTGAACAAACATTTGGCACTTTTGAATGTAGGAATGTAGCTGAGCTCCGGGTCATTTACTGGAGGAAGAAACACCTTCACAGAGCAGATATGTTTTGCAGATGCTGAATGATGAATTTCCATCATGGCGGATGCACATGGACTTTTTAACATTTCGCACACATATTATCTTCCCTTACACCCACGTTTACTTAAAGGATCACTGTGGAGTTTTCAACCTCTAAATGCGCGATGGATGTGTTTGTCTATGGGTGGGTGCCTGTTTTGTTTGGGATGCACATGCATGTACAAGGTGCATACACAGACACCGATGGTTCCACACTATTCAACAGGTGGAGGCAACACTCCAAGATACTGTATGCTGCAACGCACCAGCAAAGGCAGGCAAGAAGAAGTCTGCAAGCTAGCAAACATGGATGGGAACAATGCAGGATTTGACATACTTGTTTGCTCAGAAGAAGAGTCTACATCAGGCAGACATGCCGGCTCCAGGGTAACTCCACCGCCTCTGACCTGCGTTTTTTTTTCTTGTAACTGAGGCGAACTCTGACGCTGAGCTCCGACACCGAGCCCGCGGGCCTCCGTCTGTCGGAGTGACACTAAGGTGAAAGGTAAGAAGAGGAAACGTCCTGAAATCAATATCCTCTTTGTGTCGACGGCTCGCCTCTTCCGCCGGAATCCAGACACGTTAAACCTCCGAGCAAAGAGGGATTTGAGCAGATTTAGCAAACTGCCGCTATATTATGTTGACGGAGAGAGGATTCTGGTAACACGGGTTATCAGAAAACAGCAAAAAAAAAAAAAAAAAAAAAAAACACACACCATGAAGAAATATGTCGAGGGAAATGAATGCATTGAACTGCTGCTTCTGCTCAGTTCAGCACTGAATCCAGTAAACTTAGGAGGCTGCAGGGCCCAATAGTGAACTATCCCTTTAATTCATCGTACAGGAAGGTGCCTCAAAAGTTTGGTGCTGCGCCAACAACCCAACCTGGCAGCCCGAGATCCTATTAATGGATTATTACTGCCTTTTAAGCTATTCGTAAATCTTTTAAACCACTAATAGAGCCTTTAGTTACCTTTATGAAGGACGGCTCATTTGAAAGCGGTACTGTCTATTTAACTATGCACAGTATCTGTCAAACATCTGGTTAATGAGAAACTGAGGACACTGATTCAGATGCTGTCTCAGGCACGTAGCAGCCACATGACAATGCAATAAATATCCAATAAAAGGGAAGTAAGTGGGTTGAACCATCTGTTACACCACCGGCTCAGACATCGTGCATTCACAGCCGCTGATCGAGTCTACTTATCGGTGAAAGTGAACACCCCCCCACCCACCTCCACCTGTAGTTCACTCAATGAAACACATTATCTGGTGACACCATGGGAGGAAAACTGCAAACACAGGAGGAAAGCCACTGTCATGACAACAGACAATGAAATAGACCATAACCCAGCTTGATGCTGGTACAGCGAGCGTATGTGTGTGTTCAGACTTGCTCATAATTGGCCTGGTGATTACCATGAAACCCTAGTGGGCTGGTTGTTGCATTACTTCCTTCCTTCTCTGTTCCTAGAGACCGACGGTAATGACTAACATTTACCGACTAAATTACACACACACACACACACACACACACACACACACACACACACACACACACACACACACACACACACACACACACACACACACACACAAACTGTGGGCACATAATCACAGACACACAGGGAGGCACACACTGGAAGAACACTTTTTAAACCTACAAATATATGAGTACTTCCAAATGAAAGGGAGCTAAGAGCAGAGTGTTTGCTGTACTTCTGTCCTTGTGAAGACCCTCACAGACATTAGGCATCTTCAAGCACTAACTAACTTCATATTTAAGCTTTAATGTTAAACCAAGTTTGATAGAATAAGAAATATTCTTATTGCTTTGCAAATCCCATGGAAACACCCAGTAAGTCTCTAATTTCCAACCTTCCTATGCAGTCTGTTGCTCTCAGGTAAAGCACACGCTTCATTAAGGCTTAGCAAATTCCTTAAAAACTGGGTACTTTTCAGCAAACCTCACTCAAACAGAACTAAACAGTGCTATTGTTGGGGACTACTTTTAGCGATGGATGAATACATATTTGGTCCTATAGAGAGTGTTTGGCTGCAGGAAGGTGTATGTGGGAGTAACTAACTACAGTGCTCTTATTCATGGTAATGGAGGAACATGTCATCCAGTGCAACAGTGTGGTTCATTGATGTGTTTCAAATAGTTTGTGGACAACAATGGAGCTCTATGGCGCAGAGGAATAAGCTCTATCGGGCTTTGGCTACACAAGTGATACTTGTTAGTAGGTCTGTTGGCAATTACAAAAATACAGAATATCATCAGACTTATGATTATTCAACCCTAAAACAGCCTTTTGAAGAAGTTTAGAATAAACAGAACTCACTCTGAAAGCCTTGAAATCAAATCAGTCCTCACAAGATAGAAAAAACCCATCTTATGATGATGTTTACCAGCGGCAGTGTTGTGCTTCCTGTCAGCCCTCCCTCCTACAAACACCAACACCCCCACAGGAATGCAGACAGCCTTCGCAAAATTGACCGCCACCTGCCTGGCCCTGACCCCTCCTCTCCTGTTTTACAATGCAGGAGGAGTGTTAAATTGCCTTGACCCTCCGTTCAACCCGGCCAAATTGATCCTGAGGAGTGGGATGGATAGGATGGCGGGCGGGCCGACAGACAGCCGGGTGTACAGAGATCAGTTAACGCGGTGGTGCTTTCCTCCTGGTAAAATAACTGGCTAGCAGAGTGAATATCCGCCACGTTAGCCTGCTGTCACCACCTTTCTTTTAGAGCTTCCAGAGGAAATACAAGTCTGAAATTCTCCACTCAGAATTGGTCTGATCTCAGTGTTGATGAATGATTAAAGCACCCAAACCACTGTGTTCCAAACAGTCACATTTTTCTTGCAAACATAGGGTCAAACATGCTCCTTCTGGCAGAGTTTCTGAGCTTTGAGGAGTGCTCTAGCATGAAGAAGCAGCGTATATGCGATGCCACACAGTGAGGATTCGACCTCAAGTTCAAACAACTGAGTTTTGGAGAGAAAGGTGGTGTGTTTTGACAAGGCGGGAATTAAGAACAGCTGAAAAATGTGTGTTGTTTTGTTTTGTTTCGACTTTTTAGTTAAGTCACCACTGACAATGCACTCGTTTCCAGGAAGTTCAAGTACCCATGGGACCATCTTAGACCGTCATGGACGTTCAGAGAAGAGACTTTAAAATGTTTACCTCCAGAAATATTAGCAAAGTTATAAATGATGACAAATCACATGGTTAAACAAGGCATCAAACCCAAATCGATAATACACAGACAAACACTACACTGCAAGTATATATAAATCATTAAAGGATTTCTAGTGCTGTTAAAGGTTTGTTTTGCATGAGTAATTTAAGCAGCTTTAACAACGGCCATTTATGATGTAGTTCAGATCACCAGTTTACTCAGGATGGTGGCGGGGTGACAGCTCGGCGAGACGACTGTCAAGCAGCA
This sequence comes from Chelmon rostratus, assembly GCF_017976325.1. Lineage (NCBI taxonomy): Eukaryota > Metazoa > Chordata > Actinopteri > Chaetodontiformes > Chaetodontidae > Chelmon > Chelmon rostratus. Next base: position 26,358,406 of record NC_055663.1, read on the forward strand.
TGAGATGTTGGGATATTTTCCAGCCGTGTTTGTGGTAACAAGATGGGCTATTTAAAGCCAAAACACTATGTTTTTTTTTTTTTTTTGCCAAGTCCTCACCAGACCTTAACAGCGTTGTCACGGCATAAAACTGAAATGTAAAGAAACGCAAAGTTTCAACATATCAAACATGGTTTGCAAAAATGGATTTTGGCGACCGGGTTGCATCAAAGACTGACGGAGCCTACAAACAATAGGTCACATCCAGTGCAGGTTGTTTGTGACTGATTCTAAATGTACGCCAAACTAATTTTAAATGTGAGGGTTTCATCAAATTAAACAGGTGAAGTCTTCCTTACTCATATCTAACACAGACTCATATTTCTACAATTAAATGTTAATAATTAAATATGAAATAATTAAATACATTTTTACATACTTTTTATCTGTGTCACTGCTGATTAGGATAGACAGTGAAGCTCCACAAAACATCTGATATACTGTCTACTCTTTGGTTTTCACAGTAAATGTGCAGAATATTTTCTCGCATACTTATTTTATTGTATTATTTTGCTTAAGGAGGAGAGGATGGAAAAAAAAAAACTGTGTAACACCTGTTCAAGTAATCCATGGCTACACCCACGGCTTCCCAGAAATGCTAAAATATCATCCCATGCTTTCCTTTCTTTTTTTCCACTGCCTTCCTCCTCTGCCCCGCTCAGCCCCTCGGGCCGGATAATAGAGAACCGAGAGCGACAGCTGCACTTTAACTGCCCCAGGAGGGGGCATAGAGGGGGTGGGACCGCTGGAGAAAGGGGCAATGAAAAGGAAATAAGGGACTGAAAATACATTCTTTCCAAATGAGCAGGAGGGGAAAGCGCGTGTCAAAAGGTCACCGGGCTCACACCTCACCTGTGAAGTCACCCCGCCCGATGAGGAAGACGTGAGAAAAGCAGGATGGCGTTAATTACGGAGTGCGAGGAGAGGGCAGGAGGCTCAGAGTGCTTTATTTATCTCAGACAACAAAAATGTCTCCAACATCTTTCAAATGGGCTTCATGCATGAGAAACACAGCAGCTTTTTGTCCTTTAGTTAACTCTTCTCTTCCACAAAGTGACATCATGTGTTTGATTTTGTGCTATGAAACATTTATCCAAAGATTTATTTGAGATATTTTCACAGAAAATCTTATAAGTCTTTGCATTGTGAAACCACAAATATAACATCAAAGAAAAGCAACATTTAATCCACAGCACAAAGGAAATTCTGTACATTTAATAAAGTAGCCGATAGTACTTGTACTGTTGTACTACGACGACTTCACTGCATTTATCTGTCGGCTACAGTTTGTGTTATAGATTCAACAAATTTCTATGTTTGTTACATGTTATTAAATTAATAACGCTAATTCAGCAATATTATAATAGAATACAGACTATTCTGTTGCCTGATGTATTTTTATATTTGATACTTTGATATTTTCTGTAGTTTTCTTATTGTTAACGATGTGTAAGTCCGTCTCTTCATACTAAATGTGTACAAACAGGTCGCAAATATTATATTACTTCCTTTTTTTCAGTCATCAGTGATTTCCTTCAACAGCTGGGCATTGTAGTTTTTTGAAAATTTGACTCAAACTGGAATAAATATGCCTTTTTTTTTTTTTTTACTATTTTCTACTGTGGAATAAGACGCACTAGGTGATGTGTCGGCGATTCAGGCAGCATGTCAGCTAGTAACAAAGAGGAATGAGGTATATCACACACAGCGTCCACAACACGGGTTAGCAGGATCAGTTTATTGTTGGTTTTAGTATCTTTATGGGATTGTACAGAATAATGCCAGCCTTATCCTTTCAGTACAATCCTTCTGTACTTCAGCTAAAACCACATTTTTAATGTACAATTATTGCCTGACATGATGATTTTTCTTTTTTTTAACTTTAAGTAAAAGTTCTGAATATTTTAACCACGACTGGGATTATGTGATTTTTAAATAAGGAATGAGGAGGGTTATGGGCTGGTTAGCCACACAGGAAGCTGCACTCTAACAAAGATCTGAATATTCCCCTTTCATGAAATCCCTGAAAATCCTGCATCAGTGAGTACGCTGCACTCTGTATAACCCTACTTCCAGGCTAGCCACAGGCCATCGATCTGCATAAAGGCCTTATAGGGGCCCCAAAGGAGGGTGGAGCCATGGAGAATGGATGAAAGCAAGGAGGAAGGAGAAGCGGGGGTGGAACAGACGAGGACCCCCGCCTCCAGTGAAGGGCAGATTTCATGCCGCCTGACAGCGGAGTGGACAGAGTGAGGACACACTTTGAATCTGTGAGCCTGTGAATGTGTGCTTCCATGTTGTGTGAGCTTGTGTAACCCTGAGTGTGTGGGAGGAACTGGAAGTGTTGGGCTGAGCCACTGAAAGGTGTCAAATGTTTTTGTGTGGCGTAGAGGAGGGATTAGCAGCAGGACAATGCAGGCCAGTAATCCCTGTTTTTCCATTCCTTCCTCCACCTCCTTCCATCCTCCTCCCTTCCCTGCTCCCCGGCGAGGTTCCTTTTCTGTCTGCTGCCGGTTTTGCATTTACAACTGTGAGAGAAAGTTAAATCACAATACGAGAGAAACTGACTTAAATAGAAGGAGGTTATCAGAAAGTTTAGGGGGGCATCTGTGAATGAAAAGAAAACAAGACGCTCAGCCATTATTTATTCAAAGCAACCTCAGAGCGAGGACTCCCGCTGACAATCTTTGACCCTCGCTTGTAGTTTGTGTCGTCACTCCGGCACCATTTGCACTGGTCGACCCTCGTCAGTGTCCGTTAAGACATTCAAGCATGAGAAATCAACAGCAAAGACAGTGAGAGGGGAAAAAAAAAGGAGAAAGACTGGTTATTTAGTCTTCCAAATGCAACAGTCCACCCTCTGACTCATTGTTTTTTTTCCTCGACGTGCAAAAGCCTACAAACTGTCAACATCAGACTGCGAGTATTCACAGAGGGATGAAGATGGTTGGCTGGTTAGGTTTGGTGATCTTATTAATTCTGCTGACTATCGTTGGTAGTCAAAAACAACAGACTTCATCCACATTGGTCTGTAGGTGCTAGTTGTTTGAGGCTAGCGTGGTGTGCCAGGGCTCTCAGAGAGAGCATCTGGTAACCTGTAAGGTCAGAGGTCAAGCACTGTGTGTTCAAGCAGTAATGTGTCTTTAAAGGTGACGCTTGTACTGTTTGCACTTTAACGCACAGCAGTTCAGAACATTGTGTTTACCAGTATTTACGACAACCGCAGTTGTCATGGGTGAACGTGTGCTTGTCACTAACAGCAAAGTCAAACCTAATGCGTAGACACAAGCACAACAGAAATGAATGCAAACGCATCAACTTACAATTCATTCAATTCAATTACAATTTGCATGCGTTTGCTGACGGAATTTGAATCATACATTTTCTGCAAGGATGTCGCCTACAGGTAAGGTAACATGGCTGCCAATGTCAGTCTCATTCAGCAAACTTTTTTTTTACCACAAACCCATGAGTTTGCAAATCAGGTGTCAAGTCTGCAGATCTAAAATAACGTGCATCATCTGCCACAGCCAATTTGCGATATAACCATTCACAATTCAGGGTATATTTGGAAAAGAACATAGCGAGTCCTGACTTGTGAAATAGTTGAGGTGCGACGGCTGCACTGCTGCAGAGTGCTGATGAGAGTACCAGGTCAAATGGTGTGGAAAAGTGTCACCTTCTAGTATGAAAAAAAACAAAAAAAAACCCTGAAGGAGGTGGTGGGGCTAAAGGCCAGGGGCTTCCTGCAGGCTGTGAGGTGGCGGTTTTCCTGTGGTTTATTCAGGCTGCCACTAGTGGGGGCGGCAGGGGTCACTGTGGGGTTAAAGAGGTCAACTTTTGAGGTGATAGAAAGAAAGAATGGGCAGATCCTGGTGGGCAGATAAAAAAGAGGAGCTAAATACGGCCTGGTCTATCTTACAGTACATGGTTGCACTGTGAAAGCTCCAGCTAAGAGGATTAAATAGTTGTAGTAAATAGTATTTGGCATGTCTTGTTTTAAAATTTTTCACCTTGCAAAATGCTCAGAAGATAATAACAGAAAAAATAAATATGACAGTTTGAATGTTGGAAGGACCGTTGATGGGACTTGACTAGCAGTTTCCCCCTGATTATACTCTTTTGGGCTAAGCTAGGCTAATCACACCCTAAAACTGAATATACAGAGAAGCCACTGATGCTCCTGTCTAACTAGGCCACTAATGATGCCGTCTTACTGCTTGAAACCACATCAGATTTATTAGTCTGAACTGTCTGAACTATTTGTGTGACATGTGAATGGATTAGTTATATGTGGTCACACCCAGAAAACCTTATGCCACAGATTCAGTTCGCCTCGCTCGAAGGCTGCAGTGACTGAATGAACCTCTGTTCTCCTTTACTGTTTATATATCATGAGAGCAAGTACATTCCCTCCTGCTGTTCATACATCTGTCTACATTCTTACCCAGATTAGCCACAGGCCTTAGCCTCCCCATTGTGTAACACACGGAGGAGTAAGATTAATGTTGTGAGAGTGTGTCAAAACAGACAACTGGCCTGCAGAAGAATATGGGCAAGGTTATACTCAATGTACTTTTCCTTCTTTACAGTGTGCCATTACATGTCGCCCTTCGTCCTTCTATTACACACCATAAACTTCTGAGATAAGGCTGACAATAGTAACTGTTAGTGCTATAAATGATAACAATTTTGGACAACTGCTGTAAACTACTGAGAACATTTCTTGAATTATTTTCTACATTGACAGACTGGACTGATAACTTGACTGTCAAATTAGTTTATATCTCTCTCCTCAGATGTAAATTGCGCTTATTGCGCTCATAGTTATGCAAACTGTATTGTATTAATTGTATTGAACAGGCTCCACACGACTGTCATTAATCCTATCAGTGACAAGCCCGGGTGCCTGCGTTAGCTTGTGTGGATGCGTTAAGAGTGACGAAAAACACCTCAAGAGTCATTACAGCCACAAACATGATAAACTCAATGTGCTGCAAGGACAAATGTGCATAGATGAAGGTAACGCTCTTTGACAGAGTTTGGATGTCCAACAGGCAGCTTTCACAAGACCACATTCTGACAGAGGCAGTGTTCTGCAGTGTTGTATGAGAGCTAACTGCAAATATGCTAAATCCTCATTCAGAAGGAGGATTTGTGAAGGAGAACACCCGACGAAGTAAAATTGTTCCAAAGTGTCAGTTTGTCTGGAATAATTCTTAGAAAAGACTGAAAAGCTGATGTGGAAACTCAATGATAGAAGTGTCTCCATGGTGGTGGAGTCCATCATGACCATGAACCTCTCAGAGCTGAACTTTAAGCTCCAGCAGCGTCTCAACTCTCTGCTGTCAAATGTGAAATCATGTGAATGGAAATTAAAGCTAAAGAGGAAACACTGTGCATGTTCCTATTCTCTGTCAGAACAAAAGCTGCTCTGACATCCCAATATGGTGCTGAGTAAAAACTCCTTCAGGTGTTTGTTGAGCTTTCAGGACATGAAGAGTCAGCAAAAGCAAAATTTGCTGTTTAATGTGTCTGACAGCCTACAACATGAAATCATAAAGCTGCAAATAGCATCATCATCATCATCATCATCATTATCACTACCATCTGACATCAAATGCCTCAGTAAAGTGAAGAACACCCAGCCATTGTAGAGATGAGTGTGATATGCATGTTCAATAATTTAGTATGGCCAGGGGCTCTGCAAAGGGGTTAGCTACCATGATACAATTCCCCCTCCTCCCTCCCATCATCATATGCATATCAGCTTCTCAGGTGCTGATCAGTCACCAGTGAAAAACTTCAAAGGACATTAAGAAATATGAAATATTTTCAACTTGTTTCAATAACTGTCTTGAAGCAGCCTTTGTTCAGCTGTGTGTTGTCTAGTTTCTGGGTAATTTGTACTAAGAATAAAACAAAGTACAATAAGCTGTTCTAATATAAGAAAATAATGGATGAGATTTTCTTAGCTAAAAGAGAGGCTGTGTTTAAAGTGGTTCATTTTGTGACAGTCAGTCTGCATTGTCGCATGAAGCATGAATGTTGTTGCTATGGTTACACATAGTTTAGTATATCTTGCACAGATTTAAAACAGTGGTTAAACTTTAGAGGCGTACTAATACACAATTTCGACAAAGCATTGTGTTGTGGAATCATTTCACAAAATAATATATATTTTTTAATTTATTTATTGTTCTATAAGAATCTCCAAGGCTAAGATGGAGGCTTAAGTAAGTCTTTCAACACGAGTCAGGATCTTTTGATACGAAGCAGTATCAGCTGCTTTCACTCATTGAGTATAGAGCCAGGGTTGCTGAAAGAATAATTACAGCGACAGCAAGACGCTACCTGTCAGGACTGCTGCAGTGATATTTATACAGCATATATTTGTACAGCTCATGTCAGCCGCGTCACATGTGAGTTCATTATTTCTGTGCACAAACAGGTTGTGAAGGAGGAGCAGGGTTGAGGAGAAAGAGGAGGTCCTCGGTAGAAGAATGTGTGGAGTGCAGGTGGACAGGTTGGTGACGTGCTGCTGAGAGGTCTGCCAGCTGCCATATCGCACAGATCTGAGGTTCACGGCAAGGGCAGCGGAGAGAGGTGTGGACGGCTGCAACACACATCCTGCTGCCTCATGTTGACGCTAAAACAGCTAAATCTGAAAACTTCTCTTCTACCCTCCATGTTAGTCCTCAACCCACACTGAACTGGCATTTTTCCACTTCCAGAAAGTTGATTCCTTCTTTTATCCACACACATACTGACGCAGTGGGACTCCCTTCCTGCTCTATCACACCTCCAGTTCCTGTAGACTCAAACTGTGGGTCTACTTTTTTTCTTTGTAGGAATATGTGCTTTTGTTCGCATTGGCTTTTGCAAAGGGAAAAAAATAAAACGCCCACACACAAAAAGGTGCAAGTCAAGCAGCTCTTCATCATAGTTCCATCCACGTCAAAGTGGCTCCAGAAAACCCACACGGTGAAAACAATAATAGTCCCAACCCCAGATCCTGCAGACCGCTTCTCACGGACAAACTTAAAAAAAAAAAGCATGCAGGTACACACACACACAAACAAACAAGTGCTGATACACACACACTGAGACACCAGACACTGAAGGTCTCTGGATCTCAGCCAAAGCGAGAGGGTCTGAATGGTTCCTGGCACTGACGATCATTTTGCGTGCACTCCCACATCGTCACGTGTGAAGCGTCTCTTTGTGCCTCCTCTAGTCTTTTCATGCTTCGTTCTGAATACTTTTGTCACAAGAACAAAGCACGAATTTGACTCAGGTGTCAATAGTGTGCTCATGTGTTTGGGAGGAGTACGCTGTCAGTTGACATTTGGCAAAGAAAAGGCAAAATTCTGTTTTTATTTCCTCCAGACTGTTGGTAAAGACAAAAATATCTACAGGTCTTTAAAAGATGCCACTAAGTGGACTGACAGGGATCCTGAAATCAAAACTAGATGTTTAAAATTTGGCCTAAGCGGTGCTTGAATCATTTGTGAAACATATGCTTACTTGTGATTGAATTACATGCAGTCAGATCGCTGTTATTATGCATGCTTACAGGCTGATTGTGCACTTAAGTTAGCAAGTACAGCAGAGAATACTTGTGTGTCTAAATGTGGATGCAGGAAGGGTGCTCGAAAAGGTGACTAGCTCAGTACTGGGGTGATGATTCAGAGGCGGAGAGAGGAGTCATGCAACAGTGTCATCTGCACTCAACGACTTGGTTTATCTTTTCAGTGTATATCTGTGATATGACAGCACCACCTGCTAATGCCATGTTGGTGTTCCTACTACAACATAATAAACATGTTGCTCCGGGAAATGTGATGTTGACTTGCGAAAAAGACAGCAAAAATAAGCACATTTCTGACCGAGAATGTCGTGGAAGGGTCAATTTGATCTTTTTCTAAACCCAACCAAGTATTCCTGTTGCCTAAAACTTATCAAACTGTGAGAAAACTGAAAATAATATGTGAACTAAGTCTAAAAAGATATAAGTAAACAGTATAACAGTAAGTTTCACATGGTGGGTTCCTTTTGGAAGCACTTTGAAGGTTGCACCAGCTATTCTTAAGTGCAAAATTTGAATGTATGTCTAACTAAGGTCTGAGTTTACCCGCTATTAACATTTAAGGGTTGCACCAGCTGCAATACTTCCAACGTAGACAAAAGTTTCAACTTAAATTTTACACCTATCCCTGAGTCGGTCTAAAGTCCTCTGAAAAATAGTGGCTAGCTTGGATCATCATTTTGAATTAGTACACAAGCTACTCTTGTAACAGTATCTAACGTCAACATAGCACTACACCATATTACAGGCTAGCAACACTGCAACGTGTTGCACCTTTACACACTGCAAGGCCCTAACCTCACTGACATAAACTCTATTTGATGTCTCAGCTTCCAGCTCCATAAAACCGACTCGCAGCAAAGACGCTCCCATTGTTCCACAGTGCAAATGTTCTATACTTTCCACCTTTGAAACCAACATCAAAGCAGCTCAGCATGCAATCTCTCTAATCAGCCGATATCTGTGTAAAATCTACATGAAGAGGTCTGGAGCAGCAGCAGCAGCAGAGACGGCGCACGCTAACCTCCCCTCACATGCAAACAAGGACCTGGCTGACCTCAACTTGATCCTGCTGTCTGGAGCTACAACAAACCAGAGGAATAATGAGGAACAAAGCTCTTTTTACTGCCACCCTCAGAGGAAGTCACTAAATGAGGGAGAGGGAGGGGAGCAGTAAAGCCAGAGGCAATCTGTCTGTTTACAACCCCTCATATAAAAACTAGAAAGACAGGAACAGCATATCAGATGCAAGATAGCTGAGTGGAAGGCTAATGCTTTCTGATTTGGAAACAGATGTCCCTCCTGTGAAGCTTTCGTGTTCTTTAATGATGACGGCACAACTTGAAACTTCAGTTCTCTGGTCATGTTGTGGTATATTTGAGGGGACAACAAACCTGCTTCAGTCAAGTCAAATAGCTTTTTTTTTTTAATGTCGCCCAAAATCAACAATCACAATTTTTTCAGCAGCATACATTTGGAAATGTACCACAACTGTACAAAGGAATCCACTAGTTTATCTTTGTAACGTTGGTTTTCTATTTTATAATAATAATAATAATTACCACACATCTAAGCAAGGTTATAAAGTGGATATTATTATGCAAGAATAATAAAGAAACATAGAAAGAAAGAAAGATAACAAAAAAAAAAACAGACAACATATCAGTCACAAATCAGGTATCAAAAGGCTTCCTTTAAAAATATGTATGAAGAAGTGATTTAATAACAAGTAATGTGCTGGCAAACCTGATCTCCTCAGGCAAGAAATTCCAGAGCCTCAGGGCCATGATGGCAAAAGCCTGCTCAATCTTATCCATCTGCCTTGTCTTGGAGCACAGGGAGTCAGTAGCTCTGTAATGTAACTGGGGGTCAGACCATGTTCAGCCTTAAAAGATATCAAAAGAATCTTAAAATCAATCCTAAATTTAACTGGCAGTGATTGAAGGGAGGCAAGAATTTAGCTTATATGGGACCTACGACCTACTTAGTTAAAATGTGAGGAGCGGCATTCTGCAGTAGCTGAAGCAGAGCCACTGAGGATTGACTATGGCAAGTAAAAAGTGTGTTGCAATAGCCCAGGAATTAAGAGACAAAGAATATGCCTTTCTATGTCAGGATATGACAATGTTGATAGAATTCTGGTAATACTTCTTAGGGTGGAAATAACAGAATTTAATAAAATGGTTTGCATGTGGTTTGAAGTTTAGTTGTGAATCCAATGCAATATCTAGATTTCCGGCTGTAGATTTTATATGGCTAGTGGACCAATAAAGGGTAGTGATTTGCTTGCTGGGTGGTAAAGTCAAGGCTTATTACCTCTATCTTGTCTAAGTTTAGCTGCAAAAAATTACAAGTCATCCATTTCGCAATAGCAGACAATCACTCCATTAAACTACTCAGACAAAAGACAAGTAGAATTGCATATCGTCAGCATAGCAGTGATAGGAGACCCCTTTAAAATGTGTTTCTAATGGAAGCATATGAATGAAAAACAAAATGGGACCAAGAATAGATCCCTGTGGCACCCCACACACCAGTTAAGATGAAGATTAAACATAATTATCAATGGAAACTCGTGTGTTCATCAAAGACAGCACCATAAGATCATAGTAATGGTTTCAGACAGTGTTCATGTCCCTCATGTTGCTCAGTGGCGCCCCCTACTGGAAGAAATCTCCAGTCAGGTGTCCACCATCTGCACCAATGCTTTTGCTGATTTGTTCAACACAAACTATTATATCGTTCTGCCGTTTAAAAAAGCATTAAAATGTCAGCTGTTGCCAGGATATTCATCAGTTTCATGCCTGAATATTCTTCCCATGTGCTGGTTGATCGACTTTTTGCAGAGACATTTTTTTGTAACTTTCTGATGGTTTGGGGCCTCCTTTTTTCACACAATTGATAGGAGACATAACATGCACAAATAACACCTCTGATCGGCCGGGAGGAAGAAAGAAATCACATAGAAAGGCACAAGGGACAGTCGTTTTATTCACAGGACATGTGAAATTAAAATACAAAAAGCTGTACTTCTAATTATCAAAGGATTTTTCCCAGTGTTTTGTTGCTTCTGTCACAATTATTTCTCTCTGAACCATCAACTGAGTACACATAATGTTCAAGCGTGTTCTTTGGGGACTATTTTACAGTTCTTCCTGCGATCCTTAATGAGCTAGGGAGGGGTGTGGAGGAATAAGGTTTAGGGATGTTTTAGGTCAATAAAAGTCAACAGCCGACAGCTAATTAAAGAAGCTGGAATGGGAGTTGGGAGGGGGCTTCGGTTCAGGAAGCACCACGGTTACGTTAGCCTGCTGTTCCCTTTCTGATTATGGCAGCAGCGGTAGGCTGGTAATGAAGTAGCTCTGGCACAGCAGATGGGAGGCTGGCTAATGGTGGAGAGCTGCGGGGGACGACTTCAAAAGAGCTGCTGAGGAGTGTGGAGTGGTGTGGAGGCTGCGCTGGGAGGAGGGCACAGGCTCCACTCTGGGCTTTTATGGCCAAACAAGAATGTTTGTGTAGTCTGGCTTGTTTAGTCTGGTCAGATAACAAGGAGCATTTACAATGGCCCTGTTGGGATGAGGTCAGTTTGATGTACGGGCTGCCAGAGAAAACGTGAGCAGAGGTCATATTTTGGGAAGATAAAACACGATGTTGTTGGTTTAAGTCCCACAGAAACATACAAGTTGAATGTGTTTGTGTGTTCAGTATACATGTGAGAACCTTCCATTCATTCTCTACAATAACCTCAACCCCGCCTGCCAAATACTCATCCTCAACCCTGATCAAAACTAGAACATGGTCTCATTATGATTTAGACTGGATTAACATGAGTTAGACTACAACATATTTAAAGCCTAATTGTTAAATATTCACACCTATTACTAGTTGTAACTCTTACGCTCATACGCAACATCACGGATACCCGCCCAGCGGAAATCTGGGGTTATTGTTTCTCTCCGTGCAAATGAATGTGGTCCACATAAACATGACTTAGAATGAACACACATGCACACAGCGCAGACACACTCTAATGCATCCACTTAACATAAAACAAGCAGCACTCTGCTTCCTCCTCTGCTTTCTCACACACACACACACACACATGCTCACACACACGCACATGCACACACAGCCTCCGGGCCAGCCTAAGCAGGACAGTTGCTGAGGTAATGGTCCTCGGGGAGACGCAGCCGTTCTCCCCTGAGCTCCTCCTGCATTATTGAAAGGCCAGTTCATTCATGTCAACAGGAACTTCCTGCCTGCCTGAGCAAGTGTAAGGGATACACACAAGGACCTGTCCGCCTGCAAACTCAGTAACCTGAGAATGCCAAGGCCCGGCTAAGAGAAGCCGCCACATGCGCTGCACCGGGCGGACCGAGTCGGCTGTTCGTGGGTTGCGTAACCCACCGGGACCTGACACAGACGGCAGCGACAATGGAGCGTTTGAAGTCTCCTCTGCTGTGATTAGTGATCAGAAAGCCGAGAAAACTGAAAGGAGGGTTTAGTTCACGGGGCTTTTCAGGGAGTTCGTGAATGGATAGTTGGTGGTTCACCACTCAATGAACAGAACTGTGAAGAGGGATTACATGCTTTCAGTAAAGGATAATAGCTGGTGCAACCCAATCCTAAACCATGACCCCCCTAGCCCAGACTCTGATCAAAACTTCCAAAATTTGAATCTTAATCTTAACATCAAGCCTCAACCTAAAATATTTCTCTGAAAGAGGCATAAGAGGGCTGATATTTTGTCATGGGATTGTGCTGTTTTTCTTTCTTTCTTTCTTTCTTGAAATATTTTCATAGATTTCAGTACCTTTAAGTAAGAGTACACCAATTAAGTTTTTCCTTGGATGTATATTTCTAACCCTATCCCTTGGAGAGAAGTAGGCGTTTGCAGTTATGTCAGAGAATTAACACACCAAGGCACTTCTTTTCATTTTGCTTTTGCATGTTATTTACTGCATTTAAAGCTCCCCTGCAGAGTTTTTGACCAGTAGCGGTGCTGTGGAGCGATGCTTCAACTAGTTAATCCTGGTTTTGTTTGAATTGTGCCCATACGAGAGCAAACGCAGTCCTGTCTTTTCACGCTGTTCCACAGATCTACAGTTGGTGACACTAGCGTGCCAACAAGGATCATGAATACACATTTTAGAGCGTTAATTTGCTATGTAAATGTATTGTACTAACTGTCGGAGCCGAAGATGCTGAACAGAGGGGCTGGGAAACTGTTGTTTGTCTAGAAATAGTTCCAGCATGTAACTAAACTATAACCTAAAAGTATTACTATTACTAAACTACTACTAAAAGTAACAGTATTATAGATTCTTATTCTGATATACTGGATGTGCTTACATACAGTATGTGCATTACTGTAATTGTGTGTGCGTGTGAGTGCGTGCAACATGTATCATGCACACATTTGTTGCATGCGCTCCCTCTGAATGTGTCATGTGAACAGAGCTCAGCGGCTGAGCCTTCATGCTGCTATGAGGACGCCTCGCATGTTGACTCAGAGGTTAGTGAGCAGGCAGCCGTCACATCCTGACACTGATGAGTGTCGATATATGGATGGCCGCTCCGGATATTCGAGCCCTGCGTTCTCTCAGCGCTAACATGAGATGTTGTTGGCAGTTTGTCCTCCGTCTGAAATGTTTATCGGTGAACTTGTGCTGCGCTAGTTTTCCCCTCAGCCCCTCCTTCCCGGCCCAGACCGCCTGCCCTCAAAGGATGTCATGGGATGCAGAGAGGAAGCCAAATTTAACCACTACAGTTCACATGACCGCTCAATAAATGCTGCCATTCAGGAATGAGTATCACTAAAGAAAAGAAAAGCATGTTTTACTGTGCTGTGCACTACTTTCTCATGAGCATTTAAAAATATATAATTCTGCCATGAAAGCCACCCTAGTGAGGATTTGCATAACAAAAATTGAGCTTGTATTTGTCAGCTCTCAGTTTGAGACATGAAATTTAATCTGGGTCAAGAACAAGAATAAAGTTACTAAAGTTATTAAAGCCATCAAGCAAATAACTACACAGGGAGAGGACAAAATAATAGCAACACAAAATGCAATTCAGCATCGCGATGACCTTTAAAATAGATTAATCATTACCTCTTTGTCACTGTATCATAAATTACATAAGTTACATAAAAGTAGAACCTACATAAAATAGCTACAGCTATGTTTGTTTAATAGTACAATTAATGAAATTAATCTACAACTTCCTGAAGTGACATTGAACAGAATAGATGACCATTTGACAAATTCACTTTCCTTCAGAAAGTGAGAGGAGACCATCTCAGGCTCAGTTTGTGGTTTTAGGGGGGTGGTCTGTGCTAGAAATACTTCTGGATAACAACAGTTCATCCACCTGCATCCTCCTTCTGGACTCCAGCTTAACGCAGGTGTCCAGATACAGTTGGTGAACACAGATTTTGGCCTTTTTGATGGAACCAAACCTGGCAACCTCGCTGTCTACGTTTTACACGCCCACTAACAGTCCGAATATGGCAATATCCTGAATATCATACCGCTCATGTAAACAGCAATTTTTCCGAATTAGGCCTTATTCTGAATGTGTGAGTATTTTCTGATTAAGACGTGTTAGATATGCACTACTACTCTGGTTTTAGCAGCAGTCTTTGAACATGGAGTGTTCTCAGCTGGGATTTTAACCGCAGTTTGTGACACACGTCAACTTGCCTGTTTACGGTGAGGTCTGTGTGCTGCCTAGCCAACAGTTTGCAAGGCTGTGGTAGAGATGCATGCGCAAAAGAAAAGCCCACATTTCGGCCTTTTTGAACAAAATGAAAGACGTGGATGTCAACAGGTTGTTGGAGATGCCTAAACACTGTAACACCAACCTTTTCCTGAAGGTGGTTGCATGAATAAAAGAGGGAGGCTGTGTTCATTGATCGTAGTATAGTAGTAGTGGTATCACTGAGATCAGCATGTTGCATGTTTAAGCTCAAGTGACAAACTCCTTTAACAGCAGAACGCTGTTTGTTTCATTTTTCATAAAAACATTTTCTTTTAATCTCAACCGCATGGTTATTATTACCATGGCGACAGAGATTTTCCAACCTTATCAAGGTCTTATGTTTTCCCAACCAGTGTCGCTTGCACCTAAATTTAACCAAACCTTAACCACAGTGCTGTCACAACTAAAACTGATTTTCCTTTCATCAGTGAACGGTTGTCGATGGCATAAACACATGACGATGTCAGATCAGAAAACTTTAAATGGCCGTATTTTGTCGTCCAATCTGGAGGAATTCAGTCGGGATTAAAAACATCACCACATTTTAGGTCAGACACCTGCCTGAAGTCACTGATCGGACACACGTTTTACTGAATAATAACAATTAACAATTAAAAGAATCTATTCTGAAGAACAGTTCAGCTCCTGCCCTGCAGACATTCACATTTTAGTTCAAAACAATAACACCAAGTAAAAAAGCACCTCGAGAAAATAGTAAGAACTGACATTATTAACATTATCATCTGTTAAAGCATGCCACAGACTTTATCATTAAAAGCCAGAGGCTGACCACCAACGAACACAACAAACAAAGACAACATGCAGAACAGTGTTGCACAAAGTGCTTTAAAAGCTGACATTCTTGTTCCTCACAGGCTGCCATAAAGCTTTATTTACATGACCTATGAGCCCGGGGTCACATGCTTGGCCCCTTTAAAGCAGAACAGCCCTCATTTGAAGTGGGCCACTTGTGGAATTCCCAGCAGACCTTTCATGTTGTAAAAATTCCTGCGTATCCTGGTAAACACCGAAGAGTTTGACCTCGTCCTAACAGGAAGTTCGAAAGGTCAGCGTGGATTGGATGGAGGGTGGAGCCTCCTCACACACACCTGATAAGCAGGTAATTACAAGCTCATCCTTTGGGGAACTGTTGAGAGACTCACCGGCCACCACACAGCAGCGACAGATGAAAACACACAATAATTCATGTGCACAAATTAGTAATTTGTTCCCTTAAATGAATCATTTACCATTCTTCATGCATGCAAATGATCAAGATGTTCACCGTTTGTGACGTAGCTGCCGGGTTATCACATTCAGGCAGAGACAGGGTCATAAAACAAGCTCGGGGATGAATCGTCACTTGACCGAGGAAAAGGCTCGTAACGTTAAACGGCAGCTTCTTGCGGAATCGGACCGTCATAAATCACAACAAGGCGACGGTTCAGGTTTTAGCACTTTGGTGACTAAATCTGAAAATGTCCGTTTTGACCGTCAGCCACACTGAACCTCCGCAGTCACATATTTTCATTTCACAGCAGAGTCAGGAAAAGCACGCTGTCTCTTACATGGAAGCGTGACAGTTTTCTGTGCTGCCTTCACTGACCTAATTTAACCCCTCTCCCACCCTTTGCAAAGTGATCTAAGACTGCTGAAGTCAAACATCTGACTCAACATGGCATCACTGCTGAGCGGAAGCAGAGGCTTGTGAGGGGCTAAAATATTGATGCTGTGGAAGGAGGCGTGAGCCGCCAGATTTTCCTGTTCTCAGCTACAGGCAGGGACATGATGCATTTTCTACAATCCAGCCACGGTATGTGTTGGACATTTCAGGAGAAGGGTTCAAATCTAAAACTTCATGTGTTCTTTTGTTTGAAGAAGTTAACTTTTAGCTCAGCACAAGGAGAACTTTACTCTCAAGAAAGCATTGATTTCACATTGAGCAAAATTTTAATTCCTTGTTGGGTGATGCTTTCTAAGCAGCAAGAACCAATTAATTAATTTTACATTTTAGTATAAGTTCTTTTGAGCCATTTATTTCATGTGAGCACAAACTCTAGAGCACAAATGGTGTGTTTATGTCTATGATAAAAGGAATAAGACCTTTGCCAAATGACACATTGCTGCAACATGATGGTGGATTATAGTTGCAACACCTTGTTTTTCACCAAGAACGTCTCTCCGTCCGATTACTGAAAACACAACTATCAGGGACAGAGGTCGGTTGGTGGGAATTTGATGACTTGTGGGGAATAAAATTCTCCGTCTCGTGTTTAGAACCTGAATCATAGGAGTCCCTGTTTTCTGAGCCTGGTAGAGCAAGTGTTAGATGCCTGACTGGCCATCAGGTTGAGGCTGAGGAAACCAACATGTTGGCCACTCAACTCATGACACCATGTGGCTGCAGTGTGCAACTGTTTCACAGGTGTTCCTCATTCAGCAGCAAGTCAGAAGCACCACAGAGTTGCGGGATGCTCCAACACTCCTGCACTCTCTGATTATCTCTGAAAAAATTGCTTGATTGTTTGTTCTCTAGGAATATATGGAAGGAAACAAATAGATCTATTCACGCAGAGGGCTGGAACAGGATTATACTTAAGGAGATCATGGGTTTATGGGAAGTTGCGTAATACGCCGAATGAGTCAGAGTGGCTTCAGAGAAAGAGTTAATTAAAACAGTGTGTGTTCTGTGTGTGTAGAGTTAGATATATGTGCTGTTGGACATCGTGTACAAAACAGAGATTGTGCGCTTCTGTGCACAATCATGAGTAGTAGCAGAACTAGTTTCATGTTTTGAGCATGTGTGCAGGTAGAGTTCTTCACGCATGTGAGGTGGAGCGGTGCATTCAGAGTCCCTCTCACGCAGCTTCCACACAGTAACACCGTGACTCATCTCATAAGTAATGCAACGCCACGACACGTTCAGCTGCCGTACGTGTTACTTCTGTCCGGCCGGGTTCCCCTGCACTGCTGCAGATAAATTCACGTTACGCAACAAGTAGCTCTGACCAGCCTGATTGGTCAGAGAGGCAGTGCACCTGTGGGCTGTTTTTTTGAGCAAACAAACATCATATAATCAGGCTTTATGGCGCATTACTGTGTGACATTACTGTACTTTTGTGTTTGTGCTTTCGTTCGTTTCGTTGTTTGTCATTCTAGGTATTTTAATCACGCCTTTCTTCTTTTAATCCTTCCTTTGTGTCTTTTTACTGTTTTCCAGCTCAGTTTTTTCCTTTATTGTTGCCGTCTCTCTTTTATTCTCATCCCGCTTTCATATTGTTCTTTGTGCTGCTAGATCTGATTAGATGCTCTTCGTTTGTTTCTAGATGCTCGAGAAAACGGGTAAAACATATCTGCACATTCATGTGTGACAAATACATGAAACATTTTATTATGTAATGTGTTTCAGTGTGTCGCCACTGCTGTGCCTTGACTACTTCTGTCTGTGTCCAATGGGAGCTATGCGCATCAAATGGCTAAACTTTACGTGATGCTTGGGAGTCTTAAAGTATGGTTTCCACTGAGAACGGATGGAGGCTGTGCCGGCGAGCCGAGGTGGAGCGGAGGTTGGCGGCCGCTCTCGTGAACTCACGCTGATGATGATGATTGAACTTTTTTCTGCTCGCTCCTGTGGCTCGCTTTATGACCCTGGTAACCACAGAAACCACAACAACTTAAATGATGCTGGAGCTACTGTAATTTTACTGGTATCTGAATCCCCGGAGCAGTAGCCTACATGCCTTGAGGCATCAGCAACAAAGTTTGTTTATACGGTCTGGGCAAATAATGATTTAACTGAGGTGGCTATAATAATTGTGTCATACTACAAACCATTTTCTTTATTTTAAGTTGCTATTTCAAAATGTGATGAAATAAGAGAAGCTGGAGCCTGTGGCGGGGAGTTGTACTGTGTTGTTGCCCATTCAAAATACAGAACGCCAACGCTCTCCTGGTGAGTGCCGAAAATGAGCACACAGCGTTTGTGATCCATTTGGTTTGGCATCTGATGGGGCTTGAATCATTATGCCTTTTTTTTAAAAAAAGAATTCTTGCATTTTTGACATTATTTTTGTGAATACAGGTTTAAATGTCTGAATGACAGTAAATTGAAACATCTTGAGAAGCAGTGACAAAAGTGTAAACCACAGCAACAAACTCACTGTACAACAGGCTGGTATGGGTGTGAAAGCCAGAGTCCACCCACTGTACCCAGCAGTCTCCTGCACCCATCTAATTATAGTGTATGTAAATGTGGATTTGACGGTGATCTTAGGGAGCTTTGGAACAATGATTCATATCAGATTTTGAAAAAGCATGATGGAAAAACAACAATTTAAAGATGGAAAGACTGAATCACTGCGCGCACACAGCTGTAAACATGTCAGGTGAGTCATATCCTTTTATAATCACCATGATTATAAAATTATGCTGTGCACATACCTCCTGTGACCTCCAGGTTGTAACATTGCTCAATGAGGTGAGTCACAGTGGAGAAGTTACACCCGTCAACATCAGTTCAAAAACTCATTGTGAGTCACTATTGTTACTTCTATCAAAGCGCTGGTTCCTTGCAGCAAGAAAGGAAACACTCTGCAGCATGCACAGCCTTGAAAGCATCGTTTAAAAATAGAGAAGGTGTAACAGGTATTTCTGGACCCTTATTATCATGTATAGCTTTATTTCTGCTAGTAAATTAGCTAAAAACCAGTTAACCGTTTACTTAAATAACTGTAGCAATTCAACTGTGTAACATCAAACCAAACGTAAAGTCTTTGATTCAAAATTACTTGAGGCTTCACTGATCAATGTTGTCACATTAACACTGAGTCAAATGTTAAAATAATTGCATGTATTGATGAACCTGCAGAATTATCCCCCAACAGCTCCCCACATCTCCATGGGCCATTTTAGCCTCTTTCAGCTCTGTTTTGGTTTCACTGCACATTCACGGTATGATTCAGTGTTTCCAGCTGCAGCAGTTTTTAAGTCCAATAAAAAGGCTCTGACAAACCTGCTGTCCCGTCCTGACCAGCACCGAGTGGTAGACAGAATAAGTTAGGTACTAGCTTGTGAATAAGGTGGAGCAATTAACAGCTAAACAGCCAGATATTTTTATCAGAAGTTACTGAAGACCAAAACAAATGGTCATACTAAAGTAAAATACAAGAACAAGCACAGCATTCAAGTTTTCAACAATTGTTGAAAATAAAAAAAATGTGACATCCAGATGTTTCCAGCAGAGCTTTATTGATTTTTTGTTGCGAACATCAAAATCTAAAAATTTTTCATTTCCCTCGGAATGAAAGATTGAACATGGAGATATGCATCATACACGTTTGAGAGATAAAAATTCCTCTACAGTAAAACCAATACACCACACGGGAACGCAGCCACAAAGCGAGGAGTTACTTTTTCTCCGGAGTGGAAAAACGATCGCAGGAAACAACCAAAGCTGCACAGCATCTCTGGGGAGTCTACAGAGAGTCGTAGAGGTTTCACTGGCAAACTCAACATTTAATTACATACCACATAGGAACACGGACACCACAGAGACATTTATTGGATCTTCAGAGTAATGAGACAGGATATCCAGTCAACTGACCACTTCACATTCCTTCTGGAGCTGCACTCAGCCAGACTATTTAAAGAAAGATCCACGCAGTAGCCATGCACGCTTGAATTTCCAGCAGGGGGCGCTTCTCTTGATCTGTGCATGTGCACAAATTTCTACATGCATGCATCAATCTTTAGACTAAGCTGAAACTTCAATGCAATTTCAGTGTGTCTGAAATTTGGCACAGACCTTGATGTTACACTCGAAATGAATTGTAATAACTTTGGTGATACCAAAATTGATCCTTGCAATCATCAGGCGAAATTTAAATTTGTCCAAGTATGACATTCCCATTAACTGCAGCTGTTCTTTGTGTTAAGTGCTACTTAGCAATTGTTAGCATGCTTGCATACTAAAGTAAAAGATGAATATTGTAAAGATCACATCTGCTGAAGGTCAGCATGTCACATCACGAGCATGTTTGAGGGCAGATGTTAGCACTTAGCCCAAACCTTTGCTGTGCCTTAATACAGCCTCAGAGTCAGTAGCGTGGCTGCAGACTGGCAGTGTTTTATTCTATTCATACTGTCCATACTGTCTCCAGGCTCATGCAACCCACTGGCTACACTCTAAACTACCCATACTAACTAAAACTGAACCCAACCCGAGACCTCTAAGTTTGAAAGGACCTGTCAGGTTGGGCTGGGTAGCAGAATTCTAATCTCAAGTACGTTTTTCAGTATTGTACAATTATTTTTCTCGACAATACGAGAAATTTTTCATCACAAACTCACAGCATTAGTGTGGAGCTGGAACCAGCAGTGACGTGGGCTCCCTCCAAAGGGCTCTCATGAATGATGTCATCCCTGGGTGCCCACTGCCCATACATAATTTAGCCTCCTGGCTCACAGTGAGGTCAGGTCTGCAGCGTTTTGCTCTAACAACCGTTTGTAAAAGAAAAAGAAAAAAAAAAAAGACAGAAAAATGGCTCATGGGTTTTTAATGATCTGGTGCTTTGGTGACAGCCAAGGTGCTGAGGTAACATGCTGGGCTGGCTTTTTCACTGTGTTAGCAGTGTGTGTGTGTGTGTGTGTACTCAACAAGTCAACAGTAAGACTAGGAAATGAGCCTGAGTCTTAGTAATCTTAAAGTCAGACTTGGTAATCTGCTCACTGTCTTTGCGTGTGCGTGTCTGAGTCAAGCGTTGGGTGTTTCCTGCTGTCATCATGTGGTCTTTGAGGAGCAATTTGAGTACAATTAGTGGCCTCAAACTTCCTGCCACCTCCTTTTGTCAGATCACATGAGCACACACTCCGTAAGCACCTGTAATTATCCAAATGTCTCTTCTTTTACATGATCTCTCTTTGTTTTGCTCATGAAAAATGAATGGGGCTCTGTCAGTGTACGTGTTCGCTTAAACTCAACGGATTAGTTAACGATCACTTTTATCATTTCGGCTTTGGGACGGCCACTGAAACCACACGACGCTTCTGCTAACCCGCCTTTAAAAAACCTCAGGTCAGGTTAAATGAGGACAATGACCACACAGGCAAACACAGTCACTGCAAAATCATAATTACCCTTTCCCTCAGCTCATCAGCATGTCAATAAATAGCACAATGCATCTGTTACCAAAGACTGATCATGAAAGGGGAACGGGATAGAGAAATGGAGAAAGACGGAAAGGAGAGAAGGGAGAGTGGGGGATAACAGCAAGTAAGAGCAAACAGAGTGAGCGGTGACTCAGTGGTTTGGGAGTGATATGAGTAATTCTTGAGAGATGAGAGGGGTTTTCAGCACATGACAGAAGATGGAACGACTTTGTGGTCCAGGAATAATGGGACAGGGATAAAGAATGGCAAACGCACTGTAAAGTTATTCAGTTTTGGGAAAAAAAAAAACGCAAACCAGAATGTTCAGGGACAATGAAGGAGTTAGCGTAGTTAGCTACGGTCCTCTAATACAAGACACATTCACATTCTGCTGCCCTTGCAATGTTTTATTTAATACATCTTGTATAGTGTGATCATGAATTTTGTCGAACGGCCAGCTGCCAGCAAAATTCTAACTTGAACAATCTGTCTCACATCCTGGTTTGATTACCGACTTGGCAAAACCTGGCCTGTCTCGCCATGTCTCGTGTGATTCCTTGCAAATTTGTTGCACCACTTAAGTCCAACATCAGCTAGGACACCTCCGCCATTGTTAGTCAATTTTGTGGCTGTGACTCGCAGCTCGACTGAGTGCTGAGTCACATGATGCATATTCCCAAATGAAGTTGTGTTTAATCAAATTTCCATAAACTTGCACAAATTAAGCATTGCTCCAGTGTAGGAGCGCTGGCTGCAACAGGATACATAAACACTGCACACAGGGCAGGGGTTCAGAAAGGGCCTAAACGCTATTTTTGACACATATAAGTCAAATTTATTTTCAGTATAAGAAGAAACTACACTATTTGATTTTCCCAGAGTTTTAATCACAGTTTAGACTGTATTTCCTGATGGGAAGCCGGCAGGCCTTTGAGCTCCTCATTAGAGAGACACCAGATGTCTTCGGCCTTTGGTGTGGCATTGGGACTTAACGTGGGAGAAGTGGGCGGAGGGTTTTTCTGGAAAACGCCTTCTCTGTTCCACATCAAAGCCCGTGGCAAAGATGCTGAAGCATGTGAGAACACACCGTCAAAGACAAACTCCTGCACGGGTCATCTTCGTCGGCTCAGATGAATGGAGCCTCAGAGCTGGTTGGTTGTGGTTGTGCAGGCAAACAGTGCGGTTCAGGTTCACATGAGAAAATGCTACAAGCTGTATGAAGGGTGAGCATCATAAAGGCAAAAATTACTTGTATAAATGGTGCATGTGTATTATTTTAAACATTAAACTGTATTTAATGATGCAAATTTTTACTAATTTTAACTGTGAATCTTCATATTATACAATTTTCCCTGTTGTTATATTCCGCATGATAGATATGATGTTACATTAAACGACTGAATTACGACTTGAAACAAACTACGGAGAGTGAAAAAGGACAAAATCCGACGTGCTGCCAGTTTAAGATCAATTTAAGATTGACTGAACGGTGATTTGCTGATTCTGATGAGAATTAATGAGAAGTCTCAAGATTCATGAGAGTCTGTGGGAATGTTTAGATGACAAACATGATGATGATGTTTATCATGTTTGGTTTAATGAGTTAGCATGCTGACATTTGTCTTATTATCCATTGTCTTATGATTTATTCTGTGAAGACTCTTAACATTTGTTCTGAATTTCAAGACAATCCATCAAACACTTGTCAAGATATTTCAGTCTGGACGAACGCAGCACGCGCGGCACTGCTGGTGTGGAAGTCCTGAACTGTTCACGTGTTCTGGAGTCGTTCGATTGTTTAAAGACGATAACTAATTGATCATTGATTTGGCACATTTACACAAATTAAAATTTCTCAATTGGCAGGTGGTGCTGGAAAGCTGCAAACTGCGGCAATCAATCAGAAACCGGTAAACCCAACTGGATGTTCTATCATGGTTCTACCATCTTTTATCCTATAACAGCCATTTATTGCAACTTTGAATGAATGGGTACTTTTGTGGTTGATATTTCATTTCTATCCCTTTTATAATATTCAAAGCACATTGGATCTCCGAAAAAAGGTTTAGAGGCACTGAATTCAAGTAAACATTTGCTCACAAGACAGTGATCCTCGTGTACTTTTAAAATGCTGAGCAGCACCTAACATTTGTTCCCAGAATGCTCATGAAGAATTCATATTTTCTGTCCGCTATCGGCCCCAAGCTGTGAGTTCAGAATAAATGACTGTGTAATGGCTCCAAATACGTAGCCATGACCTCATAAAAGTATATGTAAGATTTAAGAAAGGGAAAACAAAGTGTGGAATTATAGATGATCTTGTCTTGGTTTGTTCGTCGGCTGTGCTTATTCCTCCAGTTTTGTCATTAATACTTTAGAGGATTCAGTGTGACTGTGTGCATGTGTGTATTCAATTTGCATGCTTGTATTTCTCATCAGGATATCAGGTAGAAAGCTACCTTATAGACCAATGTAGTACAAAAGCACTTAAAATCAGCGTGCAGACTCTGACAGCAGCATAAGTAATGTAGTTTCTTTAATCTTTTACTGCCTGCTCGTTAGCAGTTAGCTCGCAGGGGTCCTGGACACAGGGTCCGACTGCTTGGGCCTTCTTTATCATACGTAGAAAGAGCTCCATGTACATAATAACCACCGGTCCGTATGAGAAAAACTATATTTATCTTGTGCACAGTCTATGCACAGCTATGTGCCACCAGGCTTGTGCACGACGAGGGCTCATTTACATAAAGAAAACCCCCAAACAACTACAGCTATAACTACAGCTCGCTAAATATTTTTAAAAGAAAGCGAAAAACGTCAGCCTTTAACTAGCTGTGACTTCCTGATACCGGCCTGAAACCTTTGTGCTTTGCCTCGCGCTTATGCACTGCTGCACCTCTTTATGCATCCTGTGTATTCTGTTTTTAAATATATTTTATTCTGTGGTTTTATTTTACATCTCATGATATGCATCCTTTTTTCCATCCTGATTCTGTCCAACTTTTACTCTCATTAAGAAGTGTGTTTATTCTCTGCATCTTATTTTCCATTCATGTTTTATGCCTGTTTTTATGTCCATTCAGCGTTTTGTATTTAGTTTCTTTCTTGTAAAGCACTTTGAGCTGCAATTCCTGTCTGAAAGGTGCTACGCAAATAAAGTTTATTATTATAATTACTGACTGCTATGGCGAATCTCCACAAAACACAGAGGAGGCTGGACCATCACAAAGTGGAAACTGTGTTCATGTCATCGCCTGGCGATCTCTTTGCAGGCCGAGCCTTTACAAATGTTTTGAATCAGGCATTTTGTGAAATATCTGATGGAGATGAGTCGATAAAATTCAGCAGTTAACACAAATGGTTCATTTATACACTTGAAAGTTTAGTCAATCTCATCTATATTCTATCCAGGCAGGAGAGATTTGGAAAGTGTGAATGCTGGGGATGGACGGTTCAGTCAGCCTCAGAGTCTGGCTCTCGTTCTCTCTCTTCTGTCTGGAATAGTTTCATATTAAACCCCCCAAAAAACAACAGCAGGATGAATCTGAGGTGTGAAACTCTCTTCTGATGGTTTCACCTGTTGATTTAGGGCTGACAGCACAATCGTATTTTTACATTATAATCTTGTCTCGGCTTCAGTTTGCTGTTCATTTATTTCCCGCACAAATAAGATAGAAAGACGAAAAGAAGCAATTCCAAGTGGATTAAAAGGCTGATGAAAAACCTGGAGGCTTGAATGAGACAGATCAAATCAGTCCAACATGCTGAATGTGTTGTATGTGTGTGGGAGAGAAGTGAACTCCTCTCAACCCGCCTGTCACTTCTCCCGTATATGTGATTTCTAGTGAAAGGTCATGAAACTGAGTAGGCGGGTAAGGTGCAAGTGCTGCCACTTAGGTGTGTGTGTGGTACTGCGGTCAGCCATATAAATTAGAGGCTGGTTTTGTCAAGGGATGTGCGAAGAACTGAAAGATGGAAATGTGCTGATGGGAAGAAGATTTTATTACGGACTGAGCAGAAGATTGCAAGAGGGATGAATCCTAACAAATTTGGTGAGCTTTATAAAAGGCAAAGGCAAGTTTATACATATATATATAGTGCAATTCATACAAATGGGAACTTAATAACAAATGAGCCGATAAAAGAACGTGGTAAAAAAAGAAAAGATTAAGAAACCAAAAGAACACATGAAAACAAAAGATAAAAATCGATCAGTTAACAAAAAGCATCTGAGAGCAGTTTAATCTGGTCAAAATGTGTTCCATACTCTGGTCTATGACCAAATATATGCAAAATGAATTATGTCCCCATCAGCCTCAGGCATCCTGTGTGACATTAGAAACATTAACTGCTAAACATCAGCATGTCAATGTTAGCATGCTGAAGGTAGCATTTAGCTCAAAGCACCACTGTGGCTATAGCCAAATTTATGCTTGATGTATGGGGTTAGTGGGAGGTATGCCAGAGATACCTATGGTGCAGGTTTTAATATGTAGCTAAGCATCGGATTTCACCCACTAAAAGCGCGCCTGCAATGCTAGATGGATATACTGTACATGATCCTGCAATGTTGTGCTTTAATTACCCGCCGACTGTGTTTGCATTCCTCCATTAGGCTTGGGATAAAAAGGTCTAGATCATTTTCATGACTGAATATGAGACGATTCAGTCCAGTCACCATATTTACGTCAGGGTTTGCAGCGAGGACGGCTCTTAACTGAGCCTTATCCCTTCTTGCTTAATGTTGTCCTCGCATTTAAAACAGTTTCTACAGCGATCAGATTAAAGACAAGCAGCCCATGCTGATCAATCACAGTTGTGTCACATTTTTAGGAGGTACATATCAGCTATTGGGTAGGTTGTGGTTATTGCACATGGCACATAGGTATGGTGTAAGCCCAGAGGCATCCAGCTGAAGTAGTCCACAACATTTAAGTTTTAATTTGGTAAAGCCAGGTTAATTTAGTTTGTAACTATTGTTTTAACAACATTGAAGTGATTTTCTTTTAATGTGAAAGTATTGTATTGTTGAAAGTCTTGCAGCAGTTATGTACCTAACTGTACATTTGTACCAGGTCTTTTGACCTGCAAATTACCAAATCAATGCCAACAGGGCACGAGTAGAAGGGCCGGGTTTTACTTGGTAGCAAGAACAGGAGTTGCTGAAATTGGCATTAAAAGCTGCCTCCATCTTCCCTGGATGCTCATACAACAGGCTAAAAATAAACATCAAATAATTCATTTATACTGTAAATAGGAAGCTAGAGAGACCGGATAGCACATGAAGTCACATCATCCTTAAATCACTTTGACAGTAGTCTGTTTAATGAAATGTTCTCTTAAGTCGATCAAAGCCGTAGCGGAAAAAGTTCAAATCTTTCCTCTAGAATTACAGGAAAGCCTCCTGCTTGTGCCAGTAGCACATGAAGGCTAAAGACAAACACCTCATCCCTTCAGAACACGACCAAGCCAGAGACAAACCACATCAAAAGCATTCTGCAGCCAGCGCGGCTTCCTGACGCTGGTAAACAGGACAAGTCCGGGCCAGGGGCTGCATCACATGTGCATACCCACACCTGGCTGCCACGTTTACCTGGTGAGGAACATGCAGACTCGTGTGACACAGTGCTATTCTGCAAGCACATTCACACTGACGTGGTAATGTCGAATGACGGCAGTTCTGATCAAAGCTACGAGTTACTATATTTCTTTTCCAGCGTCACAACCATGAACGTATTAGAAGCGTTGAACTCGAGATGAGTAATCCAAACATGGTGGCCAACTGTTTCTGATGAAAGTTACTCACTCAGCACATACGCCAAAGCTTTCTGCATTTAAGTCACTCCAGAGTTTGGGGGCCCGGACTACAAAAGCTCGATTAGTCTTAGTCACCAGTCGGGCTCTGGGAACGAAAGAAAGCCACCATCAGCGGATCTAAGAGGGCGCCCTGGCTCACGAGGAGCAGATATAATTAGGGGCCCGGTCGTGTAAAACCGTGAAGGTCAAGAATACAATTTTAAAATCAAAAGAACTGGAGTAGCATGATCTAATCTTCTTAAACCGGTGACAATCCTAGCAGATTGTGAGTCAGCTGAAGGCAACAGAGGGAGGCCTGAGTAACACCTGAGTGCAGGTGTGCATTCACACACTGGTGGCTACAGGTGCCACCTGCTCATTATGGGCAGAAACCATTCAGACACACTGACGACACGGCGTCGGGAGCACATCAGGGTTCAGTTTCTGGCCCAACAACACTTTGACAACACCAGCAGGAAGCCCTGAAACTGAAGCTGTGGAAGAGCAGGTCTTTGCAAAGCAGCATTTTTTGAGTCTGATTTTGTTGCATTCATCCGGGGGCTTGGGTTTGGCTTGAGTCTGGATATTTTCAACGGCGGTGAGAATCAGCAAGTAGACACAGACTCCGCCGAGAGAAAAGACAAACAGAGAGTCCAAGGCTGCGTTTGAAATCACATACAAGGCTGCCTCATGCATACTCAGTCACTACATACTGCATACTGCCAACTACATGTACAATTAAGTGTGCCGTTACCAGCAGACTGTTCACACTGACGTAAACTCATACTAAGCAAAATATGATGTACTCACATGACTGTATCACATGACTGACGGGCGTTTGCATGCAGGCAGCAGATCCCTCACATCTGTGTTGCAGCGTATTCCCAAACAGACGTTATTTGGATAAACTGACCACATACTGGGAAATTAACAAAGTGAGATATTAACAGCTTTTAGTCTGACTCAGAATCTCTGACATTGTGCAGTCTGAAGAGATGCATTGTGGGGCAGCTGAGTCCAGTAAGAACTCGGCGCCATATGTTCAGAAATTATTGCTAATCTAGAGCACTTTACATCCTGGCATTTCTCGTGTGAACACGATCCACATGCTGTTCAGCTGGAACGTACGACAAACTCATTTTGAGGTCATACTTAGCGGCCCATGAATAGCACGTTAGCATGCAATTCTGAGCCGAGCTGTAGCCGAAAGAAAGCATAGACTTTCCAAATAACTTAACAAATCACGCTCAACTGAGTCAGGTCTTAGTTTCGTGTCAGTGCAGAGATAACGTCACATACTGTTTCATATTTGATTTAGAAATAAGGCTTTTCAACGTGAAATGTTTTATAATGCTGTCTGTCCTGTTTTAGACCTTCTCGAAGAGGATAAAATCAGTGTTCTACAACACATTACAGGCTCTAATGTAAGACGCAAAGTCCAAGAGATTTCAGATATTAAACTGTAAATTTCAATTCTTAAAGGTTGTAAACAAGTCTCTCAACCGCCTGCAGAGATACTTCACGTATTTTAATATTATTTACATAATGAAATCCTCTTCTGAAAGTGAAGTCAACCCTTCAGAAAGCATCAGGATGCACAAGTACTGTAGGGGGAGAGAGAGAACGGAAGGGTATAGTGGGGGGAGGTGTCTGATTCATCCACTCCCATAGGCTATTTATTTTGGTTGGATGGAACAGAAAAATCCATGAAGGGGGTGTGGATGACGTAAAAGGGATCTCTGTGTTTGGGAGGGTGATGGAGGGGGAGTCACAAACACAAGTAGGCCATCCTCTAGAAATAAGGGAACCTAAAAGTTACAGCATTGTACAGCAAAAAAAAAGAAGAGGAAGAAGAAGAAGAAGAAAACTCCAGGAATTACCCACAGCCAACCTAATATAACATCATATCTGCAAATCCTAGTGGAAGCACCTTACATTCAAGGTTTTAAATGTAACTAATGCGGACTAAAACTGATTTAATGTTGTACTTATAGTGATTTGCATGTTTATGTCATTTAATGTTACTGATTCAGCCTGCAGAGTTAAATACAAACAGATTTATAAAAAACATGTCCTTCATTTCCTTGCAAAAGCAAGGAGACATTGCACGTACACACACACACACACACACACACACACACACACACACACACACACACACACATACACACACACACACACACACACGTCCTCTATAGTGTTTCTATTTCATTGATTTTGTTTCTGAGCACTTTAAAGAAATTGCATCCAACTTGTAAGTATTAATTTTAAATGAACAGTTTTACACTTGATGTATGCATTCTTCCTGGTCAAAACTTGCCAACAATGAGACTCGACCGGCAACAGTTGGACACAGTTTCTGATGTTTTTATGCTAGCGATGCCTCGAGCTTATAGCCTCAAAAAGAGATGAGGAGCTACAGAGTAGAGATTAATAATTTTAGGAGAATATATGCATAAAGTTATGGGTTCCTAACCGGACTGCTTTAGTTATTATCAGGTTGTGTTCATAAAGAATGTCTTTTATCTATCTATTTAGAATGATCACAACATAAACTTGCATACAGCTCAAACTTCACCTCAGCCGCGAGGAATATGACAGTTCATTGCCTGTGATCTGTCTGCTGAGAACAGCCTCACTGACAAGTCTTCACTGTATAAATAAACAAAATTCATTCAAGCAGTAATTTGTTTTTTCAAAGTCATTCTATTAAGCTGAGAAGATTTCAATGTCCTCGACCAACATTATGTTTGTATTTATTGACCCTATTTTCCCATATTTTTGTTTTTAAGTGACTAATGGGGAGCACAATTTTTGAAATGGTGCAATATTGAGTGAGAGCAGCTGTGAAACGGGCCACACTGATCCCTTCGGGCCATAAAGTAGATCCACTAAGAGTGTTTATTTTTGCTCCTGCTCAGATTTTATTCTAAGTGTCTGACAACATTATGGAGAGGATTCCTGCAGAGAGAGACCTTTTTGTTAAAGAGTTGTTTGTTTAACCAGAAACAACCCCTACACTGCCCTCGACAAAACCACCAGACTCCATTTACAGAAACTGTAATTTTATCATCATAAAACACACTTCAATAAAACTCATGTTTCCACTGTTGCAACAACAGTCACCACCGACTCTGGTTTGGTTTAAATAAACCCTTCATTCACAGGCTTCAATGTGACGATATCAGCAGTGAGAAGGAGGGCAGACGTCAGAGAAGCAGAATATTTTCACATCTAAATTGTGAATTAATTTTACCAGAAACTATGACTGCACTGCACCATACTGTTAAATGTATTTACTAATTACGATAAGTTTTCAACTGTTGCATATGTTTTAAGACAGTAAATAGTAGGCCTACATATAGCCTAAGTACATTTCAATATGTTCAAGTTTTACGTTATTATACTATCTCGGGAAATGGGACATTGTTTGTATTCCCTGAAATCCTGTTTCCTGGGATTAAAACCAACTAAAAAGTCTGGTAAAATCACTTCTTTGTAACTCCACACACCCAGATTTGATGTCACGTGAGACATTTTATCAGATTTCCAAGGCTTTGTTCAAATTTTTTCACATATGCAGTAGAAGAGCAGACTTTGATGTGTTCCCCTTAAAGAAATTAAACACTGATTGGACAGTACAGGAGATGCATGTAGTACATTACATTACTATTTCTCTTTTAATAGTTGTCAAGGTCACAGATTTGTTTGTGTTATTTTGAAGTGGCCCCACGGCCCGGGAACATGTAGGGCCCAGTGCCAGTTACTAAACTGTCACCTACATCCAACCGAATCCAGCACCGTGTTCCAGTTTAGCTGTAGACCTGCCAGTGTTTACCTATGAGGTAACAAATGGTGTTAGTGTGTCTGCAGGACTGGGTTTTGAGGAGGGCACAGTGGGAGGCTTACAAAACGTTTTTGTGGGCGCTTGCTGACAAGCAAGGAAGGATTCTCAGACTGGGTTATGCAAGACGTTAGTCATCACGGCATGATTCATTCTCTCCGTCTTTTGTCTCCCTCTTTTAGTCTCTCCCCACTCTTAAACTCCCTTTCCGTTTCATATCTCTATTTACTGGGGGGGGGTTGGTGCAGAGGGTGACACTGAATGAGACACTTGCCTCTTTTTACTTTTTACTGTAGGTGGAAAAAATATCATTCTGAGTCAAGATCAGTGGGCAACACGACAGGAGGAGTCAATAAGTGTGCTTTGAAGTTGCGTCAAAGTTGCTTAGATGCAGTTAGTTAATAACAGAGGACGCAGGCCCGTCATTGGGCTATGTCATCTGTAAACCATGTGACCTGACCTTGATACTGGTTAAAACAACCAAAGAAACAAAGACTGAAAAAAAACCCAATTGTTAATGTTTTTTCCTGTTACACAATCTTCAGCCCTCTAATGCTACGACTTTGTAGCCGCCAGTTGTCTGATTCCAGACCTCTGAATCACCACCCACATCTCTCGAGTTTGTCAGTGAATCAACCAGGTCTGGGGTCGCTCTCATGAATGGCTCTTTTCACTTGTCGGAGAAACGCCGGAGACGCGATCAAGGTATCGGGCATATCCAGTATCATCAAACGTCAGTTACATCAACAATTTAGTGCTCCAAAGAACTGCTCTCGATACAGTCAACAGACTGACCCGAGGACCAAGGTTAATGTGGTTGTTTTATTTTAATTTGTTTTATTTGATTTGTCTGCTGTATGTTGTATCCTACTGTAAAGTATATTGGGACCGTGGGACTTAAATAAAACTGATTGATTGAATATACTCATGTGCAGTCCTTTTGTGTGCTGAGTTTTGTGTGAAAACACATGCATATGAAAACTTACCAACTATCTTCTGCTTGTTCATTTTTATTTTCCCTTTTCTTTTAATAGATAGAGTATTTTATCGACCCCCTTAGGGAAACCGCAGTGTTACAGCAGCAATTCACGTATCACAAAACACACATAACTTACACTAAGATGACCTGAAGCAGGTAAGAAAAACACCAACCAGTGCCAACTCGATATACAAATGTGGCAACATGTATTTTTAGTGCAGAACAGCGGCTCTGTGGCAGTGACAATGGCGACAACCACACACAACCATCACTCACTCTCAACAATCGTGTTCTCATTTGGAAAGTCTGTATAACCTATCCGCCATAGCGTTTCGTACCAAGTCGCACAGTAAATGTAAACAACTGACAAATTACTTCCTGTTAGCCAAAGCTGGCTCAAAGCAACACAGCGTAGCGAAGCTGAACACTTTCCCCACTCAGTTTTAATGATTTAGTCGTATTATGGGCACATTCGATAAAACACACATACCCATAAATCCATACAAGTTAGCCTGCCTGTTTTTTAACTAACTTTAAAGTTAGAAATCCATACCGTTCCAATAGCCCACCTGCGTCATCATGTTTATTATTCTTCACGTCTATTTACACAAATGCAACGTTCACATCTACACTCATACTCTACACTGCTAGAAAGCTAAGATACACGCATTGAGCCAAACCTTTTCATGATACAGTCACAACAGGAGGCTCAATAAACACCAACAGCAAACTGTCAACCGTTTTTAAAACTGAAGCAATGTTGAAGCAACTCACCTATTATGTCTGTCACTGATCCACAGATAATAACACTCCAACAGAAACGGTCTGGTAACACCGATAAAGGTCCACTGCAGTAAAAATGTTTAGTCCAGAACATGATGGTAATCCACAGAAAGATGTTTCCTCTTTTAAAATTAGCAGCATTTCCCGCTTCTTCTTCTTCTTCTTCTTCTTCTGCGTTTCCTCTGTTACAACTTCCGGTAAACGCAAACAAACGCCACTAGCGCGTCTCCAGCTACACCGTGGAGTCTCCGGACCGCACCTCTCTTGACCTGTCATATCTAACCAGGCAACCACAGAGGCCAATAATAGTCTGAATTGATTGGAAGGGCCTCCTTCGTCAGTGTGAAGATCCAGCCAATCGCAATCAACTTTGAGGATGACTGACGCTTGAAATAGCCAATGAAATTTTGAACAGGTTCAGGTTCAGTGGTTATTTACAGTTTCATTACCCCAAATCAAGGATTTTGTTGCTAGTACGGTTGTTACACACAATTTGAAATGATAAATGTAGTAAATGCCCTCAATATAAAGCTACATAGCCGAAATAGGTATAGGTATAAATACCTTAGAATATAGACATAGATAAATATCGATATTTATGTAAATAAATATATGGTAAATTGCCGTTTTTGTGAGGAAGCCTACATATACCATTAGAGAAAACATGAAAAATCGATTTCTGTGGTGTTGTTGTCAGTTTTTATTTTGGAGCTTGGACTAGGGTAAGGCTTCCTGCTGTGGTCCCATCGTGTTTTCCAGCTAATAAGTCCCAGATATAATCATCTGCACGCAACTATTTGCAAAGAAACATGAAGAAAAAAAACCTCCACTTCAGTGTCTCCAATGCCAATAGCACTTAGAGTGCCTCTTTCTTTTAAGAAAATAAATGAGAAAGTCGGCAACGAGGGATATGAGAGGGACAATGGTAGCTATGCTAAGAAGTTAACCAGCTTGCAAAGGAGAGTCAAGCCAGTCTGTTACTCCGTCAGCTAAAAGGAGTGTTTGGTTGAGCAGACGACGTCTGTTGATTGAAAACAGTAAACAAGACAGCTTTGTCAGACTGATGAATTGGTAATGAAATTGCCATTAATCTGTTTATCAGGCTGGCTGCCAGTGAATCACTGTTATATGTCGGTTTCAGCATCATGATAAACATTTCAAATAAGTTGTTGTTTAAGTGTTTGCCCACCTCCTATCCTCTGCAACATTTGTTATTAAAATGTAAGAGTTTTCATCATCATCATCATCATCATCATCATCATCATATTTTTCAAGTGGTCAACCTCATGCTTTTGAACTTAAAAACACAATGTGTCCACACAGGGTGCAGTGGCAGAACTACAGTGGCAGAATAATACACAGCTTGTCTTTGCTTGGTTGTGTGTAGCTGTTTGACTCTCTTCATACCTCAGTGTCAGTCGCACTGTCGGCACATGATCTTGTGCATCTCTTGCTGTTTCCCTTCACCCAAACTGGGAATCCATCGGCTACTGTCCGATGAAGATCAAGCCTCAGTGAGCTTCTGGTACCAACTGATATCCAGATAACAGAAATCCAGGCCAAGACTTCCTCTTAAAAATTTGACTTTCAAACTCTACAAGTCAGCATTTCAGCTAATCTCTGACAGACATCTGCATAGCAATGCAGGTAAATAAACAAAAACAACAGAAGATAACTGTCGCCATTGACAACCGATGGGTTCTGAGATTGTATTTTAATGAGACCGTTCCCCCTCTTTTGCTCCCCAAACAGACTGTTTACCTGCATGCAACCAAGCCCTTTGTGCTTGTTGCTCTGGGGAAATACAGTAATTGAAGTTAATAATAACATATGCAGTCCTACAGATCATAATGGCCCTTTGTTTCAGTCAGGATTCATGCAACTGGGGCTCCTTTTCTTGATAAAGCGCAGTCCACCACCATTACCGTGACATTGTCTGTGCTGAATGCACCACTTCCCCCCTGCCGTTCTGTAACCATTGTGACATCACCAATTAGCATCATCATCATCACACCACATAAATCACATAGATAGTGATGCTAAGGTGACCGGTCCAGCGTTAAAACAATGGGGTTGCTCACTCGCCTATTTTTCTTTCTCTTTTTCTGCTCCATCTCCACCCTCCTTCACCTGACCTCACCTCCTGTCACCCCTCCCCCCTTCTTTCTTTCTATATCCCCTCTCACACACTTACGTAACAGGGTGATCTCGGTTGTCCACTCGGAATGAATGAACAAGAAATTATGAATGAATAGGCAGCCATTCTTAATCTCCTCCGTCTCCCTGCTGCCTTCACATCCTCTGTCTCTGGGTTTCTCTCTCGCTTTCTGTGTGTTTCCCTGGAATATTTATAGCTTTTCTGTCTTTCTTTCCTGGCATTTCCTCTTTTTCTTCCACCCTAATTCTTTCGTTTCCTCCTCCGTCCTCTTTCTCTCATCCATCAGATCAGCATTACAGCAGCATGGGGGCTGTTGCCATGCAGATTAAGTGCTGTAATCCTGAAGCGAAGGGATGCAGCGGGTGCATGCTCGTGTGTGTGCACATGCACGGCTGTCTGCAGAGGACTGGATGTTCCTGGGTGTCTTACAACATGGCAACAGCAGTGGTTTATGACCGCTGCTCCATCCCACACCCCCTTTCCATCATCATCAGCACCGCCATCATTATCCTCATCGCTCCATCTTCCCAGTTTTGGCGGGGGGAGGGGGCGCAGCTGAGCCAATGATGAGGTCATGGGATAGATTCAGTGCTCATTCAGGAAAACAGCAGCTGGATGAAAGAGGGGGAGGGAGAGAGAAGACTGGAGAGCCTGAACGGGAGGGAAAAGAATGCCGTCATCGGAGGAAATACCATTCAGAAAAACTGGCTTCGACACAGAGAGAGAGAATTAGGGAAAGGGAGGGATATAACAACTAGGTTTATAACAGCTAGCTCGACGTTAGTGTAATAGCATTGTGGAGTTGCATGTATGCAGTGGATGGAAGTGGTGGGAGGATAAAAGATGCAGAGACAAAAAGAGCAATATGAAGAACCATGCAGCTTTTTCAGCTAAACATTATAAAGGAGCCGGAGAACAGCAGATAAAAGGAGACAGTTAGATACAAAAGCAGCAGTAGATCAAACCAATGCAGTGTAGAAGCCCATGAGAGTGTTACCGGATGTGCACGGCCAACATACTGACCAACTGTTATGGAGCTTTGGAGATATGCCTTTCTTTGATGCAGTGACCTGAAGAGGAGACTTGGGAAAGTGAGAACAGAGAGTGAGACAAGCTCTGCATGTGCTGTGGTGACAGGGACATGGTGTGATGACAGCTTTTTGTTCTCCCAAGCTGCTTTGTCATGAAATCACTGACAGAGGAAAAGAAAAGGCAGGAGACAGTATTTGATGGGCAAAACGGTCCAGGTCCACAGACCCAAAACACATCTGTAATGACACGAAATACTAAAAATCCAGCCTTGGATAATGTGGCTCAGTAACATGTAGTGTGGTTGACTCTGTACGTCCAGATAAAAGACCAAAAAAAAAACCAAAAGCAAAATATGGTTGTTTATCGATGATTCCTCCTTTAGCTGCCTTCAACAAACACCAGCTCCCACAGGCCCAAGACCACAGTCAGTCCAGGCTGTAACGAGCGAGGGCCCAAAGGCTAAGAAGCATCAAAGCATTAGAGATTACAGCTGTTGTGAAGATGAATTTAGAAAAGCGTTGGTGGATATTGCGTGCACTGCCACTCTCTAGTATTCCTATCCTGATGAATTCATTGTTATTTATCTCTGTGAAAATTCAAATTCGTCATTTGAGACGCAAAAACTATTTTAAAAGCTCTGTTTTCCAGCCTTTTTTTCTGGTGCCATCTTCAGGCAACATGTCACATCCTATGGTAACGAACATCAGCATTTAACTGTACCTGCAGCTTTTCTGCGTCACGCTTTAGCTAATGTTAGCTAAGGGAAACTAAAGGGGATGAAATCAGTGTTTTGGTTAAATCTCATAAAAGCTCATCAAGTGCATGAGTCCATATATTGCTTTATGCAGGTTTATGGGGAAAAAAAAGATTGTATATATATATATGAGTATTGCTCACAGATCACACAGTTGGGGCTGCAGTTTTTCTTTGGCGCACACTAGTCGTCCTTTTTTCATTGATTGTTGAGGACCTGAAATTTACTCTCAGCTGCTCCACTCATTAAGTCCAGAGTAAGCTAATGTTTGCTAAACGCCTAAAGCATCAATGTAAACTGGGTCAGTCAAACTCATTTAGGCCCGAGGCCATTTGTGTTGACCAGCGCTAGGTCAGACACACACACTGAGCTATTTGTCACAAGTGCATGTGTGTGTGGGTGACATTGATTGTTCCTCACTCTCCATGTGTTTGCTTGCATCAATATTGAGTTTGTGAGATTTTGAATATGTGCTTCAACAAACAAAAAAACACCAGAAATGTGCAAAATGCGGAGAGATAACAGATGGAGGCGAGAGCGCTGACTGTGATTGCTCGTGTGTTTGTTTGTAAAGGGTTCACCTTTTCTCTGCTGGCTCTTCATCAGCGCCGAGAATACCACTACAGACAGCAGAGTGATCGTGTGTGTGTCTGAGAGAGAGAGAGACAAAGAATAATCCGTGGACTAATGGAAAGCCAGCTACAAAGGGACACACACACACACACACACATATCCTCAATACCAATAGTCACGCACAAACACATAACCCCACAGGGCTGCTATCAACTGATGCACTTCCTGTGACAGTGGAAAAAAAGAGCACTGTTCACTGACACAAACACAAGCACACGCACACAGATAGTCACACATACATGCGAAACAAACAAACACACCCTCATGTTTGTATTCACTCCGACCTGCGCTGACACACAAACACACTTTCACATGGCCTCTGTTAGCCACAAGGCGCTAAGTAGCTGGTCACTTTTGCCTCTGGGCTTCTGCCCATTTCCTGTGAACTTACATAAATGCTGAGCCATTAGACGACTAGTCTTGCCTGAAATGCTATTTAGCAGCAGCTCATAGCTCTGTCCCTCCAGCAACTTGACTGAGAAGGAAATGAAAGTTCATACGCGACCCATTTTCAGTCCACAGCTGCTGCTTAAAGAAATGCAAGCCTTGTGTCCGTTTGGGAGCATTCACTGTGAAAGCTGAGTACAGTGTCTGACTCCAAGGGAGATAAATTAACACAAGATTGTAGAAAGGAGCAGTTGTTAGCTGCAGTTATGCGACTTTTAACTCTGTACAATCTCTCAGTATACTTGTTAAGTGTTTTTAATACATAAAAACAACGGTAAGGCAAATAAGGTAGGAGGCAGCATACAAGGTATTTACAGCATATAGCCATGTGCAATGTATGCCTTCGTTCTGGTGTTATGCACCAATGCAGTAATGTAAACTGTATGATAAAGGATGTTTGTTTTGGGACTTGCAGCTGAAGTAATCTTCAGTGCAACACACACTGGTGGCATTAAGCAGCATCATTTGACCTGTGCTAAATACCACTCATAGCAGACACGGCACATACAATAGACACGGATGACGTAGTCAAAGAACTTGCTAATAAAAATGTTGTTTTTCTGAGGAGCTGACACGCATCCATGCTCGGAAATAGGACAGATGACACGCTTCGATCCAACATGACGTGTGGCAAAACAAAAGGTGCCGTTGGTCACACGTCATTGGTGAGTGTAGCCCTGAATACGCTCTAGGTTTTCTTTATAGCACATAAATCCTCCACGTGGACTGTTTTGGCACTTGTCTCTTAGCTAAACTATGGATAGCTTGTATGGTGAGTGACACTTCTATCCCATGCCATTTGCCTCTGTCATGAGTGTTAGGGTTTCCCAGTAAGTTACAACAACATTGGACAGAATGAGTGGTGGAAAGGACTAAAACTGTGTGCTGGGATTGTTGGAGCAAATGTTTGTCTGCAGCAAAACAAACAATGAGACATGCTAAAAATATATTTTGTCCGCTTCCGTTTGTCTATAAAAGAGATTGAGTCCTGCACAGAGTTCCTTCACCGATGCATTCAAGTCAGTCCATTGGGCCTTCACTAAAAAAAAAAAAAAAAGGTGATTGTTAGCTTGTCCTTGTCTATAACCCGTAGTGTTTAAAACTAAAACTATTAAAAAGCATTTTGGTAGTTATTCAGTTATTGTGGAGTTCTATACACAATAACTAGAAAGAGAAATAATGCCATTGTGCAGGTGAGGATGCTGTCGTTAACAGGTTAAAAGAGGAGTTGGAAACTACTCCCTGTCAAAGTTATTTTCTCAGTCAGTCATTTGGGTCATTGCTGCAGTCATTGCACATTGGGACACACATAAGGACTTTTGTGAATGGTTTAGTTCTCCAAGGATATACATGATCTAAATCCAGGGGTCCCAATCTAGGATTACCTCAGATAATCTTGCACTGCAGTGAGATGTAATGACCTCACAGTGTTATGGCTACAGATTAGGATTTACAATGTTCGTCCTGTGAATGCACCTTTGTAAACCTTGACCTATGCATGAATGGCCTGTATGTACTCAATGAAAGGGATTACGAGGGACCTAGACAAACAGGGAATTTGTATACAGTGCAATACATTTGTAAGTAGAGCTGGATAAGTAGGTAAATAATTTTTGCTGACATGAGTATTCATTTCGTTCAGTATGCTGTCGGAGATGAAGGCCCTGTATACCCACACAGGTGTCTGATGTTATTCTGACTAATTAAACCTCATGTTAAAGTTGGAAGGAGCCATGCAGGGAATTATTTTGCCAAACTCAGGCTTATATGAAACTTTCTACGAAACTAGCAGCATGTTCTGACTTGGCTAAAATGTAGCATGCAGTATGCAAACAAAAGCGAAATCTGCAGGATGCCGAAAATACCCAGATGTTGCACTGATTCAGTGGAAAGCTCCAGTTTACATCTATCTCACCTACTGTGTCCCACAATGCAAAGTGCTGGAAAGATCACAACAACCAGCCAGGCTAACAACAGGATGTTTTTTTTTTTTTTTTTTACAATTATCATATGATTTTTCATCACTAAATTCACTTTTGACAATTCCTGACTCAAGAAATCAACTGTGTATGCGATTTCTGAAAATTGATGACGAATCGGGGGTAGCTTGCCAGCCAGCCAGTCACAGGCCCTGCTCACCCCACAGTAACATGGTCCACTGTAAGACTCCAACACTGCAGACTCCAAAAATACAGAAAAACAGAAATACCAGGAGAATTGGCTCCAACTCACATTACATTTGCAGTTAACAGTTGCCATAGCAACAAGTAAAGGAATCTGTCTATCAGGAAATTGCGTAAAATTGCGTCAAACTCGTCAAACTTGAGGCTGTGCTCAGTCAGCAGTAGTTAGCGTTTAATTTAGCAACAAGTAAGGCTAATTGTCCAGAGTTGAGGCAGAGCAGCTGGAAGACATCAGAGGAAAAAACAGAAAATATTTTCTCAGTAAAATAGGATCCAGTTTCAGCCCAATCAGAGAATAAAGTTATAAAGTTGTGTTTTTGTAGAGTAATCCCCGAGGCCCGACCCCAGAAACACTCCATCCTGACGCCATCCTTCTCTTTAGGAATCCATTTTGGACACAAAATTATTATAGGCCCCCAAGTGTTGGATGAGTCATCAACATTTTTTGATCGTTTTCTGAGGTTTTTCAGAAACCAAAATTACATCAACATAAAGGAAAGATCCACGGATATTTGTTAAATTTCTGACATCTGTTTTGGCAGAATAATACAGAAATTCCTAAAAAAGGAATGGACTCACAGCAGCCAAAGTCTGTTCAAGGTGATTAAACCCAACTTTAATGGGTATAGTGTTGTGTTCTCATAGAACAAGTCAAACAGCTGTCTTCGGTTCTAGTCCATGAGGGCTCAAAAGTGCGAAATCGACACTTCCTTGAGACCCCTTCTACTCACATTATCTAAAACAATAACCCTTAACACAGGTCAGGTGTCGCCAATCAAAGTCTGTCAGGGCTCTGTGCTACCAGCAGAGTTTTTGTGTTTCTGTGTGTTCAGCGTTCAGCAGAGGACAGTCACGTCCTGGCTTAGGATACACTGCCATCTAATGGGCAGAGGAGAGTTTGCAGCCTTGTAAATATTCTCAGCTTTCTAACTGAGTGTATGTCATTTAGTTAATCCATTAATTCAACATGTACTGTAAAGGAACCTTAGTTTGGAGACATGATTTAAACCACACACACACACCTGTAAAACACAGCATAGAGACTGATTTTGGGGTTTGATACAATGACTGTTCTTCCTTAGTCTTGACAGGACATTTGTTTGTACGTTTGTTCTCTGACATCTCATTACATAAAGCCTTAAAAGAGAACATAGCACAGCTGTCAAAGCACTCCAATTTTTTCTCTGAAACTGACCAAACTGAAGCTACGCTCAGCCATTATGGCCGACCCCGTCTCCTTAAAATTATGTTTACACGTGCAACGTTTGGGTTAATTTATTGCCATGATGAAAATATGTCTTGAATCAATGTAAAAATAGTTGCAATATGTTTGATCTGCATACTGTCCTACCACAACCACTCACAGGACACAAACAAAAGTCGGTCTCCGATGTTCTGCGCCCTCTATACCCACCATTCACTTCACCCGCCTGCTGTTCGGTTGTGGTGCGAGCACATGAATATTCATTGAGTGGAGAAAATTTGCCACTTTTTAGGAGATCGGCTAAGTAGCTTTCGTGGCTTGTACAGAATGTGACAGTCATGCATGTGTGTTTGTTGTTTTAGTGCTGCAACAGCGTTTCTATGCTGCCTCATGGACACGTCAGTTTTTCAATTACATTTTTCACATACGTGTGAAATCAGTGCAAAGGTGGGAAAGACGCAAAAAGGTGGAATTCACGCCATTAGTTTGAATTGAAATCATTAAACTGTCATTGTGGGGCTTTGCAGAAGAAAAAAAATTGGCTTCGTTTTTGGTCTGACACTCGTGCTGACCACTTCCTTGCACATTAGACCCTGTCTACCAGATATGTGTGATTGTTAGAAGTGACTGATAACATATTACACTGATCACAGTGCAGTATCTGAAAGAGCTTTTCTATTAAATATACAGCATCTGGTACTTCTCGACTCTTTAAGTCCACTGACTCACTGTTTTGAATGAAACTAAGGTTAGTTTTCTCAGTGCCCACAGTGGGGGCCCTCAGCAGCTCCTTCAGTAACAGACTGCTGCATCCACCCTGTAAGAAGGAAAGCCACCGCAGGTCCTCCATACCAACAGCCACCAGTGTTCAACTCCAGTGGTGCTTAATGTGGCACTGGTTTCCATATTCAGACTGCTTTTTACACTGATGTGTGATTTATCATACACCTTGTGCAATAATCCTTTTTCTACTCTCATTGCACTCTATCAATACATACTGGTATATATTTATATATGTGTTTGTGTGTGTGTGTGTGTGTGTGTGTGTATTTATTTATTTATTACTGTGCAAAAGCATAAATGCTATAGCCACTTCATAGTAGCCACCATGTGGATTTGTTTATAAACTGTGTAATTCTATAAAATTTTTTGAATGTTTTTTCAGTTTGAACTCCTTTATATATACAGTTAGCAAGTTTAGTCCAGTGGTGCCCAACCTAGGGGTCGGGCCCCTTTGAGGGGTCACCAGATTGATCTGAGGGGTCATCAGATGCTTAATGTGAGAGGAAAGAAGAAGTTCTGATATACAAAATATTGATTTGATGGACACTCTGTGATCTAATTCGACCTCTTTGGGCCTTGAACACTGACTAACGTTAAACCATGTGAAAGGTTCAGAGAGGAAAAGTTTCAGAACCATCTAAAACACGATGAGGAGACACAACGACCGTGGATTTTTTTCTGGTTTTTACAATGAGTTGTATTTTACAAACCTATCATATGTTTTCAGTGATAAATATTCATTTGTAAAATGTAACTAAGTGTGTAACTACTGTACTGTAACGTAGAACGCCAATAAAACCAGAATTCAGCTGTTTACGAACTGTGTGATTCGACAGCTGTTTGACAAAGTGTCGCTTGTGAACCACTGAGCCTTTTGAGGATGCTCCTCTCATACCCAATCATGATACTATCACCTGTTACCGATCAACCTGTTTACCTGTGGAATGATCCAAACAGGTGTTTTTGGAGAAAGGACTCAAGTGAAGTACCTCAAACTTGTACTTTACTGCAGCATGTGAGTAAATGTACCAGCTCCTGTAATTTACCATTTGGAATGACGCTTTTTACGAGATCAGACCGATCCTGTCCGAACAGGACTTTCCTGTTGTTTCAATCAACAATGAGTTCATTTAATTGTTTATTTATTATTTTGATTTTGATTGAAGCCGAATTGATTTTTGTGTTTCGTATTGTTGGAGGAAACCTGAGCACAGCACACACACTGAAACAATTTGGAGGTCTTTCTGTGAGCTGTCCTGAGAGGGAACTTGATGGGAAGGGTGGAGGGAAGGGGAAGGGGATGAGAGTGTTTTCTTGGATTGCCTGTTTGTTGGATCTTTGCCTTGTTTATTCCCCTCGACCTGGCTTTTGACGTTGATACTGGTTCTTTTTTTCCACTGGACTCGGTTTACCTCGTCTCATTCACTTGTGGTATTCTCCTCCATTTCCTGTCCAGTCTTGAAGACGTTGAGGAACCTGAGACGACCGTTCTTCTTCTCCTCTTTCAGGCAGAGGCCTTGCTTCTCATCCTCAATCTGTTTGAGTCTCGTGTCCCAGCCTTGTTGTTTTTCGAGCTGCAACTCTGTGAACTTCTCCTGCAGATTGTTGTATTTGGTCCGCCAAGCTTTGTCGCTCTGGAGAAGTTCAGCTCTGTTGCTGGGCAGGTTGTCTGTAACCTCTACAAGAGTGAGAGAAAGAGACTTGCTCTCCTCCGTTTCCTGTCCAGTCTTGAAGATGTTGAGGAACCTGAGAACCTTGAGTAATCCTTCAGCCTACGCGTCAACTTCAGTGTTTGGATCTCCCAGATTCCAAGTTGCAAATTTAAAAAAAAATTCCATTAAACTCTCAGACCAAGAGAAACTCTTTGACATACTCACGCCCGTTTTCAGCATTTGGGTTCGTTTGCACCTGTCCCGAACTTCACATTAACTGTATTAGCTATGCATGCCATGTGCAAGCGTGTCATTGGCTACTCAGTACTTTCTGATTCTGGAGAAGGTACCTGAAGGATAGTCAGGTACGGACCCGGATGATGGAGTTGGCGTAGGCGACCAAAGTGAGCTGTCAGAGTGGGCTGTGACAGCTCACAGCCCACTCTGACATCGGTTTGGCCGATGTAGACGAGTGCGGAGGCAGTCTTCTTAAGTTTATACATACCTAAGCTGACTGTGACCATTGTAAAGGGCAATAAAACCATTCAATATATGAGGCCTTTGCCCTTATCTGAAAAATTCTGAATCTGATTCTGATTGGCTGGGAGGTGTCCAGAGGCGTGACACAGGTGTTTGTTTGCTGTTTTAAAACGAATTTTCCCATATTAACCCTTGAGGACGGGCACAGGTTTTGTTTTCAGGTTTGTTTCAGTGCAAATCGAACAAAATAAATGACTTTGAGCAACTCTGACTGCCCTTTTCTGGAAGCACGCTTGAAAAATGCTGACTGTTCACTGGCATGACGTCAGTGTCGGCTGAGAAATAACGTCACATCACACGTTCGCTGATGGAAAATCGAATCGCCTGCTCGCAGAAAACGGCTAACAAGAGGGATCATCTGACAACACAACTGGCAATCATGTGTTCATCATGCTCCGTTGGAATTTTTCTACTTAATGTGTGACCTTTGCTGATCTTGGCTGACACGGTAGGTATGCTGATATTTAGTTAATATTAAGCTTGACAAAGAAAAAAACTTAAAAATTCTTAATAATTCGGACTCTTACTGAGCTTAGTAACTAGCCCAACTTTTTACCTTTTTTCAAACTCTCATCATCAGAGTTTT
Source organism: Chelmon rostratus (assembly GCF_017976325.1). NCBI lineage: Eukaryota > Metazoa > Chordata > Actinopteri > Chaetodontiformes > Chaetodontidae > Chelmon > Chelmon rostratus. Next base: position 26,403,315 of record NC_055663.1, read on the forward strand.
ACAACAAACACATTCAACGTTCTTTTGAACTTGTGTCACAATCCTCTGTGTAGTTTAGTCTGTGCAAAGTCTCGTGAATTTCCTCACGTCTGGGACATGTGAACTTATGACTCCCTGCATCAAATTCACACTTTCCATCTAACGAGCTCAGAGAAGCACGAGCACTGAGATGCTCGCAGCACAGCAGAAGCTTTTCTCAATGAGTGCCGCTCTCATGACAAGCCTCGCAGATTCACCGTGGCATAGGAGTGAATTGATTTCTCTTTTCCTCAGCAAAAGAAATTCGGCATGCGGGACAGTGATGCTCTATATGGCTTCCATGTTTGTTTGCCCATACCAAGCGCCCTGAACACGTGTGGTGATGGGAAGGATCAGTGCTGCTGGGTCAGACGAGGTTTCAGCTGTGGAAAAAAAAAGACTGAGAAGACGGACTCAAAGGTTTAGGAATGGTTAACATTCGGAACTCTAAATTTAAAATACTGAAATAATGAAAGTGGAAAAGCAGCAAATCTTCACACAACTAACAACGACTCCTAAAACGCTTTTGGGGAAGAAACATGCAGTCACCAAGCTTAAAATTCATTTCTGTGTGCTGTAACTGAACTGAAACTAAAGACCAGGCACTGAACAAATCCAGTAAAACATTCAGCAGCTCAGTTTGATTCATGTGTGACTGACTTGTCCTCCATTGCACTGTCAGCTGATGTTCATGGTCATTGTTCTATGTGGAGCCATCCACGATACTTAAATTAAAAGAAAGGCACAATATCTCTGAAAAGTTTACAATTATTTAAACTGATTGCCATGATTTACTTTCTAACAAATATTAATATTATTAATATTAACAAATCAACAGAAAAATAAATGTTGAGCATTAGGCCAGTACTGAGGCTGCAGCTTAATCTGAATGCCCCTTTTGGACAACAGGAGATTTTTACTCTCGAGTATGATCACTGGAAGTGATGCTGAAAGTTTGATTTCATTTTAAATAGAGCAGTTTTACTTCCATGTTAAGCCGTTTTGTTTAAACTATTAAAAAGTCCCACGTTTCTCACTTTCTACTCATCAAGTCTGAATTTTTAAGTAATTAAAAACATTTTTTCTGCACATTTTATACAAAAATACATGATATAATGTGCTTCACAACAGATAAAGCAGCTCTGTCCCCCCCCCCAAAACCCAACAGATTTAAGACGTTCTACGAGACTAGCTGGAAACCTGGATGCGGCTGGACCGTGTGGGGTTAATGTGCTCCTGAGGATGTGATTCTGGACTGTTCCCGCCACGTCATTTAGCCAGCGGGAGAACTCCAGTTCACTCAGGAGGACGTGGACAGACTTTCATGTTTATAGGTGCGACTCCGCTTTGCTGCGATCCAGCCTGAAAACGCAGAAAAAATAACAGCGAGTAAATAACAGTAAAGACCTGTGGTGAGGTAACATACAACAAAATATTCTAGGTGAAAGAAAGATGGAGAAGTGAAGTTCTAAGTTTTACATTTTTAACATAATATGAAATACACAGGAGGCTGGAAGCGAAGGAGCTGAAAGCTGCATCACTGTATTGATCCATAAACTGATGGCTTAAACGACTAGTTCATCCTACCTAAATGCCATTGGTCATAATGTGGCAGGTGGAGTCCACTGCCGTCCAGGTGAACCGCTGTATCTTCACAAACAGTCAGGAATTCAATCAGACACTTGGCTGATCCATGAAATCCTGCACGAAAACACTCAGTCCCACTTTTAAACTTTTCAGAAGAGCTGAGCATCTTAGTCTTAGTGTAACAAATGAAAGATTTGTGTGACAAATGTGCCCGGCTTCCTCTCATAGGATTCATCGTCACACAACAACAGGCACATGACCGCAAGTCAGGGGAAATAAAGCCCTCATTCGCCTTAGAAGCCCAGAAACGTTTCAGAGCCGGAGACGAGATTACAAAATAACTGTGCCCCTCTCTGGACTGTGATACTTGGTCTCCGTGGTGACGTGAGGCGGTCACCTCTCGGGTCTGCGGTCAGTCACAGTTTTGCTCGCACAGTGTGCTCGTTCATCTGCGTGGAGTCCACCTTGGTCCTCAGGAGCAGCTATACAGCACCTGGCCTCAGGTTACCACAATGCATCTCACTTCAGAGGAGAGGATCGAGCTGGGACTGAAGGAGCAGGGGACAGTCAATCCTGCATTCGGGGTGAGTGTGGTGTCATCCTCATCCTCTTTGATTCTGCAAAGCCAAACTGAACACAGTGTCAAACGTTGAGCGAGTAGGTGAGAAAAAAGTGACATGCACCTCTTTGTAATGTGGACAATTAGGACATGAAAGTTGTTTAGCATTATTATTACATTTCTTAAAGCTGCAGACCAAGAGAAAGGGAAATGCGGTGCTATGTTCTTACATTACAGCAGTAAGAGCTAAATGTAAGCCACTGTGGAATGTGAAATGGCCAACGTGTGCATGCATCTTGTGTAGTCGAGCTGAATCAAACAGTTTTAAGCTAAAACTGGAAATGCTCTTTGGCAAAACCCCGACCAAGAAGCAGAATATTGACGCGGGGACATGTGGCTGCGTGTGGTACGAAGGTCTGACTGCATGGAGTGTGTATACAGCTGAGCCGGGGTTGACGTTTCCCCTTTTTTCTCCCCGTCCCGATTTAGGAAGAGTTTAGAAAAAAGGGGAACAGCAAACAAACCGCACAGCTTCAACCGCAGATGGGCGAACACGTGAGCCTGCCAGCAAGGCGAGGCGCCAGGCCTCGTTTATTATTATTATCCTTGTATTGTATACTACCTGACACTCCTATGCAAAGGCCCAGTCATGGATTTCTAGCATACAATGAATTCAAAGACGTTGAACTAGGAATTATACTTTTAATAAATCAATCAAGCTTCCTGACTTTGGCGTCCGGATTAAGTTTTCATGATTCATTTTTAGACTTTGCGTATGTAAATATGTTTCACAAGAACCTTTGTTCTTTAAATCAACTCAAACTTAAGTATGTCATCCATGAAAAGCATCTAAAACCAGCTGGAGCCGCTGGGTTATTTTAGGCTATTTTGGGACAAAAGCACCCCAAACTAGAGAGATGTACAGTATATTAATGTTTATCATGAGCTCTTTGTCCTTTATTGTTACAGTTGTGCATGTTAGAGCAAAATGGTGATATGGTAATGGTGTCACTTCACACATTATGCTGCATTTCAAACAACATATGCCTCATCCCTCTGGCAGATATTTTTATCCTATGGAAGGTTCCATTTCGACAGCCGAACATCTTATTTCCTGTCTCTTCAAGATTTTCTGCAGCGTTTAGTGCTAAAAACATGAAACACATACAGCGTGTGAGAAATCCCAGCAGTCGCTTCTTTAGCCTATTAATAGCGGATGACTGATTCAAAGCATAATTACATGGAAGCAGCTAAAGACGCACGTTTCGAAAGTGAGACCAAACGATTTCAGCAAAAGCAGCGATCAAGATTTCCTGAGGTGTTTGTACTTGATAACCTGAAACTGACTGGTTTCTTACATGCCTGGATTGATATTTTGAGACTGTAAGATGACTTTTATACACAGTTTTCATGCCACACAGACTGTCTCTTCCACCAGGTTTAGAGCTATTTGGAACTCAGCAGTGCAAAGCAATGGAATGGCAAAGCGGATGCGTTTTTGGTGTTTTTTTTGCCGTTTGGACAAGTCGGCTTCTGTTTGGCAGTTCAGCTTTGAGTCCATTCAGGGTTTCAGGTATCATCGGAGGGTAGAGGCTAAACTCCAAAGACAAAGGCGACTCTTTATTAGCTTTCTCTGGATAGTGGAACAGCGTCTTGGTGCAGTAACTCTGACCCTTCATCTCCTCTCTGGTTGCTGTTTTTTAATACTGGCGATAGCGATATGTTTTGAGGGTCATTCTGGTTTTTAGTCATTGCAAATGACTGTTGATACATGTGATATAACTGGTCAACATGTAAAAAACTAATGAAGCTGTGCTAAATGAATTCCTACAAGGGAAGGATACAAAAACGAACAGCAAAGGTCCAAAAAAAGATGGACAAATTATACAGAACAGCCAGTATGCTTCGACAGATGTCAATATGGCACTCTTAAAAACGAGGCAAGAAAATATATGTAGTGGATCTTGAATATGGCAGATAGTGCGGGTATATTTGTGCATGCATGCTTGTACGAGAGTGTGAAAATCACTGAACACAAACTCAGTCACCTGCAGTCAGCGAGTCTCAGAAGAGAAGGTCTCAGAGAAAACGGCTCAGATTGTTTGACTTGTTTCGGGAAGATAAAGATAATTAGCAAGTGGGAAAACGCAAGCTGAGTCCCCCGAGCAGGCGGGACCTCAGCGCCAGGTTAGACGCTGCGCTGGCAAGTCCAGTGACGAGCTTTCGGGTGTGAACGTTTGAGGAGCGATTCTTGCCGAATGGGACTCTCCCAGACTCAAGAGAAACACTTTGTGTTGTGCTTTAAAGCAACAGGTACAGGATGGTAGCGTTAACCTTGAATCAACAAGTGTGCATGCAAACAAAAACTTTGAAAAACTAGAAAACAGGAAAAACAAGATCATGGAATACAACAACCTTTTGACCTCTGGATTAAAACGTAGGAAGCAGCTAAGCACAGTCTCCCCTTTTTCCTTAAATGTCTATTTCAGGCATGCAGATGACACCCCCTCCACATTAACATCTAACCACCGTAGGAAAGCGGTTAAGGCTCTGCCTTACACTAACACAATAGCCTCAGTTTGAATCAGCAGCTCAGAAAGGTTCACAGCCAACGGAGACAATCAGTCATCTGGAAACTAAAACGGTAGCTGTTCTTCAGTGTGCTTTACAGCCTCCGACTCGAAGAGCCTCATCCATGCAGCCAGCAAACTGATTGGTCTTCCCACGCCCAATTTATCCATCCATTCCATCAGCTGTGACGTGGAAGGCACACATCTCGGCACATGATGCTGTGCACTAATAATCACACGGCCAGCATTAGTGATGATTAACCACACTTTTAGCACCGTCTGCCACTCGAGGTTAAGGTTATGGAAAGATAGCGTCTTGGTTTAGTATTGTAAAAGTCAGTACTGAGCTGAAGATTGAGTTTATTAGATAAGTTAAGTGCGAAACCACAGACAGGACTCAGGACTTGTGCACTATAAACAACTGCAGCAATTGGCAACACAAATTAGTTATATGGAACTGAATTTCTCAACCCTGTCTTTCCAAATTTACGATCCTATGCTACTCACGTAGAGACCAGTGCTCACATCAAGTCCTGCATGTGATCCGGGGAATAAAACCACTTATGTTAAGGTTAGTGAAAGGGTTGCAGCCTTTGCTGAATGTTAATAAAGTAAGCTGCTACTGTCTGAGGCCACTTTTGGTTCACAAATGACATGCAGCAAATGTCCAAAGCTGCAACCAAACCAAGGAAACATCAGTTCTGTGTTCAGCGTCTTAGACCGACTGACATCCATCTCTTTGCTTCCACGCAAGTAAAACTGAGGTAGACTGAACTCTGTGGTCCTTTACATATAAGAAATGTTGCAGAAACAGTGTCTTATTCCAGTTAATGCACAGAAAACCTTGTCACTGTTTCTTTGGTAGAAAGCAGTTCCACTTAAAACTGATCACAAAGAGGTCTGTGGATTATCCAGAGTAACAGGGACACTGATATTTCACACTTCCATTAGAGATTTCTCAATAAAAAAATCAGTATTCAGCGGCGACATCTCAAAACTTGGACAAATAAAACCATCCAGAATGTCTAAATAGAGCAAAAAGAGAGAAAACGTCTTTCATTTGCTTGTTTGTTGAGGTAGTTTAGGTGTGATGGTATTTCCAGCACGGGTTTTGTGGCCCTCTCCACCCTCCTCCTCTCCTGTGCTTACTGGAGTGCAGGTGGATAACCACTAGATGGTACCAGATGTCAGCGTAATGACTGAAGCGAACGTCTGCGCGCTCGTCCTGCTGAGAACTTCGAGGCGTGAGAGTAAACCAAACAGGAGGTGAAATGCGACGCAGATGGGTGCGCATTTGCATGGTCCGTCTGCTCCATGTGACTCTCGTGTGACACAGAGGCAATGCTGGGATGCGGGCACCGAGGTGTCCTGTCTGACCGATCACCAGCTTGAGAGCGAAGCATGTGGTTTGAATTCAGTGTGGATGTTATCTTGTGCGCTGGCTCCAGTGAGTCAAAGCTGTGACGTCCAGTGAGAAGGATGCAGCTGCCGTCCAAACACTGTTAATTCTTGCTGATTTGATACAAAACACAGAGAAAGAGACGGACAGAGGGTTTGAGTTTGGATTTAGATTTTAAATGCAGAGCTGAAAGTACTCACTTTCACTTTTACCTCATTATGATGTGAACTGCTGCTTGATTTTGCTCATATTACGCCACAGCAGGGCTCTCTACAAACTTAAAAAAAAAAAAAAAGCACATTCTCAAGTGACGCTTCTGAAACCGATCTGTTCCGTGTAGACTGTGCGTGGAGGGAACTGGCCTCCTTGCATGTGAAGACAGCTCTCAGGGGGCATTCATTCATATACTGCACACGCAACTGCACAAAAGCAAATATGTAAAGCTGAAAACTGAGGACGGACAGTTTATGGCAATGCTTTCACTCCATAAATGCGCAGCTCTGAAGCACGCTACATGCAAGCACCAAGCGGGACACATCCCCAACAGTGTTTGTACAAACCCGCAGCAAACTGATCTGTCCTATGTGGCCTGTTTGCAGAGGGTGTTTTCCTCTTCTCTCATTTTGAAGACAGCAACTGGTCTCACCTATCACTTCTCCCCAAAGGACGCCACAGAAAATCCCATAAAACCCAGAACAGGCTGCCTATCCATCATGGACGACATGCTGACAGACAATGTCACACCTATGACCAAATGTAAGCTTTAAAAGTCACATTTAAAGTTAATAAATTATCAGAAATTTATATTCTAAAAAGTGCTATGTCTCAAGTTTTTAAGTCAACATTTCTCTTTATTTAGCTCCCATCACAATAGAAAAATGCTTCAGGGTCTTTGTCAGAGCGTTTGAAGTAAGGTTCAGTTTGGTAATACACACAATGCATTGCACAGTTCACTGTGAGTTGTATTTTTATGAATGTCGATAGTTGAGACGTCTCTCTCTTGCCTTTTACATATGTATTGTTGTATGTAGGGTTTATGGTGTGTCTTATGGTGAATGCATGTTCTTATCGTATGTCTGTGGTGAAACCAAAGAAAAATATTCACATAAAGTATTCTCAATTTGTAGATGGGATTTAATTATTCAGGAATCAGTCGCTTTCATAATCCGATGGTGCTAGATCCAGGGATCAATCAAAAGCATATAGTTAAATCTGATTTAAGATCCATTCCATAGAATCCGCCCGTCATTGATTTGCTATTTGATCACTAGATGACAATAAAGGGACATTTCAGTGAGTTCATTTTCTTTAAGGATGTAGGATCATTCTTTAAGATCATCTCAGATAATTGGGTCCAGCTCTCAGCTGTGTATGAACTCTGCCCTTGTGAGCATTACCAAACTGAGCCAGTACGCTTAAAACCCGGAGATGAAGGCTCTGCAGCCAAACACAGGCGTTTTTTTCTATTGTGATGAATAAACAATGAATAAATAAATGTAAATTTTGTCCTCCTCAACTTCAGAACTGTTGGAATATTGCGGCTGGATTTTGGGTTTCATGCTTCACTGAGAATGACACTGTTGATTTCACAGTCCTTCAACAAATGGCAAACAAATGTCAAGAAACTTGCAGAGTTACCTTGAACTACAAGTTCATGAATCCATTTCAACATTTGCATTCGAAATCGTCGGCTTATCGGTGTTTGTTCATGTTGCATTGGCTGAATGTGTGACCATGAGTCAGGTGATATAAGGATATGGACACATGGATTTGATTTCATTTATGTGTTTGGAGACTTGTGTCCTTGGTTCCACATATAAATGTTTGTTTATGGGCCCTCCAAACAGCAATCTGTGAGTCTGTATGATTTACATAGAACAGAAAAAAGTAAAAAGAAAAAAGAAATGTATGGCGCCTTTCATCTGGACAGCTTTACTGGAAACTGGTTTTGTCACACTGGGCAGGAGCTGACCACTACATGTACCTAGTTATACTCCATCGACTGCAATGTATTTCTAAATCATACGGTTAATATGTAAATAATGTCTGTTTGTGTATCGCATTTGCCACTCTTACTGAGACTTAGCTTCTCCACACAAAACCACTTGTCCTACTCTGCTTATTATCAGGTATCAGGAAGAAAGCCAGAGCTTTCAGTGCTGCATACAGACGACCCGAGGACCACACCTGATACCCATTCTTTTTCCCATTTCTATGACTGGTCTTGGCTCGAGCTCACCAAGATGATTTAAATGGCAAAAAAAAATCTGTTTTTCCAGGTCCGCAATCCTTTAAGTAGAAGAGGTAGTATGCTGAGGGAGGGAGTCACATAATTTTAAGCATTTATTAGTATTTTAAATCAAAGTGTTGACGGAGTCACCACAACGCACATTTAAACTGATTCCAAAAGCGTTGGGATGCTGTGTGTTTAAATCATAAATGAAACAGAAAGAGATCATTTGCTGATCCTTTCTAACATCTACTCGACTGAAAACAGCACAAAGACAGTATATTTAAAGTTTGACCTCATCAGTGTCATTGATTTTTGTAAATTATCTGTTTATTCTGAATTTGATGCAGCAACGTGTTTCAAACAAGTTGGGACAGGAGCAACAAAAGACTGGGAAAGATGTAAACCTGAATACAACGTTCCCTTCAACAAAGATCGACTTTTCATACTGCTGCTAGCTGCCGCGTAAGGTTTAGGAAATTGCTAGCTGTTGTGACTTATATTAAAGGATAACTTTCGTTTTTTACAACCTGGACCTTATTTCTAGCATTAAATACGACCATTTACTCACCCAGACAACTTTGGTGGCATTTGGAGTCGTTTTGAAGAAATTAGCCCCAGAGGAGCGGCGCGTATATCCGTATAATGCGAGTACTCAGGGCATCCATGCGCAGCCTCTATATAACGCATAATCTGCAGCGAAACTCGTTCATATTCCAATATTTTGTTCTGATATGCTGGTGCTATTCCCCTCTGAGCCCGTGGTGGCATGTTATCAATATCTGGCGTCTCTAGGCAACTACCTCTGACGTGGATGATGTCATTACCGAACGCCGGGCACTGCGAGCAACCAGCCACAACACGGCTAACTCTGCAGCGGTCGGCTACGAATACGCAACAACGAACCATAGCTGTGCCAAACTACAGCTAAACTAGCCGACCGCCGGCTCACAGGTGATTAGCACCAGCATATCAGAACAAAATATTGGAATATAAACGAGTTTTGCCGCAGATTATGCGTTATCTAGAGGCTGCGCACGGATGCCCCGAGTACTCGCATTATACGGATATACGCGCCGCTCCTCTGGGGCTAATTTCTTCAAAACGACTCCAAATGCCACCAAAGTTGTCTGGGTGAGTAAATGGTCCTATTTAATGCTAGAAATAAGGCCCAGGTTGTAAAAAACGAAAGTTGGTTTGCGGCAGAAGTTGATTTCCCATCATGACCGCAAGATAAGACTCACACATATAAACACATGTGCGTCTGAACACATCTGTACCGACACGCTCCACATACTGTATGCATACTAGACATGTTCAGATGCTTGTTACAACGTGGACTTGCAAAATGAAATGGTTTTGTGTATATTTATGTGTTTGTTGCTGAGCTTTTAGTCGGGACTAGACCTTGTCCAGCCCCAGATTTGCCTCATCAAGATTCTTAACACCAGGAACTGATGTATATTTAATATTAATAGATGGCAATCAAGGAGACTTGAAGTGCATGCTAGCACACCCGTTTCGTGCATATGCATATGTTTAAAGCAGCATATGTGCTACAAGCATATACAAATAGAAGGTTTAAATCAAGGTGCTTGGCAGCTGTGTCTTCACAGAGGCTTTCTCAGTGTGATTCAAGTAAGTGCAAATGGCCAACAATCATTTTCTTGCATATTCATGAGCGAGCGCACGTTCCAAACTAAAAATGTAATCAGTACAATCTAACCACTTAGAGCAGTGGCGGCAAAATATAGTTGTCCTCAGTTAAACACCCTAAACTCAACGTTTTGCATATCAGTCCGAGTCCATTCGCTCGCGGTAGGCTGGACCTCAGTGCCCCCGTGTCAGGAGAGGGGAGTGTTGCAACATAAGTCACTGTTGTCCAAAAAAACCACATGCAGCTGTCAAAGGTCAGAAATGTTGTGTGGGAGCAACATCTTGGCAGGATTTGGGAGGAGGTGAGTTGTTCACCCCACCTGCCCTCCACTATCGCCCATATGGGTGTCCAACATGTCAAAACTCACATTAATTCCATTGCATGTGCTCTGTGTTTTTGATCATCTGAGCTAAACTAAACCAACACCTTTAGACCACAGGGAAGATCTCTGAACTACCCTCAGTTTCAAGAAAAAAAACCACGAAGGAAGCTTTGGCTTCATGTTGCCAGAAGACTGCGGGTCCAAGTAGTCTGGATGGAATTAAAGAGAATATTGTTTCTTATCTGATGTTGTTTGGATAGATGAAATTGCTGAATGAATGACTTGTCTGCCTTTGCTGTGCTTTTTTTCCCAAGAGCAAAGAGAGTGATGGACAACCCCAGCTGGCAGCTGAAATAGTGGAGCCACACACAGAGGCCCCGGAGGAGACTGAGGACAAATGCATAGATTTGGTTTACTCCCTCAACGACAGGCCGCCGTGGTACCTCTGCATTCTGCTCGGCTTCCAGGTAAATCACTCTCACGGCTGGTTCAGTAGCATTCTTTCCTCACTCTAGTTGTGAACTTATGAACTGAACAGGAGGGCAGAAATTCCTCTTTAAAGCTGCTTTATTAGATTTTTAACAGAAGCATGCCAAAACAAACTGACAGGCTTGAAGCTCTGACAAATTACGGCTTTGTGAACTTGCTATGCCTAACTGCAGCATTAGTGTTTAAATGTAGTCATGTGTCTGCTCCACCTGATGACGGCGAATCGTTTTAGCTCTGTTTTGGGCTCCAGCAACTCCTGAGAAAAAAAGACGTGGCTCTTTAACTTAGCTGCTAGATGTTTCGGCATCAGCTAGCTCACTGCTAATGGACAGAGCTGTTCAAAAATTCATGATGACCCCTGTTAACATTACACAAGGTCATTTAATTCAGTGCTAACAGAAGTAATATTAATAAGTGGAGCTTTAAACTGCACATTTGGGTGAAAATAAGTATTAAAAAATGGCTCTAGTGTATCTTAATATGCGATTTAGCATATTTTTTCTACCAGTAAAATAACATTCATTGTGCTGTAATGTAGATAGAAGTAACGTGAATATGATGCATGTACAGTATATTGAGCAACTATTTGAAAAAACAAACTTTTGTATAATAAATAATTCAGCCTGCTTACAGGAGAGGGTTGTGTGTGTGTCGGGGATTGGGATTTAAGCGCGCTATGGGTTGTACCCAGATGCAGACACGAGGGGGCACTGGTTTGATTTAACTAAAGGTAACCAAAACTTAAGGGACTATGAAAAACACTCAAGGGCCAATGGGCATAAGACAGGAAACAAAGACAAAACAGGGAAACACTGAACAAACACTTACAAGAGACGTAGCATGGCTCATAGACAAAAGACAACACTAGACAAGCACATACTAGAAACATGATGTGGTTAAATACTAAGACAGCTCACAAGAAACACACACAAGGAACGTGGCTTGATTAGAGACGTAGACAACACTAAAGAAACAATATCATAAACTGGGCATGGCTTGGGAACAAGGACAATTTTAATACACTTTTAAGAGGCATAGCAGGGCTAACAAACACTAAAGACACGGGACAAACATTTACCAGAAATGTGGCATGACTACAGACAAAGACAACATTAGAAACTCTCTTACATGGAACGTGGCATTGACACGAACAAAGAAAAACACTCAATAGTGACATAGGGCTATGGCATGGATTCTCTGACAGCAAGAGTAACACAGACAACACTAAATGACACTGGACAAACACTTACATGAAATGTGTTTAACGCCTGTTATACAGCACTTACACATCTAACTTTAAATGTTTCTGTGGTTTCACGCACATGATGTTTTACCGTATCTCATCGTGATGTTTATGACTTGCATTCGGGAGCACGTAACATGACATGTGTCTGTTGAAAGACAGATGTGATTATCTCAACCAGCTGCTCAGTTTCCTGTTTTTTTTGTGTGTTTTGTTCTCATTCTTACTTCCCTTGGTACCTGCTGTGTGGTGACATCTGGCTATGTGTACAGATTAAGTGGGTGTCAGAGAGCGTCATGGTGTTTAGAGGCAATGCCTCAAAGATAAAAAAAAATGGCGAAGAGAGGGACAGGTTAATTGTGCATTTAAGTCGAACTGCCCCTTTTTCCCTCCGAGTTGAATCGGCCACTTACACGGCTACAAAAACATCCTTTACCACCCGGATCATTACTACTGCCCCTCGCACCTCTTGTTGACACGGCACTGTTTTCACTTAAGCAAAAACTGCATCCATTTCCCAGATATCAGCTTCATGACTTCCAGGAAAAGGACTGTGTGGCATCCAGCCACTGAAGCTGTTTATCATGTGTTCTTTTGAATGGTGATTGTTGCCAAACTCGTTATGTTGGAGCAAAAATGCCAAAACCTCAGGCTTCTCAAATGTGAATATTTGCTTATTTTCTTTGATAGTAAACTTTCTTTGGCACAGTTCATTAGCCACCTCATCTAAGTGTTGAAGGACACACTGTCAAATTTATCACCTCGCCTTCCCCCCTGCGTTTGATTAAATGTAGACCTTTATTCTTCCTGAAGGCTCTGTAATTATTTCCAGCACCTCACCCGCCGAAGACCACACTATATGGCACGCACACATACTGTAAACTTGGCTTAAAGCATCAGTCGGCCAGCTCTTTAAACGTTGACAGAACACAGAAACAAGCTAATGGGTATGGTATGGGTAAGCTAATGGTATCTTTGTTTTGCTGTGGATAGTTTTTATTCTGCTAGTTGGCTGCAGTCCTGATACCTTCATTCATGCATGGACAGACCAGGATTTGAAATGACGAAATCTTGCGGTGTCCAATCGCGGTCCATCTTGACAGTGTTGACCTCTGAGGCGACGGGGAGCTGGAGAATCCAAAAGTAATGAAGCTAATATAGCTTATTAGCTGTGTTGCACCGTTCTTTTATTGGACCTCCTCTGTTGGAGCATAATGTGTTTTTTGCAAAAAGGACAATGACTTGCAGAATTTTATAAGGTGGTACAAGAACATCTTCTGAACAAACTGAGTGAACTTATTGTCATGGTAGCAAACAAGCTAAGCTAGTTTGCTAACTGACCATCTCATTGAAGAGCTTTATTTTCCCTCTTCAATAACTTCATTGAATGAATTGTCAGGGGGATTTAAACAGAAAAGTGGGAAGACAAGAGAAAACAGCTTTGGGAGCTATTGTGACTGGCGTTAGCCTGGCTGGGCTGGCTAGCTTGTTAACGGTTAGCTCACCAGCTCCTGTAGGGCAAGAGCTTCCTGTTTAAATGCCACTTTATGGTGTGACCTCTGCTTTAGGCTGGTGTTATGCTGCAGTAATCATCCAAATAATAAACTCACAAAGAGTCCAAAAGCTGCCATCTCTTAACACGTTCTAACTTCTTGAAGCACTCGACTCCAAAACCCATATTGGAGATACAAATCTTTAAAAACAGGTCGACAAAATATAGTTTTGTTTTGTTAAAGAGGTCAAATTATTTATCCAAAGCCACAAAGTGCATTCAGCCATATGGAGACAACCTAAAACTGAAAAAAATCATGCAAGCACATCAGCTTCATCAAATAAGATTAAATGTTTCAAGTGCAACATTGAAATGCAACAAATTGAAGCAATGAGTGCTAAAGAGGGTTCAGAGGTACAGTGCAAACAGATGACTGTACTGGAGCCAGGACACACAAAAGTCTGGATTTTGTTGAGCACTTGGTGGACCCTTTGTGGTGAGGCAAGTCATTTGGCAGCGGCACAGCAAAGTGGAATTATTCATTTATTATATATATTAATCATTTCAAACATGTTTAAGTAGCTTTGGGTTTATTGTCAATGGGATTGATAACATTATGTGGCGGGCGGACACGTACAATGGGATAAGGTACAGCTGTTAAGTTTGGAAACAGCCCAAAAGAGCCAGACAACGCCACCCTGGGAATTTCACCCAGGGAAATAGTTAATTTGGTACCAACACAAGGCACTCAGGTTCGTTCTACTTGAGGCAAGAGACGTGGTTCTGGTAAATTATAATGTTTTTTATTACATTCAATAAAAATATCTATTGTAAAAAAATACCATATATTCAGGACAGGAAGTGAAGGAGGGATGGTGACAGGGCTGAAGCTTACCAGTGGGGGGGGTGCTGGGGCAATAGGTGAGAAGCACCCCAGTCACTCGTGACACTCACACGCACAAACACACAAAAGGCGAAAACGAAGACCAGGGGTTGCACGACACACAAGAAGGGGGACACCACCACCAGGATACCAGGACCGCCACCATAAGCTTCCAGCACCTGAAAGGGAGAGGGGAAATTGGTGGGGTCAACTCAAATGAACACAAAAGAATAAACAAAACTCTCAAGGGTTGGCAACAACCAAATACACAAATTAACCAGATTAACAAAATAATTAGCCAAAGATGATTCAAAATTACAGTTCAAACAAGAAACAGTTTAACAACTTAAGACAAAGACAAATTGCAACTTAGTCAGAAAATGGCATAACCAAAAATACCAAAGCACAATAAATTAAAAAGTAAATTAATTCACTTAATGATTGAATAGAAGGATGGGAAAGGGAATTCACCCCACAGCTTGCACAGATAAAATATGGTTTTAAAGCAGGCATCTCAAACCGGTTCCATAAAGGGCCGCGTGGCTGCAAGTTTTCATTCCAACCAAGGAGGAGCACACCTGGCTGGAATCAATTAATCAGCTGATCTCAGTCTTCAGCTGACAACTAAGTGATCCCTTGATGTTGATTGGTTGGCCTGATGTGCTCCTCCTGGGTTGGAATGAAAACCTGCAGCCACGCGGCCCTTTATGGAACCGGTTTGAGATGCCTGTTTTAAAGGAACCGGGCCACCGAGTATGCCAGTCCATGCTTCTCAGCCTTAACTGCACAAGTCTGCTCTCCAAGTTAACCACCCATGCAATATAGCAGCAGTGTTGATGCCCCCAACAGAGCAAGGCAGGGAGGAAGCCACGCGAAAGCAGGGCAAGGTCAGCAGTAGCGTGCACCGGGCAGAGCAGAACAGGGCCAAGCAGCGAGCCAGGCCGGCACAAACGCACGAAGCAGCAGGCACGGACAGAGCAAGCAGAAACCAACAAACAAAATAGAAACCAAACAGAGGCTAAACAAACAGAAAGCAGATAGAGACAAAGCAACGCAAAATAGGATCAAACAGACAAAACAGCAGCGGTTCCTGACAAGCAGCATCACACAGCCCACCAGTAGTATCTGCCAGAAAAACACAGAATTAAACTAAAATATAAAAGACAAACTAAATGCTAATAAGGACAGCAGAGAGACAGGATGGCATGTGCGATACATACCGATCGGCCGCATCAGAACACATGTGGGAGAGGAGAGAGGAGCTTCATGTTAAGCAAGCTGCGGTGGCAGACAGTGGCTGCCGATAACCCAAGCATGTCAAAACGGGGATTCCCGCGAGCTGCTATGTAGGTACGGTGTCCGACAATCTGACTCTAGAAACAAACAGCGACTGATATAACAACGTGCGCAATAAGGCGAACTCAAACAAACTAAGGCAGCTACTGCCACATTACCTGCACCAGCAGCGGCGAG
This sequence comes from Chelmon rostratus, assembly GCF_017976325.1. Lineage (NCBI taxonomy): Eukaryota > Metazoa > Chordata > Actinopteri > Chaetodontiformes > Chaetodontidae > Chelmon > Chelmon rostratus. Next base: position 26,419,237 of record NC_055663.1, read on the forward strand.
GGGGAAGTGAGCCGACCAGGAAGTAGGCGGGCCTCAGAGCCAAAGAGCAAGAGAACGACGGATGAGCACCGGCTCTCTTTATAGAGTGGCCTCAGGTGCCGATTGGCTGATGAGTTAAAGGGAGAGCAAGATGGCACACTCACTTGCAATGAGAGAAGGGAGGCTGCAACTCATCCTGCTACAATCAGGAAGGCAACTAACATGATCCATGGTTGAAGAAAAGATCAAAGATCATTTTTTGGATTTAGGTTTTGGTTAATATACATGTTTTTGTGCACTGAGGGGTCACATCTGCCATTTTCTAACCTTTTACTGTCTCTGAATTATGCCTCCCTTCATTATTTGGTAGCTTTAGGGAAACTATTGCCTGCTACAACAGTGAGAAATCACTTTTAGTGCATGATGACATTATTTTGTACACTTACGCTTAGCTGCACATATTCAAAACAAGGTGAGATTCAGTTCATATTCAGTCTCCATATTCAATTTGTAAAAACAGTGAGGTTTATACAGCTGTAAAGAGGAGCTTCTGTCAATCTGAGTCACTTGAGATGTCGTAAGGGAATCTTCCTACCAGTTTCCTCTGTGATAAAACTGATCCTCCTCTGACTTATGGGAGTTGCAGGTTTGAAAATAGCCCCATAAATCAGGAGAGGCCTATTGACATCTGTCTTCAAATTTTCCCCCTTCTAAATTCTTTTAGATCAATGGCAATCCCCTCCTTCCCAACACACACGTTCACACACATGGTTAGATCTCAGTTAAGCCTTGCATTTGAGCTGCAGAAGTACAAGATGTGCAAGAATACCTTGCTTTATCTCAAATAAGAAAGTGGTTGCCATATTTATTATCAATAAAAATCTATAGTCTAAATGCTCTATCTGTATCAGAATTGAAAAACATGGAAACTGTATATCTTTAAAAGTTACTCATGCACTTTAAACTACATGTGACTGCTACATAGCATATAAAAACTATATATAAACTACATATCATACATGTGATAGTAATGACAAAATATTGCAAGACCCATGTTCCAGTACTTAGTTAAGAGGCATATAATGTTTGGTTTTGTTAAGACTGTGCCAAGCTTTTAATCAATTGCCAGTATTTGTTTAAATTCAATGTCATATTGTACAGGTGTTGTCAGATAAACCTTGGATTTGGCTTCTTAAAACAAATAAAGCTTTAACCACAGAGGTGGCACATGAGAAAACATTCCTCAGTATCATCAGCAGGTGCTGACAAACCACGCTGTGGTGATGCGGGTGCTGGATCATAACACGCTAATGATTGTTGCTGTAGAAAACAATGACACACAACCTGTTTGGCTGTTTAGGTTGGAGGACTTGTTGGTGCATGAATGAGCCAGAGGGTTTCCAGGTTTATGTCGACACACACTAAGAACGCACCCTGTTAGCTAATGTGATCTAGCATGACGTGCAAGGTTTAGTCTTATCACAGCTGCCCAAGCTGCTGCTGAGCTACACGGGATAAGTCAGCAAGTACAATTTTATTTATATAGCACAATTACAGAGTGCTTCACACGCAAAAAAAACAAAAACACATTCTTTGGTGGCTGCTAAGCATTCATGGAGGCAGGACAGCTGATTCACCTTATCGGGTCGAGATGATGAACTCTTTCCTCTTAATCAACTGTATCTTGGACATTTTTTTGCATGTCATCTTCCCATGTTCCTGCTTTATCTCTCCTGTCAGTGAAGGTTACATTGTGGACAAAACACGAGTAAATCAGTGGTAAAATCTTTCAAATCTGTTTTCCATGTCGGCTAAAAAAAGATTTGCTGGATTGTTGAGCCCATAGAGGGCGGTGTATATGAAGGAAACAGGAACAACATGATTTGTATTTTTCCGTATTTTATAAAGAAATTGATTTTTTTCTTGTCTTACAATAACTAATCTAGATAAAAATAAGATCTCACGAAGGGTTTCTATCATCTTCTTTTTCCAGCATTCCTTGCATTTTGTTGTTTCCGATCACCTCCTTTGCAGAAGAGCGCCGTTATGATATGTCTTTTTCTTGATTTCACACATTAAAACAAAGATTAGGTAAGTTCAGGGGAAACCAAGAAGCCAAGATTAGGTTGGTGTGATGGAAAACATTTTCCTTTACATCTGCCCCCACAGCACTACATCCTCGCGTTCGGTGGCATCATCGCGGTCCCGCTGATCCTGGCCGAGCCCCTCTGCATCAAGGACAACAACGTTGCCAAAAGCCAGCTCATCTCCACCATATTCTTCGTGTCAGGGATATGCACGCTACTGCAGACGACTGTCGGGACCAGGTAACAACCCTTTATTCTTCCAGTGAACCGGGAAGTACCAGAGATATGGATGGAGTACTTAGAAGTTGCCAAATCTCACATTTGTGAAAAATGTCCTGCTTATGTGTGAAATTAGGTACTCTAACTCTGTGTGGAATGGTATTCATTGGTGTGTGTGTGTGTGTGTGTGTGTGTTCACATTTTAAGCAGTGCTGTCGATGAGGTTTAAGCTTTACAGCAGGTACAAGTGAGGGAATGCCCCGAGTGAGAAAGTTCACAAGATGCTGAACACTCTCATTAAATTTCCAATTTCACACGTCTTTGCCATAAATTTTTCAAACCTCTGATGATGAGGATGAGGAATTGTGTGCGGCTTGATCTATTGAGGATTATGTGACAGTGTTCCTCTGTCCTCCAGCACTTTCCTTACATAAACTTTCCTCTCTGCGGTGGTCCTAATAATGAGGATTCAACCTGACTTGGATGAATGAGTCTTCACAGACATGGTTTCAGAGTGCTCACAGCAGCCTGAAGTTATAGCTCAGCTCATGCTGAGACCCCGGCGGAATCTCATGTGGAATTAAATTGTCAGTCAGTCTGCTGCCGGCCTCTACGTGACACACGCTAAATGAAATTTACCCTTCAGGATAAGTTCTGAAATAGTTCTCCTTAATATACTTGATACTTTGATGAGAAAAAATACTTCTCAAACAGATCAATCTGTATGATTTACTACAGTGCAGCTGCCTGTCTCACATGCACACTCACACAGTACAGTACAGTACAGCAAAGGGCTCCACACACACTTTCCTGCCCCCCCCCTCAGCACTGCTGTAACAGTAAGCCTGAGCAAATAACCGGCGCTTTTGTTTTGAGTTCTCCCCCTGCACAGTTTGACAAAAGCTTGAGAGCAGCAACGAGCGGCTTTCAGGCTTCCAGGCTTTTAATCCTGCTTAAAAAGCACCTTGAATAATGGGTAAATATGTCATAGGCCATGTCCACTTGCACCAATCAATGAGGCTCTTCAGAACTCGGTTAATGCTTCCAGGATCTGAGGATGCCATCCAACTTCTCCATCTACAAGACGTCACAGTCATCACTAAGGGCTTTGCATGGTGCCCCACGACTAAGGGTCGAGCAGAGAGGGCCTCCATGTAGTAAACGGGCTTGCCTTTAAGAGTCATAGCTTTTTTCCTCACCTCCATGGTGGTGACTCACTTCTCAATGGTGCTATGGAATCTATAGCTATTAATCTAATCTGAGGAGCATTTTGGAGGTTTTCAGATTCTGGAGCCTCCTGTCCATTCAAGTCGACATAATTTGCTGATTCTGCTTTAAGGGATAAGAGGGTTTCTGGAACTCCTGCACACTTTTTCCACAATCCCTTTGATGCTGCTGTAGCCTTTCTCACTTTCCTCCTTATGTTTCCATCTCCCTTGTGTTGAGTGGCAGCAGACAGACAGCAACCCACAGCTAAAAGATCTATGTGGAAGGTTCTGTACCATGTTAAGATGCCAGGTGATGAACAACATGTCATTTTTGTTGCCCAGCCGTGAACAAGTACAGGACCATCTGCTGGAGGCAGCGCTGCTGTCGGAGGACGTCTCGCTGCATGAGGGAAATGAATTGTGGTGAAGGTGTGACAAATCAGGCAGTCCATCCAGAACCTTCCTGTAGGGTGTTCACATGCCTTGTCCAGATATTCTATGACAGCGGCACCAGTATGCAGTCCATCCATCAGAAGTCCACAGAGGAGGGCAGTGATCCGATGTGGGTTGGGGGGCTTCAGGATTTGGGGAATCACAAACATGGACTCATTATTTTCATTACCTTTCTCAGTTGACTAGAAGCAAAATTATGGCCATTTCCAGTTTTTGGTGAATAATTAGCTCAATATGCTAATTACTCAAATTGTCCAACACGCAACTCTTAGCGTGTCATTTGCTAAGCCATTGGAAGCAACATTGCTGGGTTACATACAGGCCACGCAGGGGTTTCCAGCAGACAGAGCCACTTCAGCTAGTTTAGTTCTGTTTAAAGAAGAAGACCAAGCACACACCTGTTTCATCATCACAGAGCCTGCAGCATTTCAATAGCTGCATACTCAAAATTCTGCTATTTGTGTCCTTCATTGCATTTGAATGAAAGTGTATATGTAGGCGATAGTGCAGGATGTCACCATGAGTTTAACCAGCAATGCTCAAAGGCATCTTCATTCACAAGCAAATATGTGATAGGCCACACACACTTGCACAAATCAATATGGCACCGTATATTTTGGTTAATCCCTGCCCCCAGAGCATATACACCGCACTCTATGGGCTCAAGATGCTTCAGTATGTCTATTCTCATACTGATTTATGATCACTGGACAAATCGCTGAGGAGTTATGGGCATTTCCCTGTTAAGCCCTTCCTTTATGTCAACATCTAGAAAACTGAAGAAGCTTTATGCAACTTTGGATAAGCTTGGTCCAATAATGAACCACAAGCCGTTTATGTCAGGCCGAGACTCAGATCAGTACTCGCAGAGATTTACTCACACAGATCTTTATTGAACAAAACCCAAGAACCACTTCGCTGAGTGTTAAACAAATAGGCTATGAAATTATTCTAGGCAAAAGGCTATGACAATATATATCTATAATATAGGAAAATAACAAAGAAACAGAAAACGCTCACTAAGAGGAAAAACAATTAATCTCTATGACTATGAAAACTAAGAAACAAAAGACGCTCCCGAAGGAGGAAAACACAAAGGGCTATGAAAACGGAAAGGCTTAACGAAACTAGATAAGAAAAACTAGAAACTCAAAATACACTCCTAAAAAACAGAGGAACAAGAATCTAAGTAACAAAATAAATCCAACAGAAAATCTCTCTATTCAGAGGAAAACAATTCGGCTATGAGATATTCTATGAAAATAAACCAGAAACGAAATTATCAAAATTACAAATCAAAACACTCACGAAGAGGAAACAAGAGCTTACAGACAAGGACTGTGGCTGTTGCAAGGACAAATTTAACACGTGGAGGGTAATCAGGAACAGGTGGAGACAATAGGTGATCGGGGCGGGCACACAGGACACATGAGGAAGGGCGGGTGCTCTGAAACGAGAGGAGCGTTAGACCTTCAAAATAAAACAGGAAATGACAAGACAAAAACCCCATGACGAGACAGACCTCACCGTGGTGTGACAGTTTAGGACCAAGCTGGCCTACAACTTCGGAGGTGATGTCAAAAATGTGTTTTAAAAAAATCTAAATCGGCAGAACACCTGTCATGGTGCATTTTTATGTTTCCAAAGGCGTTTTTAGTGCACCTTCAAGTGTACGTGTATGTCCAAATTCAAGTTAATCAGACCTACGGTGTGAGGGGCTGATGTTTCCAATAACTGTATTTCCGGCATCACCATCAGGCAGAATGTGTTCATATGTTTCACACCTGCACATCATTTCCAGTTTCTGGGCCCAGGTTCATGTTTGTACGTCATTCCATTTCAAGGCAATTTGGGTCATGAAATGTATTATCAATAATTACAGTAAACCGGTACAAACACAACAGGGCCATGCCCCTTCAGGGCCTGAACTAATGTATGGGCACGGGACATTTGTTTGCATTTAAGTTTTAAGTTGAAAATCTAAAACTCTCCTCACATTCACTTTGATCCTTCAAAGCAATTAGCTGTGCAGGTGCCGCAGGGTTTGTGAAATCCATGCTGAGACATTTTTTCAACAAAATATTAGGATTCAGTCCAACCAAAAAATACTGGCACTAACAATGCACGGTTTTGCTTCCTGACTGGACTGACAAGGCCTCCAGCCTGTGACAAAAGCTCTTTAAAATTTGTGTCCTCAGGCTGGCTTTGAGCAGATCCAGGTCATCCTAACCTGCAGAGACCTGACATCATTTGGTGCTGTGACCTCTGACTTTTGAATCCGGCGCTGTTCTGACTTGCAGGTTACCAATCCTCCAGGGTGGGACCTTCAGTTTCATCACTCCGACCCTGGCCATTCTCGCTCTGCCCAAGTGGCAGTGTCCTGCCCCGAAAGCATCCGCGATGCTGTCCATCCAGCTTCAGAACGACACCACTCCGCTGCAAATGGAAAACTCTGACGAGGTCTGGATGTCACGAATGAGGGAGGTGTGTAAAATATTCACTTGAGCCAGAAGATGATTCTCAGTACCTTCTGTGTCCCAACAGGGACTCCAATCAGTCACTTTAGCAGTGGTCACGGATTTAGGGGGAAAGATTAAGACCTGTTCAGTTTTCTCAGACCTTAATGTTTGTATGAGGATAGAAACAGTCATAGAGTTCATAACATTGTGCTTCTCTGTCTCTACATGTGTGCACCCAGAAAGTTCACACAAAATTTACCAGCTTGAATGAATGAATGACGTAATGAATGAATGAAGGCTTTATTTTGTAACCAACAAAACAATAGTAGCTTAACATGGCCGAAAAAGAGCAGGAAGAAGCATAAGCGTATTTCATCCTGCCCCTTTTCCATCACTCAGTTATAGACAATCATTGACTTGTATTATCTGTACCCGTTATATGTGTATGTATACGTGTGTGATAAAATGTTGGAATTTGGGGCAAAAAAAAAAATCGACATTTGGGGTAAAAACAACCAGATTTTTGGTCAAACATGTGCTGAAATGCTAAGATTTTGCATAAACACAGAAAAATGTGGATGAAAATGTTTAGGGCAAAGAATGTGTGGGTAAAAGTGCAAAACTTTACTGAAAAGACGCCAAAATTTTTATTCAAATGCAAAAACTTGTGGTGAACGTACAGAACGTGTGGTAGAAGCTAAAAGATCAAATAGAAAGGCTTACAACCACAGAGTTATCAGAACAGTGCAGGCTGTGATATTTTCAGCACCATATAAACCTCAGACTGAGGGAATTAATGATGGCGAAACAGGTTTTTCTCATATTTGTTGCCCGTAATGTTGTAATTTAAGACTCAACATGTACATTTCTCTACTTTTTACAATGCAGTGAGTCAAAGGTCAAAAGCTCATATTGTCTTTATGACATTGCGCAAGTTCACCCTTCACTGTTTCCCACAAAGTCCTGAAATGCATTAAAGGAACTTTTTATTTAAGCAAGACAAGTTAAAGATGCTTCCAGGAACAGCATTGGCATGCTATGATGCACCCTTGAGCACCAAAGACCTGCGGCTCACGTATCTCAGTGGTGTCCCTGTCGTCACCCACAGATCCAGGGAGCCATTCTGGTGTCCTCTCTGCTCCAGCTCGTCCTGGGCTTTTCTGGGCTGGTGGGCGTCGTGCTGAAATACATCGGCCCGCTGGCTATCGCTCCCACCATCAACCTCATCGGCCTGTCACTGTTCATCGAAGCGGGAAAGAAGTCTGGAGGTCACTGGGGAATAGCTGCTCTGTAAGTGGACGGTGTTTCACACCAGTGTATCACAAAAGATATGAACATAGCAAGTATGTTATGAGACCTGGGGATTCAGTTTAATTAACTCTGCTGTCATTTTGAAGGAATGAATTGCAATACTCAATTGACACACGAAGACTTAAGCACAAACGTTAGCCTTACAAAAGCAGCACAGTATGATTAGATATAGGAACAGCCCAGAAAAAGAAGTTCTATACATTCAATACATCCGGTTGACGAACACTAACAAACTCTGACATATTTCTGTGCAATCAAATGCCAGTATTCATTCGGTATCTATCCACTATTTAAATCCTCCTAATCTCCACAATTACTGCAACTCACTGTTCCACATGTACTCTCCTGTCATTTACCTTTGCTCCTGCCATGAAATCTGTCTTCATTTACCACCGCCATCTCCAGATAATGCAGACTAAAGTCATTACATAGAGTGATCCTTGTGGGTTTTAAAAGGCTCAGCACATCCACCTCCTGGTGCCATATATGGATGGTAATCAGTCATATCCTTCTTAGCCTCGGTGCCCTGCTCCGCCACCCCCGCCCCCACCCCACCCCCAGCAGCCTCCGTTCAGCACACACAGCAGCTTACTGGCACACAGACACTAACATCTTGTTGTAAATCCACTCTCCCAGCACACACACACACACAAAAAAATTACTGAGGCTCCTCCAGGCTGCCATAAGACACAGTGCGGGCAAAATGAAGAAGTCCATTTGCAAAACATGAATAATATGATGAGAAAAGGTGTTGACAACACTTATTCACTTAGAACACCTAGAAGCTGGAGGACAATTCAGGTTTTAAAAAGCCCATCCTGCAGAAGTGGTAGTTAAAGTAGTTCCAGATTCTCACAGCCGAGGAAGATACGCCTGCTGATGTGCCTGTGTGGTATCACGCCCTGCACCTTCCTCCCCTGACCACAGCCAACCCTCCTGGCCTTACCCTAGTCCGTCATAAGATAAAGTAAGACTTCTTAGAATTTGGCGTTCTTTAGTTTCAGCCCATACTCTCCATTCCATATGGCTATTTAAATTGTTTTCAGCTGCAGACTCTCCCACTGAAGCAACATGCAGCAGGACGATCATTGGTCCTGAACTGCACAGCACGCACTGTTTTAATACACAGCATGAAGTGCTTCATGTGCAGCATTAAATTCCATTGAAAAGCAGGGAACGGAGTAAAGTACTTAACAATGTTGACATGACCACCTTTACCATACGGTCACTGTGAAAGTAATAATAAGTAATAACATATAATCCTCTCCACAATGGCTAGCATCATGTGGGCATGCCTGCTACGTAAAGTGATGTGTGCATTTGCTCTGACACCCTTCCTGACTGCAGTGTGTGGACTATATAAATATGTATGTAATTATAAATACACAAAGAGCTGTGAGGGCCAGGCTTTGGTGGAAACAACTGTCAGTGACGTATTTTGGCCTGTCTTCTGTTCTTCCACAGCACAGTTGCTCTGATCCTCCTGTTCTCTCAGTATCTCAGCAAAGTTGATGTCCCAATGATCGCTTACAAGGACAAGAAGTGGACAGTCTTCCAGTATCCACTCTTCAAGCTCTTCTCCGTGAGTTGCACAACACAAATCTGCCAAGCCAGTACGCACAATTGACCCAAAGATTTTGCAGCGATGATGCGGTACATCCCACTTATGACGTAAAAAAGAAATGTGCGGGTAGACTCTTATTTTCTCTTTTGAGCCGAGGATCTTTTATGGGCTTGTGTTTCACCTCAGCAAACATAAGCCCGGCCAAAGTGGTTTTCGGGCCGATGTGAGCCCCATTTCTAAGCCCTTCAACTGACTGCGCTCATCACCTGTCAGGTAGAGATCGCCTGTGGTGAGGGGCCAACGTTGAGAACTTTTATTTATCTAAGGATAGGTTTCAGTTGAGCACACGTCCTGTTTTTAACATCCGCCCTGCTTCACATTTATGCAGTTACATGCCTTTGTCAGTGTGAGAGCTGACGAGCACAGCTTTGATCCTCGACAGGTTGCTCTCGATGGCGACTCAGCGGATACAAATGCTGCTCTGCATGCAGAGCTGTTTACACTGTGACAAAAGAGCCAAATATTTTGCACTTTAACACCCTTTTCCATGAATAAATATGACACATTTCTTTTTGTGTTGGGTGGGTGTGAACTTTAAACGTCTCTTTAAAGGCTTAGAAGGATGCTGAGGAGAGAGAATATGTGTGCAAACGAAATTACCCAATAAATGTAGACTGAAAATAATGACAAAAAAATAAACACATAAAACTGAATGCAGGTGCTCTTCAAAAGGAGAGAAATTGAGCCACTTTGGCTTCACGGCTCAGTGTGAGCCCCCAGCCCCCCATTTCTTGACCTTAAGGTAAACGAGGTTGAGTTTTTTAGCCAGTCAATTTTTAGTGTTCTTGGTAAAAAGTGGTGTTTTTTAGCGTGCAAATGCAGCAGGGATTACCTGTCAGCATAGAAAGAGCTCCCCTGCTGTATGAGGTCAGTCAGTGCATAGTCTCTTGACAAGTCCTATTCATCATTAAGTGGCTGTAATGCGCAGTTTATTGTACTCACTTAGTGGATCACATAATTTGATGTTTAAATATGACTCATATGGATCTTACTAAAAGCATCTTCTTGTGTCAAGATGAAATCAATCTAAATAGTACAGTTTCCTGGCGCGTGTTTCTGTCCTTGAGTTACTGTTTGATCCTTTATCAAGAGGGCTGCATATTATAAAGCGCCAACTCATGTGTGTTTTAATTTGGTTGAAATTCAACTTAAATGTCCTGAAACAGTCTCTATCTGACAACAAATTCCAGGCCCTGTTTGGGATGTGTGGCGCCTGGCTCGTCTGCTTTTTGCTGACCATCTTTGACGTCCTTCCTTCTAAGTCCGATGAGTACGGCTTCTCAGCGAGGACCGACATCAACATAAACGCTGTGGCTAACTCCCCTTGGTTCCACGTGCCTTATCCAGGTAACTGCATGGATATCATATCATGGTCAAACGTGATCACATTTAAACCTTATGGATAGATTTCACAAAGTGTGGTTTTCATAGTTATTTGCATGTGTATATTTGCATACAGGATGCATTTTACAGGAACTATGGGTACCAGTGCTGCAAAAGATCCTGCAGTAGTTTTGTCCATAATAATAATAATAAGCTTTATTTATACGGCACAACAAAGTGCTTTACAGGATAAAAAAAACATTTCAGGAACATGTGTCAGTTATTGCTCGTATCCTAACTGTCAAAAGTCATTCTCCTTAATTTAATTTTTGGCAAACATCCAAACAGCCACAAGCAAACAGAGAACATTTGGTAGCTTCGCTGACAGTTGCATAACTCCTCTTTAATGATCCGCCAGCATGTTGCAGAATGAAAATGATCAGCTGTCGCTTTCTTTTCATGCAACTGCTCGTGTTCCACAACACACGTCCTTCAACGCATCACAGACAAATCATCGGGACAATACAGAAAATCTATAATAATGGGGACAGATTAAAAACACATGCCGGCTGAGTTTTTCAAGGACTTTCCAATCTGGCACTTACAGGTCGTCACATGCTTGTATGTATGAATGCATAAGAGACAAGGTTTACATTTGATCCTCAGCTAGCCGACAGGTTAACCATGCTTAACTGTGGTGATGAAGATGAAGTGTGTTTCAGCCCTGTTGTCAGGAGGACAGTCAGCGGTGTTTAAATTTTTAATCAGATACTTTTGTACTTAGTTGTTGGTTTGTAAGGAAAATAGCACCAGAACAAGAGCAAAACCTTGTGGAGTCATTTGTCTGAGGATTTCTATAATTCAGAAAATTAGGTTTCTACTGAGACCGCTGGGACAAGGAGCATGATATTATGATCTGCACAGATGTTTGTGTAAAAGCTTGTTTCAATGACATCAGCATTTAGGCTTTTGGTCTTGCAGATGTGTACCGCTGCTGGTCTATAAATCCATATGAACACATGAACCCTTGAGGCCTCACAGGTCATGTGGTAGCAGTCTGCTGGCCATTCTCTCCCTCAAAACATGTGGAACGCACCATCATTGGTATCGTCAACCAGAGCTGGAACAACCTTAAGACCTCCGCCCAGGCCTATGTCCTCTCCGCTCTCCTCTACAGCCTGTGCACCAATGACTGCACTGAAATCCATCACATTGTGAGGTTTTAAGTTTGCAGATCATGCAGTTATCGTGAGCCTGCTGAAGTGTCCCATGATGTAACATGCTACCACTCCAAACCAGCCAACACTCAAATTCACTGTAGAAGGCTGTGGAAATCATTCAGGCAACATACAGGCGCTCGGGGACGATATAATTGATTAATTGAAGCTTGACACTGACTCTGGGAATGTGGCAACATGTGAGATTTAAAGAAGCACAAAACAAGAGTGATTTATTAAACTAAGATTAACAAAAGGGGGGAGCCGTGCCCCATTAGCCGGCTGATGTGCCCTTGAGCAAGGCACTCAACCCCCCTATATGCTCCCCGGGCGCCTGATGCGGCAGTGCTCCTGTGTGTTCACTGCATGTTGCATGTGTGTGTTTCAAGTACAGAGATGGGTGAAATGCAGAGAATAATTTCGCAGTTTGGGATCAATAAAGTGAATAAAATAAAAAAATGAAAGAAAAATAAAAAAAAAACCTAAGCCAAACCAAAAGCCAACGGTGCAGGATGGATGCCAGGACTACCAGCTTTGGTAGTCCAAGGGCTCAGGTGATTTCAATCAGACAATGACACGAAGAAAGCCTCCAAGACAGCGAGAAGGGCGTCCCAAAGCTTTGATTCTAACATCACTGTGCACTGAGCTGGAGTCTGCTGGACAGGTTCCTGATGGCTCTGTTAAGCTGATGATTTATTGACTCTATTCATGTTTTTCTTTTTGATCTTTAAACAGAGAAGTGCATTAGCGAAGGGAATCAAGGTCTGCAGCAGCAGCAGCATTAAGGGTACTCAGCAGAAAGGTCTGTCTGATCTTTATGACAAAGAGTCGTGAAAGAAAGCAGAGTCCATCCTGTCTGACCTGCCTCTGCAAACACACTTTCAGACCTTCCCTTCAGGTTCCTGCTTCAAATACCCACAGCCAAAACCAGCAGACACAGTAGTCTAGCTTTGCTTCTCATTATATGTCTTATTATTACTCTTTTTACTATCTGCACACCTCTTCCTTACTTTTTTATTATGATTTCATAAAGGCTTCAGTTCTACGCACCCCGCCAACAGAAAGTCATTTTTCACCTCAAACAGAGAGAGGAAGTATCTTGTAGCTACAGTATCTGCACAGAAGCTGAAGCTTGCCTGCTATGTACCAACAGGTCAATGGGGTATGCCCACAGTGAGCGTGTCTTCAGTGTTGGGCATGATGGCGGGGGTCTTGGCATCCACCATGGAGTCAATCGGCGACTATTACGCCTGCGCTCGCTTGTCCGGTGCCCCTCCTCCGCCGACTCACGCCATAAACCGAGGTATCGCCGTGGAGGGCATCGGCTGTATCCTGGCTGCGTTGTGGGGAACGGGAAACGGCACCACCTCCTACAGCCAGAACATCGCCGCGCTTGGCATCACCAAGGTCAACAGTCCTCATTTCCTGAGTAGCTTTAAATTAGCATTCATTATTTCCCATGTTTTGGCCTGTTCCATGGCAACTGTGTTTGTCATGTTGGTTCCAGACTTTATCCACAGCCACACTGCATTGGCTCGCTCATGTGACATACTGTATTTCTTCTGCACATGTGATGCACACAATGACACAGTGTTCAGTGAAGTGCAGATTAAAGGGCTTATGGAATGCAGAAATAATGATGATTTATGGAGAATTAATGTCTGTCTTGCTGAGAGCTTTGCAAGATAGGGGCACTCCTGAGTTTAAGCTGATGGCGTGGAATCCACATGCAGTTAGGCATTTTCAGTTATTCAGCGGCATGATGTTTATTTAAAATGTCAGCTGGAAAAGCTGAGCTCGGTTCACAGCGCCAGCAACACACACATCCACATGTCCCACAATAAACAGCACTCAGAGAAACAGCATCTGAAATGGTTAAGTGGGCCGCTTTTTTAGTTGGAAATGACGTCCTCTCGTGTGAACGAGACCACACAGAGATTTGAAAAATATGCTAAGCCACAAGTGCATCGTGGATAAACAGTCCCTGAAGCTCATTGGCACCTCCTAGTGAGATGGTCAGCAGGGTGGTCATTTTAATGAGCTGCTGACTTGGATGCTCATAGATTTGATTTGTTTTTCATTGTAATGAATTCCCTATAGGTGTGCACTGTGCGTCCTCATGCCTGTTTATTTTTTCATATCTTATTCTGATAAATTCCACCAAACGGAAAGTGACTATAGCTAAAACTAACTGCGGAGCATCTGCATACTGAAGTTTTGTACTGATGGAAAGTGCAGCACTTCATGTCTTTGCCTATATTTTGCAAAATGAATTGCTGTTTTCAAAAATATCGTCCTCACATTCTTGCAAAATTACAGAACTGTCCACACAGAAGAAAAAAATGATGTTAAATAATGAACAGCTGTCAGCATCGCACAGATGAAAACATCCATAAAGATATCTTACTGCATTCTTTTGGCAAACAGAGATGATGTTTATGTTGAAGTCAGAGACTTTGCATGTATTTATTTGCATTTCCTTCAAGCGTTTTGCCAGAAAGGTATGTATGAAGAATGTAGCGCAGGGTGATGGTGTGTCAGTTTGATGTACTCGAGCAGCACAGCTTCCTCCCACCGCAGATAACACTCTGTGCGCCCACCTGATGTTTTATGGGCTCTGCAGGTTTGACCTGAACATTCTTTGACTGAGGCCACTTTCTCTGATCTCTACATCCAACTCGGTATCATTGCAGAAGAGATTGATCGTTTCTTTGTCAAAGTGGCCATGTTTTTCAGAGGTTTTCCTAGTAAAAAATAAAGCTGGCATGGTGAGATTGATGACCGGATCTTGTACACACAAGATAACAAACCTCTGTTCTGAATTTATGTAAGGTTGGCAGCAGGCTGGTCCTCCAGATGACAGGAATTCTGATGATCGTTCTGGGAATCTTTGGGAAATTTGGAGCAGTTTTTATCACCATTCCAGACCCGGTCATTGGAGGCATGTTCCTCATAATGTTTGGAATGATCGCAGCAGTGGGGATATCCAACCTCCAGGTAAACCTATTTCAACCTATTTCATGTAACATATCACATTTTATTTTGTGGACATGTTTATCAAAAGCACCTGACGAATGAAGTTACTGGAAAATACTTACTATCGAGATACACACAAAACCTGGATCCAGAGGTGCTGCTCTGGCACTGACACTGTGACCTGAAATATAACCAAAAACAGAAGACTCCTATGAGGATCAATTAAAGGTACATAATTAAATAAACTTCATTTGGGTAGCTCAAAACCAAACAAAAACAGAAAGAAAGAAATTGATGAATTTAAAGGTCCAGTGTGTAAGATTCAATGACGTTTAGAGGTGAGATTGCAGCCAACTGAACACCAGAAGCACTCTATGGAGCCAGCATTTGTTTTGTCCATTCTGGGCTGCTGTAGAAACATGGCGGTGCAACATGGCAGACCTGCTCCCGCTGTAGATATAAAGAGCTCATTTTAAGGTAACGCAAACACAAAGATTCTTAGCTACAGGTGATGATACATGGATGGAAACATAATTAAGAATATTATATTCAATTTCTGTCAATATATCATCCTCAATCCTGCACAATGGACCTTCAATATCAAAAACAAACCAAAGTGACTATTCAAAATCACCGTCAAAACGGTGAATATTCAATCTCTTTCTTCGAGAGGTTGAGTCCACGACGCATCCATGAACACCTTCTAACGGTGGCGATATCCTTTCGGTCATCAGTGTCGCTGGGAAGCAGTCCAAGACACCAGGACACAAGGGTCAACTGTAATACTGTTTCCTGGCACTAGATATTTCAAGGTGATTAAAGCAAGAGTGCAGGGCAAGTCTTAAGCACTGTCGCCCATTAAAACCACCCACAAACAGGTTTTTGTGTTTGTTTGAAATGTCCCACACTGCTCCTTTTGATGTATTTCAGTGAGGGTTTCTTCGCCAAAAAAATTAAGTTCCCTATGTATCACTGTAATGGAGAGCTAATGGAGTCCCACTCAGACAACGTGTTTTCCCAGAAGGGTTGAAAAAAGGTGAAACATGACACGAGGTTTGCAGTGAACAACTACGGCTGCCTTGAGTCTTGTCATTGTCTTCATCGAGTCGTATCAAAACCTCGTGGGAGCTAGTTTATACACAAAATCTTTGGTTGCCATGGCAAGGTGCCAAGATTTATCTTTGAAAAATGACGGAAAACTCCAGGATCATGTTTCAGTTCTTCAGAGAGACTAATGAAAGAAATCTTCAATGGGAAAACACACGAGAGCAGAAAGCTACTAGAACCGAAGCAAACTCAGATTTTTGGCTCTCGATCGACAACTGTGTCAACCACCCGCAGTCATTTTGTGCAGTGAGGCTGGAAAAATGTTGCTTCTCTACAATTTAATTAAGCAGTCCGAACATATTTATAGACCTGCTTGCCCTCTGCCTGCCCTGTGTTGACCTGCCACGATCGAATAAATGTGAATCCTGGCATAGAATCGAAGTCAGGTCGTTTTTGAAGTTCAAGATTATTTCTAATCTTATTTTTGTGAGTTTCCAGCACGGAGATGGCAGTCAGCTGAGGCAGAACGACAAAACAAAGTCTCTCTATCTGTCTGTTTCTGTCTCTCTCGCAGTACGTGGACCTTAACTCCTCCCGTAACCTCCTCATCCTCGGCTTCTCCACCTTCAGCGGCCTCGTTTTACCCACCTGGTTTCACTCCAATCCTGGCATCATTGACACAGGTGAAATTTCAGACAGCGTGCACGCACTCATGCACATGCCCATGAAGTAAAAGCCTTAAACTAGGAACAGATTTATTAAATCTACACACATAATGACTTTTTCTAACAACATAAACAAATTAATTCAGTCTTGACCATCACACAGGAGCATAATTGAATGAGCGAGGCCATAGGGGACAGGTAGAATACGTCATGTCATGAGGTAAACCCCCCAGATCCTACCAAGTATTCCTACGTGTTCCTGCACCAACACAGCAAGAGACATCCAGCAAAAACTGTTTTTTAACAGGTTTGTTATTGTTGTGTCTTTGGCTACGTGATGTCAGCAGACCCTGTCAGAGGCCAAACCATCCACACGCCACGCTGTCTTGTGTTAACTTGCATACAGCCCTGGTTTATTTCCCAGCATCAGTTTGTGCCAACTCCCCCGACACTGGTTCACGTCCAAAAACACACACTGTATGATTTTATCTAGCAGCTCTCGATATCAAAAGATCAGGAGCGGAGCGGACTCAATCAGATCAGATGTGACAATATTTACGATGACTTGTTTCGCCCACACCGACACGTTCACACTAACTCGTTCTGCAGCTTTGTGTTGGTGTGCTTTTATTTTCTGCTCGACCTTTTGAGACGATCCTCTTTGTTAAGGCCAGCTGCAAAATGCACGTTGGGTCGGATCGTCCTGTTTGTTGGCGAATTGAGTGAAGACGGAATCGGGAAGCAACGGCAGAAACATGACATGACATGGGCCGGAAATCCTTATCGCAGGAGCGACGTGGTCCTCTGAAAGTGAGTGGGAGGCTGTGTGCTCCTCCACTTATAGATTACCCTTGAAAAGATGGCAGCGGTTCTGCCAGCCTAAGCTCCTAAAGCCAAGGTTTTCCTGAAATCCCACAGGCCCAGATGGCAACGACTTGGCTACCAATGTGTCTTTAGCCTAGATTTGAAAGTGGTTTGTCTTACCTGGTCCTGTACTTGAATTGAATTAGTTTGTGTGTGTGTGTGTGTGTGTGTGTGTGTGTGTGTGTGTGTGTGTGTGTGTGTGTGTGTGTTTGCTCCTTTGAGATGTCAGTTGTTTTGTATCTTGGTGAGGCAGGCGGGTCAGACCACCTGGGTCCAGTTGGGTGTAAGGCGTAGTTCAGCCTGTAGGGGCCACTGCAGGGACTTTTACACTCTTGATCTCTTTTGCATGTTCACACATGACTTCTGCTTGTTATCACTGAGGATTTAAGTGTGAAGGTGTCAAATTTATGGAAGCTTAATGAGAGATGTTGTCATTCCCTTTGAGAGTGTGAGTGAGAGGGGATTCAAAGTGTCTTAATTATAAATGACCCGGGGAGACAACAGTCACAGCACCACAGGTGTGCAGATTATTGCTGATTGTCAGGTACGACACTATAGACACACAGGATAGATCAGTTGTCAGATTTTATCACATAAGCAATGGCAACTAATTTTAACTTGACATGCCATAAATTC
The DNA here is from genome assembly GCF_017976325.1 of Chelmon rostratus. NCBI lineage: Eukaryota > Metazoa > Chordata > Actinopteri > Chaetodontiformes > Chaetodontidae > Chelmon > Chelmon rostratus. The sequence goes on from NC_055663.1 coordinate 26,437,305, forward strand.
TGAGGTGTCAGTCTACTTTGCAAATAATTCTTAATTTGGTAAACCCATCATTCATGTCACAAGTTGTAAAAAGTTGCAGTAACTTCATTTGTAACCCAGCAACCCTTGTAAAAGATTAAAGGAAGAAAATCAGGATACGCGTGTGACGGAGGGCAAAATTCTCACACATTACCACTGGGCTAAATCTGGATTAGACTGGGTGTAGTGGTGCCAGTGGGTTGGTTGTGTGTTCCTGTGTACACAAATAGCAGTGGATGTGGGTTCAGAGCCTGTCGCTGTCACTTCATTAGTGTTGCTGCTGGTTGGTTTAGTGGGAAGAGGAAAAATGAAACTAGGAAAAAAGAAGAAAAACTATGACTAAAATGTGAAATATTGTTTTGCAAGACAGGAAATTCTCCAATTTACAGCACGTAAATGTAACACATGCATTCATGCACGTACAAACGTACACGCAACAGGTAGAACCTAATTACACTAATCCAGCCATGAAACATTAATCCAACAGATGCAATTAGACCATGTGGAGCTTATACAACCAAGACTGATCAATCTTAGATCCTATCAGAGATCAATCACAAGCCATCAGCTGATGACTCGCTGCTCTTCATAGCACATTGATCGGCTGAGGAACACGTCACCGGTCGCCTCCTTTGAAGTGCCATCAAAAGAGCAATCCTCTAGATTAAACAGCTCTTCTTTGCAGACATAACACCTTGATCCCATGAGTCATGTGATGCAAGTGTCTCCCAGGAAAGTGCTAATCCAGAGTTTAACACTGGGCATGAGGGTTTGTCTGGTTTTCTCAGGTCTAGGCTGCTTACCTCCCAATCCTCTTGGCAAGGCGCCATGTAACTGGCTGTAATCTGCCCGGCTCAGATAAAGCACTCTTGCCCCCAAGTTTTTTTCCCCGGCCTCAACACTTAGCTGATAGCGCCACACAAGAGGAGCCTGTCAGCTTTGTAAACAAATTGCTGCTCACCCAGACATCTTCAGATGTACAGGCTGCAGGATTTAAATCAACTCAGCGGGTGCCGTGAACTTTCGACTGCTGCCTCTCTGGCCAGGAAATGTATGTGCCTGCCTGTCTGTTTGGGTTTTGGTGGGGCCTTTGAACAAGCGTGTGTTCAGAGTCAAACTACGTCAGCGCCGTTTGCAGTCCTTGATTCAATTCAATACAACTTTATTAGACTTCATTGGCTGAGGGGCATTATAAAAGCAGGGAATCAGACTTGCAGGCATCCACGTATTCAATGGGGCTCTGTATTCAACCATGTGCTGGAGGTAGCACATGCCACAAGAAAGGCCAACTCTTTCTAAGGAAACTGTAATGCCACGGTGGTCTAGTGATTACAGAGGCTGCCCCTAAGATGCCAAGCAACTTTCAGAAGTCCAATTATCTGAATGCCAGTGGACCTGCAGAAGTCCTGCAGGCGTAGCGCTCTCTTTGTTATCACAACTCGTCCACTCTGCCAGGCCTGCCATGTGGCCTTAAAGGGGAGCTCAATGCAAGGCACCAGCAGGTCTTCTCTTTGTAGGTTAGTCTTATCCCATCACTCGCTCCACTTCAGAAGTGTTGTAAATACTTGACGTGTCAAAAAAAGGTATTTTCTCACATAACCCTTGTGGTATCCAGCCATGCAGATAGTTCTCATTTTACCTGGCTGCAGGTTTGAGATACCCACGTGTGAGATTCCTGCCACCATCGATATGATGGAGGTGCATGATTACAAAAAACATCCAGCATTGATAAAAACTGTGAAATCTGTGGATTATCCAGAGTGAGGAGCTGATGAAATATGATCCAGGAAGTCCAGAATGACTAAAAGCCATTAGTTTGAAGGCTTATCTGATGCCCAGATGCTCAACAGTGGTTTAGAATATTATGAGGAAGAATTTTACTGCTCTGTTGTTTTATCTTCCGTCACAGCAATTCAATAAAAATAAAAATAAATGCAATGTGGGGTTTCGCAGAAGCTCCCTTCTCCTCCTCCTTCCTATCCCAGAGACAGAATTAGTCAAGCTCAGTAACATAAAACCCAAATCGTCCTGGTTAGCTGCAGGAAATGACTCCCTGTGCAGCATGTAATCCTTTACAAAAACTTAACAAAGCAAAACAAAACAAAAAAAACGTATTTTCACTTCAACTTTGCTTCATGAACATGCAAGAAATGTTGAATACAATTTGATCAATGAAGTTATACAAAACACCTTGTGCCTGCCAGTGTCCGAGAGTGTCATCCTTGGACATGTGGCGGGAATTCAGCTACGTGGTTCATAGGTCTCAACACACAGTGGTACAGAGTGTCTGGTGAAGAAAGCCTGTCTGGCCTGATCTGCCAGATATGCCAGATGGACTGTGTGTGTGTGTGTGTGTGTGTGTGTGTGTGTGTATTGAAAACCTCCCCACGAGATTTATAGTTATTTCACAAGCTAATGACATTTAATCGTTATTGTCTCTATTTGAAGGAATAAAAGAGTTGGACCAGGTGATCGTCGTGCTCTTCACCACACACATGTTCATCGGAGGATTCTTCGGGTTTATTCTGGACAACACCATTCCAGGTGGGACGAAATGGCCGTGCAAAAAATGATAAGTTAAGACACAAGCCTTAGAATCACTCTCGGCTGACTGTCTTTTCTTTTTCAGGCACTGACAAAGAGCGGGGCATCCACAGCTGGCAGGACAAAGTGCGAAACGAAGGCAAAAACACGTGTGACCAGTCCTGTTACGATATCCCGTTGTGCATCGGCGTTCTGGAGCGCTTTAGATGTTTCCAGTATCTGCCCTTCCTCCCTTCTTACAAGACCACCCAAAAGAGGACACCCAAGTAAAGAAGTGGAAACAAACAGGGGAGCACTGATGCTGGTCTGTTATCCCCATTAAGATGAACAGTACTTGTGAGCATTAAAAAAGGAAATTGCATCTAAAATTGGCTTCTATTATCACTTAAAAAGCAACAGAAGTGGATAGGACCTCATGTTGTCCTCACCGGGAGAACGACTTTATAGATCCGAGGTTCTCAAAGGTCTGCATCTGATTTTTATTCAAGGTCACACATCTGAAACGACTGACGCTAACAAAATAATCTCTTGTGATTGGGCCAGCATGAGACTGAGGCAACCAGACATTCCCACAGGCTGCAGGAACTGTGCACCAGAGAAAAGGAGATCTGCCGCTGAGGAGGCGAGAGCGACGTCTCCTTTGTAACGTTCATGTGTGAACTCGGCAGCAACAGCACTCTCTCCAACAGCTACCATGGCAACGAGATAAGCCACAATAAAACCACATTCATCTGAGGACAGGATCGCTGTGAATGACCTCCAGCTGCACTGTGTATTCAACATCACTAACAGTTTATTGATCAGTTTACAATTACACTTCATAACTTATTGTAGCCTATTCAAAACAAGAGGTAAGCCAGGAGTCCTCAACTACAATATAAATATATATACACACATATATATATACATATTTAGACCAAATTACCCTATTGTCACTTTCGTACAAATTAATTATTGTTATGAATAATGTGATACATAACTAGGAAATGCTCTCAGACCTCCAGCAGTCAGTGCTCAATACAAATCCCTCAGTTAAACTACCAACGAATGAGTCTTTATCTATATAAGAAGTAAACAGTAATGTCAATGTGAGATTCAATCGTACAGATACAAAAATAAACCCAACAGGCGTCTCTTGCGTCTCATAGACAGGCTCATTGATTCTCCAGAGTTACCTGCTGCAGTCCAGCCAGTGCCCTGCTGTCGGCTCCAGGCACTGATGAGGCTGACGGGGGGCCCACAGAGCAGAGAGGACGGAGCTGGAGAACGATCTGATTCCACACAATGGGTGAACTATCATTAGCGAGCTTTTGGCTCATTGCCAGGGTTTCGCAAACTAATCAATCACTCTCAAGATGAACTCGGCCTAAACCTGAGCAAATTGCGACCATTTCATAACGTTAATGATGGGAGGAGGGAGGCCTGGTGTGAGGAAGGTCGAAGCCTCCAAAGCTCCAGTGGTGTTACATGTCACTTTGGGAGTCTTTGGTAATCGACATCCTCAGTCGTTCAGATATGAAGATGTTTTGTTCTGCTGCTGAACAACATGCAGGTTTGTTGGTTGGAGAAAACGAAATCGAAACTGGAAAAGTTTTAATCTTTAAAAGAGATAAAGTTGCATATCTCACATCGCCATGTTCATGTTGTTCCTATAACATCATAATTACGTTGCCCCAGGGCCGTCATCACAAGTCACCAGTCAGGCTGTTTTGATGTCAAAGCTTTGCAACTTGGGCAAAAAAGACCAGAAAAATACGCACATAGGATATTTAGCCTATCATCTGGTTCATGTTCTGAAAGGGTCTATTTTAAGCCAAAGCAAGACGATCTTTTCCTAAACCCAACCACGCAGCTTTGTTGCCTAAACGTCACCAAACTGTGACAGAAAACAACAAAACAAAGAAGAAACTGAAAATAACAAATCAACAATAAGTTCCATGCGGGACATGAACCTGATCTAGCAGGAACAGTACATGGTGGTGTACATGGCATCTGGTGTGACCAGCTGTGACTTTAACCTTTCGGTGTGTGTCTTAAATCACAGGTCAGATTGGACTACCACTGCCTCTTTGCTATGAGTGACCTAGAGCTCTGTAAACTGAGGGAATAGGATATAATTAAAAAAAAATGTGCAGTGTACAATGAGGTTCTGTAGAATAAAAACTATATAATCTAAACTAATCTTCTTCAGAACTGCAAATTGGACTTTACTAAATTAGATTTTGTCTTTCTACGCATTCAAACGTGTGTTCTTAGAGAACAAAGCTGAGCTGCTGTGTCTCCTTACATCTGGAATCAAGCACAATTAACCCCTTCTGCATCATTTCTAGGCTTAGTTTATTTGGTTGCTGTCGAGTTTAATAAAACATTTTCAGTGTCGGAACAAACAAACCCTAACCCAGTCATTACATTACATAAATCTTACCATTTTATCCAAAGCAACATGCCAAAGTGCATTCAACCATGAGGATACAACCCCAAAATAGCAAAAATCATGCAAGTACATGATTAGTGCAGTGTAGTCTTAGTGAGGGAGCAGCAAGCTGATACATGGCTTGACCACGTCGTGGATGTCGGATGGGCCTGAACCATTCGCAGCAGAGTAAGCAGGCACCAGCGCTTCAGTTTGGTTTGGTTTGCTTGTGCAGAGCTTTTAGAGCTTTCAGCATGCATCAAATCTTTCCTGACAACATCCAAGTGACTTTTAGGACTTTTAGGTAAAATACCTTCATGAATAAACTGATGTGTTGCTCCATTGCAGAGAAATGACTTAAAAACTGGCGATTCCATTAATGTGTCATGAAGCTGCTGAAGTCACTCTTCAGGTGTTACTAATGTGTTTCAGTAGGATCATTACTACCTCATCAACCACATTAACATACAAAAAACAGACAATGAACACTTTTTCATTAAAAAATATATATATAGAAATTAGCTGTTTTCATTAACATTATTAAGGTTACTGCTTTTTACATTTCATTTTGTGTTTTGCATTGAAGTGAATTGTTTTAAATATGATGCTTTTACATTTAAGAATACATATGTGAGTAATACTAATTGTTGTACTATAATTGCATTAATGAACAAATGAATAAAGTTGTTAAAGAAATTCTTGTTGTTTTTTTTTTTTTTTTTTGGGACAGTACTCATTTCCAGTTACAGTCACATGATTCTGTATGTGTGTGAATGTGTATTCACTCTGTCATGTGAGGATGAAGACTACCAGCACGCCACAGCGGCCCGTTCGCTGTGAAATGTGGCTATAAAGCACAATTTTAATGTTTGGCATAAGTGCTCCAGTAGGTTTATCTTTTAGATGTTTTTTTTTCCGTTGGTCATTTGGTCAAGCTCCCCCCGAGATGCAATCTGTTATACAGCCAGCAGTAGCCACCATAAAAAATAGATACAGTCCAATATGTTCATCTGCGGCCAGACAGAAGCAACTTGAGCTCCTCAAAGCTCCTCCTCGCCAAAACTTCCGATAAATGAAGCCTGAAGGTCATCTTATGATCAGCTGCACTGCAAAGATATTTGTTCTGCTGCACAACCTCAACAGCCTGATCAGTATCACCACAGGGGAGACCGCCGTTGGATTCTGCCCCGTTGTTGTCTCTGTTGATGTCCAGGAAGGACAATTTGCACCAGTCCGTGAATCCTGCCCCACTACAGGGTCATGATCTGGATCAATGTTCCCTCTAAGCCTCCGCGCACTGCTTGCACAAACTCGGCGCACAAGAAAATCTATGCAGCGCACAAAATAAAATTAATCAGAAACGTATTAATTAATATCTGTTTTTAGAACTGATATAATCTAGTTAATTAGACCAATAATATTGTTTTCTGTACTATTTTGCAACGTAACTCAATGAGCGACAGATGTCAGTTCACTTACGCTATGCAGCTAATCATAGCATTGACAGTGTTTGCATATGTGCCCTGCCCATACTCATAATCATAATATGCTGTTACTTTTAGATTATGGGCAGGGTGTGATACTGGCACAGCGTACACATCTGATGTTGCTCACAGTGGTCCTCAGTGTGCTCAGGGAGCTTGTGTGTCTGCTCAGACACATGAAAAATTAGAGGGAACTTTGATCTGGATCATCACTGCTGACGAGAGACACGATGACAAGCCGCTGTGCAAGGAGCGTGGAGAAGGCCACGACTGCGGCATGATTGGCTGAGATTCTGCGGTCCTGTGTGGCTGCCATAGGATTCAGAGGTACCTGTGTGTCACATACTCCACAGAGGGCATCAGGTACCCCTGCCCAGAAGTCTTCCAGCTTCAGACGGGCCTGACACGTATGGCTTAGCATGCCTGGATCGCGCCTGCACCTTGGAACATTTCCATTCTTTCTGTCCGTTTAGCAAGCCAGCTGTTGCACAGATGGAGCCTACGCTGGGTTTTAAATTGTGGATATCCATGATGAAACTGTACATATTGATGATGTACGTCGTGACCCCGCTGCTCTCGGCCATGATGCTTCAGATGTATCCGCCCCTTGCTCCAGACCTCCACTGTTAACACGGTGTGATGGGGCTGCATGAATGAGCTCATGCGTCGCAGATATGGCTCCACTTTGCAACGGGTCCACCTTCGAGCAACCACCTGTGCAGCTTCTCTGTGGGATCTTAAGACATGGAGACAAATATACTTAGACAAAACTTCATATTTGTAAACATCTGAAAAAAATGGAAACTCTGGGTGACATTCCGTTAACTGTGTTTTAGGAATGTTTGGAGAGCCACGGTTAATTTGGATAAATTTAATCTGATTTTCAGGGGATGTCCAAGTCATCACAAAAGGTCATATATGCACACAGTTTTAAAAGTGCATTCATTAAAGTCCCAGGCAGTGCACCTAAACCCAGGGACGTACCGAATCTCATTTTTGTATAACTTGTGCAATAAAGCGCTGAATGTCTGTCGTCATATTTTATGATATCATCACCCTCCCTCACTCAAATCCTCAATTTGAATAATTTGATTCATCAGATTAAATCAATTTGTGTGTGTGTGTTTTTTAAATCAACTTTCTTGAATTAATATAACTCAATTTTAACATCATAAACACATGTGAACAGCAGGCAAATCCAACAAAGCCATAAAATAATAATGAAATAATACTTTTACCCTCAAGCTGATCGATGCCAGACCTTGCACGTCTGCGTCGGTATGGGACAGAGAAGGTGCGACAGGTGTTTTTCCAAGGATGCAGCTGTTTAAACAGAATGAATGGAAGAAACTGTCATGTGACATGTCGATTTAACTTCATGGAGAAGAACAGAACGTCTGGGGATCAAAACGTCTGGGGATCAAAGATGTTCTGTAGATGGAGGGACTTTTGTGCCTACAGCAGTTGAGCGGCATTATTTGTGGATGTTATTTCTCTCGACAACTATCATGTTCATCCCTGTCTACCTAAATTCCTTCATTTTTTATAGGCGAGCACACCTCAACACACCCAGCGGACTCATTGATCTGCCTCTCCGAGGGATACGCACACAACTTGCAATTATGTCATTATCATCTGAGGTGACGATTAAAAATATAATTGAATATAATGCAGTATGACCCTCAGGCATTCTGTACTGATTTCAAATATTGTCCCGATGATGAACTTTTCATGGCACCTATTCATGTCAGTGATATATGAATGCATTAATTTAATGGACTTTAATAGCTCATGTGTCTCAGCAAACGTTCTGCTCATGTTCAGAGCTTTGTGCACGTTACATGTATTGAGTTATGTGTTAAGTCATATGTGTAGCTGCACCTGCGCTAACGCCGAAACGGGAGCTAATTGCCACACAGCATCACATAGTGGCTAAGGAGAAGGTTAATTGGGTTAATGGAAATTCTAGGATTAGTCTTCTAGTGGGAAAGGTTGAGGTGAAATTTAGGCCATGGACCTACGAGACCCTCATGGGTACAGTGAGAATCATGCATCTATATGCGTGTGTGTTAGCACGCAGATGCTTGAGTAGATATGCATCCACATGTTTTGGCATTTTCAAATTCTTTTCTTTCCAAAAAAGCTTGATGTTTGAGTGATGTTTTGTCTTGTATTGCATTTCCCACTGATGTCGAAGTGAAGATCTCTTCCTTCAGGGTCTATAGTATATCTGACAGTAGAGATTAGCCTCCGCCTTTTCTCTGAGAGACATTTTGGCTGCAGTCTTAAGTCTGATCAGGCACATCATCCAACAGCTTTAATCCCCTGTGGTATTTACTGTATATCTGTAAGTGTCATCATAGTACTGAGGCAAACTATGCAAAGAACTGATATTTCCAGACCCTTTTGTACTTAGGATCAAAGTGACGCCACTCAAGATGTGCACAGCACCTTTAAAGTAAAATAAGCAGGTACTGAGGTTAAGCTGAAAAATAAATAATCACAAGTTTAATCATGGAACTCCAGGCAAGGTGGCTCACTGATTTGATCCACGCTGATGATCCAGTAGAGCAGGAATTTGTATTCAAGGTGCTTGAAAGGCTTGGACTTGATCCATGATTGTCACAGTCAGTGTGAGCAGGACAACAGGGATTGGACAATGCAGACAAAGGAAACAGAGTGTTGCAATTTAACAATATCTATTCAAAAATAAGGTTCAGGGCTTACAGGCAGAGAGTGAGTGGAAAAGGGCAGATGAGGGAAGCGGGAACAGGTGTGAAGATGCAGGGTTTGTACAGATGGCCGAGTCAAATTCAAGGATTTTCATGCACTTCTGCAATAATTCATTTTCATTTCATCTGTTGCAAGGAAGTGTGCAAATTGATAAACGGAGCTATGAGTCTAAAGTCATGGTCAGTCTCAATGACAACAATAAAAACAATGACAACAATAAAATAAAAATGAAAAAACAACATTTATTTTGGGTTAGAGAGTAAAATGTTAAACCATGGCTGGGGACATCATCGGGAAGTCCTTATTATTCTTTATTGGCCGGCACATGGGGTGTCACAGGCCTTTGATGTGCCCAAACCGACTGTATTTGGGGCACAAAATGGACGGGGAGAGCCGCAAGGAAACATGCATTGTTTTTTTTTCCTCTGCTCTGCAAAAAACGTCTGCAGCTGTTTCAAGATGCACGACGAGGAGGCATTTGAACAAAAATGAGCTGCATGGTCGAGCTGCCAGAAAGCACGCCACGAAACATCCCGCTTATGATATGCCAAACGGCGCTGAGACAAACCTCAAAACTCCTGGAACAAAGTCATCTAATCATAATCATAAACACTACAAGATTTTATAGTGACTCAGACAAGAAATTGACTGTTTTGGTCTTCATTGGTTTGTCTGATTCCCAATATTTTATCATGAAACCAACTCCCAGCAAAAAAACAAGTGATTTGAATGGAAGACAATAGTACTAACTAGTCAGAGTAGCTGGAAATAAAAAATCCTCATGCTAAGGACTCTCACTTGAGTTTGCTGCCAACTGTGTGCACCAGCCAACAACATGGTATTACATACATTACACATATTGAGCTAATGCTTTTAATCAAATAAAAATGGAATAATATGTGGATTGAATAATTCAGTGTAACATAAGTTACTAACAGCTTCTGTGACGTAGCAGGTGAAAATGGGGCCACACACAATAAGTACCATATGTGGAAGCCATGTGGCTGGGACAAGTGCCAAGTTTGACGCTAAGACCATCACCCGGTCAGGGAACAGGCCAGTTGCACGGATATAAATTTAAGATGGTTGTCTAGCCTCGCAACTCGGTTGGCACAAATCTAACAGGATTACTAAATCCTAATCGGGATTGAGTTGTATCGACAGATGCGAGTGTTCATTAAGTGAAGAGGCACCTTCAGCCCCAATGTTCCAAACGTGAGGTATTAGAGAAAGTCTGTCAGGGCATTACCTGCTCGGGGTTTTATCGCCCACTGGAAACGTGACTCATCCTGGAGGTGTGCCACCTCTCAGCTGAAGGTTTTGGATTTCTGGATGGAAAAAGGTCGCAAATTCTAAAGTAAGCATGTCAACTCCACGAACAGAATCTAATCAATACTAATAAAGATTAGATTGATTGATTGATTGATTGATTAGAATTAACACGAATGACAAAAACTCAATTTCATTTTAGGACTATTCCTTACTCATTAAAAGAAAAATTAGAAAATCAAAAAGTACATGTACAAGCATTAACTGCTTATTGATTTTCTCTGCTTAATCAACCCTCGTATTGTCTTCCCATCTACTCTGCACCTTTTGTCTTCCCGGTCTGGTTTGACTGCTTGTAAAGCATGAAGTATAAAATAATCATCAAATTCTGTGTTGAACCTTTTTAGTCAACTTGTTTCCAACACATCAACATATATTTTACACTTATTTTTGTAATGTCTGATAAAATAGATGCAATTTATAAAAATTTACACTTCATTTTTGATTAAAAAAAACAGAAATGCTGATTATTTTGACTATGGTTATGATCTGAGGCACATAAATTGATGTATTATCACAGACTGGCATATGTCAAAGTTTAGTCAGGACACTGTTTTGAAATAATGTAAAATTTTTTAATGGCAGCAAATAGTCACACCTGTTGTCCTCCCGGGTCAAAATTGACCCGGTGTGGTTTGACTGTTTATAAAGCATGAAGTATAAATGTTTGTGTGTGCGTGTGTGTGTGTGTGTGTGTGTGTGTGTGTGTGCGCGTGTGTGTGTGTTTATTGTACTGGAAAGCACAACAGTATGATCCATTATACCACTTATTGTGGCTGGGTCAAATTTGACCGGGAAGACCACAGATGCTATAAATTTTAATAAAACACACATAATTCAAAGAATATAGTCATAATTAATTTTACTTGCAAAGAGCATAGTATGGAACCATCCATGTCATTTTCAAGCAATTATATGAGAGAAAACCATAGTTATGATATGCAAACACTTGAAAACGGGTCAAAATTGACCCGAAGACAACAGGAGGGTTAACTATTAACATAATGTGATGTATACGTGATAAGTATACAAAGCAGTGTAGTGTGTTGTACTTGTGTATTTCTGTGAGATTTAAAGATACCAAGTAGTTTAGTTTTAGAAATGCACCGTGACAGCTCCATGGAAAGGGCCCCATTGGACGACACACTTTTTAAAAGACATGTTATTGTTTTTCTGCATTGTATAATCGACTCTGACTCCTACACACTACATATATATGTAGTTTGAGCTAAGATGCATTGGCTGAATGCAGCTGGATTACATTCACTGGCAGCATTTTGTTTCGTATGCAGGACAGAATTGCGATTTTAACGCAGATGATGCCATGATACGATCTGTCTATTTTACTCTGGCTGCTGTTGTTTACAACTGTCCATCACTGCCAGCAAGTTAAGATGGTTGGCAGTCTGGGTCATATATGTGTCTCTGGGGATTGTTAGCAACAGCTTTACACTACCGCCAGAAGCTACAGCAGGGGAGAGCTGCACCTACTTGGGTCTTCCACCCTTTGCAACACTAAATGAGCTGCTGCCCTCCTGTCAGAAACCTGATCTCTGTGTCTGGCTGTGCCCGAGCAGTGCCTGTGGGAGGCATGGAAGTGGTATTTTAAGTTAAAGCAACTTTGCTAGATAGTTATCTACTGCAGGCTTCATTCAATGTCCATCATGTTTGCACTTCATGTGGACATCTGCCAAGCGTGGAGCAGTCTGCCAATCCCACCTAACCAGGTAAATACAAGATCTGATTGGACTGTACTTTTAGCAGAGAGTAAACAATAGGTAAGATAGGGCTAAGAGCCCCCGTCTGCAGGATCCCAGCTTTTTTCTTTTTTTCAGACGGCCTGGTTTAGACTAGCTGCAAGGAAATGCTGCCGAAAATTGAAGTTTCAGCATTTCAAAAACTCCTGTGCAACAGTTTTCAGATCATCATTTGCAAGGTTTCAAGCCTGGAGAACAAACTAAAACACAGAGAACAGCAACAAATTTTAAACTGAAAATGTTTTGGAGAAACACTGCAAACAGTGCTGCAGCTGTGAAGACAGAAAACTCCGAAATGTTTCAGAACTTAGTTTAAATATAAACCTTTTTACTAGAGTCCAAGCTGTCAAACCTTTCGAAGCTTTGCTTTGAAATATGACGTGATATTATGCGCTACATATGTGCCGTGGAGTTCTCCACTCAATCTTCCACCGAAAATATGCACCATGTTACTGCTGCCAAAAATCTCGACCCCCAGCCAGTTTCACTTACCTCAATAATAATGACGTGGCCGGAAAAACCGGAGCTGAACACCGTTGTGTCTGCGTACATTCTGCAGCTGGACCACCAACGCCAACGAGGCCAAGAAGGGAACTGAGGCTGTGGGTGTGTGCATGATGCCGTTCCCTCCTACAACGCCTGAATCTAATCGACTTTAGTTCTCTATTCAACACAATCCACCATCATCAAATGATAAAGCAGCTCCAGCACCGCAACAGCGCTCCACATCACATCCTTCACTTCATCTTTACTTTTATGTATTTTACACTTAAAGTGTTAGGATGTTTTAGGAGGAACAACTTGAGGACAGCCCAAAAGGATTTATTTCTCTGGCAAAGGTGGTGTGATTTTAATATTTCCTGGACCGATGAGTGATTTCAATCCCGTCAGTGCATATTTGGGTAATTTTTCAGCCCCTCCCCAGTCATAATTACAGTTTTCTTTTTAAAACAACTCACAAAATTACACGAGCTATCACAGCCATAAACTGTAGTTTCATTGTAAATGTGTGCAACATCACTGTGTTTCCGCGGTTCCCAGAACAAATTTCTCCTATGGGAGAAAACTTTAATTCCTATGATATCATAAAATTCAAAAAAGAGGAGTCTGTGGTAAAAGTGGGCCTCAGTGGTAGCTACAGTGGTGTGTACTGATATTGTGTTTTGGCTCACCCTGCAGAATATCTATTACAGACAGCATTCTGTAATAATGTGATCATTAAAAATGTCATCTGGGATGATTAGTTAAATTACTGAGATAATTACAGTGACACGTGTCCATGTTAATCCTGGCCTAAAGGAGATTTGTATAACAAATCAGCATCAAGTCTTGAACTTTGAGCTCTTTTGTATTGTTTTCTTTTCCATTGCCACACCACTAAAATGTGATACTGTGTAATTTAAGTGTTGGGTTTCATCAAATAAACTGTCATGGTTGGAAATGATTATCCTCATAAAAGCAGACAGCACTGCGCACAGATTCCGGGAGATAAGCCATGGATCAGAAACTCTGAGCTGATGCCAGTCTGTAGGGAGTGCACTGAGGGGGTGTGCCTTCCTCAAGAAATCTCATTGACAGTAAATTGCAACATACTGTGCAAGTTCTTGTGAAGTGTCCAGTTGTTATCGATGATACTAACTGGCATGCTGTTGGGTTCCTGTAAACACAAGCATGCTCTTCTTGGCTTTTCTGTTCCTCTTTTGGGTGATATTCAAGTCCAGCCTGCTCCTGGAGGTGTTCCATCCTGGAGGTGTGTGCCGGGGCGGTGACATTAGGCCTGCCGAGGCCAGCAGGAACGCCGGCTCTGTGGTCTGACCGGAGCTGAACAACATGGAGTCAGCGGTGGAGAGGAGGGTGAAGGACAAGATCAAAACCATTGGGGAAAACCCCTCTCACCCCACATAAGTGTTTGTTCCAGTGTCTCTCTGCAGGACTGCTGGACTGATCACATACTTACCATATTTACTGATATATTTTGTATACTATACTATGCCAATGCTGCGCCATATTATATTTGATAGTGTATTTTACTCTCATTATGTTATCGTACTGTACTATACTTCATGTTATGTACCTTATACTACAGACCACTGCATGTGAAATTGATGTACTATACTGTATACTATGTTATCCAATATCATTAAATTTAACCTTATACTAAATCTAATATCCCATAGTGTATCCTTTATGTACCATATTATACTATAGCATGTAAACGCTACATTGAGCTGCTTTATATTATTTATTTTACTTCTATTATACTTCTACTGCTTCTATATTAATACGAACAAAAAGTGGAGTGGTGCTGGGGAGGACACACATTTCTACGCTTCTATCCTGGCGGAGAGCCTGAGGACACGCTGTGGTTGCAAATCATCATGGTAGCCATGGCCTAAAGCTTAACCTGCTCTTCAGTCTGTTTCACTCTGCAGGTTACCATAACTTACAAGATGAAGAGCTGTATTGGAGAAGAAACACTTCTCCAAAACTAGTGATTGAGGCCACAAACTCGACAACTGCATTTCCCTGCTTAGGATAAGTAAATGATAATCTTATCTTAACCTCACAAACCGATTGCTGAAAGATTTCACAATAGTATTTCCAGCAAAGATAGGTGTATTGATGTGTGTGTGTGTGTGTTTCATTGATATCTCACTGTAAAAGATACCAGTTTTTACATGAATTCTTAATAATAAATTGTCAGTTTTTTATCCACTTTATATATCTTGCCCTACTAAATGTGGAGGTTTAGGCATATGTATTTTTTTTTTGTAATGACTATAACCTGCAAAGGTCCTGCAGAAATGCATGACATGACTAAATTTATCAGGATCCAATCATACGCTATACACACATGCATGAATGATAATGAGCCAAAAGTGAGATTTAAAAAAGTGCACATGCTGTAGGCGCATTTGTCCTCGCACATTTATAAAGAAAATGGCATCATGCACTCACAGATAACCTTTTATCAAATCGTCAGCAGCCGTCACAGGCACTGCTGCAGCAGACGTAAATACAATGATGTGTAGCCCTTGTGACTTCTCAACAATTGAAGAATTGTCAGTGCATAATCAGATTAACTGTAAAAATCATTCAGCGGTGCCATTCGATAATACATTTTAATTTTTTTTATTTAACCTTTATTTAACGAGGTAAAAGACAAATTGAGATCATGATCTCTTTTACAAGGGGGACCTGGCCAAGAGGTCAGCAGCACACGTCACAATGAATAACAGACAGTAATTAAAATAAAAGAGCAGCAATAACTAGGTTAAAAGTAAACATATAAAGTGCAGCAGTGGAAGTACAGTAACAATTTTAAAAACATGTGCACTGTTCCTCGCGATGACTATCAGTCAGTAGGGAGCGAAAGTTCTCCAAAGGTATGAGCTCCGACATTTAAAAATCAGACTGGAGGGTATTCCAAGCTAATGGGGCGGCAACTCTGAAGGCTCTTTTCCCCTGTTCAGTCCTGACACGAGGGACAATCAGGTGAATGATATCACTAGAGCGTAAGGCGTAGTGGCTTTTAGCTCTTTGCATAAATGAACACAAGTACGTTGGAACTAGGCCAAGAAGAGCTTTTTAAATAAGAGTCAACCAATGTATGTACCGGCGCACACGTAGAGATGGCCATCAAGATTTGGCATAGAGTTCACAGTGATGGGTGAGTCTGCTACAGCCAATGACGAATCTCAGCGCACAGTGATAGACGGTGTTCAGGGACTGAAGACAATTAGTTGAAGCTGTCATGTACAGAGCATCACCATAATTGAGCAGAGGTAAAAAAGTTGCAGAAACAAGATACTTGCGAGCTCGGAGAGAGAAACAGGATTTGTTTCTATAATAGAAACCAATTTTGATTTTGAGCTTAGTGACCAAATTTGCAATATGCACTTTAACTGAGAGCTCCTGATCAATAAGAAATCCCAAGTACTTGTGGTTAGAAACAAGTTCAATGGGAACACCTCGTGAAGTTAAAATTGAGGGGATGTTCCCTGGTAATTCACCAGATTTAGAAAACACCATCAGTTTAGTTTTTTGTGCATTTAAAACTAACTCAAGATTTTGCAATCGAGATTGAACTGCACTAAAGGCAGATTGTAAAAACTCAAGAGCCAGCACAATTGAGGGTGACCAACAATAGATGACATATTCTGCAAGTTTGGATTGCTCAGACTACACTTCATGAGTTCAGTTTTCACCTAGAAATTTAAGCAGTCGATTCAGACTTCCCAGACACTCATATGTTACCACTGTGACTGACTCTCCAATCTCCCAAACCTTAAGGACAACTATTAAAACTGTTCATCATATACAACTGCACATCCTACAGTGTATTCAGAATGGGATTTTGACAGATAGAGACATTTAAAAAGTTTCAGAAACATTTTTTTCCCACGTTTCCACTCAGGTATTGAAAGCGGGTGTCAACTGTGAGAGCTCAACAGTGTTAATTAACACTTCCTAATTTTTCTAACATGAACAAACGGTTAGATTTGAATGTGTGAAAACAAAGTAAAATGTGACAAACATCACAACAAACCTGCAATCCAGTCACATTCAATGTATTTTTGCTGAAATTAGATAAAAAAAAAAAAATCAGTTATTATCGGGCTACACAGTAATGACATTTGGGCCTGTACTTGAGGGACATCTCACATAAGAACCATTACCACTACCACACACCCACCATGAAAGAGATCAGAGGAGCTCATGAGTGGAAGAATCGCAAAATTTTGAACACATGACTGGAAAAACTGGGACAATTAGTCAGAAAAAAATAAAATATTTACTTGTGAAGCTGGAGAAAGTAAGATTTGATCATCTATGCTATGCTACAGTGGAGTTCACCAGACCTATCTGCAGGTACACTGACCACTGTTGGTAGACAGACAAGCTACATACTTTAATGGAGTCATTCTAATCTTTACGACGGTTTCACTAATCCGTCTTAGTGAAACTGTCATAAAGTTAAGTCGCTGCTATAAATGTTCTTGTCACTTCTATCAGGTCAGAGCCAAGCAGGAAGCCGACGTGCAGACACAACGGCACCTCTCTGTCCTGACTATGTGGTGTTAACAGGTGTATTCTTGTGTAAGTCAGTTTGTTGTGTTTTTGTCAAGACAAAAGTACAGTCAACAGTTTCCATGAGACAGCAGCAGAATGATGTATTACAATACATGCCCACCAAATCGCAGGCCTCAGCTGCTGCTCCGCATACAAAGAGGAGGAGCGCAAACAGGTGTGAGAGGAAGCAGAAGAGGGGTAAGTGCGGAGGTCCCCGGGCTAGGCTAGCAGCTAGTCCAAACGGGCCCGCTATCCAAACCTTTACTAGCAGAAAATGGACCACGTATGTCTTTTAGGTCTACCCAGTGTGACATGAATCAATGCTGTGTTTTTGTATTTACTGAAGCATGGTTTGACGACAACATCCCGGACTCTGCCATTCAACTTGACCGGCTAACGTGCCATCAGGTGGACACACGGGCGTCGCACCCGTGGGGGATGGGAGGGTTGCAACACCCCCACTTTTACAACCAGATGATTTCATACCCCCCATTTTTTTCCTGAGGTTATATATTGTACGGTCTCACCTACTTTTTATTGCAGGATAAATGGTTACTGTCGGTGCAACCACGCCGAACAAACAATCATTAAACATTAAAAAAGCTATTTCTCCAAAATCTTTTCCTCCTTCGCGCTCTTCCCTTCTCTCCCATCCACACACACACAGGCACACTTCCTCACTCTCGCCCCGCCCCCTCCTCCTCATCCAACCACATGCACGCATCCATACCAGAGGCGTTCACTGACAGTAGGAAATTGGAACACTAAACAGCAATAACATTGCGGGGTCGTTAAGGGGCAGGTTTTCATTATTCTTATTTATTGTATTTCTGTCAGAAGTTTTTTGTTTGTGAAGCACTTTGTATTGCATTTTTAATTGTATTTAAGGTGCTATATAAATAAAGATTGAGTTAGATGTTAGGGAGTTCATTGACAGAAAATTGAAAACTTCCTGCTCCCAAACTACCATCACCTCAGTGGTATTGCTTCATATGATTGACATCTTTTAGAATTGTTTCTGAAAGAGGTTTTGTTCTTCTTGGAATAAATGTTTAATTGAGGAAGAACACATTTTCGTTAATATTTATATTATTAATTAATATATTACTTTTTAATATAAAATTTAAACATTAATGGATAATTGTTGGTTAATTTTCCCAATGATAGATTCAGAAAATTTTGCTCATGTGCCACAACCTAGAACACCCCCACATTTTAAATAGCTGTGACGCCCATGGGTGGACATGGTTAAAGGGTTTAGGGAGGGAACCGCTTACCGCTGGCAGAGTTTATGTCGTCCAGTGCCGACCTTTCTAACTGCAGAGGGGATTTACATTGCATTCCGTTGGTCACTGTTTACATTCCCCTGAATCCCAACAACAACAGCAAAAATGAAGCAATCGGTGAATTGCATCATGTCATCAGTGAGAAACAGACAGCCCACCCAGAGAGATTTCTCATCATAGCTGAGCTATGCAGACCGTCGGACTGTGCTTCACCAATACACGAGCATGTTGAAATAATGAAATAATACACTGGACCTGGTTCACACACAAAGGAGGCTACAAGGTCTCACTCCTCCCCCACCTCGGCACCTCTGACCACATCACTGTCATGCTAAAGCCAGCATACAGACCACGGGTGAAAGTCATCAAACCAGTTCAGAAACAGGTATGTGTGTGGCCAGAGGGTGCCACCTCTGGACCTTAGGAGTGCTTTGACACCACAGACTGGTGTCATGACTTAGCAGGCAGCCACTTGCAAAACCTGTGGTGTCAGGAAAGCCAAGCATCGGTCTACAAAAAGGTAGCCTGCCTTTTTAGAGACAGCAATGAAACACAGAGCCTGAGGCAGCGTATCCAGACCATCACATTCTACAAACCTGAGACAGTGACATCTCTGCTGAACAGTCTCTACAACTTCTTTGCATGCTTTGATGCACAAACAACAAACCTGCACAGAAGACCCCCCCCCCAAAAAAAAAGTTTTGTGATATCACTCTCCAAGATCAACAATAAGATGAGATAAAATAGACGTCATTAATCCTTCATTAATTAGGTTGTTACAGGCAGCAAGCAATAGAAATAGCATAAGCAATAGAAAAAAATACAAAATACATCACATGATAAGAAGTTGACTATAGTCTCCACTCTAATTCATCCCAAAGGTGTTCTATCGGGTTGAGGTCAGGACTCTGTGCAGGCCAGTCAAGTTCAGCCACACCGAACTCTCTCATCCATGTCTTTATGGACCTTGCTTTGTGCACTGGTGCACAGTCATGTTGGAACAGGAAGGGGCCATCCCCAAACTGTTTTCACAAAGTTGGGAGCATGGAATTGTCCAAAATCAAAATCAAGTTCTTCTGGAAACCGTCAAACCCAGACTCATCCATCAGATCACCAGATGGTGAAGCGTGATTCGTCACTCCAGAGCACACGTCTCCACTGTGGCAGCGTGCTTTACGCCGATGCTTTGCATTGCACTTGGTGATGTATGGCTTGGATGCAGCTGCTTGGCCATGGAAACCCATTCCATGAAGCTCTCTACGCACTTCCCAGTTCTTGAGCTAATCTGGAGGCCACATGAAGTTTGGGGGTCTGTAGCGCAGAAAGTTGGTGACCTCTGCGCACTATGCGCCTCTGCTCCGCTCCATTATTTTACATGGCTTTCCACTTCGTGGCTGAGTTGCTGTCATTCCCAGTCGCTTCCACTTTGTTATAACACCACTGACGGTTGACTGTGGAATATTTAGGAGCTGGTAACAGTGCTGGAAATTTACAACACAAACTCACGACTGGACTTGTTGCACAGGTGGCATCCTATCTCAGTACCATGCTGGAATTCACTGAGCTCCTGAGAGTGACCCATACCTCTCCAAAGTTTGTAGAAACAGTCTGCATGCCTTGGTGCTCGATTTTATACACCTGTGGCCATGGAAGTGATTGGAACACCTGATTTCAATTAGTTGGATGGGTGAGTGAATACTTATGGCAATACAGTGTATATTGCACAAGGTATTGCATGTATTTGATAGCAGAATGTTAAACAACAGGAATGTAAAAAAAACAGTATGTGTGTGGACACAGTGCTGGGGTTGAACACTCTGGCAGCTGTTGGAATGAAAGACCTGCGGTAGCGTTCCTTCTTACGGGGTGGATGCAGCAGTCTGTTACCGAAGGAGCTACTGAGGGCCACCATAGTGTCTTGCAGGGGGTGGGAGGGGTTGTCAATGATGGATGTCAGCTTGGGAAACATCCTCCTCTCACCTACGTCCTCAATGTTGTCCAGAGGACAGTCCAGGACAGAGCCAGCTCTGCTGACCAGTTTATTTAGTCCTGTTTCCTGTCCCTCTTGGAGCTTCCACAGCCCCAGCAGACTACTGCGTAAAAGACTGCAGAATCACCGCAGAGTCATAAAATGTTTTTAACAGCATCCTACATACTCCAAAGGACCTCAGTCTTGTCAGCAGATGGAGACGACATTGGCCCTTCCTGTACAGGGCATCTGTGTTGGTGGTCCAGTCCAGCTTGTTGTTGAGATGAACACCCAGATATTTGTTCTCCCCCACGATCTCAATGTCCAAACCCTGCATGCTCAGCAGATGGTTTAATCTGTGGTGCTTTCCTGCTGAAGTCACCATCTCCTTGGTCTTTCTGGTGTTAATGTGCAGGTGGTTCAGTCCACACCAGTCGACCCTGTATTCCAGTTAGTTCCGCTGTAATACACATGGTTGTATCATTGCAAAACTTCTGGAGGTGGCAGCTGTCAGTATTGTGTCTGAAGTCCGATGTCTAAAGGGTGAAGACCCCTGTATTTATTTTTAAACACTTGCTGTCTTTTTTTTATCTTTACTGTTGTCTTGTTTTTATCTTTATATTTCGGAACACACTGTGGGATTGCAAGAACCAGTATTTCGATTCCTCTACATGTCCTGTACATATGGCGAAATCAACAACAAAGTTGACTTCGTGTTTGAAGTTCAGGTCATTTCATTGACTCCCAGCACACTTTACACAATCTGGGAGGAGATTTTACTTCCCTGGAGAAGTGGAGTCTTTCATCCATCATTAATCAGGTCAGTAATTTGGTCAGGTACCTGTTGTTAATGGGGCAAGTGCTGTCCTCTGGCTTCTTATTGCTTTCTCATGATAACTTCGGTGACAAGTAACAGTGGCAGTTGCTGTTCTTCGTGTATTTACCATTTATTTTACTACTTCCTTGGCAGTAAAAATGGCATTCAGGCGTTCTTGTCTTGCAAATTTGGGCCAGTGTTTACTGTGAATCCCTTGTGCATGTGCACACCATTTGAATCCGGCCTGGGAATGGTGGACGCTGCCACTGATGATGCAAGCTGCCATATAAAGAGGTAACAAATGAGTATCGTGTAAATAATGGCTATAGCAGACTTAGTGCCAGCTATAAATGACTGATTATATCTTAAAGATTAGAATTTTAAATCTGTACTGCACATCTGCAACTTTGTGACATACAAGGTTGACAATAGCTTATATAGCAAAATGCTAGCGTAAAGCATAAAGCTTCATTTCCTAATTCATTGAAACGCACTTTATTTTTACCCTCTTTTTGCCAGTAGTGTTATGGCTGTTTATGGTTATTGACTACCATTGACTATGTAATTTCAGAGCTGTTATTTTTACCAATGTATTGTCAATTTTCACTCTAATTAAATTTTAGCGTTCTGTCCAGAAAACACTATAGAAAATAACCAGTTTCATCACAAATGTTTTTTATTTTTTTTTTTCAAAATAAAAGGAAACTTAGTGACCCAAGCTCAAGAGTCATATTTGTTCAAGATCTAGACCTACACACATGGATATCACGAGTGTTCCAGAGGTTAACTCAACACAAGCAAAACAGTAAGATATAAATGGCTGAGGCTGGCAGGGAATCCACAATTAACTGATAAATCAATTCCTTAGAAACATTCCATGGAACAGAATTTACATGTGACGTTTTTCAGTCAGTCTGCCAGACGTTTCAGCATGTGATTCAAACAAAATCAGCAGGTAAAACAATTACAAAGGCGCGGCCGGCGGTTCTCTGGAGCGGAGCGATCAGATAAAGTAGATTGTTGGAATTTACTTGGAAGAACACTTTATCAGGGCTATAATGCAGTTGAGTTACTATTTTATGATGGATGGAGCTGATACAATGTGTGGATGTTCAGAATTAGGCCTGGACTCCAATCCAAGTCAGATACTGTGGATAAGCACAGATTCTATTTTTTGTCTAGGATAATGTTTTCTTTAGCGATTTGCAGCGTAAAATGGTTCTACGTCTGATTAGAACATTTATTATTATAATTATTATTATTATTCATTTCACTTTGACTTGCCCCAAAACAAAAGTGTTTTCTATGTATCTTTTATTTGGGCGCAGTGTCAGACCTAAATGCAATTCCTGAGTATAATTTGCAATTTAAAATTGCTTTTTTGCTGTATGTATTTGTTAAAGCTCTCCATTAAAACGACCTGTAGGCGACATGGGATCTGTCCAATTTGTGAGGAGGAAGAATCGAGCGCTTTCATGGGAACAGAGCCTGAAGAAGAAAACCTCGCTTAACAAAGAAAGCAGATACCTATCGTTGGGATACAAATTAACTCTGACTGGGGTTTTATGTTGTGTGGAGCCATCTCATGCAAAGACAGCCTCGCTATGCTACCTGCTTCTCAGAACACCCCCCACCGGTTAGGAATGTGTCATGGCATGTTATGCCATATATATGAGAAATGTCTCTGGAAAGTTATCACCATCATCAATCATTCCACACAACTGTCCCAGCTCTGGCTCAAATATCACAAAGTGTTTGAGTTACCGTTAGTTGCCAAGCATTTTGAGGAACAGATTTGATCCATAGAGGAATCGTAAAAAAAAAAGAAAGAAAGAAAGAAAAAAAAGCAGGCAATCACAATCAAACGCACTCTGAAGTTTTGCATTTTCACTAAAGTTCTCTAAAAACTCAGAAGTATTGCTGCATCTTGAGGCACTCTGCGCTGGCATTAGGTTTGGCCGTGTTGGTGCATGTTTGGTTGATATTTGGTTTTGCTGAAGTGGGAGTGGGACAATTATGCTTAACGGTTGGACAGTGGCCAAAAAGCTTTTCCGTGTGCAGCTTGCTAGTTGTTCTGAGAGCGATGCAGTGGGAGTCAGCCTTACCCGTGTAACGACACACTTGTCAAAGAACACTACATCTCACACAGCTTGAAAAATTGCTACTATGCAGCTAACTCACGTCTGAACCAGCTTTTATGAGCGACGGCAGGAATAGCTCGTGAATGAGATAACCCTGGTTATATTTTAAATTTGCAACACTTCCTGTTGCTGCAACTGTACGTGTGTGAAACGCCTCTGATATCTCAAAAGGGACAAGGGAGCACACAAAATAAATGAATAGAAGTACATCTTGGTTTTAAAGTACGAGCTGATACTGTGCATTTCATTGAGGCCTAAACAGCCACCAAAAATGAATGAACTTTCATACAATCACACCTAATGGTATGATGTTTGCGTGCTCATACAATGTCAACAACAAACTGTTGAGCTGGTTAGTCATCAGTGTGTGGTTTTAGGTAATAGGAAGTGTGTGGTGCACAGATAACTGTCTGTTGGGGGATCTGAGATGCAGATAAAGCACAGGTAACAAGGGACATGGTCAGTGATAAAATGAAGGAAAATGATAGCAAACTGTGATGCATCACCAAACTGTTGGAATTGCATATCACCACTAATCTCCACATCTCTTTTATAAAACTAGCTTTTTATGCTTCTTCCTGTTTCTGATTAGGTGTGCATACATGAGACAGGCGTTTTTTTTAGAAGACATCTGTTCACTATTATATTATTTGTAGGTATGATAATAGGAAATGTTGCATCCCGGGTGTCCTTGGGCTAAATGGACCTGAGTGTGCAGGATGGTCACAGGACTGTCAAAAGCAGCGTGAGTAAAAGTGCATGAAAAGAAACAGTCTCTCTTCACTGGCTGGAGAGACGGCAGAAAGTTCCTGCTTCTCATATAAGCCTCTGAAGTTTAGGTAACATCATTTCGATATTTTGACAGCCAAAGGACAATATGTGTTTCTACATTAAGTAAATAGAATTTGTCTTTTAAACAGTGGCCAGGTGTGGATGGTGACAATAAAACTTTCTTTAACAAAGCAACTAACAAGCTCTTGAACACACACACAAACATCAGGTCTAACTATTTGACTTTTTATCATCTGACCCAGAACCACTGTACGATGGGTGAGAGGCCTCGTGTGAACACGGTGACCCTGATTACTACCACGTGTGCACACCACAGCACAGAGCTTACGCTGCAGCTAGATCGAGTTTAACAACACAGCCGAACATCATTGGAATGCAGTTTTTAGTGCTGTGACAAAGTATTTTAACAAAAAGGCAAATGTGGCCATGACAGTATATAAATAAAAAAGTGTGAAACATTAAACAGACCACACAGACATTGATTTTTTTCATTATTTTTTTTTTCTATTCAGGTTTTACACAGCGTCTTTTTTGGATTGTATTTGGTTGAATTTTTTGCAGCTTGCAAACATACACAAAGACTGATGCGTGGTAAGTGTAACGTGGAATGAAGCATTGACTTAAATAAATGGACAAATGGACGGAAAGATGTTCATGCTCTTGAGAAAATAACAGGTTTTACAGACTGTGATGTTTCTGATTTCATCAAGCAATGAAAAGGCTTTTAAAATACCTATGAGACATAAGTCAATAAAGTTGTGCAGTACAACACACAAATAATGAGCATAAAATACTGCTCATCACTTCTCAGCTGTGTTAAACACATTTATTCATCAATTTTTTCGAACCACGGAGAGACAAGGATCTCCCAAACAGAGCGAAAGATGTGAAACCTGAAATATTAAACGCTATATAGAGATGTTGTCATCGCAAAGTAACAAACACTCTCCTTTTGCAGCATAAAAAAGTACATATGTGGTTCTTTGGCTGCTGGATGTTCCACCTTTCTTCACAGCTAGGCGCTAACTTACAGGTCACACAGTGTGTTTAGCAGAAAATGTATGAGTAATGAGTATTTTCTGCTACTTTGGGTTTTTACTGTGCAGATTCAGATCATTAATACAAAATATTATCAACAGATACATTTTGATGTAATATTATCAGCAGTATATGCAGTAGGAATAACAAAGCTCCACCTCCACCAGCTGCAACATTAAAGTCATGTATGTATTAATGCAGCAATAATTGTTAATTAATTATATAATATTCATTAATCAGAAATGTGAGTATATTTTCATGCTAATACTTTTGTACTTTTACTGAAGTAAAATGTTGAATACAGGACTTCCACTGGTAACAGAGTATTTCTACATTGTGTAATGTTACTTTTACTTAAGTAAAAGGTGTGAGTACTTCTTAAACCACTGATTTATAGTATGCATGTGTACCTTTCTGATACTTATGTGGTTTTAAGCGCTACCATCCCATAAATATCAATGAACGCCAAAACTGGGTAATTTATTTAGGCTAGGCATAAAGTAGTCATTGAGTTCTGCAGCCCGAACAGCAGGACGAGAAGGAGATGCGGACACCTGACTGTGAGCGCTCCATAAACTTCTCAGGATGATTGCTGCTCAACATCCCCCGACACATGCAAGAATCACAGGGTCAAATTCTTATCCACACACGAAAGTCAAACATTCAAACTCCACTCCACAGGTAACAACACAGTTATTTGAATTTTTCGGTGAGAACATTCCACCGCCAGAAGCAGACCGTGTCATAGACCCAGAGTCGAGCCGAGCCTGACGCTGCTGGAGGGAACTGGGAGAGCCGCAGAGAGATGAGACGGTGGTAAGGTTAATGCAGAGACGGACGGAGATTAAACACACATCGTGCTCAACGGTTTCCCAAACATCTTCCTGAGGTTAAGATCACAGAAGTGAGAGCGCACACCTACTGTGAGGTCCGTGTTTGTTTGGACATTGGCATGATGTCTGTTATTCTCTGATGTCTCTGTGCTGCAGTCTGAAAATAAATAATGACTAATGACTGTAGAATTCAAGCGGAAACTCCCATCTTAAATTTGCGGGTATTTTCGGTTCAACTGACCCGTGTGGTAATTAACAGACTTCAGGGACCACAAGTTATTGGGGAATTTATTGGGCAGAATTCTGTTCCTGTCAACTTAAATAAATGGTTACATGTAGCACTGGGCTGCAGACTCTTTGAATTTGATGACCAAATAGTAGTATCTACAGGGATATACACTTAGTGGCCACTTTATTAGGTACACCTGCACAGTCTAGTGTAATCCAATACACCAGCTCAGCCATAAAATCTGCCTTCATGTTGCCTCTAAGTACTTTTTAAAGTTGACATAGAGGTGCTCATCCATCCATCTTTTTTTTTACGGTTATCCGGGGCCGGGTCGAGGGGGAAGCAGTCTAAGCAGGGATGCCCAGACTTCCCTCTCCCCAGACACTTCCTCCAGCTCTTCCCCGAGGCGTTCCCAGGCCAGCCGAGTGACATAGTCCCTCCAGCGTGTCCTGGGTCTTCCCCGGGGCCTCTCCCCGGTGGGGCATGCCCGGAACACCCTCCCAGGAAGGTGTCCAGGAGGCATCCGATAAAGATGCCCGAACCACCTCAGCTGGCTCCTCTCGACGTGGAGGAGCAGCGGCTCTACTCTGAGCTCCTCCTGAGTGACAGAGCTCCTCACCCTATCTCTAAGGGAGCGTCCCACCACCCTGCGGAGGAAACTCATTTCAGCCGCTTGTATGAGATCTTGTTCTTTCGGTCATGACCCAAACCTTATGACCATAGGTGAGGGTAGGAACGTAGATTGACTGGTAAATCGAGAGCTTTGCCTTTCAGCTCAGCTCCTTCTTCACCACGACGGACCAGTACAACGACCGCATTACTGCTGCCACTTCACCGATCCACCTGTCTCTCCATCCTCAAACCGCCCCCACACATGCTGGAAGTCCTGGTTTGAAGGATACAACAGGACAACATCATTCGCAAAAAGCAGAGATGAGATCCTGCGGTCCCCAAACCAGACTCCCTCCGGCCCTGGGCTAGAGGCGTTTATTCAATTATATGTCTTAACATCAAGGTCATAGTTGGATGGTGGTGTTGTACTGAGCTGCATTATGTTCAGAGGTGTTTTGAATATTCTGCCCCCTTCATGTATGTAAATGCGAATGAGAAACACCCAATGTAATTCAGTACGTCTCCCCCATTAACCGTGACCTCAGTAATAACTTATATATATATTGATTGATTGATTGATTGATTTCTTTATTTTCTGTCATGCACATTGCAGCAATACATCCTAAACAATAATTCTGCTGCTCAGTTCTCAAACAAAATATCTTGCCTTCTATTCCAGGCCCGGTAAAGAAATTTTGCCATGAAAAAGGTTCCCCTTCTGAAACATAGTTCAAGTTTTTCATGGTCATCCAACCAAAAGAAATCAAAATAAACAGAGGACATCTTGAAAAGTACCTCTCTGATATCTGCGTATACGGGACAGTAAAACATAAAATGAACCTCATTCTCAACTTCTCCCAAATCACACAGCAAACAAAGTCTGTCCTTCTCTGGAGTAGCATTAAACCT
Organism: Chelmon rostratus; assembly: GCF_017976325.1. Lineage (NCBI taxonomy): Eukaryota > Metazoa > Chordata > Actinopteri > Chaetodontiformes > Chaetodontidae > Chelmon > Chelmon rostratus. The sequence goes on from NC_055663.1 coordinate 26,465,282, forward strand.
TCCAGTCTCTATAGCTAATGGTAATGTTCCTGAGCGTAACTGTGCACACAGGGATCTCTGTCTTTTGCTTAAATTATACTGTACATAAGGTTCCACACAGTAGCTGTCCTTTATAAGACAATAAGTACGCAATTTTGGTTTATACCAAATGTCAACAGACCATTTTTCTATAAACTTAAGAAACATGTCACTCCTCATCTCCTGAATATCACAACATAACCTATTATAAAAAATAAATGATGAATTATTCAAATGAAATAAAGATTTTAGCTCATTAGCCCAGGGGTGAAGTTTGGAGATGCTCCAATTAAATATCTTTTTAGTAATTCTCTGATTGGGCATCTTCACCAGTCTATTCCAGAGACGAAGCATTTGACATTTATGTCTGATGTTTGGAGGTTCCCATCCAATATCTCCGGTAATGGCCAAGACAGAAGCAAATTTATGGACTCCCAGAAATGATCGAATTGCTCTATAATGCACTGTATTGCAACATGTATGTTCCCGGAAGCCCCAAACACCAGAAGCATAGTCAGACACCGGACAGACACATGAATTGTATAGTTCTGTATAAGTATGGAATCCTAAATTACCACAATGCTTTACTTTGTTCAATACAGATCCCAAAGCTCTGCCTGCTGACTGGGCTAAAACATTAACAGCTTCCTTAAATGTCATGTGTTCATCCAGTGTCAAACCAAGATATTTATACTGGTCAGTATATGACAGCACTACTGAACCCAAATTAAAAATAACTTGACTTCTCTCCAATGATTTCCTCCTGAAGTGTACAATTTGTGTTTTATCTTGATTTATCACTAGTCTCCATTTCCAGCACCATTCCTCAACAGTGTTCAGCATACTCTGCAAATTTTCTTCATTTTCAGCTAAAAGAACTACATCATCCGCATATAATAGTACTTGCTGCTCCCCATATACTATATATACTAAGTATAATTCATGGCACAGCTGTTGTTCTCAGCTGGTTTTATAAGAGCCTTCTTGAAAATACATTCAAAATCTTCAAATTTTGCAGATTGACTGACCTTCCTGTCGTAAAATAAAGATGGACTGTCGTTTCTCTTTAACTAGTTACCAAATTATGGATTACTGCAGTAGTTTAATAGGGCTATTTTATGCCAACACTACATCTGCACAACATAACAAATGGTCTCAAACGCATTACAGAGACAAGAAATTCCACAAATAAACTTTTGACGAGGCAAACCTTTCCACTGAAAACCTTTTCAGGTGACTCATGAAGCTGGTTGAGAGGATGCCAACACTGTGCAAAGCTGTCATCAAAGCAGATGGTGGCTACTTAGACCAATAAAAAAAATATATAAAACCTACATTTTACTTATATTTTGCTGCATAATTCCACACACTGTATCATAGTTTTGCTGTCATAAGTAGTAATGCTTAAGTAGAAAATAACAGAAGAAAAGAAAAGCGCTGAATGAGACTGTTTTTGTAACGAAATGTACCCATTAAGAAACCGAATATGTGGGAAAACGCAAGATACACCCCTGAGAATGAAACTTTAAACCACTGTGAAATATTATTTTGAGATAAGAAAAGATAAGATAAGACTTTATTAATCCCCAGCCGGGGAAATTCGGGTGTTACAGGCAGCAGGCGATAGCAGTAGGAAAAATAACAACGGAATAGAGAAATACAAAATACTAAATAAAAGCTGACCATATATGTGTACATTTTATACATAAAACACTTAAAATATTGCCATTTCACAGTTTTAACAGAAATTGCACATGAATTGAAACTGCACATGGTGGGTACGAATAAAATAAGCACATTTGCACTATTGCACAGTAAGAAATACATACGTGTCACAGTAGAATACCAGTATATGTACATAGGTGGAGTACTTAAAACAGTGAAAATGGTAAATCATGTATGATAAATCACACATCAGTGCAAAAACAAGTTCATAATTCATTCAGAACACATCTGCATGCAATACAGTTCAACCTTTAACATGCCTAAAGCCAGGAATTTATGTAGTAACACAGCATGAAAGTAATACGGGACGAGCCTCGAGTGCATTTTCTGTCTGTAACATTATGACAGTGGTGTTGTGAAATTTTTGTGTCTGCTGAATGGCGACAGCACAGGGTGCATCCAGACTTGGCTGCACATCTCAGCTTCCCCCTCTCATTAGGTGGGAGCTGCTTGATGGTCCCATACCCCCCGATTGGCTGTTTCGACCATTCCCCCAAAGCACCACAGCTCACATCTGTTCACATCAGTTCTTAATGTGCTCGGCTGCAGGTGACGCACTGTCTGATCCGCACTTCCACGCACATGCCAAACAGCGCATTTCTAATCCCATCAAACCCCCCCCCCCAAAAAAAATATTTTTTTGTACAATACTTCTTATCACTACTGTTTGCTACTTTTTATATGTTCTTATTACATATATAATTTTTTACTGCTTGCTATTTTGATATTTTATTATATATAGTTTCTTCTTTATAGTCCTATTTCACAAATATTTTTTTTGCGGTAGATATTCTTTTCATTACTACTGTTTACTATTATGCTGTTTTATTACTATGTATATTACTTTTTACTACTCGCTATTTTGCCATTTTATTATGTATAGTTTGTTCTTTATAGTCTTATTTCACAATTTTTCACTTATTTCAGTGTGTGTAATGCTGCTGCTGCACTGCATTTTCCCAGCTTGGTATCTATCTATCTATCTATCTATCTATCTATCTAGTGGGCTACATGGGGACCATTACCATACATAATCAATGGCTCACTCTTCTGCAGTGGCGGCGCTGTGTGGACGGAGTGTAACATCACTCAGCCACTTTTTTCCACTCAGGGCTGACATGGTGTTAGCCCTGGCACAGCAGGTGCCCCCTTCCTTGTTATGTTGTCCATACGGAGCTTGTGAGCTGGTATGCTATCTGGTTGCAGACCTTGGTGACACAGTGGGCACTGGCCACATCAGCTGCCCTTTACCCAATAGCCGCAGCTCTTAGGAGGCGAAGCCCATGCAAAATAGAATGTTAGTTGTAGTTCATATCACGCCCTTTAAGATGTGGGCCCCCTGCCCCACCGGTGTTAACCAAAGTAAAGACTACAGATAGAGAAAAGAAAAGGAATGTAATACAATGGAAAATGTGCGTAAAGAATTTGCAACTTGCTTTCTAATTAAACTCCTTACCCTCAGATCAATACAAGCAGTTTAAGACTTGTGGCTTGGCAGGGAGATGGGATTATGGTACAAAGGGGAGAAAGGCAACAAGAAACCTGGAAAGAAAATGAGCAAAATGCAAACCTAAATAAAAGTTTGCAGAATGATTCACTCGATCTGAATCTCATTCGTTGGTATCTCAAGTGTACCGTCAGCCCTGTCATACTATACATGCACTGTGGAGCTGTTGGTTACAGAGAAAGCTCCCATTGCAGGAAGTAAGAAACGGCATGTTGAGCATCTGGTTTGACCATTCGGGGATTTTTGGGAAATACTGAGGAAACCTGATATGCAAAAGTTCCTTTTACATGGAATTTCAGGCAAAACAAAACAAACTGAACTTTGGACTATTCCACTGTTCAGCTGTTTCCCTAATGATTTCTCAACTGCCGTGAACACCAGATTAAATACAACAGCCAGAGCAGCCACAAGAAATAAGATTCGGTGCTTCCGCCTGCAGACTTTAGGTAGTTAATGAGCTGTAGTTTGTTTGTGAATGTAAGCCGGACTAAACCTGAACAAATCACATATGAGGTGCAACAAGGAAAACACCTTTTGCAGCGTCACTCCAGCCAGCAGGCAGTTACTGCTTCTCTGACGATAGCAGGTGGAGGGATGGTGAAGTTGCCTCTGTGACGGTGTTTTCAGTAGAAAAGAAATGTGCCCACCACATTAACGCTGCAGTCAAGAGGAAGAGATCCCGTTGAGACCCCGTCTTTGTCTACGTTATACCTGAATCAAGATGTTATGACAGGTGTGTCGTTGCATTTGTCAATCAAATCTGACCAGATGACACCCTTGGGCAGCGTCTTACCACCCAAAAAAATATTTCTAAAGTTGAATCCATCTCGTCTCTGTCAGATGCTGAAAAACTGGCTTGTGCATTTGTCCCCTTTGGGCAGATTACCCTAATGGCCCAGCACCTCCCAAAAAGTGGGACGGCTCCATCTCCTTCAAAATGCTGCAGCTGGGACAAGAAAGACCAAACTGCACCCATGATCAGAAGTAAATCAGCTACTATGAGCCCACTCTTTGGAATGAACTGCCTGACGATACAAGATGCACCACAACTGTGCCCTCTTTTAAGAGCAAGAGCAAGACCTACCTGTTCTGTCAGGCCTACAGCTAGCCACTGCCTCCATCTGTCTGTCTGTCTGTCTCTCTTTGAGTGTGTGGGTGGGTATGTTTAGGGGATGACTCATTTTTACGAAATGTTTCTATTCTATGTCGTTCATACGTTGTGTGTGACGCACACTGAGCCTACATCATATGAAACATGCTGTGTGGATACATTTGATTCGATCACTTGATTATTCCCGTTTGTGTGATCGATCGGGCATTTCCTCTCATATGACAGCTGTGACACTTTTGCCTTCAGACATGACCAGACTACATTTCATGCGAACCAGTTTTGAGCATACTGAGACCTTTGGACCTTCAGGCAGTGCACTCCTGAGTCTGAAGGTAAGAGTTAGAAGTACTCAGCTTCTACTATCCCCTTTTCAAAAGGTATCATGTTTCTTTAAGAGCCCATTATGGATTTATTGCACCTTGCTGCTCCCCATCTGTTGCTTTGCAATTAGCGCTATCGAATTTGAAAAGATGTAGGTGTCTTGTAGCTCTGTTAGGCCATGATGACTACCCGAGGCATTGAAATGTCTGCTCCATGTGGCACACACTTCAATGCATAATACTTTACAGGATTAATGATTTTTGGATCATTTGGTGTCAAGTACAATAGTCCAGTGTGTGCTTTTCATTGTCATGGCACAATTTCACAATACCTTGACTTGTATGGTGCCTCTCGACCAGTTTACAAGGAAATAAAAACAGAGAAAAGCAGCCAGAACATTCACCTTTACAGGCGGCTTATGTAGTAAAGCGATATGGTCCAATGAAAACTGGTTATCTCACTGGTTCAGTCACTGATGTGATGCCGCAACAGCGTCTGAAGAAGGAATGAGGGCAGATGTCACATCAAAAAGGTGCCGTAGATTGTATCAGCAGAGCCTCCCACATCAAAATCATTGTTACTCGTTAACAGTAACGTGCACGGGGGGGTTGACTGGCCCCCTCGTGGCCTAATTGTTGAAAAACACCTATGAGCCAAAATGCGCATTAAAGTGCCCTCTTGGTAGCCAAAACGCGCGCTAAAGTGCCCTCTTGGACACCAAAATGTGCGCTAAAGTGCCCTCTCCGAAGCCAAAACACGTGCTAAAGTGCCACCTAGGAGCCAAAATGCGCATTAAAGTGCCCTCTTGGAAGCCAAAATGCGTGCTAAAGTTCCCCCCTGGGAGCCAAAACACATGCTAAAGTGCCCTCTTGGATGCCAAAACGCGTGCTCAAATTAAGTCATTTTCGCCCCTGCCCTTCAAAAAGTCTGTGCACGCCACTGCTCGTTAAAGTCTTTCTCTCAGTTCATTCTAGACCGTTGAGAACAGTGCATGTAACAAAATATCTTGGTGTAAAGGTCCGCGTTCCAGCTTTCAGAGCTGCATCTCAGGCTCTTAATTCAGTGAATTTAGCTGGCTCAGGTCTCATCACAGCCCCAGTGATACCTGGTAATTATATGATCTGGAACTGGACACCTTAACAGAGTGATGATGAATGATCCAAAGGCCTGTGCATTTACTCCTGGTTGACTATTGGAGTGTTTATTTTATGTTCGCTATGCTAGCTTTGTGATTGCACCATTCAGTATGCAGATCAGTCAGATGGGGCTGCTGGACCAAACATGGTCCTTCCCAGGCCACCGTGCCGTGGATGGGTTTTAGACATTTTTAAATCACTTTTTGTAAGGGAAAACTTACCAGCTACTGCTACTTGTTGCTTTTGGTGGGCAACTTGTGCTAGCAGGAAAGGGGGAATTAGGTGACTTTTCAACTTGCTGGCTGGGTGGGTTTTTTGCTTTAAGAATGTGGTCAAGCAGCTAACTGGACAAATTTCATTTACAACTGGCCGAGATATGATCACAACACAATCCAGACCACGAGCAGAAGTCGTCTAGCCAACTTGATAACATTATGCATGCATTTAAACCTGGCATTTATATGCATTTTCCCCTATTAGGACAGGATATCCAAATGCAGATAGCACAGTTTCAGCATGAGCAGCACAGCGTCAGCTGGTAATGGGCTTCCTCTGATCAAAGGGCTCTTAACATCTGATGCTAAAGACCACCTCGGAACCTTCTCATTATACAGAGTGAAACCACCTGAACATGAACAAAGTTCCACATTCAGGTTATGTGGTGAACCCACGGTTCAAAGCTCCTTATTATAAGTGATGAGGTCTTGTGCATGAAACCACACAGTTGGAGTGACACAGGTTATTTTACACTGAGAGATTTCAGTTCTTCTGTTTTGTCTGGGCTCCTCTCTTTAATGTTGTGACATCCACCTAGCAATCGCAATTTAAAGGATAACTTTCGTTTTTTACAACCTGGGCCTTATTTCTAGCAATAAATACGACCATTTACTCACCCAGACAACTTTGGTGGCATTTGGAGTCGTTTTGAAGAAATTAGCCCCAGAGGAGCGGCGCATATATCCGTATAATGCGAGTACTCGGGGCATCCGTGCGCAGCCTCAAGATAACGCATAATCTGCGGCGAAACTCGTTCATATTCCAATATTTTGTTATGATATGCTGGTGCTAATCACCTGTGAGCCGGTGGTCGGCTAGTTTAGCTGTAGTTTGGCACAGCTGTGGTTCGTTATTGCGTATTCGTAGCCGACCGCCGCAGTCAGGCGTGTTGTGGCTGGCTGCTCGCAGCGCCCCGCGTTCGGTAATGACATCATCCACGTCAGAGGTAGTTGTCTAGAGACACTGGATGTTGATAACATGCCACCACGGGCTCAGAGGGGAATAGCACCAGCATATCATAACAAAATATTGGAATATGAACGAGTTTCGCCGCAGATTATGTGTTATATAGAGGCTGCGCATGGATGCCCCGAGTACTCGCATTACACGGATATACGCGCCGCTCCTCTGGGGCTAATTTCTTCAAAACGACTCCAAATGCCCCCAAAGTTGTCTGGATGAGTAAATGGTCGTATTTAATGCTAGAAATAAGGTCCAGGTTGTAAAAAACGAAAGTTATCCTTTAAAAATAACGAACAAGTCTGACAGACAGTGGTGAGCAGGCAGAATCAAGCAAACAAATACGTAGATCATGTGGCAAGCAGGGTAATCAGGAAATGTGTCAAGTAACAAAAACCAGGGAGAAATGGCTGGAAGACCACAAGCAGCTTGTCACGATCGGCAATCTGCATCATTACTGCTGAAAAGTGCTCTGCAGGCACTGATGAGGGAATTAGTGACAGCTGAGCAGGTGATTGTGTCAGGTGATCTCTCGAGGAGAGAAACTCACTGGAAGCATCATGCTCTGGAAAACACACACCAGGGACTCAGACAGGATGAGTCTCAGACAAAAAAAAACAGTAAAAACAAGTGTAAAACTGTGAACCTTCAACTAGTGCATGGCAAATATATTTTTTTCTTGCTTTCGAAAGAGTTTGACAGCTTCTCTCAGTCGACTCCCATAATGTGAACAGAATCAGAACCAGGACTCGATAGGAACCAAAATCAGGAGGCGGAATCCAAACCGATGAGGTGCACAACGCTCAGCCCAAGTCAACACTCTCCAGCCACAGCTGTCACGGTGACACTGCTACATGCATGGCAGTGGCTGCAGCAATACATTTATTAATCATTCACCCGCCCAAGCCTTCCTCTCCAAAACCACTCCAGGAATTCAAATAAACAACCTTTCAGTTTCAAGCCTTTCTCACCTCCTTCCAGGTAGGGAGGTCAGCCACGAGCCAGAGCTACTTAACATCCACTTTGGCTTCACAATAATTAGATAACTGCCACACAATCTTCTGAATATTCCAGACTTTTTAACTTTAAGTCACTGTAATTGAAGGTAATCCAATCTCACCATCAACAGCAGCAAACCTGTTCAGGCACATTAGCACTAAAATGGTTCATTTGGCCACTAGTCCATTTACAGTTTGGGGGAGCTGATCAAGCACTAAAATAAAAAACCCTCTGGGGGCCAATTATAGGTTTGCACACTGATGCTAATTTAGAAATTCAGGACCTGCAGCTGCCCTGAAGGTAGAGTGGTTTATTTCTGTGCAGTTAATCCTGCTGCTCGCCCAGTGCTGGCCACTCTGGCAGTTCCCCTTCCTGTTTACAAAAGAAAGTAGGTCATAATCTGGTTTAATTATAGCCATTTAATTATGTGGCATCAATCCGCCTGCCTTTTTGAACTTTGTTTTCACATGCACTGTGGTACAATGAAAGTAATGCGCAAAATGCAAAAATGAATAAATTAAAAATCTGCTGGCAAAAGCCCTGCAGGACTGAACCGCTGCCGGTGGCTGCGTCTTGAGTAACAGTTTTAATTTACTTACGCAAACAATTGGTCACAGTGCTCTCAGGGCTAAGTCCCTGTGTAATGGGTTTAGCTTAGACGTTCAGAATACGAAAACCACATGCAAACCAAGCATACAGCAAATATCCACAATACCGAACCTATGTGGCTCTATAAACAGGTGCAATCCTGGATAGATCATTAAACCACGATTTGAGATCACAAAATTAATTGGATCGGTTTGGAGTCTAATTCCTACTTGGCTACCCCTTCTACCTGAGCCGGTGGCTTCTTACAGCATAGCCCTGTCTGGACTGTGCATCTCCTCTTGGCATTCATCCTAAGTCTGAGAAGAAAACAGGAGAGCTGTGGGTGAACCTCTAACGGGAACCTCTGATGATGCTGTGCTACTAGTGCTGCCGCTGAACATAGAATAAAATAATTAGGTTTACACACCAACTGCGAAACTTTGTTAGTCATAAAAGGTTTTATTACTGTTTTGATTCAAATGAATTAAACTCTGCATTTATAAATGAACTTGAGTGTAGGAGTGATAAAGACTCTGTTTGCCTGATGCGGCATAGAGTGTGGCTGCTCCAGCTCCAGCATCAGCTTGTGAAACTCTTCCTGCGATACAGCTAGAGATCTTAAGTTCATATTTACCCGGAAATTAAAACACCTAACAAGTTTTTTTTCCGATGAAAGATTGCATAAAAGACATGGAACTCCAGCAGTCAGAAGCCAGCTCCACTGTGGAATTAAGTTTGGCTCTGACACTGGGTGTAAAACTCTGCTGGCAGATACCATCTCGCCAAACTGACCCTGAAAAAGCCTCTGCAGTCTCTCTGGCTGCAGGGCCCAAGGCCTGCTGTTCTGTAGCTGTGATGACCAGTACTTATATCGGCTTCACCAGACGCTGTGGCTTACACGTATACGGCCATTCCCAAAACGACACGTGAACATTGCTTTAGGAAAAGTCATAGCTTGGGTTAAAAAATGCTACTGTTACGTCCATAACTTAAGTACATAAGTTAAAATGAGTCAACACTGACTTTCAGTTCCATGTGGCACATCAATGGCGCCCTCCTTGGTGCATCCACTCCACCTCCTCCATATGGCGACTTTCTTGCTTCTTCATACTATGTCACCTGACTCACCTGACACCTTGCCACCTAACAACAAATGTAAATGCAGTTTGGAATACAGTATACCCTTGTTTTTCGCGGGGGTTACGTTCCAAAAAGAACCCGTGATAGGCAAAATCTGTGAAGTAGAAACCTTTATTATTATTTTTTTTTACAATTATTATACAATTAAATACTCTATTATACATTGAAAAGAAAGAACAAACCAATTTACAGGCTCAAGCATTTGTTTCACAAATAAAAGTACTTTAGAAACGTTTTTTTCAACAAATAACTTCTGTACTGTACTGTCAAATAATAATTTTAATCATCGATGTGAACAGAAGGCTTCAAATTGCGGAGATTAGCACCGCCCACCGCGACCCGAGTGATTGGATTAAACGGGAGAAAATTAAAAATGATTATGAAAAAAATAGTGAGCCGCTGCATCCTGACTCCGCTCTGCAGTGTTTTCTTCTTTTGAAGCCCGCGGTGCAGAGGTGTTTGTTCAGGAGAAGAACATAGTGATAGGCAAAACTCGAAATTGCAAGAGAATTTACACGTACGTAAAGTAAATTTGGCAAGCTGTTTTACGTACGTGTACATATTAAACTGCAACGTTATTGACGCACAGGTAGAGAAGAAGCGGAGTGACTTTTTAGCCAATCAGAATGCAGAACACAATGCACGATGCAAATCCGTGAAGTAGCAAAACCGTGAAAAGTAAACCGCGTTATAGCGAGGGATCACTGTAACTGCCTTGCACTGACAGTCTATACAGACGGGCGGGGTGTGGCACTTTAAGGCAAGAGGCACTTCATCAAAACCTGTTGTTAGTGCGGGAAAGTAATTAAGGTGGTTTATCAATTTGTGGCAACACTGTGTGGTTACAGAAAGTTGTTTTGCCTGCTTTGTTTTTTTGGCTCTGATTTTCTGTTTTGACTTCCACCTTTCACCTTAGCTCACCGAGGCCTCATCCGACTCCGCAGCCTTCATTGAAGAGCCATTACTACAGCAGATCTGGAATAGATACCGAGCTGCTGTGACAGACCGCCGGGCAGTTCTGGGAAACTGAGTGTAAATGTTCATGTTAATTTTACTTTTAGTTGATTTTGTGACCCTTGGGAACAATGCTGTGAGAGAATCCATTTACGAATGACATGGCGCTTTCAGCCACCCCTCGCGGTGTTCTGCTTAAAGGTGTCATGACATGGGCGGCTTCAGTTTGCTTCAAATGAACAAGCTTGCGCAACGTGCTGTCTGGCCATGTAGGAAGGCAAAAGTATTCCTAAGCGTTCCAGAGGGCCACAATTGAAGGTAAAGCCCAAAACTGGCTGTCATAGCCTCCTCCTGGCTGCATTCACGCTGCCGCCCCATTTTCTCTCCAAGGACTCTGTGTCTTTTGGATGTCTTTGTGCGATGAATATAACTAATGGGAATGACAAATGTGCACTGTTTTTGGACATTCATGGTGTTGCACTCAGTGTTACACACAAACAATGAATGAGGCTCAGGAAGTTCAAATCCTGCTACTCTTTCACGTCTGCACACACGGTGAATCACTGTGGCTGTTTGCTCAGATTGTTGTTTTTGGAACATTACAAAACTTGTTGATGCACTGAGGCATACTGAGGCCCATAATGTGAACTTTATGACACCTAATAAAATATGTCATATGTCACAGATTGGAAGCTTTTCCACAGTCACCGTGACCCTCAACCAGTGTACGAGAGGCCCCAGCACTTAACAACCCAGGATCTGCTTTAGAAAACATATAGACAGATGTTTTTGCTTTCTTGGTCTTCTTTTTGGAGTTCCAGAGAACAAAACCAGCCAGTTTTTGTCATTTATGTGACCAGATCTAACACAGCGGATAATTCGTCCATTTCATGACAATTACTCATATTGTTCCACATCAAGCTTTGCATCTCTTGGACAGTTGGAACAGAAGTTTCACTGGCAACGACTAAACTGTTATTATTTCAGCATCATTTCTGTTTGTTTAAACTCCAAAGTCTCAATAGAACAAACATGCCAAACATAAAAAGCAAGGAGACTTTACTGTTTAATGCACAGGCTCATTTTTTGGGAGTTGGGACACGAACATGATGATACTCCATATTTAATTGAAAATAGCACAAAAGCAACATATCAAAGGTTGAAACTGAGAAATTACATTGTTTTTGAAAATGATGTCCTCATTCAGACTTTGATTGCAGCAACATGTTTCTAAAAAGCTGTTTGAGGCTCATGTTCAGCTCTCTGCGGCATCACCTCTCCTTTTAACAACACTCCCTCACGCCTTCGGGAACTGAGGAGACCGACTGCAGTTCTTCTGAAAGTGGAATGGTGTCTTTTTCTTGCTTGATGGACGATTTCAGCTGCTCAACAGTTCGGGTACTCCTTTGTCGTATTTTGCGTTTTCATGATGCACCAAATGGGTAACAAGTCTGGACCGCAGGAAGGTCAGCGTAGCAGCCAGACTGTTTTACTGCGGAGCCGTGCTGTTTTAATATGTGCTGGATATGGTTTGGCTTTGTCTTGCTGAAAAAGAAAGGCCCTCCCTGAAAAACATATCGGCTCCTCAGCAGCATATGTTGCTCCAAAACGTGAATATATGCTTCAGCATTAATGGAGTCTTCACAGATGTGCAGGATACCCATGTGCACTAATGCCCCCCATACCATCACGGATGCTGGCTTTGGAACTGTGCCCTGATAACAACTGTGTCCCTCTCCTTTTTAGCCCGGAAGGCCAGGGAAGTGAAAGAGGTGAGGAGGTCAGTTGTACGATGCAGGGAAAGACCCTCTGAGCTACAAAGGATAAGACAAAGATTCATTTATAAAACACACCACTTAGGGCAGGCATGTCAAACTGATTCCATAAAGGGCCGTGTGGCTGCAGGTTTTCGTTCCAACCAAGGAAGAGCACACCTGGCTGGAATCAATTAATCAGCTGATCTCAGTCTTCAGCTGATAACTAAGTGATCCCTTGATGTTGATTGGTTGGCCTGCTGTGCTCCTCCTTGGTTGGAACAAAAACCTGCAGCCACACAGCCCTTTATGGAATCAGTTTGACATGCCTGACTTAGGGTGCAAAGAGTCAAAAACTGCACAGACAGCCCTCTGAACAGCGGTGACGTTACATCAACTTGTGCAAAAAAAGGTCTGATATACCCTCTGAATTCTACCTGTCCTGCACGTAAATGGACAATGTTAGCATTGCCATTTTTTTCTGGGTTTTATGGAGTAAAACAGAGTTAAAAGGAGAGTGGAAAAAATAGCATGTTGGGGGAAAGAAACACAAATGCATGATAATGTTGCTTTGTGACTGATGTGAAAACAGCTACTGTGCTAATACCCAACAATGTATCCGCACTGTGGGTTTGGCTGCTTGTGTTAAAGTGTCTCCCGGCCCCTTGTGGCCAAAAATCAATGAATGCAGCTTTCATGTCGACACAGTGGCCAGATTCTCCAGACTTTCCATGGGGAACTCACATTGTAAGTACAAGAAATCCTGTTTCTTGCAAGACTGGATTAAATTCATTGATAAATATCTGCGGAGGCGTAGTATTTTACAGACAGATTTGCAAAATAAGCACATTATGTTATTATGCTTCTCAGACTGCAGCTGAATGTGAGAGGTAGGTGGTGACCATTCAGTGACCGGCTACATTTCTGATTGATAATCCTATTATTTCTTTGCAATCAGTCCAACGTGTTATACAAATTCCTCACCAACGCAACAAAAGCTTTTGAAGCCAAGCATGAACTAGGTGCCAATCATCTGCACTCAAACAATCCCCACACACATTTAAACACTCTTCATTCTTGTCTAATTAGCCCTGACAAGCAGGTGGCAACAAGACTATCCCTGAAACTTCTGGCTTATTGATTCACAATAGCTACTGACCAAAAATGCTGTTTGTTTTCCCCTAAAGACAGTGAGCGCTCCTCTGCCAAATGCTTCTTTTATCCGGTCATTAGAGGTATTTCCTGAGGCATGATGGCAGAATCTGCCACCACAGGCCTTGAATGAATTACAGAAGAGACATCCAGCTTCTTAAAAACCCATTATCTTGCTGTCTGTGGTCATTTACAAAAGCAACTAAAGGTATGGCAGAGCCTTTGCAGGCATAATAATGTGATTAGTCTCACTGCCAGAAGGGGGTTTAAGGCAATTTTGTATGTAGCAGCAAATGTGATCCGAACAAATTATGTGTGTAAAATAGTAGCACCAGGCCTGAGTTAAAGTGTTCGTAATGTCACAAATCAAGCTCAAAGACCCGCCTCTTACAATCGATTTTCAGTTATCACAGTCCTCCTTCAGCTCTGGTCGGGGACACACTTTTTTGACCCAGCTTACTTCTTCTGTTGATTTTGGAAGAAGCTGCTAGTCAGAAACATTTTAATTTGGATCATTTTAGACTATAAAGACAAATTAGTTAAGGTTTGAAGAACACTGGGTACATTTTCATCCACTTGTTGTCATGCTGCATGAAAAATACAAAATACAAAAATAAAAAAAGTATGTTTTTATGCTTAACTGAGGTGAAAAAGTTGAAAAACAACTTTATTTAAATGCTTTTTTCTTCCATTCTCTCTATGAGTTGAATGTCAATTGCTGCCAGTATTGGAATGAAAAGTTGCCATCGAACAAAATTGCTGTTGCAAGCTTGTTGCATAAGAATGTACTTTGTAAGAGACAAAAAAACTGAGAGGTTTTCAAAAAAGAAGGAAACTAAGGCAAATGATTTACACCATGTATTAATGGCATCTTTGACATCATTAACTTTTTTCACTAACGAGACTTCCCAGACTGCATTGCTGTGGACCTGTCTCCAAAGCTTTTAAAGGAGTCTGTACATATTTTATTGGCAGAATAAGCCCATTAGCACATGTTTACAATTTGTAAGCTGGTTTTGAGTTTTCTAACAGCCTGTCATCTGCCAATATGTAAGTCTCATCTAAATTATCGCATGCTGACAGTGTTATTATGTCCTCAATAATTACAAAATATCGAAGAACATTTGGCCCCTTGCTTCTGGCAAATACTCAGGTTTCTTTGCTTCCTGCTGAGGCTCCTGTTGCAAGAGCCTGCACTCAGACAAGCCTGAGAAATGTGTGGTTTCGATTTCCCCAGTGAGAGTCTCTGATGATGGTTCATCCAGGGATCACTTAACTCAAAGCTGCCCTTAACCCCTTAACGCCGATTGTCGCGAATTCGCATCATACCGCTTTAATCCACATTGCAGCCGAATCGCGCATGCATTCCTCTAATGCTGGTTTGTGCACATTCAACACACACCTAGGAACCTTTTGCAAGCACTGGTTTCTCGTCGGACCGGTCAAGTGAAAATTACATCCGTTGTGTTGTCGTTACAATGTAATGGGTGTGAGCCAATTTTGTGGCTGTTTTGATGAAATAAATGAATTTTTAATGGCTTTTATGATGCACATTTATGAATTTGGGGGGAAAAAAAGTATTTTTATTGCATTTAAGCATTAACGCCTGTTGTGCTAATTCGCATCATACCTAAATTTATATCTATTGTATGTGCTACAGAAAAATTAACAAACTCCTCTTAATTTAGGATTAATTTGAAAGCAAAAATAATTAATTTTTTAATTCTAAATAAATTCAGGCGTCGAGTGGTTAATTGTGCAAAAGGGGGAAAAAAGGGAAGACACCTGTTGTAACACTGCAAATGTAAATGCACATCTGTTTAAATAGAGATTATGTCCTCAGTGGTTTGACGTCACGTGCAAAAGCAAGAACTGGACACAATTACGACACTTAAATTGTATCTGTGGATTGAATAATAAATAAGCACAGAGGGTGCTAACAGGAGATACCATTAGGTCAATGCAAAATCCGCTTTAAGCAATGATAACACAATGGACACAACATATAAAGCCCCTCAGGTTCCCAGTACTGTATCATGACAGTGAGCATGCAGGTTTGCTCAAAGCAAAAATGTCACGTGTGATTCAAGTTTGAAGGTGCACCGACTCGTTTCTGAATCATCCAGCTACCTTTTATGATCTGCATTCGGAGTTTGTTAAGTGACCATAAAGGTTTATGTTCGCTTTTGGATCATCTGAGGCTGTCATGGTCCATTTGTGCCTCTCCCTCATTCCTCATGTTGTTAATACACCCCTTAGGTCTCACGTTGGCCCCCTGTTTGCTCTCTGTTTGCTTTCTGTGTGTTTGTCCGGCCGTGTTGCTTCATTTTCACCCATTGCCAATAAACCTGCACACCTGCAACCCATCCACCCATCAAGCTGCTAGAGTACAAACACCCCAGCAATACATTCCTGTCTTTGCTAGATCATCGAGCTCACCAACAAGGTTGCATCTTCTTACGTATTGTTCTCGTGTTTACCAGAATCTAGTTTTACTCTGTGCTTCATGTCCATGGTCCCTCCCACGGTCTCTGTTCGCCCGGCAGGTGTCGATCTGCTTTCCAGCCAACTAATCAAGCCTTCCTGCTTGCATCACGTTTCTGGCTCTGCTCAACAGCATTTCAACAAATCTGCCTTTCAGCTATCGAGTTCTGCTTTTGAGTGCAGACTCAGTTCATTGTCGCAGAATGATCTTGCCAGCATGGACTCTGAAGACCCAGATCCGGCAAACATTCAGAGAACAAGAACAACTACTATGAACCTTCTCTGACAGCAACCAGGTGGTGGGAAATCAAGTCACTCAGGTATTCAATCAACTGGCCATGCTAGCGACTCAACTCTACTCACCAGTCTCTGAAGCACAAATCTTTAACCATCCAGCTGTGCCACGTGTCTCCTTCGCCAGGGGACTCCTACGTTTCTGACCCAGAAGCCTTCACTGGGGATCTGGCAGAATGTCTGCGGTTCCTCTTTCATTGCTCCGTGGTGTTCAAACTGTGGCCTCTGACTTTCCCTTCGATGTATCTAAGGTACATTATGTTACCGGACTTTTGTTTTGGGCAGATGTTTTTAATGCAAACCAGTCTGCTATCACTCGAGTCAAGGAGTTTTTGAGAACACTGTGGAAACGCTGCTAAACGTCTGTTAAATCTCTACCAGGGACCTACGAGCGTGGCTGATAGGCAGCAGATTCGGAGTGGAACGATGAGGCTTTTTTTTTTTCACTGTTTTACATCAGGCTTGACAATGCACTGAACAGACGCAGGGATGAGGCGGGCCGCTCCCATCCCTCCCTCCCTCACCTCTCGTAACTCACCACAACCTCACGAGATCTGGAGTTCATTCATTCCCCGTGGCTCAGGCTTCTTCATCGTGCATCTCACCTAATCTAAATTGCTAGTTTTCTTTATGATAATTTGGCCCTTTGCTCTAGTATTCCTCTGGAACATCTTGAGTCCTGCTCACTGCTGATGGTCTAGATGTCAGATTTTTGGCACCGTTCTTGTGACCCTGCTCCTGTCTGGTCTAAGATGACTATCGATGACTACATATTATCTCCACACCCCAGACACTCACCTCAGTTCTGGGTCACCCTGCATTGACTGGTCTGCTGGGAAAATAGTCAGCTGGAGTTCTTTTTGTCTTGTCTGCAATCTGTTCTGCCTTCAGCAGAGGTTGCCATTGCTCATCCCAGTCCCGAGCCTCCATGGTACCCCCACTAAGACCATGATCTGGGTGAGGTCTTCAGTGAAGGTTTGGCTCTGTCTCAACCTCCTCACTGCCCCTATGATTGTGCCATTGAGCTCCACCCTGTTGATTCATACATGTATTATAATCTGTGTCATCGTTAAAGAGACCACTGAGAACTATATACTGTAAATACCTCACTGGCTGCTATCTTCCTCCCCGGGTACACAATCACTTTCTGTGTGTGCATCGGGATTCTCAGAACATTTCAGACCACATCTCCCATGTCCGCCATTTCCTCCAAAGGTTCCTGGAGAAAAAGCTCTTCGTGAAGGCAGAGAAGTGCTAGTTCTGTGAGCTTCTTCAGTTTCAGGGCAGGAGAGGACTGATCCAGAGAAGATCAGAGCGATGGCAGACCCGTAGACAACTTCAGCAGTTCTTTACTAACAGCCTAACTATTACCGTTGTTTCATGAGAAAATACAGTAAAGTTGCAGCCTTCCTTACCAGGTTCATGTCATGCATTCCGTTTTCTTGAGGCTGAACAAGGATTCTCTGAGTTGGAGAGTCTTCACCGTGGCCCCCTTCCTGGTTCAGCCTGAACCCTCTCACCAAATTCATTGTTGAAGTGGACACTTCTGACGTTGAGGCTGTTCTCTCCAAGCTCTGCAACACATTTGCACTCCCAGCTCATCGCATAAAGCCACTTAGTCACACCTCTCTGCGTTGGGTAGCCCTTTAGCATCATTTTCAGTGTGCAATGCTCCACTGTGCTACAGTTACTTATGTACATTAAGTTACATGTGTTAAGCTACTTCATGTAGAACAGAAATCAGCTTTGGTTTCACGCGGGACACGAACCACAGTCTCCTGGGTGAAAGTCTGTGCTCGACCGACCCAACCACCACCATGCGATGAGAAAAGATGCTAAAGTGCCATATGTGGCGAGATGGGAGTGAGAATGGTTTGCTCGAGAACTCCATCTTGACATGTGAGATCTCACAATGGAGAAATTCACTGATACAGAAGCTCTTCAGAACACATAAGGGGAGTGCAAACAGCAAATGGAGGTGCAAATAAGAACAATAAGGGTGCTAATAAGAACAATAGGAAAAACAAGAACAAGGTGCAAATAAGCAACAACGGAGCCAAAAGAAATGACAGCCTGTTCCCTGCAGTAGTGGATCTGGATGTTTATAATCAGATAAGAACAAATAAGAACAAACTAAGCAAAAAGTGTATAACTGTAAAAGTTAATTTTGCCCTGCAATCGTGGATTTGGATGTTTATAATTGGAGAAGAATAGAGGTTATTGCACATAATAGCTATACATTGGATTGTACAGTCTGACAGCGGTGGGAATGAATGACCTGCGGTAGCGCTCCCTCCTGCACTGAGGGTGTCTCAGTAGGCCACTGAAGGAGCTGCTCAGCTCCTCTATAGTCCGGATCTTATCAATAAATCTGCATTTAAACTGTCACAATCTTTGTCTGAGAGTCCAACATTAGTTGAACAATACAGAGACGGGTAAGCATATGCTTACTTGTGCCTGTCATTCAGTATTCAAAAACTCATATTCAAAGGAATGAAACTGGCGTGCTGTACAAACTGAATGGCACCAGGTCCATCGTATAAATATAAATATATATAATTTGTCCCTGCTTTTTGTTGTTGGTCACAATTGAGTGAATTTGTTCAGTCTAATGGGAAAATGCCCACGCTTCCATTAGATGCTGTGACACACACACACTGACTCATTGTGTTACTGAGTCACTCATTCACTAACTCACACACACACACACACACACACACACACACACACACAGAGGGGGATGGGGCGTAATTCACAGTACAAAGGTTTGTCATGATAAATCATTTTGTGAATTGCTGAACTGTAACTGTACGTTTTTGTATACATGATTTTAGATATGTTCTTGAAGCGAATATAAGAAGAACTAGAATAACTAGATCTGTATCCGAATGATGTTAAATACAGCATTAAACGACCAAAATGCATCTGCTTGTGTACTGTTCTGTGTTACACCATGAAAAAGCAACAGATTTTAATGTCAACGATGGCCTGGAGCTTAAGCTATGGGTGTTAATGGGTTGTATGCCTTGTAAAAGCAATTAGTAGAATGTATAAATTCACTGTTGAGCAACCACCAAAGCGAGGCTGTGAACCTGCCTCCTTGTTTGATCTGTTTATACTGGGTTTTGGAGTGAACCTCTCCACACTGCGCCTCGGCAGTGGGCGGCTCTTTGGCTGCTCTTTACGCATCATTATAAAGGCTTCTCCCTCCCTCTGCGCGCTGTCCCGCTCCGCCGCTGCGAGCACTCACTGCTTGGACCTGTGTTGTAGATAGATGGGCTAGATGCCACACGCCATTAGCCTACAGGCTGCAAAGGTTGAAACTTTGATTCCTCATTCGTCTTCTTGTTTTGGGGGCTTTTTTCTCCTTTGCTTGGATACTGCTGACTTAGGCGTTGGATATGTGCACACAGGATGATGACAACCCCTTTCCTCCCCGTAGAAGTAAAATAAAATAGGCTTTCGCACACACTGGATTTACTCCTGTCGTTCCATATGAAGAAGTCAAACGTAAGTGATTGATTTTGTTTGCTTTGTACTTGGGGAACACTTTGCGTCGCCGCCGCTCTCGAGAAGCCCAATCAAAGTCACTGCAGGGGCTTTTTAGATTTGGCACGTTGTCAAACAAATGACTCAAATGTCTGAATGTAGATTCATAAGGGGAAAAACTGTTTTGTGAGAATTAACTCAGAAGAACCAGCTGGATCCAAGCTGCTCGAAAGCGCTGCGCTGTCGCTTCATTTCCGAGCTTGTCGAGGTGGCAAGGTGTTAAACCTGGTGTCAGCCCGTTGCGCAGCGTTTTGCAACACACTCGACCTGCCCAGAGCTTCTCCAGCGCGTCCCACATCCGCGCCTTCCTTATTCCTAATGCGATCAAGAAGTTTATATTAACGGTGCCTGTCTGGCACTTCTGCGCGTCCGCTTCTGAGAACGGCTGGCACCTTGCGTCGCCTGTCACTTGTTCACCTTTTATTCTTGAAATGACTGCGCTTGTAGCCTGGGAGGAAGTAGCCTATGGGAAGCCAGACTTTCCACCTCTTTACCTGCAGAGCCGATGCCTTTACGCGGACCCGCCGTGCCGAAGCTCACCGCTTTATCGAGCGGAGAGCGCTTTTCTGACCATGCAAGCCGACTGATGTGTTGTTTGGTATGATCGCTGTAACTTACCCTACCTCCCGGAGAGACAGATAACGGACAAATTCAAGCGGTGTGACTCAGGATTAATGTGCGATCAGGGTGTCAGCCTGCGCTTCTCTGAGTAGATTCCTGTGGCTGTTCTCACTCGCTGTCTGTCAGCGGATCAGGCGGCCTCCAGGTGATCCATCAGCCTACTTTGCAGCGGGAGCAGCCGCTGTCCGTCTGTAAGAGCTGCTGTGCCAGCTTAGGCTCTGCGAGGCCAAGACCTGGCACCATGATCTATGGCCTCTGACGTGCCTGACCCCAAAAAATGTACAAATGTCCGACTAAAAGCTTCTATTAAGGCCACTCCTGATATTTACTTAGCAGAAAGAGAGGAAGAAGTGAAGCGCATGGCCGCATTTGAACGGCAGCTGTCATTTTTATCACTGTGGTGAACGTATAGATGAAATATTTGATACTCCCTTCAAAGGCCCACCAGCAGAGGACCACCTTAAGGCAGCCATTCAGCACAAACACCCTTTTAATTACCCTTTAAGACACTAAATTTCCATTTGGGGAGCTCTGCAAGATAAATATTGTGTTACATATAATTATGCCAGATAAGTGTGTGTGGGTTGTGTGCATGAGAAGGTGTGTAAACCAAATTTAGGAAGGTTTAACCTGCATTACATCCTCCAGGCTGTTCTACTGGACCTTTCGCATATCAGGGTTTTGACAACTCTCTGCCTCACTCTGCTCGGCAACTCTGTAGCTCCTTTTGATCACCGCATCAGATTAGAAGAAAATGGAAAGACATGACATTAATATTGCAATGACAGGTGTGTGGGGGTGTTTGTACGTGTGTGTGTGCGTGCATCTGGGAATGAAGGTCTTTGAAGTTTCCTGGAGGAAGGGTGGGCATTTCTGCATCCCTGCCATTGTTGATCACGTTCCCAACAGAGTCCTCTTTGCGCCTTTTTAATGAAGTTACACAGTAAGTTGCGGTGTGCTGTGTGCCTGGCTGCATTAACAGACACCTTTCATCTCTTATTCACGGTCCTTGCCGCAGCTCACGGCTCACATTTAGAAAATATGCAGAGAACGTTTCTTGAGTTTTACGTCAGCTGTCTGGAATTTGTCCTAAAATAAAAAAAAAAGCTTTCCTCAAGGATGCAGCGATCTATTTATTCCTCTTGTATCTCCGCAGGGACTGCGAGTAGGAAATAGGTCATTTAATGGGAATTAATGACGGTACCGTATTCGCTGGTTGCACTAAGCTGCATCAGTGCAGTGAAATGGCTTGGACCCACTCTGATGAAGGTGACTGTTCACTAGTGTTGTTAGACAAGCTATTGCACACGAGGCATATGCATGAGAGAAAGTGGGAGAGCATGCATAGACCTTCTCGCACTCACAGAACATTTAACACCAGTAGGGAGCGCTCTGATGCCTGCACAGTGCCGACAGACCAGCCATTCAGGTCTTTGGCCTGTTGGAGAGAACTTCTACATCTGCGGTGCCCCTCTGTCATCATATAACAGAGATGTGACAGTAATTTTGCATTTCTTACTGCTGGTCTCTGTGTCGACACGCAGCTCGCTGGTTGTTGAGGTGTTTTGCCCAGATTGCAAATTTCCATCTGAGTGTTTAAGCACCAGGGTGATTCAGATGCGCACATGCACTTTCCAGCCGGAGGAAATGACCTTTAACACGTGCTGTAAATCCACAGGCTCACCTCATCTTCACACAGTTTGTTTCTGCTTTATTGTTGTGACCTCTGACCTCTGACTTGCTGACTTGCCCCCCCCCAGTAAACCAGATTTTTTTTTTTTGATTGTCCAGGGAATATTTTGATTGCCCAGGGAATATTCATTGTTTCAGAATCTGAAAGATGCATGTAGGCGTAAACCCGAGGGCATGAAAAGAAAAGCCAGGCCGATCTGCATCAGTGGATCTCTGTCACATGTCCCGGGAGTCTTGCTAGAAGTAGGCGTTGTGGCAAAGGACTGGGTTGATGTGTCAGAATTGCACTCTGCAGCTGAATGTATCAGGCAAAAGGACATGCAACGAAGGCTTAAATCTGCTATGATTTGTTTTGATTTTATAACGAGATCACGTTGACAGCAGGAAAAGAAACACAAAGCGCGACATGAGAGCTGCCGTGTGGTGTCAGTTCACTCAGTGCAGAGCATGGACGGTGTTGCATAATTGAATACTGACTTCCTCTAAAGAGGATCTTCTCATTTAACAGCGCACAGTAAGACGTCGTTTGATCTACTTCGCATTCCCACATTTTAGTACTTGCTTTCGCGTCTGTGAACTCCGGCCCTCAGAGGTGATTTATGACACCTTCAGTGGAGCCAGTAAAAGTCGCCTGCAGTCACTGTCCTCCTCTCACTGTCAGCAGACTTCTCCTCAGCCAGCAGCGGTGATGAATGCTCGTTTGTCAATGCTGCGTATCACATAGACCCTCTGACTCATGTTTTAATCACAGCTCATGCCACATCCTCCCAGCGAGTTATTCACTTTGCGTTAAATGAGGTCCATCAGTGCCCCGATGTGAGTTTAGGGGTCTTTTTTGGATAAAATTAAAATGATGAATAGATGTCTCGGATATTATTTTCCACACTTTTCTCTGTGAATCATACGGACGTATAAAACCACTGTTAATCCTGAAGTTGTAGAAGTCCTGTGCGTTTGAATAATGCTCGTTCACAGGAAGACGAGGCAGCTCATCAGTTATGCTGTGGCTGTCTCTCAGGTGATCGACCCAGCAGAAGCCGTGTGGGGTTGAGGTTCAGTCACATTGATCTCCGGTTTCACGTTATTGGAAAAACTAAATTCATTCGGTGAAGCTGTGCGACTTGTTTTCATGCTTTCTGAGAATTCTGAATACTTGATCGGCTTTGAGCATGAATTGCACAACCGAACCTCTGAGCAGAGACGTTTTTATCAAGAAAGCTAAAAATGATCACAGGTCTTGTCTCTAATGAAGAAAGCAGCCAACAGCGATGTTTTAATGACAATGCCTTCACAGTTCAGCACTGGTATGGAAAACGTAATTCAGAGCCTCCCCATCCTTCGCACACGAGGCTGATGTTTGATTTTGTATACAGGACTCACTCCTCATTTGCAGCGTCCAGGCCTAAACAGCAGAAACTCAGTACTTAGGAGAAACTGAGCCTTTTCTTTATGGACACAGCATTGTGTAGAGCCACAGCCGGACAGCAGAGCGGGCACCTTCAAAAATAATTAGTTTGATACTGAATGACAATTTAAAGGCTGTAGATTGGTGCAGTGGGTGGTCTCTGGTTGCCACAGTGTTTCTTAGAGCTTAATATTTAATGCAAAATTCATTAAGAAATACGGCAAATCATTGAAAACACAGTCCACCAAACTCATAGTTTCCTAAAGTGAAAAGTGTCATAAATAGCTCGCGCAGTCGAAGTTTCTCCTTCTGGGTAAAAAAAAACCCAACTGGTTTTCAGAACCGTAAAGCACGCAGTCTCCATGAAAGCAACAAAGTTCCAGGATTTTCCTCTGTCACAGAGCCCAGGCCTCGTGTCTGAGCATTTGATGTCTTATTTCTGCTCCAACAAAACGTTCAGTGTCTTGTCCCAGAGCCAGAGAAAGGCCCGTCTGCAGCCATTAGACTGTGTGTCTAGTCTAACATTAGCTGTGCTTGAGGGGAGGCGTATCGTTGGATGAATGTGTTCATGTATGTAACTCGCTCTGCCGATACGCCTGTTTGGAACATCCTTGTTTTAGCTGCGGTTGATTTCTGTAATGTTTGGAAAGTAAAGCCACAAATCGAGTGTTTCTCTTTGTACAAGTGAGAGGGGGTTCAGAGGGTTCAGAATACATCCATAAAGCCATTCAGAGGACAGAAAGCTCACATGAGCAATCTGACGATTTGAAAACAATGTTTATTGATCTCTGAACCATTTACGCTACAGACGTTCAACCCGATGTGCAAGGTTGAATTGACCGGTTGGATCACTTCTAAGATTTAGAAGATGTGGATTCGGGCTTTCTCTGTGCAAAAGGCGCAGGAATTATTGCTGGAAATAGGTGTCACGCTGCGTGTCATTAGTGGGAAAATCACTGTAAAATGGACGGTTGCACACACAACCAGATGCTGCAGTATATATAATCAGCAACATCTCATTTTCTCTCCTCCTCCTATTCTCGTGTTGGTCTGATGGTCACTGTGGCCTCTGAGATGAAGGGAACATTTTCCACAATTTCAGAGATAAAATCATGAATTCCTCAGAAAATAATGGACGAATGACTAAATGATTAACAGTGTGTTTTATAACCACTGAAACCGACACAGTCTCTCCAAAATTCCTTGCTTTACTATGTATGTTATGCATCTCTTAGTTCACTTAAAAGGAATTGGATTGACTCACTGACACTCCAGCCACTCATGTTAGAAACCTGGCAACCGCTTCAGCAGGTGCATGAATTAGCTTCTTTAATAATAATAAACCACCCTCCTCTCTCTGTCCCATATGATCACTCTCGAGAATATATTGACAGCATCAAGCCACGTTTCAAGTGATTTCAACGTTAGCTTAAGGGCCCATTGGTCTCCTAATAATCTGCTGGATAAATTTCATGCCAGTCAAGCAAAGTCAAACAAGTCAGTTCTTGTCGGTCCCTCGAAAGTTGACATTTTGAGGATGTGAGGTTTTGCAGAGTAGCTGCAACATGTTTTCGGGGAGCTGTGGATGTAACCCTCACGCTCTTTGTGTTACCAGACATGATGAGTTAAACTGTCCTTTGGCCATGTGAGGCTGCAGTAGACTGTAATATAAACCGGATTTGTTGTGTTTATTTGGTTTTTCATCAGTTGTATAAAAGAGGTGTTTTCAGTAGATTTGCCTTCACATCTTCACAGAATAAGCTGATGACATGTGCAGCAAACTGTGAAGTGATTGGTGGATTACTCCACTTCCTCGGCAAAGAAACGTTCGTACGTGTGTATTCAGGCTCTTTTAAATGCCTCAGGTCTGTGTGATTGGCATGGAAATTCAAATAATTAACAGAAGAACAGATCGAGGTCACTTACTCATACAGGATATTTTTACAAGTGCAAATTCATCTTTAGCATTGAGCTTTCTGACTCAGAGGAACCGCTGCCGGAGGGCATTTACATGCCTTTGAGTTGTCTCGTGTTGGTAGAAAAGGCGCATCTGCTTTCTTGAAAACTGCCATTTCCACATGATCAGTTTTACCTCGAGCTACGATGAGAAGCCACAAAGGACAATTGATACTTTAGAGTCGGTTTGAGTCATCTCCGCTGTGCAATAAACATAGAGCCACATTGCTTTAAGCTTGACCTGATGTGCAGTCAACTAAACCTTTTTAAAAGCAATATTTGTCAGCTCTAGCATGACTGATCATGTGAACTTGACATGCCATTTCCTTAACAGTAGCAAGAAATGTTCTGAAACGAACACTGAATTCTAATGCGATGCAAAGTTTTGCTTGTGGGCAGCGCACGATGCTCTCAAAATAGCTTTTCAGTACATTACTTTTAGGGCAACAGAAGAAAAGAATTTAGCCTGTCGTAAAAGCATGCTGACGTTTAATGCTCAGCCAGTTTAAAACATTTCCATCTGTGCAATCCAGTCTGCGATCCAGCAATCTGAACGATGATAAGATTATTTGTTAAGAGGGTGGCACATTCCTTCCTTTATTCCCTTACCCCCATTTGGTTGCGTTCATTGCCAAAATAAAAAGTACAAGCACAAGTTGCCGATCAGCAGCTACTTGTGTAATTAAAAAAACAGCATTATAGATTAATTTGATTTGAATAGTTGGACCACAGTGAGCTACTTAACATGAGAGTAGCAGCCATTACCGGCCACAGTCATGCATATACAGGAATGAATCACAAAAATAAAACTTCACAAGTTATTATGGGCTTTTTTTCAAAGTTCAGTACCTTTTGATAGTTGAGGGGTAAGACGAGGTTGAGATTAAGCAGAGCGGCTGATGAGAGCTTGTGAAGGTAAAAACTCGGCAGGACATCAAGAAGGGAATCTGATCTTGCACAACTCAATTTCTGTAACTTCCTTGTTTCCCAGGCTAAAATCCCCTCACAGTGATTGTGAGGGGATTTCAGCCTACTTCAAGTTAGCGCGTCCTCTGAAGACGCAGCAGTTTGGGTAAATTATGGCTGCGTTCCCTCATAAGTTTCAGACAACTGAAAAACAGCGCATTTCACTGCGATAAAGCAATATTTCATCGAGTAATTTGACATAATGAGGGCCATAATTCTTCTAAATCACACATTGGGAACTCTAAGCCATTTCCCCGCCTCAAACAATAAATTTCAGGAGAAATTCCATCTCAGGAAACGCAGGATAGCAACGTTTCGCCGACCCAAGCTACACTTAATGGTTGGAATGGGAGTCTCGTGTATGTCCCTGAAAACAGCACCTCTGGATTGTTTTTCCCCTCTGTTCTCATTGTTTCCTTAGCTATATTTTTGTTTTTGTTTCCATCATTAAAACCTCTAATTCTTTCCAGATCACTGATCTGAAACTTTTATAGTTGATCAAAATGAAGCAATATTTGGTGGGCAGTAATCCATTCTTTAACACAACGGGTGTTCTCTCTGATTTCCATCAAAGCCATATTCTGGTCTCATTAGATATTTAAAAGGGATTTTTTCGTTTCCTGTTGTTCTCTACAATCTGCTTAATCACACACACCACAAAACAAACTGCTTTCATTTTAAATTAAACAAGCCATTTCTCTGTCGTTCAGAGGACCACACTGGACTACACTGCGACTGGGATCCTGCGGGTGGTGTTAGTGCTGCTGCGGTCAAAAAATAAACACCAGTCCTGGGATTCAAGAGATGACGTTGAAAAGAAGATCAAAGCACGTCATTTCAATGCCAAAGCAAAGCAAGGCAAGTCTGGCAATGATGGACAAGGACTTGTTAGTCGTGACTAATGAGCAAAAGTACTCACCTCCAGGCCGAGGCGACATACCTGCACCAACTGTGCCGTCGTCGTGCAGAATAGAACAAAACAAAATGAAATAACCTCGGCAAAACAGCACGTTTAGAATGAAATAAATAAGTATAATGTAGTTTTGCACTAGAACATAATTTCGATATGTTATTACTGACAAGTATGCCTCTGTTTATTGATACTACGCAGAACAATGTGTTTTCCCTGCAGGGCAGGAGAAGAACGGACGGTCAGAATGTTTGCAGGAGCAGGCGGTAATGATCAAAAATCCAGTGTAAGGGAGCTGGAGAGGGATTAAGAAAGCAATCCCATGTACATAAAATTGTCTGATTTATCCCAATTATTTCCATGCAGCGAGGTAGCTGTTGTTATATAAGGTTATTAATTTGGTGAAAAGACAGCAGTGGTATGGAATCAGTACTCAGCAGCCACAGTGTAGGTATGGGTTTTGGGTCAGGATAAAGCACTGGGAGAGGAAAACAAACAACAACAATGATGTCTGTATTTGCAGGTCGCTGTCAAGTTGAACTGTTGGAAATATTCCTCAGATCCCTTGGAACCAGCTAAATAGTGGTTGTGGCCTCGAGCCAAGTGTTGACAGACGCTTCCTTTGTTTGGACGCTTTCACTAATCAATTTCAAATTTCACAGATATGAAGTCGCTCAGACTGGGATATGTTTTTCCTAATACACAATAATCACTGTGTTCATTGTGCAACAGTCATTACCATCAACCACTTTGATTCCATATGACTCGGCTTGATTGCCTGCCTCTCGGTTACCTTGAAGTGTATTTGGTTACCGCAGCTGTAAGTGCACCTCGGCAGCGGCGGCAGACTGAATGTTCTCAGATGCTAATTTGATTTACACATGAAAGAAGCGAGCTCCTAGTCGCTTTAAATCTGGTGCATGTCTGGGCTTTATCAAGGCTTTGTTGTTTTAGCCTCTTTGTTGCGCTCTTTGATGGTTTTAAAAATACATTTCTCAAGTCATATTTTACATAATCGAGGTAATGTATTTGAACAGCCATGATAATGCTCGACTCGTTGCAAGATCAACGCAAACGTCTGGCAAGATAAGTTGTTTTATAGCCTTATCTTTATGGTTCTTATGGTGTTGGCTTTTTTTTATAAGGAGGCCTTTGCTGAGCGGTTTATAAAGTGAGATGTGAATGTTGACATGTGATGACTGACATGTTCTGTTGGCCTGAGACCTATTGATTCTTCACAGTGCATTGTGGGAGAGACGCACTACACAACAACACTCATTTTGGGAATGCTTAAATGTCCACAAAAACAGCAAAAACACGAAGAAGAAACGGGATCAAAGTGGCAAAAACAAACCTATGAACGAAGCATTCATTTGAAGGCCTTGGTCAACCCTTGCCTGGATCAACTCTAGAACATCTGGACAGCAACAGCAGCCTGGTATTTCCTTTGCACGGCCTTTATCATCTACCCTGTGTTAATCCTCGTTATGAAACAGGGGGACTAACATCACATGGCAAAACTCAAAAGAATGATCTAGACGAAAGATTAGGATAAAAAATCCGTCTCTATCCAAAACAAAACAGGCCGCATGTTGCTATGGTGGACTAATGTCGTGCAAGCTCCTGTGTTCTGCTTTTATGAGATTATGTGGTTAAGAGGGCCACGAGGCCGGCGGTCTGGAGAGTCTGTTCAGCTAATGATGCCTCGGATTCAAAGTGGCGGTGGAAAATGAGACGGGGGTAATCATCCTCGGCATCAATGCGATGAGGGTGAGCAGGCTTGCAGGCCTCGAGAGCCGTAATGCACCTGACAGCGACGGGCAAGAGGGCTTCAGTTTGCACCTGACTGTTCAACTCTTGCTTTGACATCAGCTGGTTCTGCTGTTGTGGGAATAAGAGGTGGTTTATTTGCCTCACTGAGGACACAGAGACAGCATCGTTTTCAGTGCTCCAGATATAAATGGGGGCCATTTTCATCATGGGAAATGATTTCACTCCCCGTCAGCGCTGCTGCTGTGACTTCAGTCCCATAAGGTCACTCAGAGTGTGTGGGGAGACATTCAAACCAGTGAGCTGAAGTCTCCTTTCTCACTGAAGCCTTGCTGTTTATTGATATGTTTGGCCCGGGCTGTGTGTTGGAAGTCCGTTAGCATTTTTGGAGCTTGTAGAAAGGAGGTCTGTTTGTTTTTGCATGGGCATTACTTAACCAGATATTTTCCCATCTGTTTCCCTGTTAAAGTAAGACTGCACACGATAAGATAGGGATTATTGCTCAATTGTGCTTTTCGGTTTTCTTAAAGCATGTTTGTTTCTTTGGACCGTATTACGGGGCATTACGGGAAGATTGTTCAACCTCAAGAAATACTTTTATTACACTTACAACGGTCTTTCAATGAAAAGCAAACTACATTGATATCTATGATAAGAGGTTCACTTTCACATACTGCAGGAACTAAGATAAAGTACTTTAGCTATTCACATGCTCTGCTTTTTGAAGATGTAGAGTAGGACTATAGTGATATCTCTAAGTGCTGTAACTGTAACTTATTTTAGTAAAAACTGAAGTGGCTGCACCTCTGACACTTATCTTAGTCTAGTCTTTAGACTCTGTGTAGTGTGCAGCCTAATCTGCAGATACAGTTTCAGAAATTGCCGTTGTCATGATTGTCAAGGCGAGATTGAGCAATCAAACATCGAAATGGATTGGGCCGAGCCAAAAACTCTGATATGACCTGCTTCAAACTGCAGGGGTGTAACACGCAGCGAGTAGCAAAGTACATCGAGGTGAAAGAGTTTTCAGTGTCATTTAACCTGGCTGGATCGCCATGGTAACTCATGCTGCAAACCTGACCTGCTCTGGATTTAAATCAACCGTTCCTCTTCACATATCCTTCATTTAATATCAGTGTCTGAGAGCATGATGGTTCAATAAGCTGCATGGAGTTTAATGAAGAGCTTATTTGCAGCAACACTGCAGTTTTACGCTGTAGTATTTTTCTTATTCTTCGAGGCTCTCCGTTATCACAGCCTGTTCGTTTTCACTGGAGTAGGTGGCAATCTGTCTGTTTTGTGCAGAAGAAGTCAAATGATGCACCAAAAGCACCCTTTTATGGGAGCCAGGCCGGAGCCTGGTGAAGAAAACTTGGCTTACCGAAGAAAGCTGATAACCACCGTCATGACACAAATTATCTCTGACTGGTGTTTTATGTTGTGTCGAGTTGGCTCGTGAAAAGAAATAACACTCTTCTGATGTAAATGTTGTAGTGCAGAGCGCCACACTCGGCATGTTTTGAATGTTTCCTTCGTTATTGAATCCCATGCCTGGTTCCTTAAAGATATAGCTTTTTCCACACTATGTTATCTAAGAAAACATTTTTTTACAGCACCACCCTGCTAGCACTCATACCTTTAAGCCCCTCAATTACAAGCAAAGTTTAAGCTTGTGTAGCTCTACTGCAATAAATGAAGATGACCCACGGCAACAGCACACTCTGGAATCTACATAAAACCGTTTTTACACCTTCACACAGAACATTAGCTAAAAAGTGGGATCCATTTGATTTAACAACTAGAACAATTTGCGAGGGTTAACGAAACAGGTTTTAACAGTAAGATCTTTAGAAAAGCCAGTAAAACTCTTCTCTAAAACTCTAAAACCCTTTAAAACTTTTCAGCCAAACCATGCAGTACCATGTAATACTACTCATATGTAATAAAACATGCAGCGTACATTCACATAAAACCCTCACATGCAGCTCATTCACCGGCCAGGTGTCATAGCTTGAAGCTTATTGTTCAGCCTATCAGTGTCTAACTCCAGGGTTCAGTGTATCTTGTGAATAGGTATTAATTTATTTGATAAAATATGATTGCATATGTTCTGATATATGGTTTTTACTTTAAACCTGGGCTGCCTTTATCCAACTTGCTCAATTTGTTAGGATATTTTGTGAAAAACAGTACTTTTTTTCATGGATGCAATAGCATTATGTATATTATTACACCTTTATGTGTCAAATCTCCCCACAGATTAGTTAGAGCCCATGATGTTGAATGCATGATAACAGGTAATGCTTACCTTGATGAACAGTGAGTTTTCCCAAACCGCAATAACGACAGCAACCTGAACAATTCACTGTGTTTCTTTATTGTTAAATCCCTCTAAAATAACATTTAAATACAATCTAATGACAAAACAACACTAAACACCTCCATGTCTTGATTTCTCAATTGAACAGCGAGTTAGCAGAAGCGCTAACCCCATAGCTAAGTCAGCACTTAGCGTGTAGCTACAGGGAATGGGAATGTGAACAGCATATCAGCCATGTTTGGAGGATAGCAACCGTCACCTGTACGCCGCCACCACACATCTAGTTTCAACCGGTTCAACTCAGTGTAAACTTTAACAACAACAAAAACAACAACAACAACAACAACAAAAAATGTGATGATGCTGAGGCGTGAGTGCAAGAGCAGACAGAGTAAACGTGTGAGTACAGGCTACAGGGCTAATAGTGCTACGTCCCGGCTGATGAATGTAGGTGTACCACACACTGAATAAGGTTCAAAACATGAAATGTTTCAGTGTACAGTCAGATACAAAAGCAAGCCGATGTTCAATTAAGATAGATGCCTGTGACTTACTTGTGCATGTTCGGTGCATTAGTGTACTCGTAAATAATACGCTACCGTAATCGAGCATCTTTTTCATTTAGAAATGGTGTGATGTGGGACTTGAATTTTAGATCTGGACCTAGGAGAACACCAAGACGTGAAACCTCAGATTTAATCCAGGGATTTATTTTCCCCAGATTGCTAAACTGCATTTGATGACGTCACCAAATGGCAGCATGTATAGTGAGAGCAGTAACGACCCCAAAACAGATGTAGCATTTCTCACACATGACACATGATCTCCAAACCTGATGACAAACTTTGATGTACGTTTGAAACCAGTTTAACACACAGTCAGAAAGATTAAATAACTTTCATGGTCAGTCCTATCAAACGTTGTCTCAAAACAGACAAGAACTGAGACCTCAATTTCATCAGAATTTAGTCTGAGGTCGCTGATTATTGTCGTCAGAGCAGTTTCAGTGGTCTGTGGTCTGTTCTAAAGCATGACTGAAATTACTGCAGGATGTTATTTTCTTTAGGAAAGGAGTTAATGTGCACTGAAACGATCCATCCCAGATGGATAGATCTCAGCCTGTAGCACTAGGTTGGGTTTCTTTAGTAATGGTTTTACAGCAGATTTTCTGAAGGCATCTGGGAAGACGCCTGTTGGCAGAGATGTATTGTATGTATGATCTTCAGAACATGGCCTGAGACACCTGCTTTGAAAGTGCAGCAGGTACATGGTCAACACATGAGGTGGGAGTGCAGAGCTCAGTTAATGTAATACAAGAGAATTATCTCCTGGTTACAGCTGCTTGACAGGGTTTGGTGTGGTCATCGTTCCTTAAGGCCATCTTACCACCACATTCTGTGAAAATTTGTTCAAAAGCCACTTCACAACTTTTCGGCACCAGAAGCTCCAGTCAGATTTTAATTGCTTTTGCTTCAGCTACTTTACCGTCAGTAGTTTGCGGCTGTTTCACGGGCTGTGAATCTGTCTCATAAAGACCGGGGGAATGGCTGCCGACATCGTTGTCACGTATCACGTCCTGCTCGGTGTGCCGCTGTGCTTACATGACCCATACTCGCTCTCACAAAAAAAGCCACAGGGATGACTGTAAGTTTTAAAAGCTAAGAACAGCAAGCAACCATGAATATCTACTATGAGTTCTGCTAGCTAGTTACAGCTGCTCGGCTTTCAGCATGAGGAGCGCAGATGTGTTCCAGTTGAATTGCTGTATTCCACATCCTGGACTCTTCAAATGTTGCTTGTAGTTTTATTGAACATTTTCAAACTGAAATCGGCCGGCAAAGAAGGCGAGTCTGATGATGTGTGACCAACATGTGCACTGTCATAGCAAGCACACACTGTAGGTAGGTCTAGTTTGGGAGTGGCAGCGCTCAGCGAGGATTTCTCAGTGACAGCTTTTCCTCGTTGGTTTCGACCATCAGTCGAGATGACAGGAGCCATTCTTATTTTGTCACGAACTCGCTTTACAGCCGGTCTAGAAGGGGTATAATTTTATTTGCTCTCTGACGTTTGTTTGACATGTAGGTTTTCGCCACCTACTGACTCATCCTTTAAACAATCTTTGCAGGAATAAGATGATGACAGATACAGTGAAAGTGTCTATGAAGCTATGACATGAATGTAACCCGTCAGGCCTGGTGCTTTGCTGCACCGAAATTTAAAAAGTGTCTGTTTGGAACTGGAAAACTAAAATTTTGACCCACTGAGAACTGAGATCACGTGGAGAAACCACATGGATTTTGTCTGTTAGGCTTGCATGCCTCTGTAACATGCTTCTCTATGTGCACTAATTTCTCTTTATATAACACAGTTCCTGCTGGAGCTGGGCAGAGGCAGCCAGACAGCCATGTGCCAGCTGAGACTAGTCAGAAACAAGTGTGG
The DNA here is from genome assembly GCF_017976325.1 of Chelmon rostratus. Taxonomy (NCBI): domain Eukaryota; kingdom Metazoa; phylum Chordata; class Actinopteri; order Chaetodontiformes; family Chaetodontidae; genus Chelmon; species Chelmon rostratus. Next base: position 26,499,329 of record NC_055663.1, read on the forward strand.
AACAGGTATTGGTTGAAGTGAAGTAATTGCAGCGCTTTTAACATTACCCAAGAACTGTCAGTGAAAGGATTGTTTATGCCTTTGGGCTTTAGTCATGTCATTTTAGTTCAAATTTTTTTTTTTTAGCTCAAATTACCTGTGCATTATTTCCTTTGATTCTTTGTTTATTTGACAAGGAGAGTGCACGGCTGCTTCTTAGCTGCACCAGATTTAGCTATAAGGCTATTTACATCTGTAACCCTTGGCAAGAGGCACAGTACAGGACAGTGCATACTCACTATACAACAACATCAGCAACACGATTTCACAACATTAGGACACATCAGCTGTTTGTGTTTATGCATAATGGGGTTGAGTTTAGCCATGATTTCATGCTGAACTTAAGATCAATATATAGCATGGTACAGAGCTCCAACAGTGTGTTGCTCTAGACGGCTTGTCAGCCGAAACTCAGTGGATCTGTGCTGTTTTGTCACCTCTGTTGGTTGTGGAGGATCATTGATCACTTTGTACACAAACTAGCATCAGCAAGACACTGTAAGGTGCCAAAGGTCAGGAGAGTGACCGCTCACTGATGTTAAAATGATGGTAACTTGATGCACAGTGTTTGCAGATGAGTGTGTTGTTTTTCTAGCTTGCGACCGTCGTGAGATTCTTTATGAGATATGAGAAAAGATTATTGAGTGCATGTACATGCATGTCTGCATTTGTCATCCACATGCATTTGAGGTTCGATTTTAAGGGCATACAACTGGCAGGTTGTTCCAGGTCCTAGAATTGAGCCTTGGGGAATACCAACGGAGCAATCAGCAAGCTTCTAATGAAGTCTTGTTTTCAGCTCTGGCGCATTGTCTTCCCATTTTATTACATCCACAGTTGAATTCAGTCGCTTTGCCTCTCTCGACAATAGAATGACCAGCAGACTTCCACATGTTTGGGAATTTGGACTGTTTTATTGACAGTGTGAAATGGGAGTGCTGAAAGAGTGTATGTTGTAGCTTCAGACATTTTGAATCCCACTGGCTTACATCCTTTGCCTTTGAGGTCTTCAGGGTGCTTAGGGTTCTCTTCAGATCTTTCCTTCGGGAGCTTTGGTTGTGTTAAAAACTGGTTTGGTGGGATTAAGGGTTGATTTTTTATTTTTTAATTCCTAAACCAGAGGTGTGTCAGCCTCAATTGAATCAGTGAAGTATTTGATTAAAGTGGAGCCAATTTTTATGACAATCATCAGGTAAAATTTCCTGTGTTCTCAGGTCATGTTCCTCTCCTTGTTTCTGTGCCAACAGTATGTCAATTGGCTTTTTCCTGTTCTCTCCTTGATATTATTCATGAAAAAAGGTTGTCTATTGCCTTTTTTATGCACTTAATTACAAAGGTTTTTAAAAACTCACTTGTTGTTTCAAAGCAAGGTCACGTTTCCTCATCGAATCCCACAGTTGCTCATTAAACCAAGTTAGATTATTTTTAATGTGTCTTCTCGTTAACTTTATTACGACTAATTGTGCCTATAGAGGATTCACACGAGGCCTCAGGTCATGGGTGAGTAAAACATCACTCCAATCAGTTTGGTCCAGTTCCTCCTCAGATTTATTAATGCCTTGAGAACTTCTTAATGTATTGCTGATCAATAAACCTGCGTTTCGTTGGTTTCCTTACAGTAAGTGTCATATTGTAGTCTGACAACCCAGTGATAAGATTTAAGGATTTTCTGATTCTGTCAGGCTTGTTACTGAAGATGAGCTCAAATTGTCTTTTTAAGGAATTTGTTGTCCGAGTGGGTCCATCTGTTAATCTAGTTAGTTCAATTTGACTTTTCAGTTTAAGTTAAAATCGCCAAGAATTGTTTCTAAAATGGACAGCTTGGAAGAAGCCAGTTTGAGCGTAGGCCGATGTTACCGTGATTGAACAGCGCCCCAGCTGGAGGCTGCAGATCGTGCATGGAGGCGGGCTGCAGCAAGACGGACAGGCTCCAGCAGGGAAGCGAGCGGCTTCCTGACTTGAGACTTTGACTCTTGCTGTGCTGGTCCGTTCTGTCTCAGAGGACAGCAGTTTAAGAGGTGCCTTGGCTCAGTGCATTGATTGCAACTGACTGTATCTGCATTTCCTTGTGTGTTCATCGCTTGATTGACCGCAGCAGCCGGCCTGGAAGAACGCTAATGTGTAGATTAAAAGATTGGCCCATCTTCGATCTCGGTGGTACACATGTAATCGTGGCTTTGCAAGCTGATTCAGACAGTGGGGATGAGAGCGGAGTACAAAGTCTGCTGAGTGTGTCTGCAGAATGTGGTGGAGTCTGTTAAGATTTGTTTTGGGGGCCAAATGTCAACTTGTAACATGGCTACTTGCAAAATCCCCGACCTTATGTACTGTAGGGGCGTCTCCGATTTCATTCGCTGTGATTACCCCGTACAAATGTGATTCATGATGTACAGAGGTTGAAGAGTAGCTGATGAATTACGCATTCGTGTACACAGTTATCTCTCCTAAAACATTGCTCGCTTATTGACCCTGTCTGTCATCTAAAGACGATTAGTTTTGGTGTGCAGTAGAAGCCAGGCAGAATCATCTCGTCTGCCCTTTACGTGGCGCTTTTCCTTTGGCCTTTCCTGCTGTTGATGGATCATTGTTCCATTCTCTTCCTGTTGTGGCTGTGTTTGACAAATATATAGTAACAGGGAGAGCGTGGGTGGCGGACTCTGCCTTGAGGATTTGAAAATGACAGATCTAAATCACCACACCGGCAGTACATAGCAGAAGTATGAATGCGTGCAATTGTGAATGAGAAACAACAAGTTGCTGCAGACGAGCGAGCATGGATCATCAAACCCTTGCTTAAATAAACTAAAGAACAAAATCCTATTGTGCTGGTTGAAGTGAAGATTAAACATGGCTCAGGTCACTATGATCTTTTCATCCCTCTCACTGAGTCCCATTTGTGAAACACTCTAAAGCTTCATTCACCAAAGTGGCGGTTCACTTTCAAGGTTGCTGAATTGTTTGGGGTTGGGCTCTGGCTGGCCCTAATCTCTGTTAAGAGGAGAATTGTGGGTCCATTGCATAATATGGTGAGACTGTCACAGAGAGGAGGTAGGAGGTCACCCGATGAATGGCCACTGTTAATGTACGGTAAGACAGTGTGGCTCCATTAGGCGGTAAAATATTAATCCTGTAAGACCCACAATTTAACATATTCAATGGGTCCCATTATTTAGCCCTGCAATGCTATTGGATGATAAATAGTTTATAGCCATGAACTCACACAACCTGCAAGCTTTGGGGGTATTTGGCGTTAAAGGGAGAGACAGATCACATCCCTGCAACCATGGGAAAGACACCAGAAGTGTGTTCAACAAAGACGCTGAGTTCTGTTTCTTCCTCATCGAACATTTACCGATGCTCAAAAATACCTTGTAACCAGTGTTCACGTCCACACTTGCTTTCAGACAGTCTTCTTCACAGCCTTCTGTTGACGCTGTTGGCACGTTCCCATCACTGTCAGCCTGCAGAATAGCGTCGAACTGATGTGGAACTGTTTTGTCCTCTGCACTGGAGCAAAACAGGGACACGCTCGGAGAAACTTTGTTCCCACTGGTAGTTGAAAGTTCCTTTAAGGCTTCATTCACGACTACAAAACCCATCGTACATGTTTTTCTGCTTTTCGGAAAAGCATTGCTGCCAAAGATCCTCTCAGAAGTGTCATAAATTACAGGATAATACATACTCTGCCTTTAGTTCTGAAGTGCCTGCCAAGACTTTAATTATATTCACTGTGAATTCACTTGCTTATTCATCTCTGTAAGACCTGGCAACCAGCAACATGACATGAAGTTTTCAAATTGCTGTTTTAAACTGATACTTCCCTCACTAAGACATCAATTTGATGAGTTATAGACACATCGCTGCATCTTCTGGCACGCAGTGGAGATACTAGACACTGCACACGCACGTCCTGACATCCAGATGCTAATCGCTTCTGCTTTTGATTAAATCGAGCCCAACTGTCAGCAGGTTTCGCATCTCAGCTGCACCCAAAAGCAAACGTGTGATATTTGATTTTGTTTCAGATCGCTTACCCGCATGTCACAATAGCATCAACTGTTTCAACGGGGCAAAAAAACAGTTATCTGGAGTCTGCCTTTCTCACGCCAAAGCGGGCTGGGAGCCAGCTGCATGACAGCACCTGACGACGGCTCACTGATGGTCTGAAACATGCCGGTCCAACCAGTTAAAACGGAGTGAAAGCTGATAGTTTGTCAGTTTCAGGCAGCCTCCGTCATCTGTGTGAAAGGAGCCTCTGTTTTAGCATTCGATCATTCTATGTTTCAAATGAATCATGACGTCTTTCTTTACAACTCACACGCTACGCCTGATAGCGACTTTAAGCGACTTGAAGTCCAGAAAAGCAGGTGGCACTCTTTGTTGCCCAGCTCTGCCTTGACACACAAGAGATTTTGATGCGTCATAGAAGAAAAAGCTCTTAATAATAAAATGAATGACGGCTGCATGCCATTTAGATGCTTCACTCTTATTGCCTGGTTTTGTGCACGCTGACTCACCGTCGTGCTGGCATGGCATACTGGGACCCTTTAATGGAAGGGGGGCGAATTAAGGCTGTTGATGCTGTTCGTAACACCTTGCTTATTCTACAGCAACAACATGGCAACATGGAGACCTGTCACAGATCTGCTCTGTAGCCACAGTCACAGTACATTTACTCAAGTACTGCACTGAGGTACAAATGTGAGGTACTTTCTTTTCATGCCACTTCCTCCTTCTACTCCACTACATCTCAGAGGGAAATCCTTTACTTTTTACTTCACTGCTTTTATCTGATAGCTTTAGATTAAGATTTTTACGTATAAAAAATATAAAGATCTTATAAAATATGACGCTTTGTTATGAATTAAACGATGCAGCAGTTTATAGAAGTACAGCTTAAACAATTAGTCACTTAATCAGGTTGCTGATTGACAAAAACTTAACTGGAAACTATTTTAATCAGCTGTGCAGATTTGCTGTGCTTCCTTTCAACAGTTTGAATGTATTTGTAATAATGGTGAGCTTTGGACTAAACAAACACTGTGAAGATGTCACTTTGGCTTATTGCCACCACATTTCCCACCATTTTCAGAATGTTTCCAAGCCAAACAATCAATCTATTAATTTTCTATTATCAGCAGATTCATCCAGAATGAGAAGAATCATTGATTGCAGACTTAAAATGGTGTAAAGTGAACCTCAACCAACTCTGACAGTAAAATCCTGATTTTACATTCATGCATGAGTCACAACAATCTAATGATATCAGATACATTAGCAGAACAGTCACAGGCGGCATTTTACTGCACCGAGTGCTTTTACTTTTAATACTTGAAGTACGCTGTCCTGATTACACTGACATAGCATTTTCAATACAGGCTCCGCTTGTTACAGATTCTTATCAGTACCTTCCCTTAAGGAGCCGAACACTTCCTGACTTTAAGCAATGCGGCCGGCTAAGTACACAAACAACAAACAAACAGGAACATTGACAGTGTTGGATTTTGCGAGGCGAGAGCTAAACCTGCACTGTTCTACTATGAGTATGAGCAACAAAGCAATAAGTAAAGTGGTGCAGTGGGGTCAGTTATTATGGGTGTTGCATCGTGTGCGTTGGTTTGTTAAACAAGTTCTGGTCCTGCTGTACTTGAATTTTGGACAATGCAGAAGCAATCATGCGAATTCCTGCAAAGCTGCAACTGAAGAACAGTTTTATTCTCTGAGGTTTCATTGTGTTTGAGTTCCTTAGTGGGAAGAAGCCTGTGGAACTATGTGGACTATGTCATAGTAATACAGTTAAGTGTACAGTAATAGTTGCCATGCCTGTGCTTTACAACATACTGTGACATGTAACAGAACTCGCACGGCATCACAAGAGTCTGTTTCTGTCTTGGAACAGTTGCATTTCCTGTGGCGTCAGTGCAGTTCAAGAGAGCGCAAACATGAATTACAAAACCCACAAATTCAGTTGCCTCCAGCTCATAGAAATTTCCCTCATTATTTTGTGTAGACAACTGATACTGCTGTCTAATACTGCTGTGACATCTTTAGCAGTATGTCTCCCAGTGGTGTGTTAGAAACGAGCCAGTTTTTTATTGCCAATCGCGCCTCCAAATGGCTGTAAAATCACTGTAAATCTCAGCATCTTGCCGTTTATTGCTGACTTGACAGACAGTGTCAGCCCAGAAGTGTAGTCGCAATTTGGGAAGGCTAATACCTGTTAGCTGTGGCCACACTGATGACTCCCCCACAGTAAAATCTGCTATTTTCTTCAAACTTTGTTGTTGTGTATGTTTTTTTTTTCAGTGTGTGTTTTTGTTATTTGTAGATGATGTGACTAATTACCTGAACGTCTTGTGTTTGCTTCTTTGATTTGCAGATTTGGATACGCATTTGTGTCCATTTACTGCTGTTCATCGCACTTGGAGTACATTCAAGTAAATTTGACGTCAACCCAGTGACAGATGACATCTCTAGACTCTCTGTTTTGGTAAGAATGACACCGTACGCCTTTTCAGCTAAAATTATGCCGGACTTTCCCTTTACTGTACAATGACTATCATACTTCGAAATATGACTCATTTAATTGGCTAAAACTGAATATCTAATGCACAACAGGTACATTTAATCTACAAATGCAATATGGAACTATGTTGCTGCTTTCCATGGATTTGCAAAGCACAAACATAACAGCACTCATAATTTGCTCAGATTATTTTCATTATTCTCTCACTGTTTTCATCAGGTCATAATCATGGCTGCCACCATAATACTGTATAAAGTTATAATTCCGCTGTATTAGCAGTTAGCCTGTGCAAAGGTCAAAAGTGAAGGAGGTCAAAAAGTATTATGTAAGCAAAGAATCTATTTATGGGACTGGACAGGACAAAAAATGTAAACAGATACAAAGAGTGTGGTAAGCAAAAACTGCTCTGCGCTCATTAAACCGAAGTGTTTTTGATGAATGATGTGACCTCCTGTTCATATTAACTTTGCCTTTGCTGTCTTTTAAAGTGCATGTGCTGTTTTGCTTCTTTTAGGTGAGCTGATCGCAATTTGTCTGCAATTTAATGTTTGTTTCTTTTTGCAGAGACAAAATATTCCTAAAGACTACAAAATTCCTGTACATTACGTTCCAAAAGAAGAGGTAAGATGGAGTGTCGTCTGCCCTCTCAGGGGTCGCAAGAGCGCCTTTTAACCATCCTTTTGTTGACATTGAGCATATTCACGCTTCCAGCTTTTTGATTTTCAGTCCAAACCTTTTAGAACAGGAAGAAAACCGTTGACTTTGTTTGCCTCAGCTCCACCTTCATGCTGAACTTTGGCTGACTTTATCACTGCTGAACACTGTAAATATTGTGTCATCTACCAAGTGCAATCTGAACTGTGAAAGTAACATCTGACTGGGGTGATTATAAGGCTCTGGTAGAAAGCTCAATAAAAGTGATGACATCGTGTTAAAGCTGATTAGCACATCGTGTATCTAACGATCAGTCGGTACTTTGTTGCTATCGCTCATTTTACGCCGTGTCTCTGCTCTCTCTCTCCTAGGGTGCGATGTGTTGGGTAAAATTAAACGTCTTCTACTTGGAGGAGAGTTTACAAGATTTAGCACATAAGTTTGGAAACATTTCATCCAACAGAAAAGATATTAGCATATTCATCCAAATGCTCCAAGAACTGCGGCTCAATTTGGGGTCTGTGGTAAGTTCATGTGCAGCACAGACAATCAGTCGTTGCAGTGAAGAACCATTTTAATGCAAGCTTTAGCTAAACCCCTGCAATGACCTGCTTGAAGACAAACGTGCATTTCTTCTATGTGTGTTTTGCAGGAGCTGATCATGTATGACTTTGAGTGCCACTACAGGAAAGAGAGGTGGCCGACAGCGCGATACTTTGACTTTGTCAAAGACTTCCTTATAGCTGCACAGAACACAGAGGATTCAGACGACTGCGATCCTCCTCCCTGTCCCACCACACCGCACACAGTAACAACAGAAGAATATTTAAATGGTGAGTCTTCAGGATGTGCTGTGTTTACGTGCGGCGTGTTTGTTAACAGAGTTAGCTTTTTGGTAGCTTAGCGATGGGGCACTTTCTTGTTTGAGAGGTGAGATAACCTCAGTTAACTATGAATGAAAATGGTGACTAGCTGCAGGCCTCCTGTGTGTTTCTGCTCTGTTTGTGGCTCCATTGATAGATTTTGCATGTGTGTCGCTGGCACCACTACCCTGCAGGTAGTTTGGGTCTGTGGCCTCTTTCATAATGAGCCTCAGATTACTTCGGATGCCTAAATGTTACAAAGATGTTTGGCAAGCTTCAGCGATTTTTCCAACTTTACTATAAAACCTGGCAGCTATGATTTAGAACTGATTGATTGGTCCTCTGTATATTTGATCAACATTGCTTCAAATTCTGGTCAAATCCGCTATAAAGTGGGTATATAGTGTGTTTCCTTTGAGCCGGGGGGCGTACCTTCCCTGGGGTGACAGCATTGGCTGAGGCAACATTATGGATTTGAAATACAAAGACACATGGACTTAAACAAAAACAAGACACGGCTGTGATTTCTGCCTCTTGTGGAGAGCAGCTCAGTAATCTGTTTGAACTGACGTGTCCTGGGCATTAACCAGATGTCGAGTGATTTGAATTGGTTCAAGTGTAATATCCCCGCAGTGAACTGTACGCTCCGTGCATCCCATCTGGTGTGTGATGCTTTAAACCGAATGACGCTACTATAAAATGGCAAATAGATCTAACAGTCGGGCCAGCTCTCTCTGAACCACGCTGATGTTTTGGAAACTGTTTAAATTTCACATGCTGAGTATGGATTTATCTCTGCATTTGGCGCTGGATGGGTCAAGAACATTTTATACAGAATATCTATAGGGTGGTGGCACGTAGCTCGAAAGAGTCCAGACAGGCAGCGTATTCACAACTGTTAGAGGTTAAAAGGCAGGCGTCAGGAGAGCTAAACACATTCATATTACATTTAAGAGAGGGTGATAATGTCTCAGATTTACTGTATAGATCAGTTTGGAATGAAGCCGGGTCCATGATTCTGTTAGGAGGGAGATATCATCACCTGATTGGCTGTCAGCCGCACATTCTGCGTGTGATTTGTGAGTTTTTTTAAGCTGTCAGTAATCCTCAGAACCCTTGCACAACATTCCTGCACGTTAATCGCAGCAGGCGCTCAAACTTTACTGCGGGAGAGTAAATCTTTCGGAGAATCACATATTGTTCAGCTTACTTCTAGTCCAAGTGCGCTTGGACAGCTTCGAGATCAGCAACGGCACAGCGCTGCCACAATTTTAGGTTATTGTTTTTGAAGGATTTTAATGCCTTCAGCTCCGCCATCGCATTTCTCGAACAACGACGCCATGTTCGGGTGGCATATTTCAAATCTCACATGTGGATATCTCGAGACCTCAACAGATAACTCCAGACTGCCTGTGACGCCCGATAGAGCCAGCAATGAAGTCAGAACATGTGCGCTTTAATGATGTAGGTTAACCGACCCTTTAAGGGCTGTAAGTGTTTAGCATCAGTTGGCGATGTAGGTCACGCTTCCCACGCACATTTTCTGAGCCACACATTCAAACCGGCGGCATTCCAGTCACAAGCTCGCTTCTCTTTGGACTATTGTGAACAGGCTCTATTTAGGACAGATCTCTCGTGGCCATTTTTGAGGAGCTTTTAATCCAGGAACCATTATTTCTTCACAAGAACTTTGCGAGATAAAAACTCAAAACGCTCTCAGTGCTTAGACGGCCCATTGAGACCCAGCTGAGTCACAGGACTGAGGGAAGATGTCCCCAGGCAGCGCATGTGAAAAGGAAGAAAAGGGCCGAAACCTGATTGTATACGTGTTGATTACAGAGCAATCTTCCAATCTTCCCAAGCGCTTGGCTTTTCTTTGCCGGAGTGGTCGGATCAGATCTTCTGTGTGTGTGTGTGTGTGTGTGTGTGCGGAGGGGTAAAAAAGGTGGCGCTGAGTTGACTTTTTAGCACCTGACAATGAAATGTTTTCATCGTACGCCGCTAACACTCCACCCATGTCCCCCCTTTCTTCAACCCTCCTCTCTTTTCGTGCCTCTCGTAACCCCGAACTCACCAACCCGTCTCTTTCTCCCCCCTCCCACAGAATCGCCCACGTCCAGCAGTAAAGGCTCCGAGTGTGCAACAGGCTGCAAACCACGTAAGTTTGCAATTCTCTGCATTTCTGAGAAAACAAGTGTGAGTTCTGGATCGGGCTCCAGCTGGTGTGGCAGCTTTAGCCAGCTACAGTATTTTGTCCCATTCTGAAGCAAGTCACCCCATTACCCCAGAGCCAGCGTTACTTGACTAATGAGGCTCTGCGGGGCAAATTCCTCATCACGTCCCGTGTCTCATGTCTCATCTTGTGTCCTGCAAAAAGGCTTTTCTGTACTCGCCTTGTTGAGACCCTCACAGTGAGCTACATTTTCAAGAGTTCGTCTGTTCCTCTGTCAGCGACAGGAAGTCCCAGTCATGTGCTTCAAACAGAGACAATGTCGTTTATTTTTTTTATCTGTTTGCGTCTTCCAGCGCTTAATGAAACGCGATAAAGTGGTTGTAGTAGCACCACAGTTGTCTCATACAGTGGAAAATAACTGTCAAGAGAAGCAGTTCATCTCAGTTTTGTGCCTGCATGTCTGCATTTATGTCAGCATGGATGGATTACCAGAACATGATAATTAGATGTAACTTCAATGTTCTCCTTCACTTAGAAACGTGTTTTGCTTACTGTTGCTTCTCTGGCATGTTTAAGCTTCACTGTACAGAATGATGTATGTGAGTCTGGCACTAGAAGGCTGTTTTCACTTTTGTCTGCTGGAAGCGAGAAGTCTCTCTGTGCTCCAGATAAATGTGATCTTAATCCCCCGTTTGCACAGAGAAGCGAAGGAGAACATCTCACTACGTCCACGTTTTGCTCGAATCCGCTGACATGATCCAGCAGACGCGATGTCGAGGCCGTGCACAAAATCGACATGTCAGCAGCGGCCGCATTCACGATATATTTTAAAGTTTTTTTGGCAACTAAATTCGCATTTGCAGCTCATTCAGAAACAGCACCAGATGCTTGTTGCTGTGCCAAAGACAACTTTTGTTCCCTGCCATCACTCATTTTAAACATCTCAGTATGGCCGAGCTGCTGGCTGCAGGTCCGTGTTTTATGAGCTGCGATCAAATTTCATGCTCGTTCGGTATCCGACAACAGAAAAGAAATGCTGAAAAATAAAAAAAACAACTGCAAATCATCCTGATGACTCTTCACACGGGACTTATTTTGTCACATGACCTCCGTGTTTGGCGAGATATGGCAGCTAATTAAAATTACCGCAGGTTCCCGCAGGACTGAGATCTCCTCCAAATCACTAGCCAGGTGCTAACAGAGCTTAAGACAAGCGTGATTTAGCGACATCATTATTGTGAAAGCCAATCATGGTCCAGTATGAGAGAGGACATCCACTGAGAATGGACCTTCCAGCGAAGCAGCTGTTAGCAGAAAACAACAGAGTACATGTTCTTTGAATATATGTAATATAAAGACACTTTGTTTGTAGAAAAGATCACAGACCAGTGATCTTTAAGGCTACTCTGATATACTCTGTTTGATGTTTAGAATCAACAGTTGATGGCGGCTATTTGCCACCTCTGAACGTCATCCGTCGATTGTGCATCATAAAAAGCAGGACAAAGTGACGTTTGTGTCTTTTTCCTCTCAGCTCATGAACCGAGCGCCCTGACTGAGGTGATGGAGCGAAGCCTTCTCTCCCTGCTGTTCATTCCACTCCTAGCCCTGGTATTCCTGCTTGTGTGGAAGGTAAATCGACCTTGGACCCCTGACTCCAAGCTGCTTAACTTCCTGCATCGCTCCAGAGATATGACATTCATTAGTCACCTATCTTACTATTGCTTTGTTCCGTGGAATTTATGATAGCCGGCGACAGCCTTACAACTTTCTGTGATTTCAGCATTAAAAGCGATTCCTTCCCCTCCGAAACAGGTCCGATCACGGAGGAACGAGGAGGATCTTCAAGAGAATCCCGGAGAAGGTGCACTCTTCACAGGAACAGAAGGGACTGCACCTCCACTAGATGCTGAAATATCAGAAAAGTGAGCTGTTTTGTTCTCTTTTACATGCATTTCAACAGGAAACTGTTCCCCTTAATGTGACTCACTACCTGTTCACACGTGCCTGTGCAAAGTTGCTCCAGCCCAAATGACTGGAGACATGCAGAGCTGCAAAGTTTAGATTAAGGAAAAAAGTGATTATTTATTCACATGTTTGAGTATTTTCCCACAGTGGTTTTAGGATGTGGATCTGAAGGAGTTAAAAGCAGGAATAATGAAAACTGAGCAGAAAAAAGTAATTAATGGGTGAATGGATGAATTAATGGCGTGAATGGATGAATGAGCAGCAAAAAAAGTGCTTTAGATGACAGGCCTATGAAAATGAACCTTTCAGAAAATAAAGGCAGCAAAGAGCACTTCGATGTATTTGAAGGGGCTTGCATAAGCCTGACATGACACCTGGCATGTCCATGAAGGAGCGTGTGAGAATATTTATGACTCCCATTCAATCATTTGTCATGTTTAATGGGGTTAGAGTTAATTGACCAATTCACACTCTATGACAGCAGCCATTAACACTCATAAAGTTTCCTTCATGTTAAAGTCAGGTGTTGTGTCAGTCTTAAACACACCAGGTGTTAACAGGTAAAAAGCTTTAGCACGTGGGAATGACAGACCTGCAGCGTAGGATCTATTACATTAGCAACACTGTGCAGAAAATACCTTGAAAAGCCACTGAAGCCGTGGAAGAATAGCCCGATGATGCCTTCAGGGTCATTACATTTGAGCTTAGTTGCATTTTTAACATGTTTCCGGCTTCATATAAGAAAGCAGAGTGGGCCTAATGGAAGATGACATTCAGCTGCATTGTGGGAATTGTAGTAGTCAGCATTTCTGCCGCTTGACCCATGCTGGGTTAAAAGTTACATTTTGACCATCGTTCATTTCCTGTGTCTCCTGTGAGTGTGTGAAAGTAAAGCCACAGCTTCAGCAGGGCCCGCAGTTGATCTCAGCAGGTTCATGTGGTAGAATGTGCTTATCTGTATCTGCAGGTTTCTCGCTGGCCGGCCGCCACATCAGCTGTGCAGGAAGTTGCTGAGTTTAATGTCGCGCATTTTTCTTTCTGCCCAATTACAGAAACAAGTTGCACGTCATTGAAACAGTGTAAAGCTTCTGCTCTTCAATGTTCTTCAGCGTAATTGGTGAGATTTTTCATGTGAAAGACCAAATGTTTTCCCCCGATTCCTCGTCTGACCCTGAGCTCTGAAACCTCTCCCCGCTCTTCTCTCTCGCAGGGCTCTACTCTTTTCTCCCGTTGACGTCCGAAGGTGATGAAACACAAACGTGAAGCTGAATTCCATAATGAGCTCTCGGAGGTAAAAGGCCTGTTTTTGACTGCTCTCCAGATTCACAGTGGCAGACTGACAGTTGCCATGAGTCCTCTGGTTAAACCACACCTGCTACCGTATGGATAAGCTTGCCTTTCTTGTCAGACTTCATTAACCCCATGCTTTTGAAAAAGACTGAGATTTTAGCAGAGAAAACCCCCCCTACCGCTCCCCCACTGGATTCTCCGGCTCCCACCAATCGCCCACCAGAACCTGCTGCATCGTGAACTCTTTGAGGAAGACCTTGCATCTCCCTCAGCATGTTGCTACAGTTTTTGGGCCCGCAGAGAGTGACTGACACAGCTTAGCTCTTATGAACTGAGGCATGAATTACTACCTCCGGTGACCCTCACGTTAACCACCTCCTCAACAGCTCCACGGCTTCCTCTTAGTCTGGGTTTTCCCAAAGAATATAATGTTAAACAATGTAGTATCAAGGTGTAGTCACATTGTCTGCTTCAGGCATGTACCCACGGGGGTGTGTGATGTATTTATTTATTGGTGGTGGCACTGAGCTGCTGCTGTTGATACAGCTGAAATGTTTCAAGCGATCATGTAAGAGCACCTCTACTAATGGGTCACATTTAGAGAACAATCTGTGTACTAACACATCGTAAAAACCCTTCCTGAACAAGTTACATTTCCTCATATGATGTTGTTGTCTGTATATATGACTCGGGTGATTTAGGATTTGTGTGAATGGAGAAAAAAAACATATACACAGAATATGCTGCTTTGACTAACTTACATTTAGACCACTGAAATTTGCAATGACGTTCTGCTAACGAGTATCAGGGATGACTTCTGTGGATCCAGGATTATTATTATTATTATTTTTTAAAGGTGAGCTGGAGCGTAGGTGTCAGACACGTGCAAGACAACGATGGGCCTCCCATAGTTAATGTTCGCTCAACAATGCCTTTATTTTTTACGTATCTCATCTTTAAGCTTGCGAGGCGAATATTGTTACAGGAGAGATTTTTGACAGCCTTTCGTCTGTGAGGGGCAAAGAAAGTCAATCGCAGATCGAAGACACAAAAGAAAGAAATAATAAGAAGTAAAAAGGAATATACAAATGCTGCATGATACACAATGTTAAATCGAGCTATCAAAGCTTGAGTTTTGGACCAAATATGCTCACAAATCAAACCCATTAGCTTAGACGGTTCACTCACGAGGTATAATCTGTTCTTACTGACTTTGCCTTTGTCCAGTATCAGTGTTGTGCTCGCATAATAAAACCCATTACAGACAATCTGACAAAGCTAGTTAGAGCATTCAACTGGACTCAAATGCTAATGAAATGCTGAAGGATGACGCCACTGTTTAGGAAATTTGCAGACATGCACCTAAGTTATTTTCACAGTCCACAAAGCTCGCCACATGGGAATGCCACGCGCACCTAAAAATCAATTTTGCCTTAAAGTTGCACCATGACACACTGTCAAAGGAAGTGCACCGTCACCTCCTTCACATACTGAACTGCCACACAACGGTGTAAGTTTCAAAAAGTCTTCGCTTCTCTCGACATACGGAGATCCATAAGAAAAAAGAAAAAGGAAATCATTTACCTGCAGTGAAATCCAAGCAGTTGACCTGAGGTTGTTGAATCCACATGAAGGCAGAAGCCCTCAGGCTCATTCCAATGTTAAATCAACACGCCCCTCCCTGCTTCCTCACCATTATCCGCTCTCAGATCTGTTAAGTTCAGAGCTGGAGTCCCCCCCCCTTTCCCCTAATTACACGTCTTATCAGAGCTGTGAGGAGAGAATGGTTTAAAAACATCTGAACGGGGGCCGACTCCCACAAAGCCTTGCCCAGAAGCAAAGTAGATCAATAATGGATTATAGCTATTAAGGTAATTATCAAGAGTATTAATGACAATCGGTAAATAGGTAGGAGTGTGAACAGGGCACGCTGGCTGTGACCTTTCCCATCAGGCCGCCCTGCTGTGAATAGCTGACAAAGTGGCAGGACTCAAATATCTGTCTCTAGTTTCAGTATTTCTATCATGTCTGTGGTCTTACATTGTCCCATGTTCACTCTTGGTTTTGTGCCTTGTTTGATTAGTGTGACTGACTCCATGTTAAAAGCCTGTCTGTACTTCTGTGTGGTAGCAGAGAGCGGAGAGGTCATTACAGGGCAGATTACATGTCACCACAAGACCCCCCCACCCCCTAAGCAGACGCGAGCGCCAGACTCTCTCTCGGACAGGCGTCTGGAAAAATGGCGGTTCAGAAAGTGAGAGAAATAGAAAGAATAAACTGCAGTGGTTGTGGCATTTCCGTCACACGTTACATTTTAGCCTTTGTAGCCTTTAGGAAACACTTAAACTGGTAACTGCTTGTTTCATGTGTGTGTGGGACTATCTGGTGGGATTTTTTCTTAATAGGAGACGACAGTATATTGTGCAAAAATTTAATCTTTGTTTGAAAAAAGTAAACCACATTGGTGTTCATATAGTTCAGAGCAGCAGTACCTTTCAGCATCAATAGCTGGAATTCTTTGGTGTGGTAAAGTATTGTTTGTTGTGTTGACCTGCAAGAACGTTTTTTTTTTTTTTTTCAATTCAAAAATGCATTTTTGAAGAACACTCTTTGTTATTTTTACTCTTGATGGCGATGTATTACCTGTGCCATAGTCTCTATGGCATCTTAGAGCTGAGTCTGTGTTAGAAAAAGTATACCACATTGGTGTTCATATAGTCCACAGCGACAGTACTTCTAGTAGGGATTTCTGAAATTGCTGGTGTGGTAAAGTTTTTTAAAGCCTTTAGCAAATTATCTCTATTCAAAATGCATTTTTGAACAAATATTGGAGCATACTATCTGCGGCAGTTTAGACCTGAGACTTCCTCTTCGATCACCTTTAGGTTTCGCTTCTCTACATGAAGACTATTACGTGCAGTGCCCAGTATTCTGACAGAGACACAGGCTAGTGTAGCCACAAACGAACTAACAAGCAAGGTATGCTATGTCAAAAGTTGCTTTTTATACATAGTCTATGGATATCATGAGCTGCAACAGGTCTAAGCTGTGAACAAAGCAAAAAAACAAAAAAAAAAAAAAAAAACATGGTCTCCCATTTTCCTGCCTTTTCAAGAGCCTCAAACAGTCTGTGTGTCTGATGCATGGAAGCCAGAAACCGAGCAATTTCATGCATTAGTCGAGAGGATGACTGCCCTTAAATACTGTTCTTAAGTGGGTTGTTGTGTGGTCTGAGTGTGAGCAGAGCCACATCTTGAACAGTGCTTTCAGGCTCTAGTGATCCAACCTGTCCCACTTCTGTGGGATGAATTAAATGGCTCGAGGCAGGAAATAAGTCTGGGTGCCAAAAAGTAAATGTAATTATTGCCCAGTTGGTATTCTGGGTGAAAACTCTACTGTATTCTGTATTTTTGTATAAATGTAAAGAAACATATATGAGATATGAATAAAGTACATGTACCCAACTGTTATTTACTGGTTTGTGTGTTGTTGTTCAGGAATCAGCAGGGAGTCAAAGGGAGGGCACACACACTTTTCAGACATTCGCTTCAGGTGAAATAGCTCAGCTGCAGATACGTGGGGTGACTGTAGCTACTTACATGCCTCTGAGAAAGAAAATCTACAAGTTTCAAACTGCATGTTTGTCTCATTTTGAATGGAAAACCAGTTCAACCAGCGGTGACCTGATCAGAAAAGGAAAAGCACTTTAAAAAAAAAGTACATTAATAGTCATGTTTAGCATTTTAGTGTTATACTATTAGACTGAATTCATTTCTTAGTTTCAAGATTTCTACATTACATTATTAAAGACATTTAAGGCCTCTGAACAGTTTTTTTTCCAAAGTCACAAAGACTCAGTTTGAGAAAAACTTCAACAATTTGTCGTCTTTGTACAACACAGGAGAGTCAGGTGGCCTTCATCGTCGTGGTAACGATAATACACACATAGGTAACGTTGTGAAAGAGTTTGGTTAGGTTCAGGCACCTACTTGGAGGATAAGATTAGGAAAAGATTGTGGTCGGGGTTAAAATAAGAGCTTTACATGTTACATCTTCATCATTATCTTCATCATTTAAAAAAAGTTTCTGTGTACCCATCCACCCACCCTGACCTCCTCCCAGTGTGGACTTTCTCAGTGTTTATAAGAATAATAAACTTTATTTGTGGTGCACCTTTCTGCTTCACAAGAAAGAAATCACATGCACCAAGTCAAGACTCAATGGACATAAGAGCAGATGAAAAATCAATGTACAATTAGATGGAGAATAAAACCCACTTGACAATAATAATAAGGACGGAAATAAGAAAAAGGGAAAAGCATCAAATGACAGCATAAAATAATAAAATCTAGGTGAAAACAGAACAGAACATTACATAGGATGCATAAAATCAAGTAAAATACAACAAGGGCAGCCGTGGCCTAGAGGTTGGAGAAGCGGCTTGTGACCGGATGTGCCCTTGAGCAAGGCACTTAACCCCCCAATATGCTCCCCGGGCGCCTGATGCGGCAGCCCACTGCTCCTGTGTGTCTCACTGCATGTTGCATGTGCATGTGTGTGTTTCAGTGAATCAGTGCTGGGTGAAATGCAGAGAATAATTTCCCAGTTTGGGATCAATAAAGTGAATAAAAATTTTTTTTAAATTGCAGCAGGGTGGAAGTGTGACGCGAAGCAAAAGAGTTTCAGGTCTGCGTCAGGAAGTCTGAGCTAGTTAAAAGCTAAAATATTCAGTGAGCTCATAGCTGTATACCACAGCGCCGGACGTTTTTGTCTCTAGGACATTTGCACGTAAAATAACACACAAAAAGCTCAGATTGCTTTAGATTGTGACCCACTGAACACCCCTCACCTCTACTTGTTTCACCCTCTCCTTCCAAAACATGACGGGCCCTTTCTAAAGACAGTGTTTGGTTTGTCCATTCTGGGCTGCTGTAGAAGCAACAAGTGCAAGATGGCGGACGCCGCAGGAGACGATCCGCTCCCTCTGACGATATGACCGGCTCGTTCAAAGGTAATGAAACCACAATAGATCCCCCGAGATCCTACAGGCTGGAATAATAAAGAAAGAAGGAATTACACACCACTATAAGTGCTAAACCTTTTGCTCTCTGATGGCTTGTTCTGCTCTGCTTTCAACGCCATCAATCTGTTTTCTAACATGTCAGTGATCATGGTTCTGATTTCTCTTATAGCATCAATATATCGCAATGATTAGAGAATGTATCGCCTTTAAAGGGATCACAGAGCTGCAACCAATAGGTAAAAACAGTCACTGAACACTTTGCTTTCTTTGTTGTGGTCTGCTGACATGTGAGCCTCCGCTACACCTGATTGGACAGGAAGCCCACAGGTTGACGGCTAATTAGTTTGCTTCCAATTTTCAAACTGACATAACAAATCTGATGGGTAAACATCCTTAATCCCTAAAGTCTCTGCCAAACCACTTTTTGTGTCTGTTTGTCAGTTGTGGGAAAAGCTTGAGGACAACCTCACGTTCTTTGATGGTAGAAGTCAGTTTACATAGAACTGTCATAGAGAAGTCATGGGCGTAATAGACCGCCCGTCACCAAACTCCTGTCAGGAGCATTCCAGACTTACAGGTATCACTTTCCTCTTGATTTGCAAAAGCTTAGTCTCATAACACTGTACTCAATTTCTCAAAGCTCAGTTATTAAGCCATTTATCTCATTTATCAGCTCAGCTCACCCCATTTCTGGAGAGCAATTGGAAACCGAAGGTAGTGTTTAGACAAAAAAGAAAAACATGTAGCTGTCTGTCAGCCCTCGTTTTCCAGCACTGTGGCCGCCCAGTGAGTGGTTGTCAACTTGAAGAATGTTAATACTCACAAGTCATTCTGTATGTAAGTGCAGCTTTGTGGAAACGTTTTAAAAGGTGGGTTTTTCAGGGGCTGTTCCAGACTTGTTCTCTGGTTGTTTGACGGACAGAAAAGTGACTGTGCATTTCTCTTCCAGGTCACTGAAGTGGTGGTGTGCCATAAAGCAACAGTAACTCAGATGATGAAGATTGCATACATTTTAGGTTTGACCAGTGCATTCCTCTGCACACCTGCTAGTACTTCAGGTACTAATATGCAGTAAAATTAAAGTGATTTTAATAGATTATATGGCATAAAATAGTAGGAGGCACACCTATAAGAGAGGTGCATAGGAGAGTGGAAAAATATATAATCACAGGTTTTGTTAAAGATGGTCATAGATGATCATTTCATGCAACTCTGTATGGACTTTTCATGTTGCTGCAGTGTTTTCAAACGGTAGCAACATTCATTGATGCAAGTTTTTGTTTGGACAAAGTGTTTTCATCTGACATTGCGCAGCAATTTTCATCAGCTTTATATTCAGATATAAGCACTCATGTTTGTTTTTTGTTTGTTTTTTTTGCTTGGGATTTCCATAAAAGTGGTTTATAAACGGTTCTGTGGATGCAAAGGACATACATCACATTGACCAATGTTATGAGTTCATCTTTGCTATCAGGAAACAACAGGAAGGCCGTAAAAAGGCCATTGTTCACGGACATGTTGCGACGAATGTGCAATTGTGTCACTGTGAATGGGCTTGCTAAAGCACGACTTTAAGGGCTGTGTGAGATGTGACATAAACAAGGTGCCCGACCTCAGCCAGTAGCATGTACGTGGACGACATGCAGCTCAGCTGTTTTTCCAGGGTCACGCAAGTCTCCTCCATTATACTGTGCCGCTTCAAGTAATCACACAGAACAAATGATTGCTTTAAAGGGCACTCCCATGACCACGACTGATTTGATTGCCCCTTAAATAATTATGTCCTGGCAGCAAACACAGCTCCAAGACGTCAAGCCCTTGAACGTGGGCCTTAGGTTTTCCCCCTTTTGCCAGAAGAGGAAGCTGATTACAGATTATGATTGTGGTCACGATTGCAACGAAACAGAACAAGGAAGCAGAGCTGAAAGAAAAATGAAGCAACTTTGGCCTTGAGAGATAACATGCAACGTACAGTCGATTCTTACCAGAATACATGAGGAAATGTCATGAGTCAGTGCTTGTGGCAACAGGTGTGTCAAAGCAGATGGATGAACTCAAATCCAGGCGGTATTGTAAAAAAAAAACCAAAAAAAAAACATGCATGCTCAGCAAAGGCACACTGGCTCATTGATGACTTAGAGCATCGCTCCTGTGCAGGAAAAGACCAAAGTCCCTGGACAGCCTCCACAGAACGGTTCCTACAAAGTTATAAACATGACCTTGAGGTCTCTTTACTGACAAGACCTTCAAAATCTCCCTGGTTTCCACCTCACAGCCAGGAGCTTCCGCTTTCCCGTCCTTCCCCTCAGACGGCTCCCAGCTGCACAAACTGATGAAGGAAGAGAGTTTAGCAACCAGACCTTGTTTTTATGACTGTAAGCCAGCTGAACTTAGACCACATTGCGCTGGCTCTTGGTGCGAGTGCACTTGATGGATCAGTCCCTTATGGACCCATGAATGCGACTTGGATGCGTGTTCAAAAAGGAGGTTGTTTTTTATTTTTGAAAAATGTGCTTTCGGTTTGCTTTGTCTCAGGCGAAGACAAATGTGCTTCAGTGTTTCTCCACCGGTTCTGCTTTAGATAACAGTTCTGAAAAACAATGAAGACCAAACTGCTCTATCTGCAGAAGAGCAGTTCAAGTGGAGTCACTCTGGAAAAAGATTTAACTGTGGGTCCTATCCAGAAATAACAATGCGTGCAACTGTAGAGTGGTAGCAACAGCTTTACTGCCAACTTTAGAGGTCTGCGGATAGTAAACACCATTAGGCACACTGCTCAGACAATGGCTCACATGTTAGCGTGTTCCTGGAGTGTTCCTGTGTAATACAGACATCTTTGATAAAAAAAAAAAATAACGTGCTATCTATTGATATTCATCGTTTGCAAAATCAACTCAGCAGCACAAAAGGTTGGTTAACTATGTGCAAAACAACTCGCTCCAAGTCTCAGGTTAAACAGAGATCTTCCTCTTAAACTTCAGTCTTTTGTACCAAAGTAAACATTTAAGCAGGGCTGGCAGGCTTAGACATGCCACTAAAATGAACTAACCGAACAAGTTCACAGCTTCGGCATGCCCACTTTTGGGAACAAACCTTTGTTTACTTAATGCCATTGTAAGCCGTAACAATAGAACTGGAGCTGGACCAAGTTCTGTACGGGCAGATAGTGCAAGATCAGTCCTCTTCCTCAGCGATTGCCAGACTTCTGGTTGGGCACGGTATCAGAGGCGCTGACCACCTGTCGCTCCGGTCCAGCTCACTGCATGCTTGCAGTATGTTTTTGTCTAAAATTCATTTAACACAGGGTGATCTTAAAGCTCCAGTGTGGAGGATTGAGCGACATCTCGACTGCAACCAAGCGAACCCCCCTCGCCGCACCCTCCCCTGCCGGCCGCGACAGGCGCTCTGCAGAGCCACATAATTATGAATATTTTTGCCAATAGATCCACCCGAATCCTGCACACTGGACCTTTCAGATACTTTAAATGTGTGAAGCAGATACTTTAGGGTGAATGCCGGAAGAGCTGATGGCTCATCATTGGCTCAGAGTTTTATAACAGCTCTCTTGTAATTGTGGCTCTCTGATCCTCTGAACCACCTTGGACAACACTGTCTGTGCACATTTTTCACATTTGCATCTTCACGAACCATCTTGCGAGAATGGTATGTGGGTGTGAGTTTTTTCAGGTGCATCCAGGTGTGTGTGTGTGCGTGTGTGAGAGGGAAGGCAACAACAGAGTCGTTCCAGGTAAAGACGGTGCAAGGGTGTCACAAAGGTTGTGAATGCTTCCTGCTCTCCAGCGTTAGCACATACATTAACAGCAGCACACACACACAGAGAAAACACATTATCCACTCCCCTGAATGCATGACAAAGCTCTTTATCATCATAAACTGTCTTTTCTGTGCGTGTCCCCTCCCACTCTGTCTCTGAGTGTGTGTGTGTGTGTGGGAATCAGCACAGGACCCTAGTCACAGGTCAGGGGCTCTAAGGTTACTAATAGCCCACACCAATAGACTTGTGATCCACGTCTTGCCCTTTATGGCGCTCTTCCCTGCGGCCAGAGGAGAATGCCTTCCCCCCCAGGTGGGGAGCGCGAGCCTGGCCAGCCCCGTCCCGAGAGGACGTAACAGGAGGCTTATCGGAGCGCCAGGCTGTGCTGTAATACTCCTGTGAAAGGTCTTTCGGGCCGCCTCCCAATATTGATTTTTCTGCGCAGGAGGGAAATGGAGAAGGCCCCCCCCTCAGAAGCACCGGAGAGACACAGAGCAGAGATAAGTTTACCCATCCTTCGGCCGCACAGGGTTAATGTTTTAATCGCGTCTGTTTATGTAAAACGAAGCATTTGACTAACCCGTCCACAACGGACGACTTTCTGCTAATGCACTCCAAACAGGCTACAGAGCAACAAAGGTGGAATTACTTCTGTGATTTACGAGCCCTGCACAGACTATTGATGAAAACACATAAATCCAGTTAGTGCCGGTGCTGTCTGAATTCCTCAAGTTTTTTCAGCTCGATTTTTTTCCTGCTCAGAGGGCAGCGCCGCCGCTCTGTTTTCAACTTTTCAACTGCATACTCTGACCTTTGGTGCCCCGAGACTGAGGCTCATTCTGCCGTTAATAAACCAGGCAGCCGAGCCTGACCGCACCAACTCATCAGCCACTTTATTTAGAAATGCTGTAAATATTTACATGCAATAAAAAAAGGGTTAGTGTTCTTGTAAACTTTTGAAAAAGCAGTGGTCACAAGTATAGTGCAGAATCTTCTTCGACAAGCAAATATTTTCCATACAAGATAGAGAAAAGATGACGAATGACAGTCATGGGGGCCAACCTAAGTCTCAGTTTGCAAGTTGATTATAAATCAGGCTTTCGTTCTTGCCTGACCTTTGCTGTACGGCAGCCACAGTGGTAGTGAATTTTTCTTAATTTCCCAAGACTGTGCAGTCACACATCATCATTAGACGACCTGCCTGAGAGTGCAATGGGTCCAGGAGCAGCAAACGACAGGCATGCATGCTGATGAGATAAGGTGTGTTCACTTTCTGTTTTCTTTTATGCGATATCAATCTGTGGCGCGCTAAAACATAGCTCACAGCACAGCACGACGGCTGCCATGAAGTTTGAAGATTGATTGCGTAATGTCAACGCCGCAACCACGTGTACCTAGGGTTTGCTAGCTTCAGCCACTGGTCACAGCAGACCAAGTTCTTTTCACATTTACACAGCGTCACATTTCAAGGTTAATCCTTGAGATTTGCAACAGCAAATTTGCATAAAGGAAGTGCAAGGAAATGCATGTCACTGTATTTACACTTGCTAAGTCTGCATTGGTTTACACTGCAGGTAAGGTTTGAAGATATGATTCAGAGAGCAGTGTTTGCTTGCAAAAATGGATCTCTGGAGCAGGAAACAGGAGCTGATAGGACGGAGACTGCAGATAAAATGAGCTCTGAAGTATCTCACAATGTACACATGGCAATATTTAGGCTTGACCGAATAGTCTTCATCAAGAGGCGAAAATATTTTAGGCTTAATTGCGTGGGAGGAGATTATATCTCCTATCTCTGTTCAAAGAGAGGGTCTTTGGTGTCGGGTGTGGACGTCCTCCTTAATCTTCCTCCAGAAGTCCAGCGACCCCTGGCCGTTTACTTTTAGAGAAGTTAATCTCTCCTGAGGGAAATTGTTGTGCAGCAGTTGCCATAGCAAGTAGGAAAGTGTGCAAATACCAACAAAGGTGCAAAGAAGTTGTTCGTCTCTCAAGGTGCTCCTTGGTGAGTTGCATGTAAATATGAATGAGAAGTGGTCTACTGTATATCGTGGCTAATGCACAGGTAAGTGTACATATATGTTAATTTGACTGGTTTCAGTCTGCTGTTGCTGTTGTTTATGGTTAGAGCCAGAAATGAAAGTCCACCTTTGAACTGAGACAGAGGTTCGCAGTCACTCAGCCATGTAAGACCAGTCGTTATGACCGATGTTCCACTCTCACTGCCTGATGACACCTGATCCGGTTCTTATCGGTTCATAATGGCCGTGCAATATAGTTGAGATCTCCAAAAGGCTGGTAAGTGGATCTTGAGTTCAGATTATTTTGTCACGGGAACTGATCCCAAAGACAAGAACGCTCTTCCACGCTCAAGGCAAGGGCTTCTTTTTTTTTTTTTTTACATTATTGACTTTAAGTATAGTAATATTGTGATAATATAATCTCATAATGTTCTCTCTCTCTCTCTCTGCTATCAAAGTTTTGTCTGATGCGTTGTGCACAAAAGTAAAAAACCATATATAACCACCATATTTGTCATCTTGTGATATGCACTGATATTGCAAAAACCTTTTTATTGATATACAAATATTAATTTGAGCCATGTATTCCACGGTCCTTTACGATAAATCCATTTCTACGTAAAGATAAATACTGTGCAGGCGCCATAGGTGTCACCACACGCAAAATGAAGCCAAAAACAGCACTGAGATATAAGCAGAGTGAAAGAAATGGCCGGGCGGAAAGAGTGGGAGACTGAACAAAATACTGTAGAGACAGGCTGACAGACAGCGAGAGAGGGAGATGGATCACCTCTGTGGGAGGAGGTGACCGAGGGGAGGAGGGGGGAGCCGTGTGGATGAATCGCTCAGACAAGGGGGGCCTTGAGAGCTCTTGTTCGGTGTCACCTCAGTGCGGAGCGAGAGTGCGCGACGATTCCACCCCCGTCATCTGATCTAAGGTCACCCCTCCGCAGTGTGACTCAGTGGCTCCTGAATGCTGCTTTCAGGCCCGTTCAGCTCTACTTGAGGATGAATCACTTAACTTCAGCCTTTTATTTCTGGAGAGGATCCCGTTTCTCTGCAGCCGTGTTTCCGCTCCAGAGGGAACATTGGTCAGCACCTCGCCCCCACACGAGGGCTGCCGTAGGTTTGATCAGACCATCTGGTGAGCTGTTATTTTAATCAGAGTCCGGTAAATGAACACACACAGGAGCCTCCGTAATGTCGTACAATATGCTTGTACTGGCTTTATTCTTGTGCTCATCGCTTGCATATGAATTACAGAGACATACTTTATATTCATGCCCTCATACATGCATCTTCAGTCACATTTACTTAGAAGTCACCCGCAATTCACACTCTCCTATCATGTATCCTTAAAAAGCCTTTAACAACACTGAATAACCTCAAATGAAAGAATGCCTGTTTGTACACTGTCCAGTCTTTAAAGAGTAATAAAATAGTTCTGCCAGAACCAAATGTCTCCCCCGAGGCAATTTATTTGCAAATGCATCGACAAAAGGAGTTGGATGGGTGTTGCCATATTATCTAGCCTTGAATAACACGCCGCTTCCCTATTGAGTCTCCCTTTTGACTGATTTCAAAGGGGAAACATGATAATACTAAAAGGTAGCTGACAAAAAAATGCAAACAAAAGCTAACTCCCTCTTTTAGTATTATGACATGAAAGACACCTGTTTTTTCTCAGATGTGGCACAAATAATAAGTAATGAATACCATAGATAAGGACATGATCTGGCAGATTGACATGAAGACGCTAATGTTATGTACAGTGCGGGCAGGCTGTAGGATCTTTCTTAGCTTCCTGTTGAGTAACCAACTCGAGTCCTCTTAAACAGAATTCATTTCGGTGACTAGTTTTTATTCTAAGCTCAAGCTCTTCTGTGGTTCACACTCGACTGGTCACAAGTTTTCCTGGGTTATGGAGTGACGAGGCAGGATGAGCTATTTCAGGCGTCCTGGTTCCAGAAATAAAAGTGGCATCCATTTTTCACAGTTGGGGCAATGCGGTGACACGGATGAACTCATCAGTACAAAAAGATGTGACAATCTGCAACTTGAATCAAGTCACTTTGCCATTAATTCGGGTTCAATTTTGCATGAATTTGGCAACTATTTGGCTGTTTTTTGTCCACCAACTCATTAACAAGGCATTTTGAATTTGCAAGCGCTCTGACGTCTTGTTTTTGTCACAATTCGAGGTTGCAGTGTGAACAATGGAGGGCCACTCCTCGCCGTAGCTGTGATCATCAGTTGATTGCGGATTGGAAACAGGTGTGCCCCCAGCCAGTGAGAATGAGCAGGAACAGGATAACAAAATGCTTCACTAGATTGAGCCCGAAGTGGAGGGCATGACAGTTTTCTTTCCGTGATATTAATTTGTTGGCATGCTAAAACATAGTTCAGCAACAGCGCAGCAAGACAACGGCCATGAAGATTGATTATTTGATGTCAACACCTCAACCATGTGTTTTTAGTTTTTTAGAATTAAAAAAAAAGAAAATCCTGTTGGTAAAAGGATGAAGATGGAACGTATCTGCCTGGAAAATAGCCAACAATAACCTCAATGGATCCGGGGTTCAAACCTACAGCGATGAGAGATATTATTCCTCACTCATTGCATTGACTTGCATTCATTCCCTGGTGTCAAACCGTGCCTGCACCGGATGCCTTACCCCAACTTTCACAAAAAAAAACAAGTGCCTGTGACGTCCCTCTAGATCGCACATTCCAGCTTCCCTCTCACGCAAACCTCTGCAGAAGAGAATTCTGATAATAGATAATTAGATGACAGTATTTTTAAAATTAGCAGCTACAGTATGGTCAAGGTTAGGGAAAGCTAGTATAGTCACGGTTAGGAAACTAAAACACTTTCGTTAAGTGTATAGAAACATTGTGGTTAGAGTTCATTAAAAGGAGGATATCAATTACACCAAGTCCAGTCTCCTGCATGAAAGTCGACGTACTACATTCACATCCCGACCTCTACACGCTCACCTTCTGCCTCGCCACATGAAAGGCACAAACTGTGGCTTAAACCATGAAGGGCAGCGTTGTCCAGCGTGGTGAGTCAGGTTTGTTGGCTTCTTCTTTTCACTATCGCTTTTTAAGTTCTGCCCACAAATGTTCTGCTGGATTGGGGTCAGGTGTTGTTCCTTTTGTTGTCCTGAAGACATTTTGCCTCAACTTTGGAAGCATACTTGGGGTCACTGTCCATTTGGAAGACGCATTTGCTTTGGTATTTCCGTGTAATTTCCTTTCTTCACGATGCCATCTATCACTAGCCACTGCTGCAAAGCACCACCATTGCATGAAAGATGCTGCCACCCCATGCTTTACTCCTGACATGGTGATCATAGGATACACCAGATGTTCCAGATGGCAGGTTAGACTTTTGTTCCCGCTTTGTGAATATGACAAACAAAGCTTTAAATAGATGTGACCAAACATGATATCTAACTTGACCACTACGAACCCGTTTGCCCTGTCACATTCTACTTCCACACTCATTTTTGGTTGTCTTTTTTTATTCTGTTTATTAGATCTGAGTGTATGCTATCCTGTTTACACATTCACAGTTTTGGTGTTTTGGACTAATAATTAAAAAAAAAAAAAAACCAAACAAACAAACGAGAGATGTCTGTGTCTAGCATAGGAACTATTACAAGCATAAAAATATATTCAGAAAAAGAGCATAAAAATCAAAAAGACTTTAGAGTCGTTTAACTGTACCGTGGCTGCATTAACCATGATTCTCCAATCAGAGAAGAGCTTTGGGGAAATTGGTATTCATGTCAGAGTAGCAAGGCGGGAACCTCTACTCCCTGCTAAAAATACATGAATGCTTGTTCAGTGTTGGCCAGAAAGCACATGATGATCCTCTGGAGCATTGGAACAAAGCTCTATGGAAAGATTAATAAAAGGCAGCGACTGGAGAAAATCCATCATTGCATTCCGCAGAAACTGGGGTCAAGCAAGGTAGCTGCAGGATCCCTGTGACAGTCATCAAACCGAACAATGCTCTGCTGCATCACAGCCCGTTCGGCGTCACCGTCGTATGTGACGAATCAAGAATTCTGTGTCTGCGTTACTGGGTCAGTGGCGAGCCACTAAAGGGGGGCTGAAACGCCTTCGGGCTATAAGATGCAAACACAAGCAGGTCTCCTAATCTATGCTATTCTGATTGCCCATTGTATGTTTTGGCATTGGCAGCTGCATGTAATAATGTTTTTGCAGTATTTTTTTTTTTTTTTTACCAAGTTAAACAAACTTAACATGCTGTGCAATGAATGACATTTTAGGGACAAATTGGGAATTCAGTTATATTTTCCTTTTGGTGAGCTTTTTAAACTCATACAGATATATATCACATATATTCTTGCGTATGTCTTACATCAAAAGTTCAACTGCAGCTAGCGTGAAGCATGCATGTTCAATCTGGAACAAAAACATCTAATCTAAACACTCTGTGACCAACTGTGACGAGCAGGGAAGGACAGAAAATGAGGGGGGAGAGATGAGGGGAGGATGGCTTCAGCTGGACTTAAAGGAAAATGTTCCTCTTGCAATCTGGCCATCGCTAATGATAACATTGCCTTTGCAAGCTAAATTTAAAATCCAGTTTTTCCCATTAGCTTCCCCTCAAGTCGCTTTAAGGTTGGGAAAATATTTCATTTTGTTTGTGTAGTTTAAATTCTCACAGATATAATTCTTGAGTGGCGCCAGATGTTTAAACTGTCGATCTCTTGTGCATCATTTTATACAAATTTCCCCAAAGCTGAAACTGACATTTAATATTGTTCGTATCCACTAGAATTTAAGTTCTGTGGGCTGAAACTCTTGTTAATTTTGTTAAGGAAAACTTTATTTCTTCAATGACCAGAACAAATATTCTATGATTCAGACAAGATGATGACGAGGCGGCAATGTCATTAAACACTCACTGTGACGATATCAACATGCAATATTGTTATAGTGACGAAACTAAAATCCATCTTAAAACTTAGTTATTCTTCCTGACAAAAAAGAGGAGATGAAATGTGTAATGTTTTTTTTATTTTCCAATGCAGCCGTTTCTGTTCCATTTGATGTTGCAAGTGTCAACACTGACGTTTCGGCTCAACTGCGAGTTTATCTAAAGCATGGGCAGGAGCTTCAGTCGAAAACTTGTGCGCTAACAAGCTAAAAGTATGCCTGAGCATCTAACTTACTCACTGATGCATTTGGCGACATAAAAATGCTGTGTTTATTTGACCTTCACATCACCCTCAGAATGACTTTGATTGAATATGATGAATAAAATGACAAGAAAATATGGTTTTGACTTGACTAGATGGACTGAAATGTTCAGAATAATCTGATAACTAAAAAAAAAAAAAAATGTCAACAGTTTTCTTTGACTTAAACTAAACCAAAATAGTTTCTTTGACTAAGAAACCAAAATGCCCAGGCTTTTACTTCATTAAAACACTAATAAGGGTATAAGGGACGCAGGATTAAGACTGTTTTGGGTTTGCACAAGCAAGCTGCCGTCATCCATTACTGTTCTCCCTATGCATGCTGCCACTTGGTGATGCACAATGTATGTTTCCATAGTTATGCAGATGACACACAACTGTACATCTCTGCTGAACTAAAACCAAAATGATCACGGATGATGAAAACTTCACTTTAACACCGTAGAAACAGCTAAAGTGGGCCAATTTCTAAATCCAAAAGAAGCTGAAAACCTAATTTGTGCCTTTATTTCAAGCCAACTCGATTACTGTAATGCACTATTTACTGGCCAAAAAAAAAACAAAAAAAAACACTGAGATTCTTCTGATATTGACCAGAACCGAAAGGGCAGAAGAAATGACTCCACTTTTAGCTGCTGGCACTGGCTTTCTGTGACATTCAGAATTGATTTTAAGTTCCTCCTCCTTAGGACCAAGCTACGCTGCTAACTCCCTTGTGTATTATTTACCTTGAAGACCACTGCGATTATGTGGTGTTGGTTTATTAGAGGTATCCAGCAGCTAAAAAGAAAATCAGTCAACTTTAGCCTGAAACCTTTGGGCTTTGCCTTGTACTCGTGCTTTGCTGCACCCCTTTTAAATTCGACTTGATTTTATGCATCCTTTGAAATCTATTTTTACTATTTCATTCTTTGGTTTTATGCATTATAAATATCATTATCAAGTGGGTTTAATCACCATCTTATTTTAGATTCAGATTTTTTATCTGGTGCATGTGATTTTTTTGTTGTTGTAAAGCACTTTGAGCTGCAGCTCCTACACAAATAAAGTATATTATTATTATTATTATGTAGTTGAGGTTAGGAGATAATCATGGACTTGTGGTTCGAAATAGTGTTCTGCTAATTCATTCATCCACCCAAACCTCCACCCTATGCTGACTTTGTTGCTCTTGAATAACATCATCTGATCTCCTTCTTTGCTGCCGTCATAGTTAATATGGCTGCCAGAGGGCTTTGTCACTTGACCACGAACTGAAACGGCTGATGCTGTCCGTCTTCTTTGGATGACCTTCTCAAACTTGCCTGTGCAGCTTTGATAGGGAAGCTCAAAGTTAACCCTTAAATCGGCTGGAGGTTTCGCACTGCCAGTTTGTGTGATGATTTCACATGCTTCATGTTTAAGACTTATTAGTTTGTGCACATCTACAGGCTCTGATGTCAGACACTGTACATGGCACTCCATGCACTGTTGTGTTAATGACAAAATAATCATGCCTATTTGTACCCTTTTATACAAACAGTTCAATGTTAATATAATTAAGTATAGATAGCGCTCAGTGTCCAAAGTTCAACTTGCTGATCCTGGAATGAGAGCGCTGATGAAAAGAAGTGATTGATTAAAAGCACTTTTTACCGACCCACCTTCCTGACATGTTCCCTCTCAATGAATTCCTCAAAGTTTTCAGCATTTATTCTTTGATAAGCAGGTTCAGTCTATTAGGGTTAGTATGGGAAGCTGGTGCCTCACTGACAAAGCAAACAGACACGAAGTAGAAAAACCCCAATCGGGTCAAATAACAAGGATCCAAAACACTACATTGGCCCAGTTTGGTCTTCTTAAAGACAAATCACAGGGCAATCAGTGAATTTCTAAGGGAAAGAGCAATTAGAAAAGTGAAAAGTGAAGCTTTGAAGCAAGTTTTCTCTCTAAAAGGATTCCTCATGCACGTGCTTCTCTATAGTCCCATTTTAGGGTGTTTTTTAATGAAGTTTTCCCATAGATAAAAAACTTAATGCAACCAAAATCAATAAAGAACAGGCCCCAAAGCAAATGGAACTAAAAAAAATATAGGCACATGTAGTAGTTAAAGCTAAGGAAAATAAGAGACACCAATAAAATAAGGTAAAAGTAGCACATTTCCATTTTAAAATCCATTATTACACCCTAATATTCCACGGCTCATGAAAAACTGGCTTTGCCTCTTTCTTTCAGTAGAAAACAATCCTCGAAATGCTAATAAAGCCTGCCAGTGCAAGTCTAAATTTTTGTCTGAACATACCTGGAGGTAGGAGACCTGTCTGCTGACTTTCAACCCTCAGGATTATCTTTATATGATCCATTTATTTTTTAGAGTCATTTTATTTCTTTAACTAAACAAACCAACCTGCAAAGCCTCTTTGAAGCCCCCGAATCATCATCATGAATCATTTGCAATTCATTACATATAAAAGATTTGTATTATGCATTTAGAGGTTTGCGATCGTTCTCGGACTTTTTCGCGGTGCTGCTGCAGCTGAATACGTTCGTTCTCCTAATGTTTGCCTCTGTGCAGCGGGAATTTGACACTGGGGGGTCAAATGTGTGGTACAACAGAGCAGCTGGTGAATGAGGGAGTCACATTCACTCATTTGTTTTACCACCAGAGGCTACAAACATGTGAGTCAGTGCGTGAGTCAGAATGAGGTGGTGATTACAAAAGTGTCACATATAAACACCCCCACTCAATGCACTGCAACCCAGGAGTAACCAGAAAGTACTAAATCCATCATCGGGAGATCATAGCACTGTAATCTTCAGAGGATTTAAATGGAGGAGCTTAAATAAGCAGCATCTTGGCAAATCCTCCTTGAAAAACTAGTAGGCCTACTGATGCTGTAGACTGCAAACTCATGTGGCAAAAAACACAAAGATACAATTCAGTTACAGGTACTGAACTGTTGCTTAACTTTCAAACATCAATCAAATAAAGAAATAGAATGGGTGTTATTTTTCCCACGAACTTAGGCATCAGCATCCAGATTTGATCGCTCAGTCATTTAACCTGTGTGGTACAAACTGATTTTCTGGGACTCAGATTGTGTCATTTGTCTTTAATTTGTTGCGCAAGACAAGGCTACGGTTTAATTAATTTGCTTTGACATGAATATACAATTTTACACAATTATACTCAAACCTGTTTTGCAACAGTCCTGTTTTTGATCAATCAAGTGAGAAAATCTGACAAAACGGTCCTCTGTTCACTGACTCTGCATGCAGAATGTGCAATGATTTGCTCTCTGTCGGATTTCACCTGGCAGCGCCACACAGGTGACATTCATCAGCCTCTGACTAATCTGTTAATAGTAAAGAACAGTGAGATCAGCGCTGATGCACCTTAAACAATCCTCTGTCTTGCTTCTAGCAAGATCGGTCCCGTCACTCTTTCACTCCTTGTCGAATTCTTCCTGCTTGCCCACAGATGTAGTGTTGCAATGATTGTGAGCTTTGCCCTGCAGCGGCTTGTCTCAGGGGTGTGGGCCGAGTGTGTGTGTGCGTGGGCGTTTGAGTGTGCGCGCGTTGGTGTTCTCTATTATCCAATCAGTCCTCCCAGTCCTTATAGGCCGAGCTGTTCACTACCTGTTGCCGCCAGATTGTCTTTGTTCTCCCTTCCAGCCATTATTATGCCTGCTGTTGTTGCTTTGCAGCAGTTTATCTCTGCCTGGTTTTGAGTTTACATTTTTGCCCAGCTGACTTTCTGTTTTGTCCTCGTTTGATTCTTGGTATAATTTGGCTTCTGATTTTTTTTTTTTACTTGGATTTTTTGTGTGATCTTTGCACCTGAGTCTCCTCAGTTTCTGGCCATCACAGCACAACTATCTTTATGAGAACCAATTTGAGTTTTATACCTGGGAAGTTAGGACATTCTACCTGTCCTCAATTTAAGATAACCCTTCAAAGGGCTGTTTGAGGGTTAATACTTGATTTAAGGGTTAGGCTAGAATTAGGTTTAATTTTAAGGTTTTAAATTAGAGTCTCAAGTCAAAAGGTCTCAGAGAGACTCATCAGTACAGTATTACAGTATTCTCATTTCATTTGTGTTTGCAAGGAGTCGGCTCACTCAGCCAGAGTCAGATTCGTATAAGCTGCCACTAACATATGTGCTCAAGTGGAGTTTAGCTTACACTTAATGTTATAGCTGTGATCCACACAGCAGTGCTGTGAGGCACAGGGCAGAGGAGTCGTTCCATCATCCTTACCTGAATCTTGAAGACATCTCATCTTTATGCATCAGTGCTTTAAGATCCAAGGTGACTGATTTTATAGTCAGTCAGGCAAAAGAGCCTTTACTATCATCCTCCTTTTTTGACTAAATCCCCTGTACCCCTTTGCTGACCTATTGCGGTCTGTAAAGAACCATGCAAGCATCCCCCCTGCTGGTGTGCTGCACAGCTGGAGTCCCTCCAGCTTTCAAGTTACCCCCTCTGCTACTTCAACATCTGTTAAGCAAGCTTCCCTGTCCAATTGGAAGTGTGACGAAATGCTACTGGGCTTAATCAATGACTTATGTCTTTGTGCACATTTCACTCATGAGACCAAAAAAAGACCAAAGGCATTTTTTTTTTTCTTCATGTGTGCGTTGAACAAAAGGTGTGAGCTGCGATCAGCCTCTCGTCCTTTGCACTCATCAGGCGAAACTTTAGCTAATAAAGCATGGTATGAAGAAGAGTGTGAAAACATGCCCGCACACAAATTGGATTGGTTGCTAAGTCAGCTCTCATCAGATCAGCTGTTTGCATTGTGGTAGGTTTGGTTTCCAAATGTGTCCATAAGAGGAAAGCCAAAGCAATTTTCAAGCAAAGAAAAACAACTGACATGCAGTGGAATTGTAACGAAAACGGCTGATGTGGAATGAAAGTGTGTAAATTAATGTTTGATGATTTAAACACTATCAACATGCATCAATTAACAATCTAAAGAGATTTCATGTTGAGTCAATAAATCTTTTTGATGGCAGATTCATTATGACTTTAATGACTAATTGCCTGAGGCACCAGGGGATCAAAGAGATAACTGAGATGCCTCTTTCAAATTCCCACAATGTTGCTTAGCTGTGTTCTGTCTGGATGAGAACAGTCACATGCCTGTGCCTTGGGCGTGAATTAATGAAAGTTCTATGAGCTCTTCTTGGAGCCAAACATATGAAGCAACTGTTTAGCTCAAGACAAAAACATTGTAAAGTAATTGCCTTGATAATTTAAGTATGAAAAGAGAGGCTGCTCTAAAACAAATGTTTCCATCTAGTTTTGGCTGTTGTATCGATTTGTGGTGGCTGAGCAGATCAGTATGTTTCAGTCCATAATTCAGACAGAAAAATGCTGACTTTCTGACCTCTGTTGCCATAGCAAGTCTATTCAAAGCTCATGCCTTCACATGCAATTAATAACAGATCAAACCTCTGGAAGCGCTGCACACTTTCTTTCTCACGTGGCTTTTTATATGAAGGAGTAAATCCCAGTTCATTCAGCGGTGGTGAACCGCAAGAACTAATGAAAAGCTGGTATCAAGTAAAACATGACTCACAGGCCTTGTTTAACTTATTGTGTGATTACTGCCGTGAATTTCCAACAGCAGAGCACAAGCTTTGCCAATTGGTATAAAATTAACACGACCACTGTGACACCATTTAGGTCTATGCAAACTAAAAGTTTGTGGTGGTGTGTGTGTGTGTGTGTGTGTGTGTGAACAACCACAGAATGAATCTATGTCCGAGCAGATTAAACCAGTGTTGCGCATTAATTTGCAAATTCTTGAAAGACAGTAATGCATGTGTGGATGTCATAGATTTCAAGGGTTTATGATCATCAAAAGCAAAAAAAAAAAAAAAAAAAAAAATGAAACACATAATCAGAAACAGTCAAAGTTGGACTTTAACCTGAAGGACGTAAGTCACATTTCTGGACGTCTGTCAAATCTAGTGTTGTTCTTGTTGTTGGAATAAAGCTAGAATTCGTGTGCGGTTACACCCTGAAGTGATGCATTCACATGTCGCTGAGATATACGACACCGTGGCTGGATTGACACTATATTCACATGATAAATGAACATGCTATACTGAAGATGTGAAAATGAGCAAAAGTCTATTTCCATGCCTGCTGAATTGCTCAAGATTTCCTTCCCTCCCTGCGTCCAGCTCGATCAGCTGATTGAGGGCAGTCACACATTTCACTTCAATCAATCACATTTAGCTGACTTTTCTCTCAAGGCCAATACTGACAGTGCGGTTTGCCAGTTTTACAAACATCCACTTTGATTTACTGTGCTTTTTTCTTCAGTGAGCAAATCGCAGTGAATTGATTTCAGCCATGGATTTTGCTGCCTTGGAGGCTGGTGTGACCGGACTCTCATCTGATTGGAAACTTTACGGTCTGACCTACAGGAAAAAGACCACACACCACACGCGTGCATTGACCTTAATCCCAAGGATCGCATCTTTGGAGAGAGCTGAGAGACAGAGCTGCTTCCTGTTTAGCTGGTACGTCTTGGGGCGTTATCAACGCTGCGAGTATCAGGTAAAAAATTTACAAGATCAACACAATCTAATATGTAAAAGACTGAACAGGCTGATAGCCAATGACTCCCAAAACAGCATTTCTGACCGGCGGAGAGTACGAGCAGCAGGCATACAGGACCTTCATGTTATCATGTAATAAATACTGCAGCACTTTAGTTACATTTCGGAAAAGATCACAAGTTAGGATGAGCATGTTGCTGTTACCGTTGACGCTGACTTTTGGTTGCACGTGGGACATGAGCAGCAGATTATGCAGACTTTCACCACCTGGCCTCTTCATTTGCTCGTAAGTACTACAGCCACTAGAGGCCACGACCCAACAGCATGGTGTGTGTTGGTTGGCAGATATGGGATAAATCTAGAGCATGTGGTTGCATTAGCCAACACCTTTAGCCAGATGCTGATTATTAATCAACGTCACCTGTCTTTTCCCTGCAGGAACCAAAAACAGCCGTGGAACGCTGCTAAGTCTTATTCCTTGTGTAACGAGGGACACCTGGTAGGGGGGATCTGAGCTCTGGTTTGCCTTAGAGCAGTGCTGAGGCACAATCCAGCATGCAGCGGCAAACCTAAAACACCCACTGACTGATTCATTCAGTGAGTGAAACTGGCTTTTATTCACGATTCTGAAAATACGCTTCACTGTTAAGTGTGTTTGGCACTATCAATGCTTTGCTCCACGTTTTGAGGTACGGGAGGTGTTTTCAGATATCCCCCCTACACACACAGAGCAATCATATCAGTATGTTGTGTATTTAACCTCTTTATTATCAGCCGTTTGCACTGATGGTGATCCAGGGATTTAGGCTGAGTGCTGGCTAAAGAGAAGTGAACGTGTTCTGCGATGGCCTATAAATCCATCTGCACCTTAATTTCCTGGATTAAGAGACTTTTTTTCTCTTAAAATGCGCTAGTAATCATCTGTTTTAGTTTTGTCCGTCTGTCCTTCTTTTGTCCTGCTGTCAATGAGGCATCTCCACTGTACTCTCTGGAATTTCAAGAGTTTTCAGGAAATGAATTTACATCATATAATTTGCATGATGGAAATTGGATTGCTTGTGATTATACTGTAAAATTAAGACCCACCGGACAGCAGGTTTTGAAGAAACTGGGAGTTGAATGGGGAGGAGGTGAACTGACAGCCCACAGCAGCACAGAAAACATCACGTTACGTTTAGTTGGAAAAAGGAAAAATGTTAAGAAACTGAGTGAGCATGAAATATTGTGGTCTTCCTGATTTAACTGTTGCTAAGCTTCTTTTATGTGCATATGTTTTTGTGCATGTTAGAGACATTTTTGGGCACTTCCCAAAAAAAGGTGGGTGACTGACTGGGTGTGATATCCACATTTATGGGTCTACGGTTCAGGGTCAGGCCCATTTTAATATGACTCAATAAACCCACAAAAAGTTTATCAAGATATTACACCGGCTGCTAAACTGGCATTAATGGCAAAATTTTGTGTATCTCTTTATGCAGTTAATTACATTTTTATGTACTTACATGAGAATTAATATAGGACATATTTATTGCAGTACATTTCCAAACCGCAAACCGTTAAAGACAACTCATTTCCTTAACCCCTTGACACCTGAATTTATTTAGTTATATTAAAAAATTAGAGGCATTAGAGGAATGCATGCGCGATTCGGCTGCAATGTGGATTAAAGCGGTATGATGCGAATTCGCTACAATCGGCGTTAAGGGGTTAATATTTCAAGCGAGATTGTGTCACTATTTCCATCTTTTACTGTTTCACAATGTCAAAAAAGGAAAGTAGCAAACAGAAGCCCGAGTTTGTGCACCCTGCATGGTCGCTACTTAGTAACACCCGCTTTGCCAAGTATCAGCTTGTAAAAACGTCCTGCTGCCAGCGGAGAGTCTTTCAGTTCTGGTTTGCGGGATTTTCAACCATTCTTGCTTCAAAAGGCTTCTAGTAGAGTGCGATTCTTGGTCCGTCTTGCATGCACGGCTCTTTTGAGGTCTATCCGCAGACTTTTAATGTTTAGGACTGTGAGGGCCACTGCAAAACCTTCAGCTCCGTCCTCTTGAGGCAGTCGGTCGTGGATTTTGAGGTGTGTTCAGGATCTTTATTGTGCTGTTGAAGCGATCCTCTTTTCATCCTCAGCTTTGTACAGCCATGTTTGCTTGCTGCATTTCCCTCCACCAGGGAAATGTGATGATGTGATCCAGCCCCCTTCCTGTTTAACAGTTGGAGACGTGTTATTTTAATGAAATTCTGCACACATATCTTTGCTCATCGTGGCAGAACGTTAACCTCATTGGTCCACAGGACTTGTTTCCAGGATGCATCAGGCTTGTTTAGATGTGACTCTTGCATGAAGCTCATATCTGTGCAGGTGTTGTTGCACAGTAGAACGGTTCACCACCAATTCAGAGTCTGCTCAATCTTCCTGAAGGTCTTTAGCAGTTAAACGAGGGGCTACGAGCAGTTCCCTGAATGTTTTCTCTGTCTTCCATCTCACAGCTTGACGTCCACTGTTCCTGTGAACTGACATTTCTTAATCACATTATGTGCTGAGAAAACACCTTTCTATTTTTCTTAGCCTTCTCCTGCTTTGTGGGCATCAATTATTTTAATTTTCAGGGTGCTCAGCTGCTGAGAGGAGCCCCCAGGTTTGAGGAGTCACAGTATTTATAACGCTTTTACATTTGCATCACCTGGCCTTTCCTAACAATGATCATGATCAAGCCATAGAACTAACAAGCTGATCAGGGTCGGAGCAAAACTAATGTGAGAGCTCAAGGTTTTGCATGGTGCTCCTTTTTTTTCTTCACTCTAAAATTGTACAAAACAAAAGAAATCCACTAATCTGGCTTAAAGTGTTGCAGTTACATTTGTAGTAGTAGTTACATACATTACATTAATCAGGGCAAGGCAATAACACTTTTACAGGCTCCTATATATACTGACTGTAATGACAGGAACTTAATTGGCTTGTTTGTATCCAGCAGTGGTGTCTCATTATGAGCTGTTTTTACAGCCACATCATCGTTTGATGGTGCAGTTGTTGTTGTTGTAAACAGTATTTATTTATTGATTTACATGCACAGAGAATTTAATTTGCAGTCCTTCGTATTAATTGTTCAAACTATGCGGCAGAGTTTAGAGGAAATGAAAAAATTGTAAACTCAAAAGCTATTTATTTTATAGCACGTTTTAATACGAGTAAACCTGGTGTGCTTTGCATTAAATGGGTAGCAACATCCATCCAATGAGAGCCAGACACTCACAACCGCATAAGCGTCAACCACAAACAGACATACAAATATAAACACAGCGCTTAGCAAACAATGCTGCAAAGCGATCCAGTTTCCTTTTGAAGGTTGTGGCAGATTTGCACTCGTACAGCATCTTCTAAGCGTAAAGTCTGTAGACGGTGATTTTAGTAGCTGCTCCAAAGTCAACTTCAAAGGAGTTCAAATACATTTGTGGCCCGGGCCCCTTATCCGTGTTGCAAACACGGAGGAGGACCCAAATGCAGGACACAGACTCAAAAGGAGAGTGCAAAAAGGGGTTTATTACAAAGATGATGAATGTGGCAGAAGGGAAAAATCCGGGGAATGGAGACTGAGGGGCGGGCGGGCGGGCGGGCGGGCGGGCGGGCGGTGATCCACACTGGTAGACACAATGATCTGGCGAAGACTGGAGAGGAGAGCCGGTGTTTTATACTGCAGGGTTGATTACTGGATGGATCTCAGGTGAGCAGCAGGGAGCAGGTGAGTTGAATCACAGCGATCAGGGACCCAGGAGAGTGAGGGAGATGCCACGCCCACAGCACAAACACACAGACCCAGACAGGGGGAGGGGGAGAAACAGAGGACAAGAAAAAAAGGAAACACAAGGAAAGCTGTGACACGGCCAGGGCCATGACAATCCGTGGAAAGAAGTGCCTGCAGGTGTGAGAAGCACTGACATTATTATTATAATCCCTGAAATTGCCTCCTGTTTTCTGTTTCTTTGTGTACTTTACTGACCCACCCCTGTTATTTGCGGCTAGAAAAGTTGTTAGTTGACCGCAGCCGTACAGACGCGAGAGAGGCATCATCCACCTCTCGGCAAGAAGGTGGAAAAGTGTATTTTCCTCACGGTACGTTACGGGGCTTTGATACGAGGTTCCTCTGTGCTGTTTCGCTGTATTTTACAAACCCACAGATTGTGGATTCAGGTCATCAAAAAAGGCAACAGCGTAAATACGAAGAGGAGGTGCTGATGTTCTTATTGATTCTCATTCAAACTGGTTTGTGGCCTAAAAGTCCAGCAACTCAAACCACCTTGTAGTTTTCACTGATTTGTTCCACTTTGTGCATCGCAACCATTTATCCTCAATTCTTCCACCATGCTGTTGGGCTGTGTGTGGTTTCCCCATTTATGCCAAAATCTTCTGGTCCACCTGCTCCCTCCTGAAAAGGTCCTGGACATTTTCATTTGTCCAACAGACATTCCCCATTGATCTTCTTGGTACAGATGCAGTAGGAACATGATGGTCACTGTTGTGTGTATTTTAGTCCTCCTTGTTGAGAGCCGGACACCCTTGAAAGCACCTGGAACTTTCATTGAGTAGTTCTTCCTGCTGTGCTGAGGTTTAGCTCCAGGAACTGGTCCCAGAAGCAAAGGGAGACCAGTAGGAATACACACAAAACCAGTTTTAACATAGGGCTATGTCATGGGTGGACAATGGCTGTTGGTGGTCAACAATGGATGGCTGAGCTGGTTGAGAATGACTAAGAGATTCTCTGGTAAAATTCAGAAAA
The DNA here is from genome assembly GCF_017976325.1 of Chelmon rostratus. NCBI lineage: Eukaryota > Metazoa > Chordata > Actinopteri > Chaetodontiformes > Chaetodontidae > Chelmon > Chelmon rostratus. The sequence goes on from NC_055663.1 coordinate 26,540,223, forward strand.
GACAAAAACTACCACTGAGAAAAACTGCTCATTTTAACACAGTTCAGATGTTTCATCCTCCTATTAGTCACTGGAAGATGGAACAAATGAATCATTTGTCCCAGATTTCAGTTGTAATGAAAATCAAACATGTGCTCAGCTTTCAAACCTAATTTTTGTAATGTGTGTCAGCAAATAAGAAACAAAAATAAGTTTGCTATTGAGAGACTGCATGTTTTAAATCTGATCTTGGATTAAGTATGTCTATCCAGCAGACGACATGACCTTAAGTCAAAACCCTGACCTGAAATGTTGTTCCAAAGAAGATGCGAGTAAATTCCAGTATTTGCTCTAAATAGGGGGTCGATTCATAAAGCTGTCAGACTTGTGATTATAAAATCATGAGAATCTCATTTGAAAAGGTTGATTTTATTTCTGTCCTCGTCAAGGCAGCGGGCTTTACAGTCACGGCTCAAAAATAAACAAATAGCTTTGATTTCTGCAGCTCCTGAGACACAACGTTTTTACATATCAGGCACCGTAGACAATAGGCTGTCACCACAACGCTCATTTGACACATGCAGTTTATGTAACGGCTGTACCAACAGATAGCGGACTGAAATTCACCACTCAACACTCAAAGCAGGTAGATTCGAAAGTCCTTACGTGAGACAGCGATTCAGTAAACAGAAAATCTGTCCAATAATCAAGCAGAAGTATCCAAAAAACACAAGACGCTAACAAAGCAAACGTGCTAGGATGAACAGCTGGAACACTGGACTCAGTGGAACGACGATGAACTGGCAAAATGAGGAGGGCGCATGACGTCAAAATACACGAGGGAGGGAACACTAACAAGGAACAGGAGACAATAATCGCAGAGGCGGGAGGACACACAGGCAGGAAGTGAAGTGATCTGTAGCGAGACACAAGGTGAGTATTTTCAAAATAAAACAGGAAACTCGGACTAAGCAGCAGGCCGGGGTGTAACAGTTCATACAGTTCTGCAGTACAGTGCAGTAGAGCCACTGGGGTGCAACATGCCCCTTTGTACTCACACATAAGCCACGATCAATAATTCAAATCACTTTCATCAATCACATACGTGCATGTAATAGTCTTTGGGGTACCGTTAGCGAGTTACTATCGAGCCAATGCTGTAAATCAGACCACATGCAGATGTTAAAATGCTAAAAAAAAAAAAAAAAACACACTTTTAAGCCAGAAGGTCATTGTTATGTCATGAAAGGCCACAGTTTGAGTCGTTACAGTCAATGGTGCCTAATTCAGGCTAACTACATACTGTACAAACTCAACCAGTGTGGTGTACTGTCATGTCTCGTCGGGTCTGTTGATGTGTCTGTTCACAGTGTCATGTCTTGTTATGCACTTCCTGTTGTATTGTGAAACTCTAACTCTCCTGTTGTTTCAGACCCTTGACTTCCTGGCGTCCTTCCCGCCTGTCTGATTGTCTGCCCCGCCCTGATTGTCTCCGCCTGTTCCTTGTTACCTCGTGTATAAATAGTCCGCGTCTCCCTTTGTCCTGTGCCAGATCGTCTTGTGCGTTATGTGCCTTGTTGTTGTCATATACTAATCAACCACCACTGCATTACATGACTACTTATGGCTGACTTTAACGATTGTTATCTTAATATTACAACCATGAGAATTTTTTTTAGTGGTTCATGACTGAGTGCAAAGATAGAATGAGTCCTATTCATGCCAGTGCATTAGATCAAATGTGCTTCTGTCACAGATAAGAGCTTTCATATCTACTTGCCAGGCACTATACACCCTGGGCAAAGACATGTGGGCACCCCCGTCACGCATACTGTTTTTCATGGTTTGGGCTTGGCTCCTCAGTGGTTCAAGCTATAATCTTGAGTTGTGGGAGTCTCTAAAATTACTAATTTTAGGGGCAGAGATAAAAATAAAAAAAAGCCTAACAGGTGAACTTCCTGTGACAGACAGACACTTTCACAAGCACACAGAGCAACCCACTGCTTGCAACAGTTGTATCAAGTAAATTCACCGTTTCACAGTGAAAAAAGACCAAAGTTGTCTGCTTTACACACTGTTATGATTTATTTTCCTCATCAGAGACTGGACATTTGTCAGTAGGGGGCTTACAGCCGGTTCCTAGACATGGAGTTGGTGCAGTTACATGCAGAAAAGCCCCTCTCACGCGCCCTGAAGCTCCTTGTCTCGTAATTTCCAGTCCGTGAACTCACTGACAGCTTCATTGGCTCTTCACCCTGATGCTGGGACTTATTAGGTAACTGGGATTTATCTGAGGTTGAGTTCCAGTGGCATCAACCCCTTTGGACGGGTTATGTCCTCCTCGACGTTCAGTTCTGTTTTCCGCCTCGGTCCAAACTTGGTGGATGTGGCAGCTTGTACCAACCAGGCTGATTCAGTAATTTCAGGGAGAGACTTCATATAGCATGTCTTTCATTGTCACTAAATCTGAGAGGACTCCAGTGGAGGTCAGATGTTTATAGAAACAGGTGCCTGGTCTACATCTGAATGTGAGCCATGTTCACCAGCAGATTGAAAGTGAGGTGCCGACACTGGGAAATCCTTCAGCACAGCTCTGAAACTGCCAGACAAAAGGATAAACTCTAAATGATTGAAACAGCCTGTCACCACCTTCAAGGGGTCATTCGTCGCTAATTGTAAACAACGCCTAAACCTCGAGTCCAGTCTCTCTCCCGGTTAGAGCGCCAGCCCCTTCTGTGGCTATGCTAATTAGGTTTTTTCAAAGAAACTCGTCGTCCATTCCTGCTGCCCGAAGGCTGTTTTTCATTGCATTGCGCGGCGAGTCTGCTGAACTGGACTAGGGCTCTGATTCAATGTCCAAAAAAAAAAAAAAAACACATCTCCGTTCTTGGTGACTTTGCACTCGACATAAACAATCATGTTTTTCTGTCGGGTGCATGAATTGTGCTTTTCTGAATCAGGGTTTCAGGTATCCCTCCAGGCATTTGCACTCCGTCAGTGCACCTCCACTGAAAGCGTTTGTTTTTGCCACTAACAGGCTCACATTGTTACTCTAAGTGCCAGACAGAGTTCTCCTACAGAGATAGACCTGTTATCAGCAATGATAATTTAAACAGGCTTATGTTCAGTTTCTGTGAATGGACCAGCCCAGCACTTCTAGAAATTACACTCATATTGGAGGAAACAGCACTAACACATCGTTCTCCATGCTTACACCCACCATAGTTTATTTGCAAACTGTCCCTAAACACAAACACAGTCTTAAAGCAGCAGGTGGCAGTTTAATGCTTCTTCCAAAGTCCATATTAAAGAGTTTGAAATATTTCAGTCTGGAACCCTAATTGTCTGTGTTTTGCATTTAGCGTTTCCTTTCCAGACCTGATAATTTTGTCCAAATATTCGCATATTTTCCTAAAACATTAAGCTGCTTGCACCATTAGTATCAACTTCCTGCGTGCAGGAGATGTCTGGGGACCATGAACGATTTGGCTGCAGACATTGTGTCCTGTTTGAAATTTCCACAAGCCACAACAATAAAAATTCAAACCGTTTCAATTTGGATTCATCTCAGTTCAATGCATTTTCAAAGCAACCGCAAGCTGTCTGTGTTGTGAGCCACTGGCACGAAGTGTTTGTTGCCTGAGATTTACATCGGGAGTTTAAACATTTCTACTTTGTGCCATGAACAAGGAATGCTATATAAAGCTTTGATGTCTTCTACTCCATAACTCATCCAGGCGAGCAGTAGGACTGGCAATAAAAAACTTTTCCAAAACCTTCTCCTCCTTCATGCAACACCTCCATCACGGAGATTCATCACTGTGCCTGCATCCTACTTAACGCTGAATGCATTACTTGATCGCTGTCATGCGAAAATTTTAATGCAGTCATGTGCCTCTTCAGAATTTTTGATTACAGACTAACAGACTTTCCCAGTAGGAGAAATTAAACGATTGTCTGCTGCTGTCTTTAAATTGCTCACATCCTGCCCACACATACAGTAGGATGAATGAATCAGGAAACAATGCTGAGGCTTTTGCACTTTGACTTTGAACTGTACTTGAGGTCCTTGTCCTAAATGTAGCCATATGGACTGCATTACTGCATTGTTTGTGGATGAGGCCCGAATACAATTAGGACAAATTGCTGGAAATTCATTACTGATTGTCAATGAAGCGATTATGATTGTATGGTAGTAGTGGCTAGGGGAATAAGCATTGTGTGCTTCAGTACACTTTTGAGGTACCCTACTTAAATATTTCTATCTTTATGCTACTTTATATTTCTGCTTCACTGCATTTCAGATGAAAATGGTTTAATATTAACTAATTAAAGTTAGCTCCTGCTTTATCAGAGAGTTGTCCCTTTTTAATGTTAGCAACACTAAACTGTTAAAAAAAAAGAAACCAAAAAACATATGAATGTGTTGAAAATGACTGTGTGTTAATATAATGGGTCTGTATGATAATATGACTCAAGCAGGTGCCATTTTTCTGCATTATGAATTCTTTTACATTTGATGCTAAGTGCTGTACTTAAGTAACGTACTGCATTTGTATGCTTTACTCGCAGGAGAAGAGATGGAGAACGTGTCAGCTGACGGCTGCTTAATTGACAAAATTAACATTTGGAGTGTGTGTGTTCACTTGCTGAATTTACATCCTTCTACCTCTGTTTTGGGCTCCACCAGCTCCTGAGGGAAACATCTGACTCTTTAGCAACTGAATGCTCCACTATGTTCAGCAGATAGTTGCTCACTGCTGGAAACTAAAGTTTGGTGCTGGGCAGGTAGCGTACAGCCACTTTATTAGGGCTCTTTTTCTGAAAAACACTCCCTGACTGGAGACCGGATCAAAGCATTAAAGTTGCATTCACAAAACCAAAACACTGAGCTGACAGATGCCAAAAAGCTGTGCAGAGCTCAGGGGAACTGCATCATCACGTGATAATTCTCTTTGTGTTCATCACGAGTGACCACTTTTACATTATACGTAGCTGCTCGGTCTGTTATTGAAATAGAAATATTAGTCAAAACAGCTTCAAGTAAAAGATTTATTCAGTGGCACACTGAGCATAGTTCGGCATCTCATTATATTTTATTCCATTTACCATATACACCATTCTCACTGTGCCACTCCTGCTTTCCTTCGCCACAGGAAACACATTCATCTTCTACATAAAATGCCGTTTTGTTGGAGTGCACCAGTTTAGTTTAGCCTTGCTATTTAGATCTGAGGTTCTAAAAAAATCCCATGGCTGCAGTTGTATAACCAACATATTTATTGGGATTGTGTAACTTTTATATTAAATGATATGCAACATTATAAATTTCCCTCTCCGCCATCTGATATGAATCTTGAGTCTTCCCTGACGTGTCCTCCTAAAAAGATTCTAAATATATACTAAATCAGGATTGTGAACGTGAAAACCACCAGCGCCCATTTAATAAAACTGAGACTGAGATGTGGAACCAATGTTACACAACCGGCTCATTTTAGAGTCCAGCTCAAATGTCGCAACTTCCTTCTCAAATGACCCCCTTGTGTTCTGTGAGAAAAGCTATATTTAGCCACGTGGTCACTGGCCTGGTCTGATTTTCTTTATCTGCTCCAGACCACAACCAATGTGGGAATTTAGTAAACAGAAGTTGGAGCCTGCTTGTTTTAAGTGCATTATAGTTGTCTTTATTACACAAGCAAGTGCGTAGAAATACACCAAATCTTTATATACTATTCTTTATCTTACTGATCAGAGTAGGAAAAACGTCTCCAGTTGATTTATTACAGAGAAACTTGAACACTGACCTGGTTAATGAGTTAATCTGTGCATGGACTGAACATTTATCAGCTACAAGTTTGAGGAATGCTGCAAATAAGGATTTATGTCCGGGGGAGGGACTGAGCCGGCAGTCACGAGGAGTCGCAGGATTTTCAAAAAGAGGGTTTTATTCTCCCAAAAATGAAAGAATCATTACCGAACATGCAGCTAAAGTCGTCTGAAGAGAGCTGAACTCAGGTGGTGATAACTGAACGTGAACTGAACAGAACAAACTGACTGAACTGAGCACGTAGACAAACACTGCAAACTAAACCACAAATGAAACCACACAGGGTATTTTTATACATTATATGCTATTGTTTTACAGTTGACTTAAATGAAAATACCCTGACGAAATAGACAAAAACCCTGAAATGGCATCTCTATGCAAAAGGTGCAGTCATGTGCGAATTCGCCTGATGCGGCGCAAAATGCATGCAAGTTTAAATTTGATTCAACAAGAGCACAACATTATGCGTATCCTGCAGATTTATGAATCTGCGTCACGAATGTACAGAGGGGGAAAAGGATAGAGGCTGGAGGGAGCGTTGCAGTCTCCAGTGGCTGAGCCCCACTCGAACGCACTCCACAGGTTGCCAGCTAGCATCCAACGTTGGCTGTTTGGGGCAAACGCGAGCAGTCCGGGGGTCAAATTCCCAAAGTGAAGCAAGGTGAAAAGTTTAAAGGCCAAAATGACGTCCCATTATCCGATTAGCGGGGCTCGACAGTTGCTGCGGCATGCATTTCAGGCCTGCAGATCCCAGTGGGATGAAAAATGTGACAGTTCTGAGGATGTTGCTGCTGCCACTGGGCCTTGTTTTTCCCACAACACCAGTATAGAGTGTAAAGAGTGCTTTTTGTCTGCTGTGATTTGCGAGTTTCCTTCCCAACTGTGATGAAATACATGCAGCTGTGTGAACGACAGGGTGCATTCAGCAGAGTCCACTGAAAGGAATACAGGACACGGCTTTGTGTGCTTATACACTGCAGGTAGGTAGCTCCAGCTCACACAGTGTTTGCACAACTGTTCAAAAAAAATTCTACATGTAGAGATGCTGATGAAGTCTCCAAAATGTCCCCTTAAACAACCCTTTAAGGTGTCTCTTTTTTGCTGGCTCTCTCACAATCTTTGAACTTTTAGTTTACCTTTATTTAACCAGTTAGCTCCTTTTTGGAAATGAAGCTCTGAAATGACTTGAGCTAAATGCTCACATTGGCCCTGCTGTCATGCTTGAGCGTTGTCCTGAAGGTATATGTAGCCGGTGGAATGTGACGTGTCTGAGGCGGGTGATCTAGGAGTGTCCTGCTGACGGGATGCACATCAGATTTACAATGTTTTCCGACCTCTGACAGCCAATGGGCAAGGCTATTAACCTCTGGATGGGATCCACAGATTGAACTGGCACGCTAAACTGCAGCAAAAGCCACGAAGAAACACACAACATAAAAATGTAAAGCCTTTCATAAAACTTTATTAGCTACTTAAACTACAGTACAGACGGGCATTTTAGTACGTCCACTGTGTGTTGTGCTGACTGGATCCAGTCGGTAGCTTCCTCATTAGACTAATCCAGCCTGAGAATAGAAAGGATCATTGTCTGTGGTCAGACTATTGTCGGCCCTCAGAGAGGTTATGATTGTCGAAGTAATCATAGTTTTATCAGTGATTTCATTAAATGTTACTGTCCAGTCCAACTGTAGCTTCATCCGAGTCTATTAGAGAAGCAGGGATCAGCAGTTAGGAAGGACGATGAACATTTGAATGACCGTGCTTCATATTTACTGTATATACATGCTATGCTTTGGAATTAATTAGGTTATACAGAAACGGATGCTTTATGAACAGGCAATGAGACAACTAGACATGAACAAATGGAGTCAAACTGCTCCTGCAGGTCAAATGCGGAAAAATGAAGGTTAGGTTTCAATTTTTCTAGGTCAATCTCAACATAACGTTATGTCATATGTTTGTTTTTTTTTCCATTTTCTTTTTTTTTTAATTAATTTTCAGGTGTAAACTTACAAACACACACATAAAACCAAAAACATATAAAAGGGTCTGGATTGCTCTGTCTCCACAAAATCAGTCAATTTCTATAACAAGTTCATCAGTTCGTGCTCTCGGCTTGTCATTGATATGTAAACAATGTCCATTTCTCCCATTTCTCTTGACATTTTTCCTCTTGAGTTCTCATTCTGTAGGTTAATTGTTCCATGTTGTATATTTCAGCCACAATTTCCAGCCATTCCTCCTGTGTCGGTGGTTCAGTTTTAAGCCATTTCCTCGTAATGGCCTTTTTACAGGCTGCCAACATAATTTTTAACAAGTATTTATCTTCCCTCAATATAGTATTAGCTGTAAAACAACCAAAATACAACATTGTGCACGATTTAGATATATCACAGCCCAAAATCTTGACAATAGTCATGTGAACATCTCCCCCAAATTGCGAAATTCCAATACAAAACCAAAATATATATGAATGATTTGCATTCACCATTCCACATTGTCTCCAACATGGTTGTGGTGTAGACAAATGCTTAGTTTTCTCTCTCAAAGTTCTCTCCAAGCACGTGAGGATGTAGGAGATTGTTGAGTTTTCCAAATAGTCAACCGATCGGCTTCTGAAATAGTTATTCCTAATTCTTCCTCCCATTTATGTTTTATATATATCGTATTCCCTCTTTTCTCCATTGTTATGTTTGTTGAAATGGTTTAGATCTTGAGTTTTGTCCCGACAAATACTGCAGTACTACGACGATCAGGATGTATCCCTGCAGCTCAAAAAGTAGTTTACTTTAGTTTATTAGAAATATAACTGAAGTATAGAAAAGTCATAAAGGTACACTTGACATATACTTTTAAAAAGTGTACTTCCAAATAGATGTTCAACTTAAATGTATTAAAAATGAATATACTAATTCTGCAGTACTTGAAGTGGTGTCTAATTCAAACACTGCTGACGCCTCATGAGCTTCAGTCATATATTTGAATGCAGGGTTGCACAGACTGAGCACTGTGGTTTTTCTCTACTGTCTCTGTGCTATCTACATGAGCGTTGTCATTCCGATTACAAAATCCGAACCTATCCTTTAATGCGAGACAAAACAAGAGGTTTGACCACAAAGTGAACAGTTTATTGTGCTGTTTTTGAAGTAAGCAGTGGCGAGACAACACCAGGAATTACTTACTTAAACTTTCCCAGCTGTGCCGTAGCTCTTACATTTCCTGTTTTCTTTGCACTACAAACGAACGTTCATCCAAAATGAAAATAAATTGTACTATTTTTAAAGACAGCATGTGACTTCTGTCCATGTTTCACAAAAGTGAAAACTGTGAAAGGCGGCATTTTGAAAATAAATTAACTCCTTGTGTAACACAAAAATGAGTCTTTTGATTAACTAAGGCGATGTAGAATATTTTTTAGATATTAAGAACAGGCAGAAATAAAAATAAAAAACTGGATTATGCATGGGGCGCAGAATTTGCGAGAGGGAACACAGGAGCAGCTATTCTTGAAAATGGTTTGATTAGAAGGGTGACCGTGTAAAGGGATAAAAGGGGGATGTTGTGAGAAGAGACACTCTTTCATTTTTATAGGAAGTGAAGCAAGAACACATGTTTGTCTGTCTGTGGCCTCATTCCCTGGCTGCGGTTTAGCTGTTTTTATCACTACATGAAAAAGTGTTTCGCCGCCGCAGCACAGTTCAAATAATCAGTAATCCCTGAAGGACAGGTATGACGTTTCTCATATTTACAATAAGAATATTATGAGTCACATATTTGCCTTGGCATTTTATAAGACTTCACCTTGAAGTGTGTCAAACACTTCTGAAGAGACCAACCATCATCAGTGCTCTGATTCAGTCGTGTTCAAACTCTGCAGGTTCAAGCAGGTTTTAATAAATAAACAGTGCATTCGCTCACACGAAGTTTAAGGTCACTCATGACAGCCTGCGAACGGTGAACGTGCACATAGTCACAATGGAAAACTCTTCCTCTAACTCCTCATGCAGCTTCTTGTAAGTCAGTGGGAGATCACCATATTTTTTGCTTTAATTCCTCAGACTCGAAGCTATGTCGCTGGCTTAATTTTAGCTGCATTCTCAAGAGCGTGATGTCAAAAGGTCAAAAACCTGACTTATAATATTCCTGCAAATTTGAGAAAGAGCCAAAGCTCCGCGTTTCATGGTACTTCAGCCGAGCATATCTTGCCAAATATAGACACAGCAGTTTGAAATAGCTAATCTGAATAAAGAAGAAAGTGGGGAGTGCTGCACTGGGTCGGGACCAATGTTGTGTTGAAGTAATAAAAATCAGGTTCTCTTTAAGGGTAGGGCTGGTGTGATAAAACAATGACTGACAGCTTGCTTATAGCGGAAAGAAATCTGAGGCACTCTGATTATGAATATAGAATTCCTGTGTAAAATTATGGCTAAAGCAACATGTTTCAACTCAGAGAGCCTTCAGCGTATCAAGGAGGCTATGCTCTGCATTGCATTCTGCTACAAGCAAGTCTCAGACAGTCACCGCTAATTTTAACCGTTTGAATTTTGACCAGTAGCGGATGTACCGTACGGATGGGATGTGATAATGGCTACCAGTAAATGAGCAGTGATTTCAGTGTGCACTCTCATCATATGGATCTATGCATAAGGCCTGCAAACTGTGCACCAAAATGAGCAGACAGATGAAAACAAATAAAACTACTGAGTGAGAAAGACAATGATCAGTGCTAAAGCATGCATACAGCCAGACAGCACACACACACACACACACACACACGCACACCACGCACACAGAGGCTGGATCGCTATAAACAAGCGAGAGCTTAATCGACTATGAAGCATATGTGATGGATGCTCACACAGCAGTTATTATTATGGGCTCAATAATCTGTTAATGATAGTGGCTGCAAGTTGCTGCAGCTTCTGTTTCTGTTTCAGGATTCATTAAGCAATTACTGAAAGGTCTGGTGGTTCACAGGTGGATTGCGTTTTAGTGGTTAATTCACGTTGCGGCGATCTCGACTTTCGTTTGGATTGCCATGAAATTTTGTACAGACATTCACGGTCCCCCGAGGATGGATCCTGAAGACTTTGATGTTCCCCGGACTTTTCCTCTAACACCCGCAGCAGGTTGACGTCATTTTGAGCGAGTCTCAACAACTACTGAATGAATCGCCATGAAATCTGAAACATGCGTTCACGTTCCCTGCAGAATGGATTGCAAGAAATCTGGCGATCCCCTGACTCGTTTCGAGTGCCAAATACGTGCAAAGATAATGAAATTCCCGTCAGCCTCCATGTATTTTTTCGTGCAAATAAGAAAATGCTGGCGTGGTAAAATGCTAAACTAAGATGGTGAAATGGTGCAAATGTTAAGCATTAGCACTGCTGCTGTGAGCTTGTTAGCATGCTGACTTCCACATTTACAGTTCAGCCTCTCAGAGCCGGTAGAACAGCTGCAGACTTGGTCCCAGTCACACCAGAACGTGACAGACATACATTTCTGCACACAGCAGCATTGTCTATCTTCCTCGCTAAGCCTCTTAAGCCCTTAACGCTGCTGACGCAGTGTGCTATCAGTTGCAAATTGAGGTGTCAAAGTTAACTGAAGCTGAACTTGATGTGAAAGCTCAGGTTTGCAGCCTCAAGGAGTCGCAACTGTTTTATTCACATTTTGACATTTTTTAAAAACACACACTGCTGCAATCATCCACTGATCACCCACTTTCGCTGTCTTGTTTCAGGTTTCATCATTTTACCCACATGCTTAGATTTTATCACGCCTGTGACTGCTTACAACCAGCAGTTATGTCTTATCGATGCTGGTGTCTCCAAGCTATTTTTCCCGTCTGGGACCGGGCCGCTCTGTTCAGTTACCTGGTGTGTGGCTGCAGAAACATATGCCTCCCAGGGAAACTACGCTGCATTCTTTGTTCAAGAGTCAATTTTCTCCTTTATTTAAATTATTTCCTCCTAACCTTGGTTTTACCTCAGGGCTTCTAAACCATTGCCTCCACATGTCTTTTCTTTTTCCATGGGTTTCCATTTCCTCTTATCATCGTTCTGAACATATTTATTGCTGGTGCAGGAATGTGAAATGTGAAATGTCTGGTGTGGGCGATCTATGAATGTAAAGCTGTCAGCATATGTACAAGATTTAAAATACTTCTATACTGATTTGTGACCGCGAATGGGCAAACCCATTAACCTGGGACACTCAGGTTGAACTGAGAAACTAAACTGCAACAAAAGCAACTTAAAACTTGCAGTTTTGTAGATAGAAAAGAAGTTATGTTACCATTTGATACATGTGCATTAAACAAGAATGCACCAGAAATATCATTAGTTAACATGGGGATATTTTCAGATATTATGGCGATGTTTAAAATGCATGAAATATGTAAAGTCACTAAACCACACCAAATTCCTTCTACACATGTACACAGACGTCATAGGAATATTATACAGGGAATAAAATATTATACAGCTTGAAATGACGAACATTTTGGACGTAACAATCCTTGTTTCAGTGTTTTCCATGAGCTGAATGCTAACAGACAAAAACAGTCACTTGAACTGATGTCATGACGTTTTAAGTGTCTGAAATACAGCACGTCAGTGCAACTGGTCATGTCCTGCAGGGCAGGAGGCAGGCCTCCACCTGCTCCGCAAGTGGGGTTTACTGGGTGCAGGTAAAGCACAAGACAGGCATCCTAGCAGCTCCATTTCCAGAGTAATAGAATTTTATTGCTTGGTTTTTGGTTGTTTGCTTTCAGGAAACCCCTGCAGCTCCTCTATCTCCATTTTAGTTCAAAGTTTTGATCCAGTCTGTGCAGAAAAAACAATCTTTTCACCTCCACTGGGTGACACCCGACCAAATCTTTCTCCTGTAACTCGTCCTGTAATTCAGTCGGCGAGCTGCCAGTAAAGTTAATTTCATTCAAGATAAGTTTTGCTCAACGTACCGTCACTTCACAAACAGCTTGACGTTTCTTCCACGGCTGATGGCAGCTTTATTCAAGATGGATTCATTTTAACTCTAAAGCTGTGAGCTGTAGAGCATCTCCAGGTGAAGCTGGTAGGCTGAACCTTGGATTAAGAAAAGTGGAGGGCTTCTTCTTGTGAAGTGTCAAATTCCTTTGATATACTGACAAGTCTTTCCCAGGTGCATCCTTTATTTTCATGTTTTTCCATTTCTCCATCAGCTTTCTCTTTACTTTTCCACACAAACTCTATAGAAGTATATTCGTTAAATATCTGACTATTTTTGCTACATCTCTCACTCAGTTCTCTAAGCGTATTCGATAAAGCATCTTTCTTTTATCATAACACAAATAAACTTTGGGCCTTTATCACCATTTTTTTGACTCATGTACACGCTTCACTGGATGCTGTTAGCCTCTCCAAAAAAAAAAAGGATAAAACAGAATCTTGTAATGGGAAGTTTCTGTTTCTTATGTCACATTTGCCTTGTAAATAAAAAGCTTTATTTTCCACATCTCCCAAGATCTGTCATCTGCCTTTTTTTTTTATTCCGGAGCATAAAACAAACGTTTAAAAAACAGTGTTGTGGTGTAGAATGTGATCGCTTGCTAAACCTTTTTGACATATACTCATTTGAAAACGGCACAAAGACAATATATTTAATGTTTGACGTCATCAGCTTCATTGGTATTTGTTAAATATCCAAAAACACCTGTTTGGAACATTCCACAGGTAAACGGGTTGATTGGTAACAGGTGATAGTATCATGATTGGGTTTGAAAGAAGCATCCTGGAAAATCTCAGTGGTTCACAAGCGAGGACGGAGCGAGGTTCACCACTTTGTGAACATGTGATTGGATAAAGGATGTTACTACATGGACTCAGAACACTTTGTTGCTGGTAAACACAGCTTGTTTGCAGATGACTGCATTCTGTCCGACTATTCCATAATCGGGGTTTACTCGCCTAATTTCCAAGAATCGTTATCACTATCAACAATTGGCATTGAGCTCATTCTTTGAACTGGAGCCTCAAAAGAGAATTTGAAAGCAGCACAAACATCAGTATATTCATCGAGCTTGTTGTAGACGCGAGCAGCACATACGTGTCTGCAGCGGCTTGTGAAAACCTAATGAGGACCCCAGTTTAAATGGAGACCCAGATGTCTGCTGTCTGACACCAGCATAATGCTAATCTCCTGCCTTGATGTTCCTCCGTGGCGACCCTTTTCTCGCTGCTCTTCCAGGACTTCTGGCCTCTGAGGACAGAGCGCTGCAATATCAACAAGACGTGGCTCTGTTCTACTCTTGTTTTATCACCCTCATCCACATGTGCCAAGTCAATAATAGTCACGTCTGTATCAGACTAAAGTATAAAATCCAATTTGTGTATTTCAGTGATTAATAAACCAAATCCAAAAAAGCAGACAGAGAAACATTTGTTTTAATAATCACTCCTCATGTCAGTGGAGTTGTTATTGGAGGGATGGAGAACTTGATTAGCACTAATGTTTGGACACCAGTGACACAAGACTCATCTGCTTTCAGCACAAACAGCAGAACACGTGGTCATCGCTGCTTGTTCTCCTTTGCTGAAAGATCGTTCGGATCAGTTAAGTTTACGTAAGTTTGTGAGTGAACTTAAGTTTAGCCGAGGAAGCTCTCCTTGGTTGTATGGCGGCATGAAACACAAAGCAAGTGCTCCTGATGTGCATGTCACTCATTCATTTTACCAGAGAGGAAATAGGTCAGTACACATGGATCTGGTTTCCTATCTTGTAAACATGTCCATAAAGCATGTTTTTATTAGACTTTTTGCAGCAGCGTGTCTATAATTTTCTGGGAAGTTCTCCCACTGGTATGTTAAATAGGCCACGCCCTCTTAACGTAAGGTGATTATATAATGAGAGGGAAAAACATAATCAAGAGGCCTCCATACTTTTACAAAAACAACACCTTTGACCAACAAAATCAGTTTATTCTTCAGCTCAAGTGAACATTTGTGCCAAAATCGAAGAAATCCTCAAGGCGTTCCTCACAGATCGTGTTGACATGAATGGGACAGGTAGGTCCGTACGTCCACACACACAGACGGACGGATGGACAGCCTGAAAACAGGATACCTCCGGCCACAGCTGGTGCCAGCACAGAGGCATAAAAGCAGCAGTGTGAAAAACGTCCCATGCAATCCGCAGACCAAACCGTGAGGAGTTCATTAAGCAGTTCTGGTGAAAGCTCTCTGGGGAAATGTTTATTTTTACTGGGAACAAAATGATCAACTCTTTTTTACAGCTTGAGGAGCAAAACAAGAAAGATTTAATTTTCAGTGCAGCAAAGGGGAACAACCTGTCGACCCCTCGTGCTTTGGACACGGCGGTTTCTCTTTGTCGAGGACCTCTTGACATTTGTGACTTCAGAGTTTGGTATTTTTTCAGAATGCAAAAGGTTTTGGCTGATTTTCTGCTGAGTCTAAGTGTATTTTTGTTGGTGTGGAGCAGTGTCAAACAATCAAACAGAGGAGTCAGTTGCTTGTTTTTACAGGTGAGATAAAGCTGACCTCTGCCCTTTCACCCCGTGGCTTTGTTTAACTCTTAGCCCTCCTAGCAATAAAACCTGCCAGGGCTATTTAGTGACCTCTGAAATTAAACCTCGTCTTCAGAGTCTTTACCTTCAGTTATTTAATGCCTCTGTGAAACACGACATCTCCAGTCTTCTTATGTGGGATCGGTGCTCCGTGACATAAGTAAGTCTGAAATGAACTTGCTGCAGGGCTGTTTGCTCCACTGATCAAATTAGTTGGAATAGTTTAGTAACTTTGTGTTCACTATTGCACAGGTGCTGTGCCTGCAAGGGAGCGTCCTGAGGGGTTTGACATACATTGCAGGCTAAAACTTCTCCTTAAATCAGCTGAAGGTTCACAAACACACTCCACCACCACCCTAAACAAAGTTGACATGTTTGAGAGACAGAAAGTTTTTGCCTCGGAGCAAAATTCTTTGGGTAATTCTTGTGGAAGAGTTGCCAGAAACCAAGCCACACACACTAATCACACACTACTGTATCTATGCAAATCCTCGAAGAACAAGTTTCCACATGCAGCAGCTTATGAGTGAGTGTAGCTGTGTTAGTGTGTGCATGTAACAAAATAATGGACAAGAATTATTGCTGGCATAGACTAGAAAAAAAATCAGTCACTTCATATTTTGTTGTGTGGGTTTGCATGAATTCTAAGGAAGGCGTCGAAGGGTCATTTATCGTCATGACTGTTGTTTCAATGAAATTCATAATAAATTCCATTTCTTCTCTAAAGTACTGACTTGCGTTTCACAGCTATCTCTTCCACAGTTTCAACTGACTTTCTCCAAGTGAGTGAAACGGCGCCCCCTCTCAACGGCTGCTCAACGTCGCTCAGCGTGAGTGAGGGAAGGAAGTGATGGGCGGTTAACCTTTGATCAAAGAAATTACAATAATACTATAATAATAGTGTCTTTTTCTTGCTTGATGGACGTGTTCAGCTGCTTCAACAGTTCTGGCTCTCCTTTGTCGTATTTTACGGTTTCATGATGCACCAAACATTTATGGGAAACGAGTCTTGACAGCAGACAGGTCAGTGTAGCAGCCAGACTGTTTTACTGTGGAGCCGTGGTGTTTTAATGCGTGCAGAATGGCACCATATGTTGCTCTAAAACCTGAATCTATGGTTCAGCATCAATGGAGCCTTCACAGATGTGCAGGATACATGTGCACTAATGCCCCTAATGCACTAATAACAGATGCTGGCTTTTGAACTGTGCGCTGATAACAAGCCAGATGGTCCCTCTCCTTTTTAGTCCAGAGCATCCATGACTTCCAAAAAAGATTTTCAGTCCAGTTCTCGGCCATCCTAAATGAGCCCGGGACCAGAGACGGCGGCGGTGTTTCTGGATCTGGTTTATACACGGTTTCCTCTTTGCAAGGTAGAGTTTCAGCTTGTTGTGGATGCAGCGACAAACTGTGTGTTATGTCTCGTCGTGTCTGTTAAGCTGCTTGTTTCACGAGCGTCTAGTCTGGTCTTGCACTTCCTGTTTTATTGTGAAACCCTGGTGTGTTTTCCCGCCTGTCTGATTGTCTGCCCCACCCTGATTGTCTCCACCTGTTCATTGTTACCTCATGTGTATATATAGTCGGCGTTTCCCCTTGTCCTGTGCCAGATTGTCATGTGCCTTGTCTCACGTCAGCCAAGCGTTTACCATTGCCACCGTCTTGTCATTGAGAGTTTTGTTTTGCCTTTTGAGAACTGAAAACCTTAGCGTCCTTATTTTGTATTTTTGAGCCGTGCGCCTTTTGTTCCACCTTTTTGTAAATATCACTTATGTTATTAAAACCGGCCTGAAGCCTTCTACTCCCATCCTGTCTGTGTCGTGCATTTTGAGTCCTGACTCTCGTGCCTGGGAAATTGTGTCACTGCGTTCAAAGACGTTTTTTGAGAGAGTTCCTGAGCTCATGCAGTGATGTTCACTACAGAATCCTGCCTGTTTCAATGCAGAGCCATCTGAGGCCTGAAGATCACAACCAGCCAGTGTCGGTTTTCAGCCTTGTCCCTTGCATACAGACATTGCTTCAGTATCTCTCTGATTCTTTTAATGGCATTATGAACTGTAGATGAAGAGATCCCCAAATACTTTCATGCAGCCTGCCAGAGAGTGGTGGACCCCCTCCCCATCTTCGCTTCAGAAGGACTCAGCCTGGCATGGAGGCTCTTTTTATTCCCAATCCAGGTAGTGGCCAGTACCGATGCTAGCATTTAGCTAATGCTAAATGCTAATGCAAACCGCTAAGAAGAACAGAAGAAGACAATACAGCTAAATTCACCTATACTGTTAATGTTAACTGCTAGATATCAATGCTAACTGCTAAGATACTATCATACTACCACCGCTTTAGCTATTGTTAGCTGCTACAATGCTACCACAGGCCTAGATGCCACATGTAACTGTCAAGTGCCGCACTACCATCATCTACCCCTGCCTCTCACCAACTGCACCAATAAAAGCAGGGTGTGGGAATGCAAACCCTGGTTCGGGTAGGGGGTAGAAAAATTGAAGAGGAAGAGTCAAAGATGAAAGTAGGACTTGGATACAAACCCTTGTTGGGGTAGGGGATAGAAAGTTTAGACGGTGCTGAAGGTGGAGGCCTAATCCACAGACTAGATTTAACAGCCTCTTCTAACAGTTCCTTCAAGAAGCAAACAAAAGAGGAAAACAACCAAAAAAAGAACAAAAAAAACAAGCCAACTCTGTATCACAACTCATCCAGCCTTTTGTTGCCACTGTCCCAACTTTTTTGAGACGTGTTGCTGACATCAAATTCAAATTAAGGATGTAATTTTTTTTTTTTTAATTACAATGTTTCTGTTTACGTCTTACACAGCGTAAAGATGACGTTGAATTTCAGCAGAATATTGCAGAGGAAGGACTAGTAGCCTGCATGTATTAAATTCCTATATGCGTGAGCAGCCAGTCTTCCTGTGCTTCGTTGGCATTCAAGTGAAGGATTGTCTAACCACTGACATTCCACCGTGTGACATTTCCCAACTCAAAGACTTGAGGCAGTGAGAAAAAAACCATGTAGTCGGGGAAAGTTGCTCCACACCGTGTTTTTCCAGAGTGCTGACATACATGAGGGCATCCTCGTAATGTGCCTGTAGAGGTAACATCAGCATGAAAACCTTTTTCTTTAAAGTGTTATCAGTCATCAGGTAGAGCAGGATGAGAAGAGAAGAAACTTGACAGACTACTGTATTTTGTCTAAAATGGATTCAGATGTCAGTGACATCCTCCAAAAACTTGTTGTGAGACACATTTGCCTGAAAAAAGAGTGTCTAATCGTGGACCTCTGTTATCTGCCATCTTTAGACAAGTAACATCTCGGTGGCTGTTTTGAAGTCACTCCTGTGGGATCCTGTTGACATCAGCACAGCGAGAGGAAAGGGTAGATGAGATAAAATCAGATAATGCTGTGCCGCATTGAGCTGTCAGCTTCTGTGTGTTCGACAGTTGTGATATACTCCACCTTCAGTCGCATTTCGCTATCATTTATGCAGGAACTATGCGTCTCCATGCATGTTGATCTTTGATGAATCTGCTCTTCTGTGAGCTTCTTAGACGTGTTGACACCTCAGCTCTGCAGCCAAGTTCAGCTTGTGATGTCTTCATATTGTGTGTCTGACCAACAGCCCAAAACCCAACTTTAACCAGAAAACATTTTGGTGCTCGAGGCTTCGCTCATCATTTTCATTTTCTCTGTTTGCTGTTTCCTGTACGTCTGGGGCCCTCGTGCCTCATGTCATGTATTTTAACTCGTGAATTTTGCAGACCTTGACGTGAAGAAATGCGGAAAATTGTCATGTTTGAGAAGCTGGAACCAGAGAAAAATAATTGTTGTGGTAAAAAATGCTTATTTTTAAGCAGAAATTCACTGGGGCCAGTGTCTTAAATTTGCAAATTAAATATGTTTGTTGGTCAGACAAAAAGAGCTATTTGAAAGTATCAGCTGTGGCTTGCAAAAATAAATATGCAAATTAATCATTAGTTTGAGCCTTACAATCAACTCATTGTTCATTCATTCTATAGAATCATAGAAATAGAATAATAACTAAGCATTCAAAAGGAGCTGCTTGGAGCCATCGTACTGGATTTGTAAACAGTCGTGTTGTTGAGGAGGACCCTTTTTGCAGTATCTTCGTCTTTGCATTGCTGTGTGAAGTTTGTCACATAGGGTCAGATGGAGCTGAGCACCCAGATATTGAACTCAGCTTTAAAGGAGTCATGTTTGCCCAAAGACTTTCAGCAGACGTTGCCAACACTTAAATGATGTATTGTCTGCCCTCCCAAAATAAGCTTAGCTGCGTTGTTTGCACACACCTGATCAATCAGCTACAACTATTCCGGGGTTAAAGGTACCAGGCAGCGTAAATAAACCTAGCTCTGTTTGACGGTTGCTGGGAAGACTGGACACCAAACTGCCAGCAGTCAGCCTCAATTCTTTGTAATCCTCTGATCTACGGTGACCCGACCAGGTCAGCTCAAGTCAGGCCTCAGTAAGTTTTGGTGAAACAACACAGCACCTCAGTTAAAAATGTGTAGTGGTATAAGCTGCAGAGAACGTTTGGTGATTTGACTTTGACTGAAGCGTAGAATCTTCATGAAGAAACTGTGTGTAATAACAGTAAAAGCAATAGAAAATGCTAAAAATGAAGAAAAACAGTGAATGCAGTACTCATACTATCACTATTACTACTATTAAGTAATATTGCCATGAACTAAGAAAAGTGAAACGTACTGAGAGCCATTTTGGTTCTCAAAGATTACAAACTGCACAGCTGTAGCATTAATAATATTGTACAGAGCAGCACAAAGAGAAAAAAAGGGCTTTTAGATAAGATAAGAAAAGATAAAAGTATTGATCCCACGTCGGTGAAATTTTGTTGTTACAGACAGCAAGAATAAAAAGGAGACATAGAAAAAGAACAAAGAGACAATAAAAAAGCCAACAAAATAAATTATTATAAGTATAATTATAAATTAAATACATTTTACACAGTATTAAAAATATTGCCTTTATAAGAACGCTTCAGTTTCACAATGGATGATTTTGATTTGCACATGTGCAACATTGATAATAAGATACTGTGTTTTTGTACTATTGCTCGGTAGAAAAATATAGATAAAAAAACAAAATAATATTCAAAAACATGCACTCAGTGTGTACAAACCACGTTAAAGTTAATGGATTGTGCAAAAGGTGATTCTGGACTCCACTGGAGCCCTAAGCAAAAATTCCCGGGGGCCCCTCGAACCAGCGTTCACATTCATCACCATTATGTCATAAATAATCTGACACTAACACGCATCTGTTACAAAATCTAATTTCTATTTCAAATGTTCACATTAGTAGATTAGTAGATTATAATGTCGTCTTTGATTGGTGTTACGGCCTTGGCCGTATTGTTCTGTTCTTTGTTGCTGTCCCTGTGTTTGTGTCAGAGTGAGTGTTCTTTCTTTTGTAGCAGCTGTGCTGGTCCTGCCTCCTCCGAACACAGATTGATGGCGTAAACTGATTGGTCCCTGCAGCAGCCTCCAGCTTTTAAACCAGTCTTCCCCAGTTGCCGGTTGGAACCTCGAGTTGGCAGCAGTGCCGTTTGATTCTGGCATTGAATACTACAAGCTTTGTCCCCGCATCTCGTTTTGTAGCTTTGTGTGTTAAATAGCTCTTTGTGGTCTTGTGTTTTTCGCAAAGACTAACTTGAACTTTACTTTATTAACTTCGTTGCACTGTATATATATTTGCACTATTGTGGTTGTTTAAAATGTGAGGAAGGATCGCTCATTCGCAGCATGGCGAGACGAGCATCAGCACCCGGGTGGTCTGAGCTGGTTCGACCGCCGTGAGCTGAGCTGAACACAACACAGCCCGGCTCAGAGTCACGCAAAACAGGAGCATCATTGTGAAACACAACGCGGCACAGTCATCACCTTCTTCATCTCCGTTATCTAGTTTGCATTATTAATGGAAGTCAAGATCCTAACTGAAAATGAAATGTTACAGTTACAGAAACAGTTTGACTTGCATATGGACACTGCACGTTGTTGCCTCCATATACGTTTATTACATATGCTTGTCTAAGTAGTTCACCTCCTTGCATTTACATAACAGTTGTGTGTTTGTTTCTATCTATCATGCTCAGCTTGTTTCTGTCTATCTTCCTGTACATTGGAACCATGGGTAACTTTGAAAGCAATGAACTTAAAGTCCTTTTATACGCGCACAATCTTGACCAATAAAGCTGATTGTGATTTTAAGGAAAAATGGGTAACTGTTCAGGTAAAACTTGAAGCTTAGATTGCGACTCTGCACATCACACCAACACTCATGGAAGTTTTGACCCCTAACAAATATTTCTTTTTCACCTTGTCTCTTTAATTGCTTACATTTGCCCCCATAAGGTCACATGTAATCTTCTCACTGTTTTCAAAGCCCTGGTTCCTGTCTATTTATGGACCTGAGCAACCCACCACAGTCTTGATTATGCTTTATGTGAACTTTCCTGCAGCACCACCAGCAGACAAAAATCTAAATCTAATCTATATCTAAATCTGGTAACTTGTTAAAATGTATGCTCTCCCTTCCAACTTGATGGCATTACATGTAGCTTCACTTCTGGATGTGTCTGTTGAGATTCACCCAGGTCATGGCAACCTTAGATTTACTCCAGGATGATTCATGTGTAGTTGTAGACAGATTGTCAAGGAATAGAACAGTTTTATTTAGCTGCAAGAAACAGTCGAATAAAGCAGTAACTTGTAAAGCACTCGTTGCTTTTGATATGGGATATGTGATATAAAAGCTTACATAAAGCTGTCATCAAATGTATACCAGCTTTTAAAAGGCCGAAATAGGCTGACAAAAAAAACTTGGAATACAGAGAAAATATATCTTTCTCAGAACTCTCAAATCTTCAGAGGACTGTTTCTCATTTTTTCCACACTCATCAACCCCTGAACTCGTCACCACATCATCTCACGCAGTACATTGTGTCGCCTCATCAATGCTAATTTCTGCAGCATCTCTGCTAACCGCTGACTCCTCCCGTCAATCACACACTGTGGGCGTGATACTGTGATATTTCTTCCTCGCACTTCTTGTTAACAATTCTGTAGACGGTGGTTGTTTTTGGTGTGCTTGCCAGTGGTGGCCACAATCCAATTCCTTTCTGTGGCTCCAGACAGAGAGTAACAAAGCCTTGAAGACTTGTACTACTAATGTTCAGTTTCTATAACCCAACATAAATTGAAATCACAACAGCTTCAGAGTCAGAAAAACGAGACTGAACTTGTGATCTGAAAAATAAAATAGCGGTAATATAATGGTTATGGTAATGGTTCAGGAAGAAATTATAGCTGCTGTTTTGAGGAAGAAGAAGAAGGAAGATGAAAAAAGGAGGAAGAGAAAGACAAATGAGAAATTCAGGAGCGCCCGTCAGCAGAGCAGTCAGGACCAAAATGCATTGTTAAACCATGAGGTCTTGAAGTTCATTCTGCATCACCTGGATCTGGAAATGACGACCACCAACAGCGTGTCACCATCATGTTGAGCCACCTGGAGAAAATGTGGTCTACTAAGAAAGAAGCTCCTGTGTTAGGATTTATGTTTCTGAATACAGATGCTCTGAAACAACAAAAAAAGAAAGAGAACGTAAGAGTTGCATTAGACATAATGATGGTATGCACTTTAACCAGCCAAAGTTAATCTATTGGTCTGCAGAAGCCCCTGAGGGCAAACTGTGCATTAAGGCAAGTCATGATCTTGTTGTGCTACCTGTCACGAGGGAGACGGCTGCACATTACGGCTCAGGCGAACACTGAGTCCGTCTGAAGAAAGGTTGGGGAGGGGTCCGCCACTCTGTGACGGGCTGCGCTGGCAAATAATACAATGTCATAAAAAGATTCAGAGAATTTGAAGAGATCTCTGTACACAAGGGACGAGGCTGAAAACCAACAATGTCTGGCTGTGATCTTCAGGCCCTCTGACGAGCTCATTCATGATTGCTCCATAAGTGACAAACTGATGTTTGAGGATGTTTATTTCCCATTGACTGCAGTAGTTTACATGAGGATAAAATTCTAAATACTGTTTTTTTTGAGACCATCCATCCATCCGTCCATCCATCCATTTTCTTCCGCTTATCCGGGGCCGGGTCGCAAAGATCATGACCATAGGTGAGGGTAGGAACGTAGATTGACTGGTAAATGGAGAGCTTTGCCTTTTGGCTCAGCTCCTTCTTCACCATGACGGACCGGCATAACTGCTGCCACCGCACCGATCCGCCTGTCAATCTCACGCTCCATCCTTCCCTCACTCGTGAACAAGACCCCAAGATACTTGAACTCCTCCACTTGAGGCAGGAGCTCTCCTCCAACCCAGAGGGGGCAAGCTACCCTTTTCCGGTTGAGAACCATGGCATCGGACTTGGAGGTGCTGATTCTCATCCCAGCCGCTTCGCACTTGGCTGCAAACTGTCCCAACGCATGCTGGAGGTCCTGGTTCGAAGAAGCCAACAGGACAACATCAACTGTAAAAATGCTGAGATCCTGTGGTCCCCAAACCAGACTCCCTCCGGCCCTTGGCCTCACCTAGAAATTCTGTCCATAAAAATAATGAACAGAACTGGTGACAAAGGGCAGTCCAACATGCACTGGGAAGTCTGACTTACTACGAACAATGCGAACCAAGCTCCTGCTCCGGTCATACAGAGACTGGATGGCCCGTAGTAATGGGCCCCGGACTCCACGCTCCCAAAGCACCTCCCACAGAATGCCATGAAGGACACGGTCGAATGCCTTCTCCAAGTTCACAAAATGCATGTGGACTGGTTGGGCAAACTCCCATGAACCCTCAAGCACCCTGCGGAGGGAGTAGAGCTGGTCCAGTGTTCCACGGCCAGGACAAAAAACGCATTGTTCCTCCTGAATCTGAGGTTCGACTATCTGCCGAATTCTCCTCTCCAGTACCCTGGAATAGACTTTACCAGGGAGGCTGAGGAGTATGATCCCCCTGTAGTTGGAGCACACCCTCCGGTCCCCCTTCTTAAATAGAGGGACCATCACCCCGGTCTGCCAGTCCAGGGTCACTGTCCCCAACTGCCACGCAACGTTGCAGAGGCATGTCTGCCAAGACAGCCCTACAACGTTTCAGAGACTTGAGGTACTCAGGGCAGATCTCATCCATCCCCGGTGGCTTGCCACCAAGGAGCTTCCGAACTACCTCGGTGACCTCAGCCTGAGTGATGGATGAGCCAACCTCTGGGTCCCCAGCCACTGCTTCCTCTACGCAAGGCGTGGCAATGGGATGGGAAGTATTCTTTCCACTGCCTGACAATATCCCCAGTCGAAGTCAACAGCTCCCCACCAGCACTGGTTTGGGCTCCTTCCCTCCCAGCGAGGTGACATTCCATGTCCCCATTGCTAGATTCTGAGTCCAGGGATTAGGCCGTCGGGGCCCCCGCCCACGACTGCCACCCAAATCCCCCCGCGTCGCCCCCTTCTGATCCCTCCTGCGGGTGATGGGCCTACTGGAGGGCGGGCCCACGTCGCTCCTTTGGGCTATGCCTGGCCGGGCCCCGTGGGCAAAGGCCAAAAGCCCCCAACCCCAGGCCTGGCTCCAGGGTGGGGCCCCGGTAATACCAGTCCGGGCGACGTAGTCTTCCTTGCTTTTAAACCTGTCATTGGGGGCTGTGGAACCACTCTTAGTCTGACCGGTCACCTCGGACCTGTTTGCCTTGGGAGACCTACCAGGGACAATAAACATTAGAGATTTATTCAGTGAGAATTGGCAGCATCTGTCGACAATGCTGTTCACAGTCAAACATGTTGATGCGCTGTGAGCTCAGTTTCTGATTATTCAAAGATTGGGCTGGATGGTTTGTGGGGATCTGTAGATGCAGTGTGGCGAGCGCAGCACCAAAGAAACAAAGATCACTTAATGCAGTGAAGCAAGTTTAGAAAAACGACATGACAGCGCTCCTGTGCGCTAACCCAGTTTGGTGTGGAAGAACCCCATCCAGCACTTTGAACTGGATGAACTGGAAGGCTGGCTGTAAGACAGACCTTATTGGCCAACATCAGCTACCAACCTCACTCGTGCTCTTGTGGCTGAATGGAAGCAAGTACCTGCAGATGGGTTACAACATCTTGCGGGAAGTTGTCCCAGAAGAGTGCAGGCTGTTGCAGCAGTAGATTAATGGCTATGGTTATGCAATCAGCAATCACACATGCATGAAGTGTTCAGGTCTACCCAATACTGGCCATGTAAATCTAAATAGCTGCTTATGACAGGTGAAGCTGAGTGTGTGCATGATGTAAAAGCTCACAGATGTACAGTATGCAGCAGCCAGACCATAGACAAAAAGTAAGACAGCATGAGTAGAATTTTAAACTCTATCCTAGAATTAGCTGGAATCCAGTTGAAAACGTGAGTAACATGACGTTTGTTAATTGTTCTGGTTTGGAGTTCGGCTGAAATGCTCTTTCACACTTGGATCTTTGTTGTTCAGACCGGTAAACAGGCGGTTACTGAAATCAATTCTAGGAACAACAAAAGGAAAAAGACTTTCTTTAAGTCAAGCATGTCCAAACCATTCCATGAAGGGCTGCAACCAGTCAAGAGGTCATCTAATTATCAGCTGAACAAGAGGTGAGTCCAGTCGGGTGTGCTCCTCCTTGGTTGGAGTGAAAACCTGCAGCCATACTGCCCTTTATGGAATAGTTTGGACATGCCTGCTCCGAGTGACCACATTTTTTTAACAATTTTAAATTGATGAAGACATTACTTACTTCAATCTGTCGGCATAACAAATTTATAGTGAAGCAGTGCTTGAATCTGTCCGGTTCTTTGTGCTACAGAACAGTGCTGGGCGAAATTAAGCTGCTGCGAGAAGAGGCAACAACGTGCAGCAGTGAAGCTCCAATATGTGCTATAATTCAGCCATGCTCAACCCCCAGCTCGTTTTCTCAATTTTCATTGAGGCATAGCAGAGACGGTGGCTTGAAAAGACGCCAACAGTTGTTGGTGTTTTTTGAATCGCTTAAGGCTCACCATTAGATGGTTCTGTTCTTTAAAGCCATACAACCACCTAGTGTAGATAACATCTACAGATATTTTCCACAGTTAATAAAATGTAGATTAAGTATGTTTGTTGTCCCTCGAAAAACTCTGCTTACTGCTTATGCTGTCAAATTTAAGAGCCGCAAGGCGCAACTGCTGATTTAATCTTGGTTATAGTGTGTTTTTCATCAAGGGCAGGGGAGGAGGAGGCATTTCTTGGCTTCACTCGTCAACCTGAAGATTCAATACAGTCCTTTAAATCACATGTTTATTTTTACTATATTTTAATTTGAAGATTCTCCCTCCCCCAAGACCTCAGAAACACCGTCTACCTCGGATATAGTAAACAGCTTAAGCATTTCTGCTCTGGTTGCTGAGTGACGGACAGGCTGCCTTTGGCGCCGTGTGTCTCAACAGCGCTACATCCTGCAGGCTTACATTCCTAAAAATTATAAAGAGGTTTACCCACCACCCAAAGCGCTTTACAGCACATGTCAGCGTTCACCCATTCACACACGCACATCCATACGCTGACGCCAGTGGATGCCCGTGCAAGGTGCCACCCTGCTCATCAGGAGCGCCCAGTCATGATGCCGTGCTCACCCATTCACACACACTCTCACGCACTGATGGGGCAGCCATCAGGGGCTAAGTGTGTGTGTGTGTGGCTGTGTGTGTGTGTGTGTGTGTGTGTGTGTGTGTATGCGTGTGTCTGTGGTTTGTCATAAGCTTAAGATGATGCACGATTGCATGCACCCCCAGCTGATTTTCTTCCTCAATAAAATAAAATGTTTATTATATATTTGGTCATGTGCATGTTTTAAATGTGACACAATTGATTATTTGTCAGTCTGCAGAAAATTGATTGGCAGCAACTCTGATCAAAGCCCAAATGATGATGAAAACTTGTTTAAATATGATTTTTCTGGCACTCCCAGTGGCTGTAATAAATTCTAGGTTCCCATGGCCACTAATGATCTCTTGTGTGTTTATGATAAAGAACAGAGCCTACCCAGAATGCCATGCACCTTACACTCAATGATACATTTCACATGCGGTCTCCTCGCAACAAGTCCTTAGAAGATAACCGCACAGCAGGTACATGTGACAGCAAAAGCCCTTAAGCAAAGTTGTTCTGGCCAATAGCACATGATGATGCATGAAAGGCTCATTGTGAGTGACAGCTCGACAGTTTCACTCTGTTCCAGTCAAGCTGACAGATCAGGCTCTGGCTCGCCTCCCAGTGTTGACAAGTTCTCCCTTTGATTTCCTGTGATGCTTCACTCCCACACTGTTCAGAAGTAATTACCAGAGTTTTTATGCATTGGAATTTTGATGGACATTAAGACCCAGACGCTGTGTTCATGTTGGCAGCTCCATCTTTTGCCCCATCACCGACCACTCAAAACTGCAAACCAATCCATGGCAAGAGACGATGGACAGGAAAGTGGGCTGTAACTTTATTAAAATTACACAAGCATGTCTTCTGAAAGATGATCCTCTTATACTCTGGATGACCCACACACGCCTCAGGTTTGAAAGCTTTCGCAACTGCTTTCTACTTAGACCCTTTGGTAAAAAAACAAAACCAAAAAACCTTCCACGTCTTCTGTGAATTACTCAGCGTGATGGAGATACTGATTCTTAAAACACAAATTTTTAATGTAATTTTCTTTTTTTTCCCTCCATTCATTTCATTTCACTGCACTCCACTCCTTCTACATCTCCAGCTTTCTCTGTTGCATATATAGAAGTGAGCATAGTTCATTTTATGTCTTTTTTTTTTTAATGTGAAGCACTAGCATATGATGTAAAGCAACTTGGGCTGCAATTCTTGTATGAAAGGTGCTATACAAATAAAGTTCCTAATATTGGTGTTATTTTGGTAAATGCATTGTTACAAACAAAGCCCTTTCTTCTTTTTGAACATTTCTTCACAGATGCTGCCGTGAGGAAATAAAAAAACCACGTCATGGGACCGATCGTTGCGTTAGATGCAGTATTTGTAAATGACATTACAACGGAAATTTAATTGGTCAGATAGAATACCAACAGCATACTTTTGAACATTGGATTTCAATCTGGAACTCAATTTGGGATTGGGAAATTGGATTGGCTCTGGGCTTGACATTCTGCACGGTGTGTGCCTGGTATGAAACGCAGACTGATGCATGTCCCTCACCACAAATGCTTCTGCAGCAGAGCAACAGAACGCTGCAGACGTCGGCTTTAGCTGCAAACACACACAGTGAAGCAAAACTGTTCATTTTTTGTGTCACTTTATTTAGTAACCTAGACCCCCACCACCAAGGGCTATTGCATAAAAAAAATCTTAAATCGTACAAAATTCACTCACTCAGCAAAACGAGGTGAAACAAAACATTGCAAACCGGATGCTTCCTCATTCAAAGCTGGACCTACCAGTCGGAGCAGACAGTTGATTGACTATTTCGTACATGTTCAACACTGACGCGGGCTGTTTAGAAGTGAAAAACGTCTATGACGTGTTTAACAAGTGACAGCACACAGACTGAAAATTACTAGAGACAAAATAATGCACCATGAATTTAAAGCATACTGTCAGTGGTAAACAAAAAACTTCTACAGCATTTGCAGTGCATGTAAAAATAAATAACACTGGATACAAGTACACTGTAAATATATGTACATAGAATATCAGGGCTAAATAAGGTCAATGCATAGCAAGGCTCCTTAGTACCACCACAGTGCCCCTAACTTACAGTAATTGCAGTCTACTTCCACTTTCAAGAATTGCACTGAGCAGAGTCATTGTACTGAAACAAATTATTGCACCATGAAGCGAAAACAGGAACATCATGGGAGCTGTGAAGACATTAACATCAGCTTGTAAGAAAGTAATTAAACGGTTCTGCTCAATTTGCTTTGAATCACATGTCTGCTCATGTTAACTTCACGACTATCTCGTCCCTTTGGGGCTACGCTGCGCACATCCGTGTGTTTTCTGATGAGCAGTCATCGGCCTCTTATTTCTCACAGCGCTCTCAGTGTTGGAAAGCAGCCAGCCAGGCACTGGTTTGTATAGTGGTGTACTGATAGGAGAGACGGGGGGAAATTTGTGCATTTCTGATTTCTTTTCAAGTTTTAATATCCGTATTTGCCCGCAGCGGTTTTTGATGTTGGTCGTAACTACAAAGAGATGCAGCGTACTTTTAATGAAGCGATGGCAGCCGTATATGCGAGAAATGAATACAAAGGGCTATTACAAAACTTGAAAAATGTGGACACCCCAATGATATTTTAGTGCCAGTAAACTAAAAGAATATAATCACCGTGGAGCAAGATTAAGCAGAGTTGTTTTCTGTGAATGTGCTGTGAAGACTCCCTCTGTGAAGTGGAAGGAACTTGAAACGAAGAACACATGATGGACTCTGATGTCGAGGATGAGCGTGCGTCATCCCTGATCGTCACATAAAACGGGTGTTACCCGGGTCAAACGGGGCACTTTACTTAGAAAAGGAGGAAAAACATTCATTTCTTATGAGGTTGTAGTGTCTTAAGGATGGGAGAGAGGCGTGGAGATGGGAGGGGGGGCGATATGACAAAAGCAGTGAGATCATATTCTTTAGAGGGGATCACAATGAAATTTTTAGGTGAAGGCAGCTGTGAGCACAGAGGCCGATGATGTAGTGGCAGGAAGTGGCGAGTGAGATCAATAAAGATGAGAAGACGCTGCAGCAGCCGAACATAAGCCTGGAGTCTATGTAGAGCGGAGTGTCACTCTATTTTGAGCTGCAAACTCTGCACACATCATCCTGCCTTGAGGAAATCTGGGGAAGGCGTCATTTCCTTTAATTGTCCACTGTACAATCATTTTGTTTTTAAAAACAACAGCGCACAGGAGTGAGTCAGATCTTAGCGAAGAGGGGAAAAAAAAAATCCAGTGATAAACAATGACTACACATGGAGGAACAAAACAAATATTTATAACTACTGCAGATCTACGATATATGAAGTCACATTCAGATGAAGCACACACATCGGCATCTACATCCGCCACACATGCCTTAAATAGATTATCCCAACTTGGCTTTGTGCTTATTGTTACATGAGTTCCATGTGCAGATTTCCCTTCTTTACATGATTAGTGTTAAAACAACAGGACCAAGCAGAGCAGCCCGCAAACACGTGAATAAATCAAAGGAATAAAATGGCATTTGATTAAGAATACACATTTCTAAGAGGGGAAATGCAGTCTTATCCTTGAGCATTAATGAGCTCTATAAAAGTAGTCCAGCTATAAATTAAAGTGTCAATCACCACTTAATATGCGCTCAATCTCCTCTAGTCTCTTCAAGGCAGCTGCTCTTTTTTCCTCTATATCGTTAATCTCTTTAGTGGACTTGCCCTTAGTCCGCTTGTCAGACTGGCTGCTGTCCAAAGACTCTGATTGGTCCACACCCACACCTCCGAGACTTTCTGCAGAGGATTTCCGCACATTCTTCTCATCCCCAGCTCCTATTCCAACAGCATCGCCACCCCTCCCTTCCTCCTTGCCCTCAGCAACCTCGTCCTCCGCCCCCTCATTAACTCTCTTCGGCTTTTCCACCTTGTCCGACACGGTGGCTCCCTCCGCTGAAGTAAGCGGTTGCCCTGCTGCACTCATGGCAGCCATTTTACCTCGTACTATAGCCAAGTGACGACGCACATACTCCTCATTCGGTGCTAGGGCCAGCGTTTCCTCCAGGCAGCGCTCGGCCCGGGGCAGGTCGCGCTCCTCAAAATAGACCACGCACAAGTTATGCTTGCCTTGGACATTGGTGGGGTCCATGTGCAAAATGCGCTCAAAGCAGGCTTTAGCACCACGTGTGTCCTTCTTATGATTCATGAGGATGTCGCCTTTCAGGATTAGACCCTTGATGTGCTCCGGGTGGTGGCGCAGCAGCTCGTCCAACACCGGCAGCGCATCTATCTCGCGTTTGGACTGGGAGTACAGCAACGCCAGGTTGAACAGGGCACTGCGGAAGCCGGCCTGCAAACCAATGGCTTTACGCATCCACCGCTCGGCTGCCGCATTTTCATTGGCGTCCATGGCCAACATGCCGAGGTTGAAGTAGCCGTTGGCATCGTCAGGCTCCTCCTCCACGTAGGTCAGGAACCGACGGTTGGCCTCTGGCCAGAACTTTGGCTCACCTGCCACAGAAACAGAGACATATTATGAGGAATCATTAATTTTTATAATCCACGACTGATGTTCAACCACATGGTCTACAGATATTTAAAATCTGGGTTCTGGTTCATGTTGGGAATCAATGGTACAACTACAAGGGCCAGGTACAAGTCAGGGCCAAAACACCCTCTCTAAGAACAGGGTCAGATAATGTGTCACTACGTTGAAAGAAAAACATACTCCACAAGAAAAGACAAAAGGGTAGGGATCGTGTTTGTGTCTGTGTGGTGGGGGCGGAGGGGCGCAGACCACCTCAATGACTGCTGGAGGTGATTGGTATGATTGAGGAAACTGAACACAGGAGGCCTCTGCAGTCAGTGGTGGAAGCAGGAAATTGAGGAGTGAGAAGAAAAGAATTTAACGTGGCTGATGCCACCTGCATGGACCTGGTCACCTGCTGCAGGAAATCGATTAGAACAATTAGGTGCCACAGAGCTCAGCTCTCCAGACGTTCAACAAGAACAACAAGACCGTCTGCAAAGCATTTGTGAGACAGTCTGTATAAACAGTGGACTGTTTAAATAAAGAATTAATGGACAATTAGTGAAAAGTACTGAAAACAAAAGTATTATATATGTAGTGCATGTGATGCTTTACATGTGCTGTTTATCCTAAATCCTTAGATTTCTAATTCCACATATTGCACTAACCTGCAGCAGAAATGTGCTGGTGGTAAAGAGAATGACTGTGAGTTTAGAACAGCAAAGACGCCTGGGTGGAAAAGCGAACATGAACCATACAAACCAGCAGCCGTGGCCTCGAGGCTGGAGAAGCGGCTTGCGATGGGAAGGTCGCCGGTTTCCCCACTGGACCGGCAGAAAAATTTGGGTGGAGTATTCCCTCCCCCTCCATTAGCTGGCTGATGTGCCCTTGATGTGCACTTAACCCCCCCCCCCCCCCAATATGCTCCCCGGGCCCTTGACTGCAGCCCACTGCTCCTGTGTGTGTTTCACTGCATGTTGCATGTGTGTGTGTTTTCAACAGAGATGGAGAAGCAATTTCCCAGTCTTTGGATTAATAAAGTAAATAAACTTAAAACTGTCAAAGCAGCTGTAAGTATACCTGCTGATGATACGTTAGTGAGTTAATGAGGCGTGACACCACAGAAACTTGGCTAGTCATGTAGGATTCAATGCAACATAAGGGCACATCCTAAGAACCGGTTATGCCCTACAGGTGACATCAGGTGATTCCTTTGATCACACATATGGCCGTAAAAAAACTCACCAGACTCCTGCATGAGAAGTGCTGAGTTGAAGAGTGCCAGCTTGTGGCGTGGGTTGAGCTCCAGGGCGTGGTTGAAGTTTTTTAGGGCTTCTGATGGGTCCTTCATCTCGATGTTGACGATGGCCAGGTTGTACCACAGGTCAGCGTTGGTGCGGTCCAGCTCCAGGGCTCGGAGGTAGGCGTCCCGGGCCTCCGTGAGCTTGTTCATCTTCAGAAGCAGCTCCCCCCTGAGTCAAAAGAATTCACAAAGTTACAAGCTTACAAACAGAACTCAGGAGTCAAAGCGGGTTCAATAGCGTGTTCAGCTGAACGTAAATTTAAGAATTTGATATTTTCAGGGTTTTGGAACTGTTTCCATCCAATTGCTAAGATTTAAGTATTTAAAGTAGCATGTAAAGCAACAGTTATAGCAGTAACACTGCAATGGATTAAACCATTAATCTTGGAGTTAATCAAACAAAATCATTTAAGTAGAACAGGACAAATACTTAATGTCAGATAATCAGTGAACTGTCTGTGTCAACTGTCAG
This sequence comes from Chelmon rostratus, assembly GCF_017976325.1. NCBI lineage: Eukaryota > Metazoa > Chordata > Actinopteri > Chaetodontiformes > Chaetodontidae > Chelmon > Chelmon rostratus. The sequence goes on from NC_055663.1 coordinate 26,573,618, forward strand.
TACAGTGGGTTAAATCATATATGATATTTGAGGCTGAATGGCAGTTCATGTCAAGTGAAAATGGAGATCCAGTGTGCTCGAGAAGAAAGCCAACGCAACAAAATGTGACACTGCCTAATAATTCCTAACAGCGCTGTTGATCTGCTTTTCTAATAGGCAGAAAGTAAAAACCCTTGCCTGCTGATGTAGGCTTGTTTGAAGTCCGGCCTCATGCTGATTGCTTGCCTGTAGAGCTGATCGGCCTCCTCCAGCCTCGACTCGTTGGCCCGGATCAGATTGGCCAGGTTTATGTAAACGTTCAGATGGTTAGGGGCCACACGCGTCGCATACTTCTTACCAGGGATGACCTGGTGAGTGGTCAACACAGAGGTCAATGCTTTGGGGACATCTGGCAAACACAGTGAATTAAAAAGAACATGATGGCAATCGGTCTAATCACGGTGTTAGAAAACATATTTTTCTGAGCTGTGAGCAACAATTCAACGAAAAGAGACGACACTTTCCAACATCTGTGGAGTGACGTGATGAGATACCTGTGGCATGAGGGATTTGGCAACCAAGTAGGCATCTTCTGCCTCTTTGGACTTGTTCAAGTTCTTGTAGGTTCTTCCCACATTCATGTGGGCACCGATGTCATCTGCAGAAACATTGTGTGGAGTGTAAGAAAGGCAGCAGAAAAAAAATCAACTACCGACTAAAAACACACAGTAGTCTGTTTTCAAAGTCCATTTTCACCTCTCATGACCCCGTTTGGCTCCAGTGCATTTACACTTTACATCCTACAACTACATGAAACATTAAGTATAATGAGTGAGAAATTAAAAAAAACTGTCATGGTGGATTTAAGAGAATAATGCAACTTTGTTCGGAGGGGACTAGAAGGAAAATAAATCCTTCTGGGAACCAGAAAGAAAAGTGAAGCGCTGAAAGGGGGTCAGTCAGGACAAACAGAACTGATGCCTGATGATTAGCATAGCAGGAAATCTCTTTGGGTTAATGTGTTTATATCATTAATCTTGGGGAAACACTCTTGGGTGCCGAACCAGTAAAAGTGTTGATGTCTCAGCAGATGACAGGCTTCCTGAAAACTAAGCTGTGAAGCAAAACAGAAATGCTGGGAGAGGCTTTACTCACTCTGGCTGTACATTTTATGCCTTAAAATTAAATATACATTCGGTATAGGTTTGTAAGGTGCATGCAGTCATGGGTTTGAGAAGTAAAGTTATTGGATTTATTAATAACAGGCTGGCTGTTAACCGTGGGTGGAGAGTTAGTTAGGGTCATATGATTCCTGCGATGCTGAAAACCCAGACGGAATCGCAGAATTTGAGAATGAAAACGGAAAATCAGTTATAAAATGTGGAACGTCACGTCAAATCCAAAATGTGGAGGCAATACATAAAAATCAGGGTTTTCACTTGACGTTGAGAGAGGCAGCACGCTGGCAAAGAGCTCACTTCAACTCTCAGAAGTGCAGCCACATCAGCAAATGCAAGAAAAAGCTATTAATATCCATTGAATTCTTTATATTTTCTGATTTAATGGTTGAAATGTTATTCATCCACCACATGATCAGGACGCTGGATGACACAGATGACAAAATGTGCTTAAGACTCAAAACAAAGGATTAAAAAAATATGCTTCTGTTATATGGTCTCGCTCCGTTTTGATGTCCTGGTCTGTATGTATCTTAAAAGAACTGGTCGAACAGCTTCTCTTATCAGACATCAAAAACACAATTGTGTAACAGATGATAAAATTGACATCATTAACATTACGAGCAAACTGTGAGTCCCACTGAAGACAAAACATTATGAAAGATCTCACATTACCCCCTTTAACCCAGCCAAGAAATTACACAACAAGCCCCGGCAAAACCATTTTCATCACGTGTGATACCATCATTTTATTCATTAAATGTCAAAATACCATTCTGACTTATGAATGCGTAATTTATGTTTCTTACCTGGTTGGACGCGTGTGGCCTGGAGAAAATATTGCAGCGCCTTTGCATAATTGTTTTGGTTCTCCAGAGCGTGGCCAACATTATTCCATAACTTGGCATTGTTCTTGTTGACCTGATTTGACAGACAATTTAACAAACAGGACTGAATAAGAGAATTTTGTTTGGTAAGGCTGATCTGTCATCACCATTATGAAAAGAGGAGTCATTAGACCGTTTGTTCACACCTTTTATCATAAGGCGTGAACAAAATTATTACTGTATAACAGCCAGAATACCGTGGCATGATGGGCCAAGAAACACTGGCAAGCTGCCCTAAACGTGTTTCCATCTTACCTTCAGGGCAGAGGTGAAGAGAGTATATTCTGACTCCCAGTCCCAGTTCCTGTTGAAAGTTTTCACTGCATGCGTAGTTAAAAGCACTCCAATTATCAACCAGGAAATCTTCTTCAAGTGTCTGCAAAAGGCAAATTTATAGAGTTTCAAATCGTATTGATCTGGTTATCCAATAAATAGTTACAGCTAACATTTCAGAGGATTGGGTCATTTTATGAGAAGTACAAGAGTGCACTGTGCTCTTTAAATCTTTAGCTATGACTTGACCATATCTACTGTTATTCCTGTTTCTCTGAGGGCTGTGAGTAATTTGTTTAGAGTGTTTCTGGATAGCGGACAGAACACTGTCTCATTACATTTAAGGCACTAACATAATATTGGACAGGGACTCACCCTTTATGTGAGACAATCTTGAATCCATGTGCAACAAGAACACAGAAACCCATGCTGGGCACATAAAGTACCCTCTCTGCCACAACAAAACCCACAGGGAAGAAGAGGTTCGACGCAGGAATAAAAGGCAGGACGATCAAAGACAGAGCCTGAAAGAGAAAGACAAAAAATTTCAGGGTACTTGTAACCGTATAGTTAAGTTCAGAGATCATGTTTAAACATGTGTGACACACATCTGCTACAGCTGAAACAATCAGTCAATCCAAAGTCATCTTTCTAACAAAACCATCAAACATTCAGCTGTTGTTTGTCCTATATGATAAACACAATAAATATTTGTGGTCTTCAAACTGTCGGTCGGACTAAACATTTCTATTTTAATTTCACTTTGATCTTTTTCTGACATTTTATGGACAAAAGGATTAATCTACTACTACTATAATTCTCAGTTATAAATGAATCTATGAAAAGAATTTCTTGGTGCAGTTCTATATTCACCTTCCAGAAAAGTTGTCAATAAGCACTGAATCCAACAAAGTTGGGATGCTGTCTAATACTTAAATAAAACAGAATGAGATAGCATGCTAATCCTTTTTGACATCTACTCAATTGAAAACACCACAAAAACAAAATATTTAATGTCTGACATCAGCAGCTTCATTGATTTTTGTAAACGTCTGCTTATTCTGAATTTGATGCAGCAACATGTTTCAAGCAAGTTGGGACAGGAGCAACTAAAGACTGGGAAAGTTGTGGAACGCTCCAAAAACACCTGTTTAGAACATTCCACAGGTAAACAGGTTGATTGGTAACAGGTGATAGCATCATGACTGGGTATGAATCATCCTGGAAAGGCTCAGTCGTTCACAGGGAGGATGGAGCGAGGTTCAACACTTTGTGAGCACGTGAGTGGATGAAGGATGTAGCTGCATGGATTCAGGAACACTTTGTAAAGCCGCTGTCGCCAAAAAGTTTGTTTGCAAATGACTGCATTCTGTTTTTTTACACAGCGTCCTAATTTTTGTGGAATCCAGGTTGGTCATGCAAACTTAATGGATGTTGTTTCAGTGGTTAAATCGGATATGAGCAGGGGCCACAGGCAGGCTAAAATCTGTCCATCTCAGCATGTATGAAATGAGCTGATGCAAAGAAATTTGATACTGCAGGGTGTGCATCCTCTTGCACAGGCTGCAGCCTGAGGGTTTGCTGATTTTTATATATAGCAACAGTGCAATCGAATGAAATAACAATCCATGTTTTATTCAGTGATCTGATTATTAAACAGTGTCTTGTTGTGGACGTTACATGGTTGATATATGGGACACTGGAAGTGGTGAGTCCTGAAAATAATTACTTGTATTCTCATTATTAATGTACTATTTACTATACATATTGACTATGTAGGAAAAAATGTTTACATATACGTATTGCACATGTGACCATGCACATATCATATGTTGGGGGTCACGTGCCCCTCCAACATATGATAAAGCTATGTGTCAATCCTGTAGGTCACAGAAAGGATCTTAAGCATCAAAGAAAAATGACAAAAAGCATAGTACAGGCCATGAATGCAGCTTTGTCAGTCAGTAAAGCTATTTTTACAGTGACTCTGTGTGCTCACAGCTTCAACATCACAAACTAACGTTCATGTATTTTACTTTTCTATGTATCGCATCTACAACATAATCAATTGAAATACCCAAATGTCCAAAATACAGCTGTTAATGTGACTCAGGCTGGTCTGACACGTGTTGCCTGAATCTTACAATGACGTTGTTCAGGTGTCACTCTGTGTCACTGAATGTATCTGGGATTTGGCCCAAACATCAGTATGGCTGCTGTGTTTGTTGACCACAGTTGGCTGTGTGTCATATTCTTTCCTTTGAGTTTATTAAACATCTGCAGCATCACACAGCTGCAGCTGAAACGATAACGCCGACATTAAATTAAGAGTGACGTGTGCAGCTACGTTAAGGGTCTGACAGTGATTAATGTTCTGTATTCTGCTACACAGGTCAGCTGTTGAACACAGATTCCAGGTTTATATGGTGGAATTATTTGTAATAAGGCGACTCTTACGGATGAATGCTGAGCTCCCTCAGAGCTGTCAGGTCATTTTTATTTTACAGCTTAAAGTCCAAGACAGGCCACAAGTCCACTTGGCACCTCAAATACCTGTCTTTGAGTTTTTTTTTATTATTATTTTGTTCCTATAATTAATAACTGTATTTCTCCACTGACATAAGTATAGTGAACATACATATAGAAAAATACTTTGCATGTAGGACATTCACTATTACTATTACTATATTCCTGTGTAAGTATAAAAATAATTACATATTTACCACCAATAAAAAAGCTTCATCATGTCCCATAACAATGTCTGACAAAAATATGATCATTATTCATACTCTATTTGTCACTTCTGAAAATGTAATTTTAAGGCAAAAATGTCAAAAATTCAGTTTCCAGAAGAAAAAAAAAGGAATTTGAAGATGTTAACATTTAGGAAATCATATTTTTTTTTACTGTATATTGAAACTTAGCAGACTAAATACTTAAATAATTACTCAAGTAAATAATCAGCAAATGCACTGCTAGTGAAAATAATCGTTAGTTGTAGCCCTGGTGCTCAGTTAGCACAGGTAGGAAAAGGCACTTGAGAGGCTCTTCAGTGGTCAGCTGTTCTCTAAAACTATTTAATGTGTCTCATATTCCATGTGAGAGAGCTGGTAATGAAGCTAAGTAGGTTGATACTGTTATGCAACATATTCCAAAATGCTCTTAGCAAACCTGAGTAAACACTGCAAAGGTCAGAATTCAGCTTCTTTTGTGTTGATTTGTGGTCCCCCTTTCTAAAGTGAAGCTAGGAGCACTACTGTGAGGAAGTTTACTGACCTTGAAGTAAGAGAGCCACAGGCCTGTTGCACAACAGATGCTAATTTGTTTCTGTTTGCCACAATGAACCATCACCACTCATTCATTGCTTCAGAGAGGAAGAAGAGCTTAAGTTTTATCGCTCTTCATTTGTGCCGGCCAATAAAATCTCTTTTGATTTTCACGATACAGCTGGAAAGAATGTTCTGGAAGGCTGATTCTGTCTCAGTGATTCAACAATGTAACTGCATTTCATGAGCGTTTTGGCACAAGTTAATAAAAAAACAGAACCTGAAGACTAAAGTTGAGAACCTCAGCAATGGTACACGTACTAAAATCTCTACGCTTTCATCCGATGCCTAATTTAGCAAGAGAAAGTATCATTTTTTAGCAGTTTGTGTATGTGGTTGTGACTGGTGAACCACATTACACTTAAACTGAACCACCTGCTCATTTGTTTATGGGAAAAAACCCCCACAAAAGAACCCAACCAATGCGACTAGTCAACCCGACCTGAGTAGCTTGGAGTGATTGTAACCATGTTTGCAAGAGAAAGAAAAACCATGTGAAAGTCCCTGAGGATAAACAAATACAAATTTGCTACAAATTCCTCATTTGATTCACAAGATGGGAAAACATATGCACACCCCATAAAACCTTTTAACAAGCATTTGTTTATAGGTATCTAAGATTCTTAAAATCTCACTTGTTGCACGCAACGTGCTTTCAAATTATGTTTTACTATGAACAAGCTGTCCAAAAGTGCCAGCTGCTGGCCAAACAGCTGACTAAAGTCAGCTACTTTATTACATTAATTATACAGCTATCGTATTAGCTATCTGTCTACAATTTCCAACCTCTGCTTTAAAACAAAGTGAGCATGATGCCAGAGAAATGTGCCTGTCTCTATCAGTCCTGTGTCCTCCCAAGCAGGGAGTCTGAGAGTCATCTTCAGTGGTTGACAAGTATTAGCAAAGTAAATGATGACAAAACACATGAAGAACTGCACTGATTGCATGGACAGAGGACATCCTCATTAGATGGGATGCTTTGGAAAACACCAGTGGCAGAAAATATTTATGGGCTTAATGAATGAACGACTGAATGAATTATGTCTAAGATGCACCGGACACACACACCAAAACAGGCAATGCTGGTGTCGATAAATAAATAAATAAATAAATAAAATATAAGGTCTAATGATTTCTAATAAAAGTTCTGATCGGTCGAGGAACTGGTGTGGCTTTAAATATTAAAAGCTATGTACACACTGTGTGGGCTAAGAGGCATAAGAAGCCTAATTCTCATTTTTAATAATTCACTGCATGTTTATAATCAAGTAGGCAAACTCACCAAAATATGCAGTAATTAAGACCAGTGTACTGTATATGATGCAGTAGTGTCATTAGAATGTGGCAGAAACACCAGATGTGGGCTTTTACCCTGTTAAGGACTATGCTCAGCGATAAAAGAGTGGATTTGTGCACCGTGAGTTGGCTATAGAGATGGTGAGCACAGCTACATATGTTGTACTTGTTTAATTCAACAACATTTTGTTGGCCATGTGTCACTCCAGTGCTAAATTGTTTTGTCTTCCCATCGTGTGACAGCACTTGCTACTTCCCTTTGACATCAAGAAGAACTACAACGTACTAACCGGGTGAAGCAATCTTACTTCTGAACTGTATTATTCATAAACAAATTGTCATCAAACATATTATATCCAAGTGCATTTGAAAAATCTGACCAAACTTCCTCTCACCATGATGACCGTCTTGGCCGAACTGTGTCTGTAGCGCAGGCTGTGGTAAGCTAGCAGTCCCAGAAAAGTGTAAAACACCAGGGTGGTCAGGTTACGGAGGTCTAGCAGTGACTCCACCAGGGGGATAGTGCCCATAGTCCAGTCGCAGCAGAGCTCAGAGGGATTCAGCAGAAGCCATGCATTCACAGGGAGAAGGTAGTTGAATGTCATCTGTCTTGTGGGAGTGGGGCTGACTGCTGCTGGGTTATCAAATCTATAAGAGAGGACACAGAGAAAACACGTTAATTTGTTTTAGAAAGGGCTTCAACAATCCTAAACACACCTCAAAATCCACAGTGGATTACCTCAAGAGACACAAGCCCTCACAGACTTAATCATGAAAATCTGTGGAAAGACCTTAAAAGAGTGGTGCATGCAAGACTGTAAAAGAGGGAAATACAGAAGGACTCTTACTTCAAAATAAAGATATGTGTCATCTTTAACTTCATGCCTTTTGGAAATCTGGTCATCTTTTCCTCACTTAGCTATTCACAATGACATAAATGTTGCTGAAACATTTTCATGCCACTGTATTTGATGATGACAGTATATTTATCCATTGTACCAGCTGAGGGAGGATAGACTCTTTCATCAATCTCAAACAGATGAGGCATGATGAGCATGTGGGCCTGCTACAGATCGGTTCTGTACAGCCTGAACAGCAGTATTCTGATCTCATCTATGTCTATGTAGATCTATGAAAACAGGTATCGCTATATCCATCTGACCAAATCAATATCTAATAAATGGGGAGGGCAACACTGAGGTCTGACAGACAGCGTATGTTGTGTATTTATGGATGTTCACATTCAGTGTGTGAGATTAATGAATCTTTCTGTTTACATTTTTCATACTTAATCTGGTACAGGGTACCCTCACACTCTCTGTCATCACGGTGAGCCCCCCTGAAGCTCCCCATAACAACCATAATCCCAACATCAATGGGTGGGAGATGAAATCTCCTTGTTTGGCCTTTGTTTAAACCCTACAGCCTGGCTGCAGGGCTAGACTAGTATGTCCTTTCTCTGTGGTAATGCTAAAGGAAAGGCTTTGATCCTAATTAAAACAAAGAGGATCACACATTACCTCAGGAATATGAGCGCACTAAGCAAATGTCATTGACTTATTCCTATTGAACAATAAGACACCTTGTGTGAATAGTCACATTTGATAGAGAGTTCAGAGAATGAACTCTCTATCAAATCAGTGGTCCCCAACCGACCCTAATTCTTTCTTGTGGTACTGGGCCGCACAAGAAATAATTAATTATTTTCGTTTTATTTATTATCTGAGTCTGAACGATCTTTTATTTTGAAAAATTACCGGATTCTCTTGGTTACATCTGGGCCGCTTGAGCGCTCAAATTTAACCCACAAGCTAGCAAAATGAGTAAAAAGGCCCAGTGAAGAGACAGAAGAAGAGCCTACGACTTCCAAGAGAAAGAAAGCTTTTAACAGGAAATACCAGGAGTCCTGCCTGAAATATGGATTTGTCGCAACAGGTGATTCCCTCAACTATAGTAAATCATATACCAATCAGTACACGTGAAATTCGGTATGAAGACGAAGTGAAGGAAATGTCAAGGCGATTCATCCTCAGTGTTAAGCATGGCAGATTAAAGAGGAGACTCAGACCATCATTCATCATTACAACAAAAATATTTGATCTTAGAAATAAAGTCAGCGCTCTAAACCATGATCAGGTTTTGTCTGTACAGCTGCCAGTGACACCCCTGCATTCTTAACTCTCCTCTGTCTCTGATGTGGCTGTCTTTGGTGTTTAAGGGAAACACCCCTACATTTACATCTAAACGACTCGGGTCTAGCAGGTAGTCCGAACTTGTTTTCAAAGAGGCTGGTGCTCCTCCCTGATCACAACTGGTGATAATCTGAATAAGCAATATTGTTATGGCTTGAGCACAGAAATTCTCTCAGACAATCTGGAGACATCTTTAGGATTACAGCAAGAGGATTAGCACATCTAAGCTTATTTGTTTGGAATTTTATCTTCTGAATTTTACTGTGACCAAATGCCATTAGGTAGAGTCTGTGTGGAATCTTGTACAGGCAATTTCAGAATAGTCTAGACTCCTTAATCTAATAGAACTATTAACATTTGGCCATTGTCTTATTGTGTTTTTACTGAGCACAAAATTGATCCAAATCTAAATATAGAATTTTGCCTTTTATTACCTATAACCTAATGATTATCTATAGCAGCTACCCTGCTTCCATACAAGCAAATATCTGTCTGTTTATCCACTTCAGGCTGTGTTTTGTGATGCATATTTGAGGCATGTGCTGATTGGCCCACTGAATAGTTTGTTCCAAATGTTACTTTTGGTTAGTCTCTGTAATGTGCCTGTTCAGTACACAGTGATTATATTGGTAATTGTCATTTATGTGCTGGTTCATAAGTTCAACCATGAGTGAGGCGGCTGTTACATTTCAGGGCTACAGCTGTACGTCGCGACTACGTTTTTGAGTTCTTTTCCTCATTGGGCTGACATTGCTGAGACCATGCTGGCATTACACTTGCGTGTCGCGTTTAAAAATTTCCCCTTTCTACTTCCGCCACCTTCTGGTGATCACATCGCCTAGCAGCGATTTTGAGCAACCATGGCTGGACGATATCAAAATAGAAATGATCAGCCAATCCTACACTAAGGATGTTCATTGTGTCTTTTTATACTTAAGATCAAATGTTTTCATTGTCAGAGCCTTCACCAGCTGGATTATACATTTCTATTTACAATATTGCAGTTGCCTTTATTTTCTGTTAAGCTGCTAATGCTAATAGGTGACTATATATAGCTGATCTGTTGGTCCAGCTGGCTGGATGTGAATGTTCAGTTTAAAAGGTGTATATATACAGTTTGTGGTGAGGCGAACTTGTTGCGATTCCAAGATCTCTCTGCCACAGGTGACATTCCTGGCAGGTACTCAGAGCCACCACGCCAAAAGTGTGATGTCATTCCGACCCTGCCAGCCAACTTCTTCAAGACATCAGCACAACATTCTCAAATGACATTTTTGCCCTGTCAGTGACAGGGTCAAAGCATGGCAATGTCAACGACTGGTTCGTTGGTTATAATGGACGTTCATTGTCCCGAGTCAATCGTTCCCTCATGACTTTGAAGACCACCTAACCTGTCTTGTAGCAACGCCATGAGGTCAGACTTTCCCCTTGGCCAACAATTTGGTCCATGACAAAGGATCACAAAAAATTATATCAGTCTCCGAGGTCACCAGAGGATAAATTCCCCTGACATTTCCTTTAGTTCATGTTGAATTACAAAATTGGCCTATTACCTTAAAAAAAAAGGTCTAAACAAGATACAGAAAAATTTGCCCATATGTGTATTTTCAGCAGGCGGGACCGTTGTAATGGTGTCTTGACATGTATTAGTAAAAAATGAAGCAGACAGCTGTAGGTCATCTGGAAATAGGCTGCCAGAGTCCTTATTAACTCTATGACGGTGGAGCACTTTCCACCAGTCCATAAATCACTGTAATGGCTTTTCGTGTGAAAAGGATATAATTTAAAATCGTATTACTTAAGGGTTTTGGGCCTAAATACTTTGATTTATTTGTATGTATATTGTGTTGAAACCCCTACGGTCTTCTGGCACATAAAAACCAAGCAAGATGAAGCAGCTTTTAGTTTTCTGCTCCCCACATGTGGAACATGCTTCCTGAATACCTGAGGGCTGCTAAAACTCATCAACTCACATAAATCAGGTCTTAAAACTTTGTTGACTGGGATTCCCAACAAATCTACAACTATTTGCTTGATTTTGTCTTTATTGTCCTTTAAATTAAGTTGCTTTTTAATCTTTAACAATTTAATTGTTTTTGCTTTTTGTTTTTCTTTTCTGTCTCTTAAAGGTCTTATTTTTTATGTGTTTCTATGCCCTGGAGAGCACTTCAAATTGCCTTGTGTTTCCTCACAAAAGACGGATCTTTTGTACATACAGAGCTGGAGTTCCATCCATATCTTAAAATTTAAGCAAAGTTTGAGAAAACTGTCTAAAGAAAATGAGGATGAATGCTTGTACTACTGTTATGTGATTATTAGGAGTTGGTTCGTTGAGATAAGATCTAGATAGTACCTAATGCCATACTTCAAAACAACAAACGCACACAAAACTGTTTTAAAACAATTAAAAATAGTTACATTGAAGACTGCAATCATGGTTTTAAATTGACCTGTACTATGCCCACTAAAAGTGTTTTTGCCAGTGAGTGTTATTCTACGTGTCACACAAAATTATGGAAAAGATCCCTTCAGACATTTTTGTTAAAGGGCGAGATCTGTTTCCAGAAACAGCAGTTATATGACTCTTGCCAAAGCCACCAGACTCTATTTATGGAAACCGTTTTATGAGTCTTTTTATCATCGTAAAACACACTTCAAACACGGCAAAAACAAAATAAAACTGACCAAAACCTTCTTGGTTCATTTTCCCACTGTTCCAACAGTTATGACTAACTCTGCATTGAGTAAATGAGGAGAGGAGCGAGAGATAGAGGGCGGACATCAGAGAAGCAGCGAAGTATTTCACTGGACATTATAACAGGAGCAATTTAAATATGTCAGAATTACACTGATTTTCCCGCTTAAACAAACAAAACATTAATAAGTGGACAGCAAAAAAAATACAGTATTAACTTTCATAAATGGATGCGTAGCGCCTTCCTGGGCAACCAATCATATAATAGATGGGGCCGGACTCGTCACCCTGCTGACAATGAAAATGGCTGGGAAGCTTGTTTTGGTGTGTTCGTCTATCCTGATCTTTTCGATACGTAAGACAGGATCTGTCATAGCAGAGGCTAGAGAGAGAAAAAATATATGCTGAGACTTCTCTACGAGGTTTTGCTGTCATTTATGGTTGCACTAGCTTCTCTTTCCCATCCTCTGCATGTTTGAAGGAGGGTGGGGCCTTGCTCCAACACTTTTAGTACAGTAGGTATGTATCATGAGTGTGGGGAGATCCTGTGCCCTCCACAAGCTTTGTGCACCTCCCATGTTTATCATAAAATTCCTCTCCAGTGATAATCTCACCAATAACTCCACCAACACCATAAATATCACATAACAGCTTCCAGTTCTGCCTTACAGGGGTATCAGCATGAGTTAAGGGGGCACAGTGTAAAAAGATAAAAAACACACCAGCTTTTCTCTTTTTAAATTCACTGTGATGTAAGCGGATTACAGCGAGTATTTTTAGATGTTTTCAGGGTTGAACTCCTAACAACTGGTTGCTTTCAACACTTGAGATCAAGGAATTAGAGTCATACTGACGAGAAACTACAATGCAAATGTATGTATGTATAACTAATTTGCAGGCGGAGCTCTATGCACTACAAAATAGATAAAGGCCTCTTAGTCACATTCATCCACTGCAGGAAGTCAGAAGCAATGGGAAGATTTTCTACTTTAATCAAATAAATAAAGACATTATGTAAACTATTACACAATCTAAAATAAAGAGCCAGACTAGTATAATGTGTTTATATAATCCTGCAATTCAAATAATGGCTTTGACTTTATTCCACTGCCTTTTAGTATCTACAGATGTCTTTTCCTTTTGTGCAGACAAGAAACAGCAGACTTTTTAAAAACAGACCCAACTCAAACAATTAACTGCAATGCAATACAAGCAGATTCAAATTTCCTAAAAACAATCACGTCACACTGTGGAGCAATAAAAAAAAGTACTGTGAAAAGCAAGCTTTTAGTATATTTAATTTGTAAAATCAAATCTTGATGCACTAATAATACCTCATGTTGTCAGCAAACAGTTCTAGCTTTAAAGGTTGTAAAACTGAAACCGCAGTGTAAACAGGATTTCGTTGCAGCCGTTGGGATAATACTGCCTACCTGGTGAAGACAGGAAGCTGGGACTGGATGACTTGGACCCTGATGATGACGAGCAGCAGGGTGCTAATGACGAGGACGATGAGCTTCAGCAGAGTTTGTAGGACAGCATACGGGAAACCGTCTTTACCCTGCAGTACTTGGCGCAGCGTGTCCAACAGCATGGGCAATGTAAACTGAGAGAAACAACAGGAGGGCCTGGTCAACTCAACATCACAGTGTAAAGGGTTCCTGCACTGCAATTTTAGGTTTGAATTCCATTTATTTTTTGATGAATTTTAAGTTTTTTTGATGTAAAACATTTTAAAATACATTGTGCCATTTGATTTTAGTGCTAAATATGTACATCATGTAACCGTCTGATATACTGTGAAAAAACCCTAACCCTTGTTAACACTACCTTTCGACTTATGCTGAAGATGAACTGTGTAGCAAAAATCCAGCCATGCTTTGATGTGTCAGGCCTGACCAACAAGAACAAAGAGTGACCTTGTATTGGAGCCTTACCCCTTGTGCAACAAACACTTCATGGACACAGCAGATACCAACGACAGTGATTCCCTGCTCCTTGCACAGCGTTGCTGCAGCTACTAGAACAACTGTCAGAGCAATGGGAGCCCAAACTGAAAAAAGAAGAAAGAAAATACATAAATAACAGACAACCTATACACAACCTTTTACAGTGTTTGTTCATTATATAAAAATGGACAAATTCTAGGGAGACAGATTCTTTTGATACAACAGATATACCAAACCATAGAGCAATGCAGCCTTCTAGTGCTTGTATGGAGGACACAACCCAATTATCCTCTGTTGCCCTCAGTATTCCAAAAATCCATTGTTTAATGGAACATTCAGACATCACCTTGTTGGTAAAATGGGGACATTGTGGTTCACAATCAGCGACTGCGTCCCTTAGCTATCAGGAAATCAAACAACGGTTTGAAGGCCTTTGTTATAGATGGTTATTGCATGTTGCATGTAGAAAATAAATTAAAAGGCACTAATGTTGCAGCATAGAAACTTTCCTCAGTCACAAATACACACACATAGACAGAGACACAGACACACAGGTCTATTTAATGACAACAAGCCCAACCCTTCGACTACATGACAGGTTTAGGTGTATGAAAAACCACCAACTAATGACCAACTGCATACAAAACACAACAAATACAGGTGCGTCTGCATTACAATTACAACAATGAACACTGCAGCAATGTTAACCCCTTGACGCCTGAATTTCTTTAGAATTACATTAAAAAATTAATTCTTTGTGTTTTTGCTTTCAAATTGATCCTAAATTAAGAGGAGCTTGTTAATTTTTCTGTAGCACATACAATAGATATAAATTTAGGTATGATGCAAATCAGCGACAACAGGTGTTAATGCTTAAATCCAATAAAAATACTTTTTTTTTCAAAATTCATGATTTCTCTTTGGAGATTAATAAAGTATCTATCTATCTATCTATCTATCTATCTATCTATAAGCCACAAAATTGCTTACAACTATTTACATTATAGCACCAACTAGAATAGGGTTCAAATAAACAGTATATGTCCACTTTTTTCAATGCTTAAATGCAGTAAAAACATGTTTTTGTGTATTCAAAATTCATTTATTTCATCAAAACAGCCACAAAATTGGTTCCTCGGTGTGTGTTGAATGTGCACAAACCAGCATTAGAGGAATGCATGCGCGATTCGGCTGCAACGTGGATTAAAGCGGTATGATGCGAATTTGCGACAATCTGTGTTAAGGGGTTAATACCAGTGGACATCAAGAAACAGGTAGTGACAGGATATTCCATTTTAAATATCCCAGCTGCAAAGCTGCATCAAAACAATGCGGAAAATTGTGGCCCTGAACTTCTGAACCCCAACATTTTGACCTTAACCAAACCTCTCCTGTTGTCTCAGACCTCCTTGTTCACACAGGCATTTGACTGTGGGCTACCACTGCTTATCAATGAATGAGAACTTCAGCATTGCCAAAGACCTTCCTGGTCACTGACTAACTAATGTCTTACGGTCACAAGTGGGAATTTTGGGTTTTGTTTCCTGCCTCTGTTTTGAATGTTTGCCATGTCTTAATGGAAGGGCACATGGAAAAGACTGACATGCCATGAACCTCATGGTGGTTGATAAGGCCAATTTCTTCTATCATGATATACGGAATTTCAAATCCTGGTAACGGTATGTATAACTGTTAAATCAAATTAAGAAATTGTATATAATTACCATACCGTACCATACTTCATGTCATATGATTATTTTCTGCTCTTATTTGGAACTTCCACAAAAACAAAAGCCTCACATGAAACAACACGACACAACCAGTAAAACCACCTTTCATTCAAAACAGAAGCTTAAAAGTTCCATATGAGAACAACAGAGATGCAATAGCAGTGAATTATCGCCACCAACTGTCGCTCTCAACTCTGAGAACCTGATAAGCAGTCCTGCTGCCCAAATCATGTGACCTCCCGAGGCAGCTGGATTGGTACATTGCGCTTCCAGCCCTGAATATATAGCAGTGACACTAAAGCTGTTGTCTCATTTGAATGCTGCACAGTGTCTACAGAATCAGGCCTGGATATTTTCCATAGTTGCCCTTTCACATGTGGCACATTTGTTTGTGTCAGACGCATTCACACAGGAGACACTCCGTTTGGTTTAGGTGTGGGGTGGCGCCTGGGTACGCAGGAGCAGGACGATGTGTTTGGAAGTATCCACAAAGTCAGTGAAAGAGTGGAAAGCAATATACAAGTATGCAGAAAAGAGCACCTATGCCCCAAGTAATATCAGCAACACGCCCACTCGCTCGCCGTGTAGCAGGGTAGCAGTGCATACGTTGTGAATCACAATGTGTAAATAAGCCTTACGGGAAAGCAGTATTGCCAAATCTGTACCAGTGGGCACATGTCAATCATTGCATGGTATATATAGTCATACCTCCCAGCCCTACATGAACCCTGTGCATCTTGGGACTGAAATAGGTAAGAAACAGGGACATAGACTTACCAATAGAGTGGTCTGCACCTGTTGATTTTGTGTAGGCCAGGAAAGCAGCCAGGAGGAAGATTGAAGACAGAAGCTCAGCTCTGCCAACCACACCAGTGACCTGATGATAAAAACATCCATATTCATTTCTATATATCATTTTCTCATTTTACGTCTAATTGAGGTGCTGAAAAAACTGTACATACATTCAAAAGACTGCCAAAATAGTGCATGTTCATTCATACAGATTGATTTTCCCAAATAGACGATAGGCATATTTTATGAATGCCATGCTATTTTGCCATTAACCCTCAGGTGTCAAAAGTGTCACAGCTTCAGACCAGGATATGGCCTTCCCTCCCCAGGGGTCAACAACCACAAAAAAATATATCCTCAACCTGTGGGAAACTGTCAGTGACAGACATGTAACAGCAGGTCCCACAACAGGATATTCCTGATACACCTCAAGTTAAATAATATAGAGAATAATACTCTATTCTAATCTCTTTGAGAACATTACACACGTGTCTACAGTCAGCACTAACCAGAGTGCACATGTTTAAGCCCTAGAATCCAGCTGTGGAAACAGGTCTATTCAGGAAAATCATCACAGCAGATCGCAAGAAGATAACCATCTGGTAAAGCAGACTCTCTGACTGCAACGTCTGTCATTTGTGTAAATGATGACTGCCCTCGTGTGGAAGAAGCAACATTCTCACTTCCACCACAAGCAAAGACCTAGAAATGGGCATACCCTAAAACCACACATAAGGTCTCATAAAGGGTTCTACAAAGCACTTTACACAAGAAGAGTCTGTTGAGTCTAGTGTGTGTCCCTTAACATTACAAGAGGGTAACAACTTTATAAAAATAGGTAGAAACATCTAGACTGGAACAAGCCTTGTGTATTGCTCTCTTAATGACCTACTTACTGTCAATTGGTGGCAGAAGAAATAATCAACAGGCTGCAAACAGCAGCTAGTATATATCACGATGTCCTTTGAATGATGCAGTCTGTAAATTTTGAAAAAAATCCACTGCAGTCTACACTACAGTCACGCTACGTACCTACCTACACTTACTTTATCAGGCAGCCACACTACTGCATCAGCTCACTTGATAACGTGGCCAAATTTCTTATGCAGGGGCCTGTTATTCCCAGGATACAAAGGATACCATTTTAGTTTGATTACACCTCTTGCTGTTCAGCATAGTAAAGCACTGCATTATCTAGCACACCTAAATTATGCTATCACTTGTCACAGCGAGCCTGTTACGTTAATACACTGATTTGGTCACATAGCATTTCGAAGGTCAGGGGGAAGATGCATGTTTTAAGTAACAAGGAAATCAAAGGAATATGCAGCACATCTGCTAACAAACAATCTTAAATTTGTCTTGTCATTCCTGCAAAGCTTATTCAACAGAATGTTTGAAAAGATGACTATTGTAAGCTCAGTTATGCTCAACTACTCAGACTACATATCCAATTTTCTGTGTGTGCCTGTTTATACAGGGCTGAGGCGCAGCTTGTCAGTGAGTGCTTTCCCCCATCTCCAATTTAGAACCTAACGATGGTCAAGTACACTAAATAATTTGTATTTGAAAATACTTGGAGATACTAAAAAAAACCTGAAGTCAATTCATTAATCCATTCAAAAAGACAGATTACCAAAAAACACACTGAGAAAGACATGGGGACACAAGGACTCTTTGTAGGCACTTGTCAAGAAGGGACCTTCAGTGCTTGGAGCATAACTGAAAAACAAATGATCCGTTCAGAGAGAAATTCCAGATGGCGATAACATGAAGGGCATTTGCTGGACTAACTCTAAGGGCTCATTTGTGAGGCAAATTGTTTCCATTCAAGAAGTCTGAGAGACTCTGCATAGATTAGAGAACACCATGAGGAAGATTGGCGCAGTGGTGCATGCTGTGTAACAGTAGCACTGCAGCCCAAGAAGCAGAATGTTTTCTTTGTTTTTCTACTCTGGTCAGGGCCTGTCTGGTCATCAGTTCGCCCATGCTGAATAGGATGAATTACAAGTCCTAATTGGGGAAAAGGCTTTTCAGACAGGCCCAATAGAAGACAACAAGATCAAGTTCAATAAGAAAAAGGTTTTTGGTTTCCGATCAAGTTCAGTAAACTTTGTGGTCCTGATAACATTCATGATACACGGACTAGCTAAACAACTAGCTTTTGATTTCAAAAAAGAATCTTAACGTCTTGACAAATCACTAGCTTTAACAGATTCAAATGCACAAAACAATGTCCATTCTCAGAAGAGTTGACTGACAATCATTCTTCTATAAACAGAAGGGGTTTAAATGACAGTAACTGGAGTTGCTTTAATCTCTTTATACTTGAGTTAATAGCATGCATGTAAACACAGTCCACAAAGAGGGGAGGGGATGTCTTGAATAAGGATATGGCCACACCCCGAGCAGATCTAATAATATGCTAAGTGGGCAGTTTTTTCACCTCACTGTTATTTTAAAAAAAAAATCTGATTAGAACAATGTGATTTTGATGTGGCGTCTTTAGCTATGTAGGAAATCTTTAGTACAGATCCTGCAGAGAAACCAGGAACACTGATAGATAGACATTAACAGCACCACCTGTTCTAAAGTGGCAAAACTGAGGCAACGTCTGACTATGATGCAGGCAGAGCTGGTGGGCATGTGGAGCAATGCTGAGGCTGTGGTGTTACAGCAGTCTTGTAAGGACCAGACAAGTAACATCAAAAGTCCATTGGCTCAGTTGAACAGAGCAATAATCATTATTGTTTAATTTTGTAATCTCAATCTTGTTTAAGTTTTTAAGACAAATTACTTTCTGTGATAACATACATTTCATAACTTGCCTCCACCCTGGAAATGTACACTTACAGCTTCAGTGTGGATGGGGTGCACAGCAAACAGCAACGCTGCCACCAAGCTGGAGGTCTTGTCCAGGAACAATCGGCACACTCGCAGGAAAAGCACACATACTACTGCATGTAAAACAACGTTTAGCAGGTGGTAGGAAGCTGCGCTCAGCTCGCTGAAGAGGTAGTTCAATCGAAAGGTGAGAACAGTCAAGGGTCGGTAAGATTTGTGGCTCCGCTCCTGTTGTTGGACATACAGGATATACATGCTATTAGGTGCTGGTCAGTTGACTGAGAGACATTAAAGCCTGACAAATGTTAAGTAAAGCTTTTGAGCGATTCTCCAAAGTAACCTTATAGTAAAGTTAACCTGAGGAAGTAGCAATTCAATACGTCAAAATTTCAATGGACTAATATACATTTCATTAACCTAAATAAAACTGCTAAATACAAATGCTTCAGATATACAACTTCAGCTTGTATCAATAATGTATTTTTCCTATGTGTAAACTAAAAGTAAGCCTGTACTGATAAAGCACAGGGGTGGGTCATGGACCATAACTTACCTCAGCCATTGGTGTTCCCCAGAAATCATTGAGGAACAGGTTCCGGAGAGGGGTCGTGGGCCGTAGGTCCTTGTTGTCAAGGATTGCTGAGACATCATCAAACACAAAGCCGCACGAGAGACTGTTCCAGTAACATCCCACCACCAGTCCAGTCAAAAGTAAAATCTCCTTCCATGACACGACAGCCATGGCTGATCAAAGCCGTCATTGATCACTGTACAGTAAAGCAAAGAGGTTTGACACACATCAAAATTAGCTGACACCATGATGTGGAAAAGGTACCTTGTCATTTAGATTACTTTTTTCATTAGACTTAATGTCTTAAAGCAACCACTCATTCACACTAACAATGCAACTCTCCAAAGCACTTGTATGGCATCTCACACAGTAAGCAAGAGGAAGTTTCAACAATAATGTGATTCACTGCTCATATTTATCTCTTCCTAAATTTGTTTCCTTGTCACAATACTCACTCTCTGTTATGGTGGTGGCAATATTACCCTCACTTTTACTACATTGTCACTCTGTTCTGTTAATTCGGATGTGGATTATTCTAATCTAAAATTTGGGAATATAACCGGTCACGTAAATTACCATGCAAGTAGCTAACAGAACAGATGAGGATATTAGCTCAAATGCTGAAAAATCAGTTCCAGTCGTCAGTAGTCAGTAGACAGTTAGCAACCGGTACAGTGACAGCTGTCTGCAAAGGGCAAAAGCGATGGAGGGTGGACCTTAACAGAAAACTGCAACCATTGCTAGAAAAGAGGACTCTCTTCACACAGCTATTGAATGGCATGTGTTGGTTAAATTAATAAAGTCAACATTGCCATCACTCGATTGCGGCAAAAACAAAGTACATAGTGCTGCAACATAACGTTAGCTAACGATAAAGCTAAATAGCAGCTAATGCTAACCAGGCTGATAGTAGACTTTAAACCTGATAAGGTGAACGCAGACGAATTTTGGGATCTTCCTAGAATTTCTTACCTACCGTGTCTATAACAGGGCAGATGGTGACTGCAGAGGTGATATCAAACACGGGGAATGGTTACATATACGGAGTACACAATTCAGCAAGCGGCTTTCCACATTTAGGAGCTAGCGTCAACCCATAATCGCTATTACTTCCGGTGCAGAGGTGACCGCGCAAGTTAAACGGAATAGCTAGCGAAGATAAAGTCGGTGCGTTTCGACAAACTGAAATGTATGTGCGGTCAATACCAAATGCAATCTATTATTACTTTGGGACAATGTGATATCCGTCTTTTATCTACAGTTTGGTGAAATTCCTTCCAAGGTTCCACCCGTCGCTTTTTGCTGGGTTTATTTTCTTGTGGACTAGCTTAATTAGCTATATGGCGCTGTTGTTGAGAGTGGTAACCTAGCAGCCAAAAAAGCTTCCACATCATGGAAACCTCAGGGTGGCTGGTTACTGTCATTGTAATTTAACGCTGTAATTTATATTCTGTCATATTTCGTTCATTTTGCTGAACGATGTTGAATAATAACAGACATTTGGGTTATAGGTTTAACTTACAAATAGCAGCGTCTGCCCAGCTAATTCATGAAAAACTGAAGATAACTTGGTCTGCGAATTCCTCGCAACAATTTGTGCAGTACCGTTAACGGTAACATGTAGCTAGTTACCTAAATGCCATCACAAATATAGCTTAGCTAAGTTTAGTGTCGCGTAAAATCAAAAAATAATGCAACTTTTGTGGAGCGCAGCAATGTTTAGCCATAGCTTCCCAACTACAATGAGCTTGCTAGCCAGCTAACACTAACATTGTGTAGCAAGTTATTACTACACTGTGCTCAATTCCTGGTAAAGTCTTAACAGTCACGTAATGGCAAAGATGCCTGCTGCTCTTGAGTGGGATAAAGTCATGAGACTTGATCCAGTGAACCTTGGTGACGGTGAAAAAGACCAATTGGACGAAGTCTTCGACATGTTCATTTCGGTAATTGCTTACACTTCACACCAGTATTAATGGCACCTCGCATTTCTGCTCGGTTGCACAACCACCAACGCCTCTGTGGTTTTCCTTTTTTTTTTTTTTTTCTTACTGAAAACAGTGGTGCTGTATACATAGCCATAGTTATGACTACCTGCCTGCTGAACTGAGATAATTGTGCAGGGTATTAGGAATCCATGCTCAATGCCTTTGTCAGCAAAATATACAGTATTTCTCAAGTTATTGTGCTTTGACTGTCTGCTATTCCTGTGATCACTGTTGACCTTGATACCTCACATAAAGTCCCTAGTGACCTTAATACAGATGTAAAGTGAGGACTGTCATATTAACTTTGATCAATCCAAGGGAAATTTCAAATTTACATGGGGTAGCAGGGAAATGTTGCCATTACGGTTGCCATTGTGAATTATTATGAGATTGAATGTCTAAAGTTTTTCTGTTTTTCACATTAAACAATGTTTTCCACGCAGACAGAAGAATGGGAGGTGGAGGATAAAGCCCCAGACGACATCATTCAAGTTCTCAGAATGTTTCAAGCCCTGTTGAAGGTGTTCTATCTTGTTATTGCTATATCCCGATCGCTTCCACACACCATCTATTACCATCTGTCAACAACCCAGTTAGCAGCTATAATGTATTTCACAAAGCAAGAATAATTTGTATATTATTCACATTATTGACCTTGATGCTATTTTGATGACATATGCTGCTTGAAATATTGGCATTTGAAATGATAGAGCGTTTTCATTTTGTACATACAATAATTGTCTTCTCTCCCTCTGCCTATTAGATGAAGGATCAAGAACTTAATGTTGCCTTCAACTTCATTGATAACGTTGGTGTAGAGCATGCTAAAACTGGTCAGTGCACAGATGAAGATCAGTAGTCAGAATGTTTCACGCAAACAGCAGCACAGTTTACATTGTTGATTATGTCTTCTGCCTTCTAGAAAAGGAACTCCTCACCAAGGTGTCGAGGCTGGAACAAGAGTGCAAGGTAGCACTTTTCAGCATATGTCTGTTTGTCTGTATACTGTGGGTCTGCATACTTGCATACCATTTGTTACAGATTTAAGTTACTCATTGAGGTACTGCAATGTTCTTGGATTTCACATGAATGGCTGCTATTACTATTATAAATATTTTAAAAATGCATTAATGTCTGACTGGAAATCACCTTTCATGCTGCTTTACTTCCGGCAACAGTGCCAAATCTTTTAGCCAATCATAGAGTGTAACACCAGCTACAGAGGGATTGGCTGTGGTGGCCACTGAATGACAGCACCTAAGAAGATTACAGCTAATTCCTTGCATGCTCACAGCCATTACTTCTAGTTTCTTTCTCTTATTATTTTCATTTTTTAAGGTTTCTGTGTTACCAGAATTTGCACACCCACAGTTTGTCTTTCAAAGAGAAAGTTGATCCTTGTTAAAGGACTAGTGTCAGTGTTTGCATATGTTAGTTTTGTGAACAGATGGAAGTGATGGAGGACTAAGAGGTTTCTTGGTGGGGGTTGTTTGGGTGGTTATGTCTTGTTTCCGGTCAACAAGGCTCAGCACTCCGGCACAGGGCCAGACACCCGCTTTCTGAGAGATGAGATTCGGCAGCTCGAGACCCAGCTGGATCAGAGGGAGAAGGAGTTGACCCAATTAAAGAAAGAAATGGGGAAAGAAAAAAAAATCAACGAGGAGGTATGAGCATGTTACCCTCAATTCCTATGCATGGCGCAGGACCGTGGATTCAGTAATGAGTCCTAGAATGACCTACAAATAATAGTTCACTCGATGGGTCACACTGTGTTGACACAGTTCATGCTGTTGAGAATAATTTTATTTTGTCCTTTGCTGTTTTTTGTGGAAATGCGTGCCAACTGTTTTTAATGAACTGCATGTATTGAGATTTTAATATACTTTAGTAACAAATAATCCTTAAATATGATTCTTAAAAAAATAATAAATTATGATATATTTAAATTCTTTTATATATATAGTTGTTAGTTGCACACACCTTATTAGTCATTATCTGCTTCCAGTATTTTTCCATTGTTTAATACCCAGGTTAATACACTTGGGCAAGGCTACTGCAAAGTGCAGATGTTACATATTTGTTTTGCATCTGGTGTGGTTATATTTGCACTGCACCGTGTTTCTGCCTTTTGTTATTGTAGTTGCTTGTGCGAGCAGAGGAGGCTGAAGATGAGGTCAAGAAGCTGAAAAGAGAGGTATATGGGTGCTGGCATGACATCACACGAGAACTTTTCATTTATCACTTTATCCTCAGTCGATACCCCATCTTTTCTTGATTGAAAGCCTGTGTGGTCTCATCTGCTCTGCCATCATTTGCTTATGTGAATGCTCTCTCAAATGTCGTCACCTGTTTCCATCTCCTTCTATTTCACTGCCTTAGATAAAAAAGCTTAAGAAAAAGGTAAGACATATAGGTAGTAAAATTAGGTTTCAGTTATTCAAATAAGTATGAGTCTGATAGTATTTGTAGTTCTGTAAAGGTACTAGTGAGCCAGTATGTGGAGTACACATTTTAAACATTTATCATCATTAGTACTCTGCCAAGTAGTTTATGTTTTTGGTTCGGTTTGTTTGTCTGTCTGATAGAAAGATTACAGCAAAACTACTAGCCTAGTTTTCATGATTATCGAAAGGGTTTAGCATAGGTCAAGGAAGAACCCATTACATTTTGGAACAGATCCAAATTACGGGGTGGATTATTTTCACTTTCGTTGATGTTGCAAGATAGGGCATTACATCTTGCTGGAATGAATACCGTACATCTTAAAATATAGTAAATTGTAGTAATTCTCACCAGCAACAAAACATAGCCAATTGTAAAAATACGATGACTCCAATTCACAGTCCACATTCACGGGTGTCAGGAATCCTCTGGGGTAGCCGATACATGTAGTTGCTCAATCATCGTACAGGAAGCAGTTGATATGGAGCACTCAGGGACAGTGGCTTCATGGGAGTACTGGTACAATTGTCACAAAGCTTGACTTGCTTTGACTTTTTTGTCAAATTAAGGTGTGGCTATGGAAAGGCAGATACACACATGTCATGCAACTACTTACACTCTTACTCACATTCAAATGTGAAATAGGTTTCGAAACGTTTTCAGACGGTCTGTATATACTAGTTGTACTTGCAGATTTGCACATCCTAGAAGAATGCACTATTGGCCTGAGGTCCCCCTCTCTCTATGTGCCCTTCTAGTTGTTCATGTATCACTGTTGTTATTTTGCTGCAGCTTTTTACAGAACTCCATAAAAGTTTAAAGAGCCTGTAAGATGGCCCGCTGGGACAGTGTGAGAGTTTAAAAATATGAAGTAGTTCAAATCTTTCCGGATCCAAAGGCAAATCATTTGTCTATTTTCAGATGCAGTGTGTCTACACTACTGTATAACCATAGCACACTGGTTCCAGTCCCTTTTCTGAGACTGATTCTGTCCATTACCACAATAGAATGAGCAGCTCCAGCAGGATGTGGACTTCTATCGTGGAGAGCTAGACCAGAAAGAGCCAGTCCCATCTAGAGATGAGAACGCCGAGACCCAGAGGAAGCTCAACTTGGCCAACCGGCAGCTCTACCAGTGCCTGGAAGACCTTCAGGTGCTTGAAAATCTATTTGTCTACTATACCGAATGATAACAAGACCATTTTTTAACAGGCCTGGCATGCATGCATACAAGCCTACAATGCTGTAATCTTTGACAAACGCAGAACCTCCAAAGAACTTGTCCAAGGAAACACCCTCAGTCTGTGTACTGCCAAAGCCTTGCAAGATCAGTGTTGTTTTCAATTAATAATTGAACTTTAATTCACGTATGGGCTATCGGACTGATGTCACGTATCTCACGTAGTAATCTAGATTACGTAGTGTACTTATAGTTAGGTTTTTTTGTTAGTGTAGATATGTATTTCTTTTCACAGTTCTTGCACTTTTATTTCAAATATTGATTTTGAAAACCCTCCAAACGAGTTGTAACTTTGACGTTGCTCTCTTTAAATTTTTTTTTTTTTTATTTTGAGGTCATGTATAGAAATGTCCGTACTAGTAGCTGGTAGTGTTCACTTGATTTGGTCAAAATTTTCAAAACATCAAAGGAGTTGCCATAGCAATTTGCACATCTACACCTGATTGTATGTGCCTACTTAACCTACAGTTCAACTAAATTGCTTTCGAATACATTTACATTTAAATGGATTTTATATTTTTTTTTATCTGTAATGGTATCGGCTGATATCCAAATTCAGATATTGGAATTGGATCAGAACTGAAAAAAAGTGGATTGGTGTGCCTCTGCTGTTTTCTACTTATTTTCATGGCTTTCACGTGTTTTTATTACCTTTTCTTTCTAACGCTTTTTGTTTCCATTAGCAAGCCGAGGATGAAAACTTACACCTTAAGACCCAGAATGAACAGATGCAGAAAAGCCTGGAGGAGTCGGTGAAGGAGATGGAGAAGATGACAGACGAATACAACAAGATGAAGATCGTTGTACAGCAGACTGACTCTATTATGGACCAGCTCAGAAAAGAGAGGGATCATGCAAAGCTACAAGTAAAGACACTCCTCAAAGAACTACTTTTCTCTTATGTATTCTTTCCCACCTTAAATCTGTGGTTGGTTAGTAAAATATATTTTCATGCTGAGACATTTATAATTTCACTGCATGATTATCATGAACTGCACTATCACCAAAAATGCTTGCAATGCGGGGGCTGTGAGTTATGATGCTATCTGTGTGTTTAATGTGCAGGTCAGAGAGTTAACAGATAAGATTCATAGCATGACTGAGGAGGATGACCCAATAATGGCTGCCGTCAATGCCAAAGTGGAGGAGTGGAAGGTGAGGGTTAATCAAATGTCCACAACTCTCAACAAGGCACCTCTTGTCTTTCTTTCTTTAAGCCAGAAGTACTTAAAAGATTCGTCCGGGAACCCAAAAACCTTTTATGAATTCAGTAACATAATCAGAGAAACTGTTTGTAAGTCTAAATTTATCTCCTGGCCATCAAAAGGTCTCTGCTCTAGGGTACTTTCTGAAGCCCTAGGACCTTTTTCTTTTGATTTTATTGACGTCAAAACCAAACCATTTAGTCGATTTACCATTTAACTGCTAGAACGAGAAAGAGAAGGGCAGATTGTTGCCACTTTGGAGACAGGCATTCTACTTCTCTATGTCCATTCAAGCATTGTAAGATGAGATGTAACTTTATTAACCCCCTGGCTGGGGAAATTCGGGCATGGAGTCACTCAGTACACTTCATAGACCAGGACTGTGTCTCTGTTGTGTTTCCAAAAATTTTAAACCATTATTTGACCAATTAGCCCAAACTTAACGGAGATGGTATGAGCACAAATAGGAATGCTTACTTCCTTGATTTAGTTCATGGTGGTCATTATGCTTCTTCCCCATCGTCTTTGAGTTTGGCTCTTTGTTGAACTATTCAACGGGACCATCATGTTCCTTCCATTGTGCTGACACAATTGTGCTGGCTGATTTTTTTCCTTACACATAGAGAGTGCTGTCTGGGAAGGACGATGAAATTTTGGTGTACCAGCAGATGATCCGCGATCTGAGGGAAAAGCTTCGTTCTGCCCAGTTGGACTTGGACAAGAGCAACATTATTGCCTTGCAGCAGGTCTGTCTCAAACAGGGGAGGAATTTATCCTCTATGTCTATGTATCTCTGACTTGTTATCTCCCCCCATTGTGGTGCACAGAATGTGGGCCATTATGTGTTCATGATGATGTATGTGTCAGTCAATGTGTAGACACATTTATATGAAGACAAAAACTCTAGCATGAAAGAAACTCCACAGGTTCTCCTTATGTGGCAGATGACGATGTTTTTGTAATAATGTTATTGATGGAATCTGAAAACATCTTGCATGGAGACACTACAAATAATAAATACACATTTGTCCACCCATGTGTCATGGAAAGGAAGGGTACTGACAAAGTTTGATTTGGCTTCTTTACTGTAAGTGGTCATGCTTCAGTATATCACAGTAATGTTCGCAAGACACAAGAATTCTTGAGAATTTAAATCATGGTAGATATGTCAGAAAAGCTTGACGTATAACCTTGTGCATCAGATATAATTCTTCCTGTCCCTGCATACTTACAAACCCTGTCTCCAAACTTTTGGATGCTGTTTTAAACATAAATTAAACAAAATGTGCTAATTTGCTCATATTTTTTGACATATACTCAATTGATAACAGTACAGAGGTAATCTATTTAATGTTTTACCTCATTGTCGGGAAACACAGTTTGGTTTGCAGATGATTGATTCTGTTTTTATTTACGTTTCACACAGCTTTGTATGTTTTTTGGAATCGGTTGTAAATGTGCAAGACAAAAATATAGTAGTCGGCCTATCTGTCTAGCTATCTAGCCATCCATCCATCACTCCTTTTTCCTACTTTCTGCTTTCTCTCTTTGCTTTGTCATGTCATTTTATCGACCTGTCCTCCCTTCCATCTCTCTATCGCTGCCCTGGGCCAGGTCATATATGAGCTATGCAATGTAAGTTTCTTCTGTCATGTGCCTCTTATCCTCAGCCTCCCTTATTTTATACATTCATTTGTGATATTAACTTAGGTGCCGACAAGTGTGCCACAGCTGTGCTCTGTTTTACACATAACTCTTCTCTTTTAAATTGCTTTGTGAATGCCTTAAAGGCCGTCCAAGAGAGAGATAATCAAATCAAGATGCTGAGTGAGCAGGTGGAGCAATATACGGGGGAAATGGAGAAGCACACCCTGCTCATTGAGGAGCTAAAGACATCCACAAAGAAAGATCGAGGTGGGTGGATCATTGTTTAAGACTCCTCACTGAACACCTTCATACCAAAGACTTGCAGTAAAAATGGAGAGTCAAAGAAGTTAGCCCCATTGCACTCCAAAAAAAACTCCTTTTTATATTAGCAGTGTATGAAATGACGATAATGTGAAAGGGAACTCATAGTGTCAAGAGCACATAGAATTAGCGTCCAACTCTGCAGTCCCCCCAACCTCTGCAGAGCCTTTTAGCACCTTTTAGTTCATTGTTTCGGCTTTATGGCCCTCAACTCAGTTGTTTGATTTAGTCTCACTACTCTCATCTGTGTCGTTTTAGCCCCCAGCAGGCCACTGTTTTCAGCAATAAAGCTGTAAAGGCTAAAAAAAACAGTTATTTCCCTCAGGAGCTAACAAGAGAGTGAATATTGGACTTTCATCGTTGGGTAGCTGGTAATACGACTCCAAATGAATGCTCATGTTGCTCTGTGCCTTCTGGATGTGTACATAGGCAGTTGTTTGCAAACATGACCAAGATGATGCCGGTGTTGTGTCGACAACTTGTTCTGCTGCCCCCAAATGATATCCTGTGATCACCAGATTGTCACTTTTGCCTGTAGTCAAAGAAATTTCCTTTTCTTGTCCAAGGCCTACCATCAGCCATACAGCAGAGAAAGATGGAAGAGCTGAAGTCCAAGCTGGAAGTTGCAGAGACCAGAGCAGTGGAAGCAGAGCAGGCGGTAAAGCTTGCTGAAGCTCATGCTGAGGAAAAAGACAAAGCACTCATTGAGGCCTCTAACCGCTTGAGCCAGTATGAGTCTGTAAGTCTTTGTTTTTACATTTGGCTTACATCAAAGATTTTTTTGTAATCTAAGTCGAATTGACCGAGACTTAATTCCCAGAAGCAAAGTTTTGTTTCTGTCCATCCTCACTTTTAGTAGGAACATTGAAATAACAGTGTGACTATGGTGTGATCTAGATGCTTTTTGCGTCTACAAGCTAAGTGTTTGTCTTTCACCATGTCTAATTAAATCCTGATTTCACCAAAAAAGCGTACAAGTTGAAAAACAAGAAAAGTGAGACAAGACATGCTTTTGGATGGATTAGTAACCACTGATCTATTTCTGCGTTGCAGGGCACTTATGGCCTGGAAGCAGCCATTGTGGAGATCAAAGAGTGTAAAAATCAAATTAGAGTGAGAAATCGTGAGGCAGAGGCCATGACCAAAGAGATCAACCAGCTTGAGATGAGAATCAGTGACCTCATGGACGAAAATGAGGATTTCCGACAAAAACTAGGTCAGATGTAAAAAAAAGTTTACTGTTCCCATCTCTCAATATATTTAGACAACACTGACTGACCTGAACGTGTGAAATAAATATTACTTATGTTTATTTCTGTGTTTTTAATGACTCTCAAGGTCTGGAACCAAAGCAGGAAGTGGATCTGACAGAGTTCAGGCGAGCCAAAGAACTCAGGGAGCGGCAGTACAAAGCAGAAAACCAAGTCCTTACCAAAGAGGTAAAGTGGGCTGACAAAGGTTATGACCACTGCTTCTATAACCACTGCCTTTTCTGAGCACCTCTGACCTCACTGCTTGATTTCTTTCTAGATTGAACGGCTTGAAGAAGAGAGACTTGAGCTAAAGAAACAAATCAGACGCATGGTGAAGGATAGAGGTGACTCAAAAAGCATGGAACTGAATAACACCAATTATTAACAGTCTTTTGCTATGGTTTTTCCCTCAGAGATAAAAGATCAGATTAGATTCAGGGTGTTTCATCTGTCTTTTTGATGTTGTATTTTTAGTGATATCTCAGCCAAAACTTTTTTTTTGTCTCTGGCATTTTGATTGGACAGATGTGGGCACAAAAGTTGACGGGCAAAATTTGTAAAAGAAAGTCGCATGGCAGACATAAAGTGTCTGCCATGCGTTTCACTGTTTCCCTCAAATTACACAAAAACATCTTCTTCCAGTTACCTCTGGTTGCATTTAATCATGTAGATATTTGCGGTTTTGTGGTTGCAGCTATTGTGAATTTGCACATCTTTTGACATATCAGCCTTTCAAAGCGTCTGCCTCCACCCCAACACAATTTAGTACAAAGGAATTTTGTTTGATGCACCCATGAAATTAAAATTCTGTGTATCACTTTTCATTGCAAAGCATTTAACAGCAACAGGTCTTTCCAGAAACAGTGTTCCTATGAAAGCTGTTGACTGCCTGTTATCCTGAGAAAGGAACAGTGTTCTATTCACCTCCATTGTATTGGGAAGGAGGCAAAACTGAAAGAAGAAATATCTGCACTCTCTGACCTATGCAATATTTCACTTTATTTTGTGCTTTTGGTCTATCAGACCTTCATCAGAGCACACATCATTCAACAATGGACAAGTACTGAATGGAGTACTGTGAGGTATACATACAATTGTAAGACAGACTTGTTATAACGTACAAAAAGAGGGTGGAACATGGTGATAATAGAAAAACGCATATTTACAGACAGGAAGTACCTTCATAGCAGTACCATGCAGCTTCACAACATAGTAGCTGGGGCTTTGAGAGGGATCAGGCTTGAGCAATCATTAATCAGAGGTCCCCTCATCTAAAGAAAAACAATCATCACAAATATAAACGATGAACCATAGACCCCTGATTCTACATTAATAATGAAGAAAAGAAATATCCTGGATTACAGCACAACACTCATGGGCCTGTGGGCTGAATTTAAAAAAAAAAATCCCTTTGGCTTATCTCTCTTTTTATACCCCCCGCCAATGCAATGACAGGCAACAGGATAGTCCACATCCATGCGTCTGATGGAGCTCTTGTGCTCCCTAATCCTTTGTTACAGCATGCGTGTAGCTTTACCTATATAAATCTTATAGCATGGCCATTGTAATACATAGGTAGCATTTTCTGTGCAGCATGTGATGAAACCCCTGACAGAAAAACTTTTGCGTCATCTTGGATATCTAACAGCAGGACCTTTCTGTGGGTTGCGAAACTGCGCACAATTGACACTTGGATAATTTCCATCTTTTAGAGGAACTAAAATAGTCTGTTTTAGACTTGCCTTTATGTTGGCCTGCACTAGCTTGTTGAGTAAGTTAGGGCCTCTTCTATAGACAAAGAGGCACCAGTGTTTTGGAATGGTGTTACTTAGGATATAGACCTGAAGGGTATTAGTGCTAATACTGGAGACCGACAGAGTAACTTCTCTTTGGCACTTTAAAAAGATCAGAGTTGGGTTTGGAAAACGGAACTTTTTATGAATGAAAGATTTGTCTTTGCAGCAGCTTTATCAATGAATTTCTCATTATGCTGACTGTTTCATTTTCTAAGTACTGCTCTGATTTTTTTCAAAGAAGTGTCAAAAAAAAGAAAAGTTACTCAAGACAATTCCAGTCCAAACAATTCTGGGAACTTCATGAGAGGAACTGCCCACTGTGGAGCTCTGGCAAGAAATACATACCTTCTTCTGTTTGCATTCACACTGCCAACAGGGCCGCTGAAGTGACGTAAGTTGGTGGGCAGTTGGCACAGTGATGTAATTTGTACGAGACATACAACAACATCAGCAACAGTAAAGCTTGGGCTTCAGTCTCGGCCCATTTGTCTGCGTCTTGCTCCCTTTTTTCGACAGTTGCAAGTTGTTGTTCACATGGCTAACATTTAACACAGGTTTTTAAAAATAGTGGCCAGTACTGCATTGGTTCATGTGTTTGACCGTCAGTTACCAAAGCTCCTTCCTTCTTGCCTGTCCGTTGTTGAATCATACATGCTCTGATGAAGGTCTGATAGACCGAAAGCATGAAATACAGTGAAATGCTGCCTAAATTTAGGAGTCAGAAAGTCGCTCAATCAGACTGGACACATTGATGCTCTAGCGGATTAGACTAGAGGCAGATAGCTCAAAACTAGGCCAAATAGAACCAGAATTGCCTGCAAAATTATCTACAGTAGATGGCAAGTTAAAAGATTCTTATCAGCCTTTTAGCCACCTGTAGAGCACCTTTTGCATTTTCCCTGAGATTTGCAGCCACTGTAGGCTCTCCTGCGTGCTTGGAAAGAGTGGCGAGGCGAAGGTGTTCACTTTGTTTCCATCTGCAACTTCACTGCTTGATGCCACTGAATCCTATACACTGGTCTTTTAAGTCTGAGTAACAATCAGCTGTGTCTGTAGGGATCCCACAGTCAAACTCTCTGCTGGAGGAGGATGTCGGCCCCAGCAGAACTGGACAGCTGCCATTTAAACAAAGCAGCACTTACACAGATGAAGAGATCCGACGCAAAGTAAGCTAAGCAAGAAACTCTATCATCATAGCCTATCAGGCTGATGATGTCATTTCTTACATCTCAACTTCAATCAAGACCCAGTGTTTCAAAGTATAGAGCAATGTCCTGAATACATTTTAGAGCTCATTGTAATTATTGTATGTATGTAGCTGACATGGTTTTAAGTGTCACTTTTTGGTGATGTAAACTTTTCTTTACAGAATGAGTACCTGGAAAAAGAACTGAGCAACAAGGACAGAGAACTGGAGCTTCACAAGACCCAGTTTCAGGTCAAATGTAAGTACAGCCCTGCTATCCATTCAAAGTTTATGTAGACATTTTTAGAGCTGAGTCACTTCCGTGACCTGCAGAGTTTATTTATCTGACAACACAAAGTGTGAGAATATACTGTATACTGCAGGGGTCCTTACTGTTGTATTTTTCACAACACAAGGCCACAGCTACACTGATACTGTTCTTTCCTGTGTTTGTTAACTTGTAGTGGATGAGCTGTCAAAAGTGAAAAGAGACCTCGAGTCTGCACTGCAAGATGTCCTCCAGGCCATGAGGATTAACCAAGGGACCCCACCATATGATGGTGCCATAAATGTTCCCGGACTGGAAAAGTTGGCTGATGTAAGTGTCCCCCATGCACCAAATATGACGCTGATTAGTTTAAGTTGTAAACTTTTTTTTGCCATAACTAGTACTTGATTTGATCAGCTCAATCTTCAGGATTTTATTTTTACTACTGCAGGACATTGATCTTATTTTCCTGATAGAATAAGGAAGTATTTCTTGCTACATTATTGACAGCTAAAGAGAGACAGGAAAGTCAGGGGAGAGAGAGGGGTAGACATGTTGCAAAGGGCCCGGACTGGAATCAAACACGGGATACTGCAGTAAGGGCTCAGCCTTGACACATGGTGCAGCCTCGACAGCAGGACCTGTGCTATCTCTAACTCTAAAACTAAAACTTCAACATTTCAGTTGTTCTTAATTTTTATCACAATGCATAGCATTGTTCAGTTGAGCTGTCAACCAGCCAACATGTTTTCACTGTAATGAATCAGTATCAAAGATCCAATATGAGAGTTTTTGCAAATCTCTCTTAAGCTGTTAATTGTGCAAGTTTTTGTTTGGTCTTGTCTGTCTTATGTTCTCTTGGCACAGATCAAATAAATGTCCCTTGTGACATTTGCTTGGCTACAAGTTTAAACCTGACTGCTGAATGAAAGTCTGTTTTGTTGTCTCATCCTGTAATATCTGATCTGTTGTATAATAAACTGCCAAATGGAAAATGTTACGAGTGTCATGAGATTTGCAGTAATGGTAGCAGATGTAGCATATTAGCAGTTAGTGATAGTGTTGATTTTAGATCATATTTTTATAGTCCCTTTAGTGTTTTACTACTTTAATATAACAGATGTTTTTAGATTGACATTCAGGTTAAAACTTTGTTACCTAAATGTGATGATTCATAGAGTCTATTTACATTTCTATTTAGTTTATATTTACAGTATATATTTACATTCATATATCAAGCTTACTGAATTTGTGATCATGTGATTTTTTTATGTATTGTTTCCTAGACAGTTCCAACATGTCTTGCTGAAAACAATGGGCATACACCCCTCCTTGGTGTTTCATTGGTTTTTGCCAGTTGAGGGCTTGTCACATAGCAACTTGATAAACAACAAATGCACTGAGCGAGAACAAAAGTCAAGAGTAATCCGGCTTATCTTGCTTTATCTTGTGCTGACGACCAGCACAAGATAAAGTCAAATTCGAGATAGCTGAAGAAGATGGTTTGTTTGGCTTCGACATCACACTGCTGAGCTCAACATCAGACACGTCCAGCGGAAAAGGAAGTACCAGGCGCAACATGCAAACTCACAAAGTGTGAATTTGGAAAATTGGGGAGGGAATATGATAGTTGCCTTTTCTATTTCAGAGACTGTGTTGTTTATTCATCATTAGATGTTTTTCGGGATTTATTTTAATCCCATTCCAACTGTGCTCATCCCTCATATCACAGGCTTTAGATCTCAACACCATGAGTGGGCAGTCTGAGACAGCCCTGCACCTCAAGCCCCAAATACATCAGCTGGTCGGGAGAAATGAAGAACTGAGGCAGGAATTGAAATCAGCCCGGGAGGAAGCAACCAGCAGCTTCAGTCAGCTTGCCAGAGCCAAAGAAAAGGTACATCCAAGAAGTGACGCTGCAGACTGACTTATTATTATAATTTTAAATCTTGATTCTTTAGCTTTTCTATCTGACCTTTTTTTTGTTTTTAATTCATTCAACCTTTATTGAAATCTGGAAGAATCAGTCAAGGCATGCCCTCATTTGCAATGATGTCAAGAGTACAGTTAAAACAGAATTAATGCTCACAAAAATAAATAAAAAGAAAACAAACCGACAGTAACAAAATAGACAGCCTCAATCAATGACATTTAAAATTTAAACTCAACTTATTGATCCACCCTGATACCAAGATGCTTATAATCTGAGACCCATTCAAGCCAACTCGAACAGATGCTAACAGCTGTGTGTCATAACTCTCTTTTCCAAATAAACACATAAATGTCTCGCATAAAAGTAGTTAACCAAAAAATGTACACATTTACCCAACGTAGATTTATAGAGACTGCAGCAACGCCTGATATACTCTGTCTTTAAGAGTAATGACAGATGTCTTTGAACAATCGGTATCCTGTTTTCAACATGTGTTGCTTCTGTTTCATGTAAAAAGACTTTTCAATTTTTCAGCCAACATTCACTTTAAATTTTGAACTGATATGCTGTAAAATCTCTGACAAATAATCTGTAACAGAAACCACGTTTCACAGCCAAAGAAATGTTGGTTGGATCCCTGTTCATAAAAGGGGAAAGCCTTGATTGATGTCAAAGCCTTATTTCCTTACGCTTAGCATGAGTGCTTACCTGCTGATTCCAGAAGTAAACTTTGGAACTACTTTGCTGGACAAGTGACATTTTTAGTGAAGTTTCTATTATCAAAACGAAGGTTTGACTGCCAGACGCTGGTATTTGTTGTCTTTATCTGTCAGGTAAGCAAACTGGAAAGTGAACTGGAGCTGCTGAGGACGTCAGGCAGCAGTGGAGTCGTCCTCCGACCTCTGACCCTGCCCGAGGGCCTGGGGCCCAGCAGCACTGAGGTCATCAGTTCTCTGAATGAGTACACTGTTCGACTTCTTCAGGTCAGTGACAATGTGTTCTTAAGACCTGGGGGGAAACCTATAAATCAGCAATATGTCTCAATTATAAATAAAACATTTATAATACTTATATTAATTAGGAGCTCAAAAACAAGGAGGAAAAAATCAAGAAACTTGTAGGAACACTGGAGGAATACAAAGAGAAGTTTTCTGTTATTAGCCACCAGCAAGGACTGCTCTATAAAGAATACCTAAGGTGGGTTAACAAGACATTTTCTCACAGGTTATAGCTGGTTTGTAACCTCAAGTGCAACATTTGAAACCATTTTTCTTGTGTTTTCGCTCAGCGAGAAGACAGAGTGGCAAAAGACGAAAGAGACTTTTGCAGAGACGAAGAACAAGCTGGACGAGCAAAAACAGGTGGACGCCATTAAAATCCAAGAGTTCAACGTAAGTCAGACAAATAAATGTTTAAAAGGTGCTTGAATGCTGCAAGATGGGTTTCAGTTGTGTAGTGCTTTTCCCTGAAGTACTTTACAATATTTCTGTCATTCACCAACCCACACACACAAACATATACACACACCACCAACTAGTGTACCACAGATACATCTCGCCAAAACTCTTGTTTGTTCTTCTTCCTCTAACTCAATGAATGTCAGACACACAGAAGGAGAACGGAGCACTGACTCAGTTATGTAGCGTAGAATAAGACTGGGACCCGTGAGACTATTTGACAGCACAGATTGTCTCACAGAAAGAAAAAAAAAATTTAACCCTTAGGATGAAATTCATTTTTTCACTCCATTATACAGTTTATACACACATACAGTGGCATCGTCAAGTCAGTCCCCTGACCCAAACATCATAGAAGACCTCAAAAGAGCAGGTCATGCAAGGCAACCCAAGCATCTCACAGGACTAGAAGCCTTTTGAAAGGAAGAATGGGCGAAAAACCCCTCAACAAAAACTGGAAGACTGTTGTCTTTGTGTTTTTAAGATGTGATACAAACTTTTGCTTCAGGCTTTTGTTGTTTTGAAACTGTAAGACTGAAAAAAGTAATCTTAACAAATGTGTCATCTTTAGCTTTTTGCTGTTTGGAAATCAGGTCATCTTTTACTTCTATGTTGACTTGACTTGCCACTGTGTGTCCAAAAGGACTTTAACCTTTGGTGTGTGTACATTTTGCGATAATTAGTTGTAATGGATATCCCTCTTTACTTCATCGTACTTACCCTACCTTCTAGTGAGTTTTTCCCAAAAAATGTCATGAAAGATCAGTGTTATTTATTTACCAAAATGTTTCACCCACAAGGAGCTGCTTGACACCCTTCAGAAGGACCCGGATGAAATCAAGAGGCAGCAGAGTGAAGCAATACGCAAACTGACTGTGCTGAAGGTTAATGAGAAGAAAATGACACGGCGCTACGTCACCCTGCTGGAGCAAGAACAGCACCTCCGCAAGGAGAATGGCAAGCTAAGGGATGAGAGCAGCCACATGCAGGCCTCTGTCACCCAGAGGATAGGTTACCTGCAGAGATACAAGGTACAAAAAGCTCAGTTCCACCAACAGACTCTGGAACAAAGCCAGTTCTAATGTTTGTTTTCCAGACTACAGAAGTGAAGGGTTAAAGTAAATTAGCTACACCTTTCCAAAGATGCTGTGCTGCTTTTCTGAAATAATTTGAGTGGGGGAACAGCAGAGATTTTCTATTTTACACTTCTCTGGATATATAGTGAAAGAGCTGGTGTGTTTTTCAGGAGCAGAAAGATATAACAGTCTTAGAATTTGAAGCAGCAGCACATAGAAACAAGAAAATATATGGCAGGCCAATGGATATATATAAAAAAAAAAATGCCAGTGGAAAAAAAAAAACTGGAGATTTGTCCAGTTTGACTGATCCTGAACATGAAGGACTACCTTTTGTATGGATCTTCTGGTACTTGTCAACTTGTGCCTTATTCTCATACTTTTCTGAGTTATCATGACCATTGCAAATATTGGTCACGGTAACATTTTAATGACAACCCTGGTTGTCGAGATTTGGGAAATGCAGACTCTGGCAAGAATGCAGAATGACGTCGATTGAGGAAAAGAGCACAAACCTCCATCAGCTTTCAAAAAGTTCAGACTTTTTTTTTTTATCTCCAACCAAAAGTTAACACAGAAAGTAGTTCCCTGGAGATCCCTGTAACTGCAACTGTAACAAAATATGGACCAAAATGAGAGGATAACACCCAGGTTTCTAAACACAGTGAATTCCTTTAAAAAAATCTCAAGTTGAAGTTGTATTTGGTGTAAACCTTTATTACCAACATACAATGGCATCTTGATGGTGCTGTCTTCTGCTTGGTCTTCAGGAAATGGCTGCATATAAGATAGCAGCCCTGCAGAAGGCCTTGGATGACAGTGTGCCCTCATCAGACCTGGAGAAGGCTAACAGACAGTACACAGAGCTAACAGTCAAGTACAGAGACATGCTACAGAGGGACAGCCACCTGATACAGAGAACCACCAACCTCGAACATCTGGAGGTATTAAAATACATAAACTGTGCAAGTATTTTCAT
Organism: Chelmon rostratus; assembly: GCF_017976325.1. Lineage (NCBI taxonomy): Eukaryota > Metazoa > Chordata > Actinopteri > Chaetodontiformes > Chaetodontidae > Chelmon > Chelmon rostratus. The sequence goes on from NC_055663.1 coordinate 26,612,121, forward strand.
TGCACCTCCAATATACCCACCTTTAATATTTCTTTAAAAATTGACCATACCATGTTTTTTTTTTGTCCTTTCCTTTCCTTTCAGAGTGAAAATCAGTCTCTTCGTGAGCAAATCTCTGCCATTAATAAAGAACTTGAGATCACAAAGGAGAAGCTGAATACTTTAGAGCAAGCATGGGACAGCATCAGTGCAACTGGTATTTACTTCAGTTATTTTCATCTTTCAGAAAAAAACGTGGAGTTTTATTTTTGTTTAATTAAACATGATAAATAATGTTAATAATGTTTTTTTTTTTGCATGGATGTGGTGACACCACTAGACACAGTATAGGGCAGAAGCTGTCCACATGAAATCATTTTAGTTTTAACCCAATCTATGATGCAATATGAAATGGTTTAACACAAGACTTAATCCTACTTTGTGGATCCCACTCTTAATATAAATGTCTCATCCCCAATTGTGTTTTATTTTGTTAATATCAGGAGGTGAAAGTAGCATGGATAAGGCAGACAAGGCGTTGGCCAACAATGAGATGGTGTCTGCTGCAAGGCGAATCACCACTCTCGAGATGAAGGAGCTGAATGAGAGGCAGAGAGCTGAACATGCACACAAAATGTATGAACAAATGAGAAGCTCTCTCAGGCAGGTGGAAGAACGGAATTTAGAGCTCGAGTCCAAGTTTGCAGAGGTATGAAACAAACAAACAGCAGATGAGGTGTATTCTGTCAAACACGTGAGACTTTTTGTTGAACGGGATGTCTTTGTGACTGATTTTTAATGAATTGCACCAAATGTTAAAGGCCATGTAGTGCATCCTGCAGCCATCACAGTTCTATGATAAAGAAGTACATTTATTTGGATCAACTTCATGAGTGTTTTAAAGCTTGTCAGTCTTTGCCACATTCTCCTCCTCTGTTTTTCCTCAGTTGAACAAGATGAATGTGGAGGCCCAGAGGGTGGAGCGGGAGCTGAGAGATGAGCTGGCAGACAGTATCGGCAAAGCTGTGAGCGATGCTGACAGAGCCAGGATTGCAGAGTTGGAGAAGGCCGAGGCTGAGCTCCGCATTGAGGTTTCAAAGTACGTTTGACAGTGTGCAGGCCTGAGGTTGATCATTTAAGCTTTTATCATGAGTGGCTAAAAATTGCATTTCAAACCTTGAATGACTTTATAAATAAATGATATAAATGTTGATGAGGTCACAGTAGTGTAATCAAGAATTAATCTCTTAAGAAAACCAAATTATTTTGAATGAATACTTTATTAATCTCACAGTGGAGAAATTCATTCGGTTACAACCCGTCCCAGAGGACACAAAGGCACAGAAGACAGTACAAATAATTGACATGGGAAGACAGGGACAGGAGGACCACGATGCAGCCAGCAGGGCGGCGCCTCACTTACTTAGATGAAAAACAAATGAAAACAGGAGGGGAGGGAGAGGGAAAAAAACTAATCCCAGACTGTGCACCCGTTAGGGGGGGACACAGTGTGGGATTGGGAAAATGTTTGTGAAATATAAACTTGTCATTCTCTCTTGGCTTTTATTTTATAGGTGAAGGTGAAGCTGTGACACTTACCCTTGTGCTGTTGCTTATAATGTTTGGATTAAGGGAAATAAGACCATGCACTATTAACATGTAAAGAATGTAAAATGGTTTTGTTTATTGCACAGGCTTCAGGAGGTGTCTGACGTGGCCATGATGCAGGCGTCTGCTCTGCAGGCTCGACAACAGTCCAAAGAGAAGGAAGTAGAAGCTTTGAGGAGACAAATACTGGACTACCAGGTAATTGGGTGTTGTTCTTTTTCATTTTCATAAACTTTAATCTTCCGTAATTTTCCGATTACCCAATTCAGAAGCTTTAACTGTTACCAGTTACCTACATTAGTAAGTAAAGTCATGTCCTCTCTCTCTCTCAGTCGCAGTCAGATGAGAAGGCCCTCATTGCAAAGCTCCATCAGCACATTGTGGCTCTGCAGCTCAGTGAGTCAGCTGCTTTGGCCAAGCTGGAGGCCGCCACATCACACATCCAACAGCTGGAGGCCAACAAGCTGCGTGCTGAACAGCGGCTGGACGCCAGTGAGCGCACTGTGTTTCTCGCCCGGCAGGAGGGCAGCAATCGCTCCAAGCACCTGCGGCAGACTATCCAGTCACTACGCCGGCAGTTCGCCGGAGCTCTGCCTCTACCCCAGCAGGAAAAGTTCTCTGTGACCATGGTGAGCCTTCAGGAGGACAGAGCAAAAGCCCAGGAGGAGAAGAAGAAAGCTGAGGAGGAGAGGAGGAGGGCAGAAGGCAGGACGGAGGAAGTGGAACTGAGACTTAGAGGCCTGGAAGAACTCATCTCAACACTGAAGGATGTGAAAGGGGCCCAGAAGGTAATTCTGGCTGATTAAAAGTTACGTTAATGGAAGTTAACTGTTCGGAACGACTCTTTCAAAATAGTAGAATAACACGCTGCTAGTCTTGTGAACTCGTCTTGCCAATAAACTGCAATTGCTGAAAACCACTCCATTGTAAAACTTCAAACAGGTAACTGAGTGGCACAAGAAGATGGAAGAAGCTCGTCTGCAGGAGATGAGGAAGGGCAGGGAGCTGGTGGTCCAGAAGGAGGAGATCAGGTACCTGAAGAACCTGGTGGAAGAGCAGGAGCGAACCATCCGCTCTCTAGAAGAGGATATTGTGCAGCAAAACATGGTGAGAGAAAAGCTCATGGAACTGTCTGAAGACACGTTCAATTATTTCCTTGTACACAGACACAAATTCACAAATTTGTGCATCTTTTCTTTTTTTTTCAAAATGATGAGACACAGCTTTTAAGTACAGACATGTGTCAGTATTTTTGTGGTATTTAAGGCAAATGTCAAAGTAATATAGAAAACTCTTTTCTTTACCATGTCAAGCTTCAAGATGAGCGCCAGCTTGCATGGGATCAGCGAGAGGTGGAGCTGGAGCGCCAACTGGACCAGTACGAGAAGCACCAGAATGAAATTCTAAGCAGTACTGAAAAGGTAAACTATTGTTTACTGCCGTCGATGATAAAATATCTTAAGTTAACAGCAAGTGAAGCACAATTATTCAGAAACAGATTTAGTGATCAATTCCAGGATTAAGGTTAGTCTTACGATATTTTTGATTGTTTTCAGTATGAGGATGGTACCGGATCCCTACCAGACCCGAGTCTACCTCTTGCTCATCAGTTAGAGTTTGCTTTGGGTAAAGTCAGAGAGCATGTCCGCACCATCTTAGACACACAGGCCACCTGCAGAAGTCTGGATGAGGTATAGTATTCAGTCCCTGTTCATCAGTATTCCTCATAAATCAGATGCATTCACTATCCTTACACTGCATCTGATTTGATTGTATGCAGAAGTTGAAAGAGAGAGAAGCATCTCTGTGGAAGGCAGAACAGAACATCGTCTCCAGGGACAAAGTGATCAACGAGCTGCGTCTTCGGCTTCCAGCTGCTGCTAACAGAGAACGCCTGCTCGCTGACCTTGCCAAGCATGACGAGGGCCAGTCAGACAGTCAACCTGCCCTAAAGCTGGCTCACCAGACCATCAAGGACCTCCAGGGTCGACTTGACAAAAAAGAGGATGTCCTAAAGAAATACCAAAACCAGTTGGCTCAAGCCAGACAGGTACATTGATACAAGATAAAAGATGGAGCGCAATGGTTCTCAATGCAAGAAGTCTCCTATATTATCGCTGCATGCTTTTTAAGAGCCATTAGCTAGTTTATGAGTAACACCTTATCAGTAGTTAGTAGCCGTGGCTGCCAGAGTTAGGGTTTATAAATCTCCAGTGGGTGGAAAAAAACTTGGATTAAATATTTGTTAGCAATCTCCACAGGGATAATTTGGCCATTATGTACCACTAAGTAGTAAAAGTGTTGCATATCGCCCCCTCTATTTAGAAATGTGGAAAGTAAAAGCAGTGTAGCTTTCAGAAGGTAAACTTTTTTCTGTCCTTGCTGATCCCAGGATCAAGAGGACATGATAAAGAGACACCAGGAGGAGCTGAGAACGCTGCATCAGAAGTTGGACTTGCACACAGACACCTCCCTGGACCGCTTTAAACAGACAGCAATGGTACCACATGTATCCATGTCTGTCTTAGTGAGCTGTGTTTTTTTTCCCTGCGTAGATTATTTAGATGCTTCCTATAATTCCTGCTTTGTTTGTGTGTTTTGTTTATCGCTCCTTCCTTCCTTTGTCAAGGAATTGATAAAGAAGTCGACTATCAGGGTGCCGACCACCAAACATCTGGAGCGTCTGGCTGAGCTGGAGCAGACGGTTGCTGAACAGGACATCTCGCTGTCCTCCGTCACAGAGAAGCTGAATCTGACCACGGCTCAGCTGGAGCGACAGAGGGCCTTCACGGAAACACAGACTAAGAAACATGCTGATGAAATATCAAAGTAAGTATCTATTTATTAAAACAGATGTTTTGTTTTTTTTCTGAATTTGACCCAGTGGTCACCTTTGAAGATCAGCCAACCAGAGTCTAAACCTTTTGTTTTACAATTGAAAGCATATTCATTAACTCAGGGCTCACATGTTAACATCATTGCATTTAGTGAACCCCAGATTAACAGGAATAATGGCACATTCAAGTGTGAGATACCTAGCACTGCAAGCGCTTAGCTAATGGGGATCTCAGTGACGATCACTCCTTATGTGTGAAAAGCCTCACAGTAATGGTTGATGTCAGTGCCAGGGCAACTACAGATTTCTGTGTTCCCTTTCTAAATGAATCCACATGCTTGCAGAGCAGGTTTCATTGTCACGGTTCCATTTTCTCCACTTTTTATTGAGGACGATGTGGACTATTGGGTTTGATTACTTCACAAGTTGAAAACACCATATGGCCCCAATGAGGAGGTAGAACAAGCTGATACTGCCAGACTGTGTGGAATACAATGATATTAACAACCTCAAAGTGACTTCAGGGATATTTGAAGGAAGGATGTTAAGGAATTTAAAGTTTAATAAAAAGCAGCTACAGCAAAGCAGATTAAAGGAGGCTTTTCAAGATTTCAGTAGTGCATTGGGACATACTGTAGGTATTTCAGCCACATGAGAACAAACCCAGTAGCAACTACAGCCTCTCAAAGGACAAGTTGATTCTCACAGCTCATTGACCATAATTGATTAACGCGAAGAATAAATAGACAATTAGTCCTGGATGTTTTGTCACCAACTATGTTGAATCTGCTTTGTAATGTAATGTTCTGTGTGCCAAAAAGACCCACCAACCATGCAGAATCTGGCATGCAAGACATATATCTCCCTGTTCAGTAGATACATTGTCTCACATGTGGTTAAAGTCAGACGCTGCATTGTGAGTTGGCCTAACCACCAAGGAAAATTGCCCAGCCTGGCCTTGACAAATATGAACTTTAAAATTACCCACCAAACAGTACATGACAGAAATATCATCCTGCCTGGAAGCACTACTTTCCTACCTGCCCAATGAATGTAATGTCACCAAAATGGCAGAACAAATGGAAAGAAGCATTGTTTCCCCTGTCAGAAAGTCATTAACCTGTGTGTATGATAGTTCTGCTACACGTGGTTCAGGTGTCCTGCCTGAAGAAAGACCCTAACCCTACTTACAATTTCAGTAGTTTCGGACACCCAGAAAGGACAGTATTAATAAAAGGTACAGCTTTGCGTCTATTTAAATCATCACTTATTTTAAACTTGGCTTTGGTTCAATTCTATTCATCTTAATTTGCTGCAGGCTAAGTATTGGATTGAGTGTGTTCCCTTTAAGTGTGTGTGATTTTCTCTATAATCTTGACTACATCCCCTGCATACCACATTAGCCACAGAACACAAGAGACACATGTTGGTCAGTGGAAAATGGTGCTCCGGCTGTGTGGAGTCAGGAGTAATGATCTAGAGGAAGCCTAAGGCCTGTTCTCCTGCTCAACCTGACAGATATAAATTAAAAGCCATGTTAAAGGTGTTTCAAATTGTGTAACACATGCTGATCAAATCTGCACGTTATAAAACAAATTAACAGAGGATCTGTTGCAGGCTGGAGGAGTACCATGCTGCCCAGGTGAAAGCTCTGACTGGTGAGACTGAGGATCAGAGGATCCAGATGGCCCAGATGGAGAAGGAGATGAACTACCTCCAGACAGAGCTGGCAGCCCAGAAGGAGGCCAACGTCCGCTCCCCCAGCAACACCATGAAAAACCTGGTGGAACGACTGAAAGCACAGCTCACCCAGAAAGAGAAACAGCTCAAGGTCGTTCTTCCATCTCACAAGTTTACTATTGCGCTATTCTTTTTTGGTCTGTGAGATACAGTAATAGTGAGCGACATAGAGTGCTTGGTCCTGTTACAGATGAATTATTTAGGAATGAGGAAATCAGGCATGCAAATGATTCCTGAGCATGTGTCATGTCTCTGCATTGGCTGATGGATTGGTAACCTGACCTGGATGTTGTCAGTTGTAAAAAAAAAAAAAAAAAAAATACAGCTAAGTTCTCCTACTATTCCCTGCATGCGGAAAAAAATATTGCTTGTCAAGCTTATACCAAGAATGAGTGTGAGAGATAGGAAACGGATGATTTGGTGCTTTAACTGTAAAATGAGGTCTGACCCCTGCACTCATCATATTAATCAGAGCTGGCATCTCATTGCTCCATGTTTTCTCAGGCTCTCAGTAAGGCTCTGCTGGAGCTGCGGGCGGAGATGACGTCTGCTGCAGAGCAGCAAGTCATAGCCAGCGCTGCCCAAAGAGAGGAGAGTCTGAATGTACAGATGATGGTTGACAGACACACCAAAGACCTAAAGGTGGGACCCCTTTATCATAATAACACACTTGTTTTTCATGCAGGTTGTTTTTCATTACTGACATTCACTGACACAAATAAAGCTCAGAGGCAGCGGAAATATATCTGCTCCCACTTTTGTGCTGATAAGCAACCTTTAAGGTACTTCTGGAGTGTGTTGATTTATAGTCACAGCCTCCAGCATCTCTGTATAGTAGCTCAGCACGTGTGTCTGTGAACACATCGCATGTGCCAGTCTCCTATTTGACATTTGGCTCCAAATGGTCATCTCGTTAATCACCATCTACAGCCAGTAGTGAAATTATCACGATTTATTTTCACCCAATTAAAAAAACTTGCCGGTTAGTCTGTGTAGCATAACCTGGCTGACATGCTTACATTGAGAAGGTTACAACTAATAAAGTTAAATGTTACTGACTGGGCGCTGTATTTGGAGAAACTGTCATTTATAGAATACCCTTATCCTCATCGAATTAGAGGTATGCTATGCAGGATGTTCCTAAAAAAACTATAAAATAAACTCTCTCAATCATCACTTATGACCCATTAGAAGTGTGTGGCGGTATATGTATCTGTAGAGACCCTGCAATCTGCCTGTGTTTTCTTGTTTTCTTGTTATTTTGCTGTTTTTGGGTGTCAGCCTTAGTGGGTGTGTAAGTCCCAGCCAATAACAGCATGCAGGGTGTGTAAAAAAAACAAGCAGGTTACAGTGCTGTCTCAGAATAAGATATACAGTATCAGACCTTGGAAACACAGACCACAGAGCATACATACTACATACTAGCACACATTCTTTGATGTTTTAGTATATTAATGGGATTTCTTGTCGATAAGAAAACTATAGAATATCACCAGACCTAGCCTTTGTAATGAAAAATCCCTCTTCTCCTAAGGTGCGGGTGCAAGAACTTAATGAAGACCTTCAAGCTGCGAAAGAGTGTGCCAAAGCAGCCAGAGGCCGAGAGAACACCCTGAAAGAGGAACTGGACGGCCTCAATCAGGACCTCCAGAGGAGTCAGAAAACACAGAGACGCCTGCAGGCTGAAAAGGAGGAGAGAGAGCAGGAAATCCATGAGCTCAAGCAGCAAGTCAAGAGGCTCAGCAGCGTCCTTCAGGTTAGTATCTGTAAGGAGCGTGCATTAACACACCCAATACTGGTTTGTAAGAAAGCATGCAGCTTGGTTGGACTGTGATCTGGAGCTTGCTGTTGTTGTGAAAAACAGCCACATGACACAGCCACTGTCAGCATAACATCATGTGGACAAATGAGCAGAATCTCCTGATGCATGCAAGACATACAAACCCTGAGAGCCCCTTCCACAGCAAATTTCAAGAAATTGAGGAATGCATCTATAATGCACTGTCACATTCTTCTAAGAAGTAAGATCAACTCCTCCAGATATCTGATTGATCTAATTATTTGGGTATTCTACTAGATCAGTACCAGTAAGTTAAAGTCTAGATTTGTCTCAAGAATTTGGCTGCATCTCTGTCTCTCACATTATATCTTTGTCTTTCTCAAAAGTGAGGTGTTTTCAAGATCTTTTTCTTTGTTTGCCGATTAGAATCAACCAGAAACAGATGGGAAAAGCCCAATCATCGAGAATCTGCAGAAGAAGATCAGGAGGCTGGAGTCTGACTTGGAGAAAAGAACTGAAATTAAAAATGTTAAAGATGATCATGGAAAGGTTGAGCATCAATTCAGTCCCCAAGAAACATTTTTATTACATCATTTTTATTGTTGTTTGCATTACTATCATTCATTACACATTCACTTGACTTGATTGTCTGACAGGCCAGAGACGAACTTGTGCGTTGGGAGGAGGGTAAGAAATTGCAGGCCAAGATGGAAAAGGTGAAGAATTCACTGAAGGAGAAGGAACGAGAGAATGAATCCCTGTCGAAACAGCTCAGCACTGTCAAAGACCTGTATGCTAGGTTAGTGTTTACCTCATACTGGACAGTTTGCAAACATTCTTTGATCTTCTGCTTTGTGTGAAATAGTAATTGTTGTTTAATGCTGATAATAATTATTTCTATCATGAGGTCTGCATGTAATGTTTTATGATCGATTAATCTGCTGATTTTTTTCCCTTAATGAATCGTTTTGCCTTTAAAATGATAACTTCAAAAAATGGCTGTGATAGTTTTCCAGAGCCAGAGTTTCTGTGCCGATGTGTTCAATGTCCCGTACAAATGGGAGAAATTCTGGTCAAATCTTGACTGTATCCAGGACCCTGTTGGCCCATGTTTTTGCGTCCAACTGACTAATGGACACATCATTTTTTGAAATTATTAATTGGCTGTTAGATTGTCAGATTGTTATTCTCTTCTTAAGTCTGACAACATTATGAAAAGACCCCTACATAGATGGACCTGTTTGAGTTTAACCAGAAACAGCTGCTATTGCTCTCTTGCCAAAGTCACCAGACTCCAACTGCAGTAAAAGCAGACTTATCATCATAAAACTCACTGCAACACATTTTCCCAGTGAAAAATGGGTAATAACCAGATAATGGAAACCCTGAAGTGAAGTCTCCATATTCCTTGTTTTATCTGACCTACAGTCAAAAACCCAAAGATACTCAATTTATTATAAAAATATAAAACAAAGAAAAGCTGCAATACTCACATTTGAGAAGCTGGAGAGCACATTTTTTGCTGTTTGTGCTTAAAAAAATACTGAAACAATTGTTTATCAAAGTAGTTGCAAATTAAATGTCTGTCAATTGATTAATCGACTAATCGATCCAGCTCTAATAATAATAAGAGTGTACACTTATCAAAGGGGGGAGGTGGAGGGTTCGGCTGTACAGCTGTACACTCTACATGTTATATCTCACTTCACAAGAACCCCATTCAGGCTTCAAACTAACAAACAGTTTGTACATGTCAGCCAGCCCTTCTATTTCCATTCTGTGTTTCATGGGGTATGCAGGCTGGAGCAAGAGAAGAGTGCACTGCAGAAAAGGCTGAAGGCTCGTGGTGTGACTGCTGATCAGGTGGTGGGAGTGCGATCCACTGAAATGGAGAAGGAGATAGAGGAGCTGAAGAAGAAGAACTCAGAGCTGGAGACACAGATCCTCACCATAAAGTAACGAGCAGTCTTTAAAAATCTGTGCTGCTGTTCAAAATGCTCCAAACACAGTTTTATTTTTATAGCATAATTCCTGTTAAAATGCAACACGAAGTACTTAACATTAAAAAAATGTCATAAAAGATATACATTAGATATAAGATATACAAGCTGAGTCTGTCAGAAGCCCAAACACCAAAGTACAGTCATAGACGCGCTCAATACAGCATCCATTGAGAGTGAAAGTTAACACTTGAATTATGTAAAATAACTGCGATGTACAGTACAGGAAATGCATATATGCTATCACTAACTAATGTTCTGTAGTTTGCATTTGCCACTCGTATCAACCTCCTGCGTCTATGAAATATAATGTTAAGCGATGTAAAAACCTTGTTAATGAAGCTCATTATTGGGTCATATAATGATGAAGACTTTCGTTTTCTTGTTGAACTTGCAGAGAGCACCAGGCTTTACCTCGTGATGACGCCATGGAGAATCTGACCCTGAGGAACCGCTACCTGGAGGAGAGAGTCCACTCCTTAGAGGGCCAGCTATCCAAAGAGCCTTCATCAAGACCCTCTGTAAGTGCTCAGCAACATGACTGCAAAACAGTCTGACAGATAATTCACGTAGCAACATGAACACGTGAAGACTTATTTCGATTGACAGAAAAATTTAGTTCTTTGATAAATATTTGTTAATTGTGTAAGAAGATTATCAAGCGAAGGTGCCAGACATTCTTCGCTTGCAACTTCTCAAAAGAGCGAATTTGCTGTTTTACATAATTTTAAATTGAATATTTTAGGTATTCACCTGGTTTGGTCGGACAAAACATGCAATTTGAAGACATCACCTGTGCCTCTTGGGCTTGTTTCTGCAATTTATAGACTCAACAATGAATTCATTAATTTGAAATAAAAAAAAAACCCTACATACTGTACATATTACAGAGATTACAAAACCTCACATGCATTCATGGTTGTACATAGGCAGTCCACAGCAACACGTCTCTGTATGACGAGTCCCTGCTCTGTTTTAATGAGCCAAACATGTTTTCCTTTCACCTTCACTTTCACTGATCATTCTTTACTCTTCTTTCTTCATGTATCCTACTTCTCTGGATCTGATCTGATTCATTACCTGTGAAGGGAAAAAGCTCTTCCTGTGCTTTGAGAAGGACTTGTTCTGTTGGTTTTGATGTTGAGGATGAGTCATGCGAAGGGAATGCAGCATCCTGTCCTGCTGAAGTCTACATGTGCTGTGAAGCTGTTGAAGACCCCGCTGACCAACAGAGGGAATCAAAGCGAAGCCAGGTCGATAGAAAAACTCAAACCAGCTTTGTGGGAACAGACAGTGTTCACGCTGAACAAGAGCGATCAAGGCGAGATGTTGCAGAAAACACACCAGCAAACAAAACAGATGTGAGCAGAGAAGTACATGTTACAGAAAATGAGACGGAAACAGAAGCAGATGTTTTAGAAAGTACTCAAGACATCTCAGGGGGTTCTGAAGTTGACGTGGTTGAAGAAAAGGAAGAACCACAAACCACAAAAGAAACTGCGCCCAAGCCTGATGATCTGTCAGAAAGACCAGGATCAGTCATGTCACCCACTGAGCCAGCTGTGGCAGCGATGGGTGGCCAAAGGAGTGAGATGTTGATGAAAGACAGTGCTTGTGAACTAGATCATCGAGATGATGGTGATGTGGAAATCAGGGAAGGAAAGGCTGAGGAACAGATTGAGATGATAAATGAAGTGTTTGAGACTACAAAGGAGAAAACAGAGGAGGATAATCCAGAAAAGGCCGGCTCAAGAGAACCAGATGAGTCCAGCTCCATGCTGCGCAAACGCCCGGAGAGGTTTATCAGTAAAAAACGGCATGATCGTGTACAAAAACAGGAAGGCAGATCTCATAGATATCTGAAGGTACTCCAGGCTTCTATAGTCACCCAGCTGAAGTGGTAGTGCTGTGATAGCATTACAGTAGACGTGGCAGAGTAAAACTCAAGGCTGTAACACTGAGTAGCAAGTGGCTTGTGAGTGTGTTGGTGTTTTCATTCCTCTGCATCGTCCATCATGGACTAAAGGTTTCTGTAGTTGTGTGTAGGTAGAGCCACTCTTTGTTGTGTTTTTCCACACTCCCTTTAGACTTTTGAAGATGCAGCATTAACCTCCACTGCAGTGTTATACCCATCATGCCGTTTAATGAATTCCCCATGGCTGACTTCGTCTCTGTCACTTCCTGTAGACTTCAGGACGAGGCACTGGCACACCCTCACAAAGAGATCAGGACCTCCAAAAAGAAAACCTCAAGCTGGCCTCTGAGAACCTGGAGCTGCGCTTTCAACTGGAGCAGACCAACAAAGACTTACCAAGACTCAAGGTATGCATAACCTAAATGGAACAGTTGCTAGCTTTGCCATTGTTTGATATTGATGCTGATTGTAAGGCATGTTAAAGGAACAGTTTGATATTCTGGAACATATGCTCATTCACCTTATTGCCAAGAATATTTCCACTCTCATGTCTGAACAGCCAATACAAAGGTTGAGCCAGGACTTAGCTTAGCTTAAGATAAATAGGTTTCCTGCTGAAACCACAACTTGTCCTTTTTACTTATCAGTTTTGCTACACATAAAAAAAAAAAAACATGACAGGGTGTCTGTGGGGCCTTCAAGTACTGAAGGTTGACAGATGGTTGGAGGAGAAGGAATCTGAACTATGGCTGAGGCCCATCTCTATAAAAAAAACATGAGGCATACTGCTCTGTGTGTCAGAAGGCGATAAACGTAGCCTTGATGGGGGTCAAAATTCCCACATGCTAAATACAAGCCACAAAGCCGCCATGGTATGCAGACAGCATAAAACTCTGTTGTATGTATGTGGCACAGTTTAATTGATTGTGTTTCATCATCAAGGCTCTCCAACAGAACAGCTGTCGTTATGCCCAACCATTATGCTATTTCATGACTGCTAGGCTATTTAGAGAGCCACTAATTCCTCACACGTCAGTAAACCATCATCGCAGTATTTCGCGTCAGAAGGATGACCAATGATTCATCTGCAGAGCTCATATTGAAAGAGACTTTACAAAGTGCTCTGCAAATCAGGGTCAAATGATAAGCGTGGTAACAGGGAAGCTGAGCAAACAAACGCTTACCGTCATTATTCGTGTCCGCCTCATCATTTCACCTGCAGCTGTCTCCTGAAAACTGCGTATGCTGGTCTCAGGTCTGTCTGAGGGGACACATTCTTCTTTTATGAATACCAGTTTATGAGTGGGAAAAGGTCATTTTAAGCATGTGGCCCCAGGTCTATATCCCATTTTCCGTGCTACACCACCGTCCCTACCCGCCCTTACTGAAGCTACTGCAGCAGACCTCTGAGTGATATTGGCCATTCCCACCCTGCCAATCTGAATTATGTTGCATTGACACAGTGATCCAAGGAGTTATCACAAACTAGGACAGTGTAATCGCACTGTCGTACAATCAATGTATCGTATATGTATGTTAAAGTGTGTCGCTAATGAAACCGATTAGAACTCTGAAGTGGCAATGGGGTTTTAAAATGTATGGAAAGGGACTTTAAAAAGGTCTTACAATGTATTAATTTAACCTCCCGATTCCTGCATATACCCTGTGTAATATAAAGAGGTAGTTACTGAAGCTTTAGTGGCGTCAGTAGGTGGATTTTATTACCTTTGGACAGAGCCAAGCTAGCTGTTTACCACCATTTCCAGGCAGGCTGCAGCTTCATATTTAGACATAGGAGTGGTATCAATCCTCTGATCTAACTCTTCGCAAGAAATTAAAAAAAGTATATTTTCCTAAACCCAATCAATGAGAGCTGGAGTTTTTCTCTTGACTGACAACATTTGTCTTAAATTGTGTGTCTTCTTATGCTGTAAGAAACAGAACATTCACAGATACCACATGCACGTAATTTAATTTTGCTTAAGTGAAAAGTGGATTCAATCATTCCCAGAGTCGTCTTTGTCTAAATCTATTTCTGTGTCATAACTTTACAAGCTTTAAAACAATTCAAGAAAAATGACTTTCACCTTAAAGATACTGTATGGTATTGATTAAGTTAAAAGCAGATGTTTTTGGCAGAAACAAGATTTTGTATAAACAAGATTTCATCCATTTTTTTCTGTTTTTTACAGAATCAAGTTGCAGACCTCAAGGAGATGTGCAACGTGTTGAAAAAGGAAAAGGCAGATGTTGAGAAAAAGCTGGCACATATACGTGGAGTATGTTAACCTAAAGTCACCTAGAGTCTTTCTGTACACCAGTATTTTCCCAGAAATGACTCAACACAGAAATATAAAACTATATACATATGAAGTAAGAAAACCATGTAATCTAATATTAAAACAAATAGAACAGAAACTCAGATAGCAACAAGGCCACAGACGTTCCTCCGTGACATTGAAACCAATCGCCTGTTCCAGCTATGGATCACGATTTATGATGTGTATGTATGTGTAATGTGTTCCTCATCAGGCTGGACGCAGTGGTAAAACAGTACCTGAGCTGGAGAAGACCATTGGGTTGATGAAGAAGGTGGTAGAGAGGGTGCAGAGGGAAAATGAGATGCTAAAGAAATCCAGCACACCTGCAAATCAAGACAAGATTGCTGCCTTGGAGCAAGAAAACATAAAACTAAGGGTTGGTAACCACATGGTGTCATATTTATTCCTTTGGACAGGTTTATTGATCTGGATCGGTGTCCTCCAGGAGATCCAGCCTCTCCCCTTCTCTCCCTTCCTCCCTAGTTTGCATGTTTTCTCTTAGCTTTCGCCCCCTCTGCGTTTTGCGTCTCCTCTCTGTGTGAATGGTGGTGTCTTCTTCTGTGTTTTTGTGGCCTCCAGGCTCAGATTAGTAGGCGACACCTGAAGCGGCTCAGTTGTCCCTCTGGATCATCACTTATGTTTTACAGTTTTGCCATTATAGTTGTATATACTATGATTTCTGTGAGACTCTATGCCAAACACATGACGTCTCTGCATTTTTTCCATTTTAAAAGAGTCTTTTGGGGGGGAACTTTTTCCTCATTCAAATCGAGGGTCTAAGAAAAGAGGGCATTGTATGCTGCACAGACTGTAAAGCCCCATGAGGAAGATTGTGGGCTATATAGAGTTTTGATAAGTTTGTTAACGCATCTGTTCTGTTCCCACAGCTGACAGCTAACTATTGTTTTTTTAACAGGGTGATTATGAGAAACTGAAGAGTCAAAGTGAGGCAGAGCTGAGTTCCAAACTTGAATCTAAAACTAAAGGACTGGAGAAAATAGTCATGGAAAATGAACGTCTGCGCAAGGAGATCAAAAGGGTAACTACATATATGCTTAGTAAAGAAAAAGAAATGTCCATCTAACTTTCTGAAGGAAACCATTGCAATGTTAGTTTGTATTCTGGTATTCAGTCACTAGATTCAGAAAATAGTTCTGAATTAAAAACACTAAAAACTCTGTCAGTCACAGACGCGACTCATCGGTCAGGAAAAAGAAAAATTTGCTCAAGACATGAATGTTATGCAAAACATGCAGTGTTTACAATGTCAGTGGCAGTTGGAATGATTTATTTCCAGATGTTTGTCCTGGCCAGAGGTGCTTTATATGACAAGTCAGCGATTAAAGGATAACTTTCGTTTTTTACAACCTGGACTTTATTTGTAGCATTAAATACGACCATTTACTCACCCAGACAACTTTGGTGGCATTTGGAGTCGTTTTGAAGAAATTAGCCCCAGAGGAGCGGCGCGTATATCCGTATAATGCGAGTACTCGGGGCACCCGTGCGTAGCCTCTATAAACGCATAATCTGCGGCGAAACTCGTTCATGTTCCAATATTTTGTTATGATATGCTGGTGCTATTCCCCTCTGAGCCCGTGGTGGCATGTTATCAACATCCAGTGTCTCTAGACAACTACCTCTGGACGTCCTTACCGTTTTGAGCCAGAGTACATGGACGAGGAGCTCGTTGAAAGGAGGACGCGCGGAAATCCTCCAGTGTTGTGGTACAGACATTTATTGACACATCCAGACGCGTATCTCCTGGCCGCAAGTCCCAGCCTGAGCAACAGAGGCATTCCTCCTCTGTTGTCAACGATGAACATTGTCCACAAGAACACCACCAGTTACGTCTACTCGTGGACGCGCAGCCGTTTGTTGTTGTTTGGCCAGCTGTTCCTCTCTCTGCCTCCGCGTCCTCCTTTCAACGAGCTCCTCGTCCGCCGCAGAGTTAGCCGTGTTGTGGCTGGCTGCTCGCAGCGCGCGGCGCTCGAAAATGACGTCATCCACGTCAGAAGGGATGGATGTTGATAACATGCCACCACGGGCTCAGAGGGGAATAGCACCAGCATATCAGAACAAAATATTGGAATATGAACGAGTTTCGCCGCAGATTATGCGTTTATAGAGGCTACGCACGGGTGCCCCAATTACTTGCATTATACGGATATGCCACCAAAGTTGTCTGGGTGAGTAAATGGTCGTATTTAATGCTACAAATAAGGTCCAGGTTTTAAAAAACGAAAGTTATCCTTTAACTCCTGTAACACTTCAGACCGACTTTACTTTGATACCAACAGTTGTTTTCATATCAGAAACTGACTTTTTGTGTTAAGAATATGGATTTCTATGTGCATGTTTTGTATTGTGACAGGAAGTGGAAGCCGTAGAGAGGCTGAGAGTGACCAAGACGAATCTGGAGGTGGCCAATGAGAAGCTCGAGGCAGAGCTGGAGGAAACGAAGCACAGACTGCACGCCGCTCTGTCCAGACCCATCACAGAGGGAGCGGACAGTAAGACCTGGAAGGCATCTGTGCTTACAAGGTCAGCAAATTGGGTTTTTTTTGATGGGTTTACACAACAAATTTAAAAGCTTTAATGAACTGATTAAAACACTATCAGCTCAGCTCACACTAGAAACGCAACAAGAAGCACTAGAAGAACCAAGACTCCATTACCTCCTTCCTACTCAGCTTTTCCCAGGTAGCTTAGGAATTCAAAAACTTGACCTTGTGGCCTCCACTTCTCGAGGTTCCAAGCTACAAGCACAGTTTTTACATGATGTGAGCCGGTGATCGTTTCACTTACATCTGCAGAATGTTTGAGAACAAGATGAAGGAGCTGGAGAAGGAGCTCTCCCAGAAGAGCTCCAGTCTGTCCGAGCACAAAAAGCAGCTGAAGGAGGTGAAGGAGCGCGAGGAGAGAGCGCAGATCAGCGTCCGGCAACTTGAAGATCAGGTACAGGCTGGATAACAATCTAATAACCGCAGCCAGGTACAGGCTAACTCACTCTTAATCGTGTCGGTATCTCGGCTCCTGAGGGACAGGACCCCATTACTGAATTTTATGGGAGTGTCAGGTGTCTAGTCTCCGGGTCGACTCTGCAGTTCCAGATTATTTAAGTGCTCCACCAATGTAATACTGCACTTTCATAAAGCTGAGGGACTTCGAGAGACAGATGAAGTAATAATGGTCAAATTCCAGGCAGCAGATTTCCTGACTTTGAGTCCCTACAACATGCTCCAAGCTCCCTGGATCGTACCTTTCCCATAATGCAGTTCAGTAGTATTATCCCTCCTGTCCTGGTTACCCACATCTTTCAAACTCCTCCTCATTGGAGGCCGTGACTAGTAAACTGACTTTGGGTTCTCCTGTATAAGAAAATGAATTTCTGTTGTATTGCTTGTTTGACTGAACAGTTTGTGTTTGAGACAAAAGTACATGTGCTTACATTATTATGGGTTTGTCATTTCTTAGGTTGACATGTTAAAGAGATTTCCTACTGCTGCAAAGACAGGAGAAGGACTCACCAAGGAGTTCCAGACAATGAGGTTTGTTGAAGTCTGTGCACAGTGTCTTTAATGATTAACAGTGATGATATAGTAATATAACGGCTGGGCAGTATGATTAATAAGATCATTTTTCTTCTGTCCATATGAATCACAATATGGCCAAAATATGCACAACCACGTACAGTATAATCAAACTGTGTAGTGATTGCAGTGCTTCATACACAAACGGCATACACTGCTTAGTGTCGGGACACTGTGTGAAACATCAATAGAACAGAATGTGATCATTTGCTAATCCTTTTTGACATGAACTCGCTCGAAAAGCAGCACAAAGACAGTATATTTAATGTTTGACCTCATCAGAAAACTCAGTAAACACAGTTTGTTTGCAGATGACTTGATTCTGTTTTTATTTAGATTTTACACAGCTTCACAACTGATTTTGGTTTTGTTAAGTTCCCTGTACCCCACAGTTGTTAATGAGTCATACTGACTGTTAATCAAGCAAAAAACCTAATTTACACTACAGTTAAATGATGCCAAGTCTCTGGTAAAGGACCAAATTAGTGCGAGCAAACCTAGACAGCTTGGATGGTGGGTAGTCGTCATTTTCTTACATGCTTTCTCTGGATCATCTTGTTTTAAGATCGGTAAACACTGAGCTGCAGAAGGAGAACACAGAACTGAAACAAAGGCTGAACGAGTACAGTGAGCGATATGGTGAAACATCTTCGAAACAAGGTCAGATTCCCAAACCTTTCCCGTTTACTTGGCTTTTCTAATAATGCTGTCGTCATTTTTCTCACCTCGAGAGTGTTTTTATTAACCATATGTGAGTTTGAAGACTATCTTCTGTTATTCTAGGTTGGTTTACGTACCTCTGATAACCTGACGCTGGAAAGCCATGATTATATGTTTATGTTAACATCATGACCTGCGTTTTTTTCTCTGCATGTTGGCTCTTTTGTAATCTGGTATGCGATGACATCGAGTCATTTTAAGTTCGCCAGATAGAACATCTTTATATACCTGATGCAAACTGGAACAACAGTCACCTCAGTCTCTCTCGTTGAATTCGTAGACTACGGGAAGCTCAGAAACCTTCTGCAGACGGCCGAAACGGAGAAAACTAAACTTCAGACTGAGGTGAAAAAGCTGAAGAAAGAACTGGAGAGCTTTGACCCGACGTTTTTCGAAGAGATTGAGGACTTGAAGTATAACTACAACTTAGAGGTCAAGAAGAACGTTCTGCTGGAGGAAGAGCTGAAGAAGGTGTGTGATCAGTTTGGTGTGAAGGCTCAAATTCCCAGTGTGCCCATCAGTTAACTCGGGGTTACTGTGCCTTTCAATGGAGCCGGGAACGTTAAAGCCACACACAGATGTACTTTTATGGTCGGCTGGGTGTCATCCCTCGATACAAATCAGTCTGGATCGTTTAGTATTAAAAACAGTCAGGCCAGTAAAGAGGCGCAGATGGAATTTCAGGGCGATAACTATCTGAATATCATCTATCTGTTGTGGTTGAGACAGACACGATAACAGATGTTAACTTTAAAATATAAAAATGTGAAGAAGACAATATATATTTATATGAATTTTAGGTGTGTAGAAGTTTATTTTTTTAATATATTTAGAGAGCCTTCATCTACCCTAGAATAAAAAAATATTTTTTGTAAACTTGTTTAGAATAATTTCGGTTTAAGACTAATTGATGCCAGACTTTACCTTCTTTTTGACAAGCGTGTATAGGCTGCAAAGCCATTAGAATAACTTCATGTACTACTGTTCAGACAGCTACAAGCCTTTAACAATGAACTGGCTTACATTAGTGTCCATTTTTAGCTCATTCTTTACAATTAGCTTTAGCATATCAACTTCAAATACCATAACAATATATCAGCCACACATATATGGCACATCCCTTCTGATGAGATTTTTAATCTTGTTTATTCTTCATCATTTGTTTTTCTTGAATAGTTCCTGGTTTACAGCAGAATTGCCAATTTCTTTTATTTAGGCTGCTGTGTTGAGACAAAATTTAATAGTTAAAGCTTAAGTTTCATTAAAAAAAGAGTTTTTTAATAGGTTGTTTCAATTTGTATTGGCACTGATAGAGAATTTCCACATGTCCAGTCCTGAAATCTCTGTAGATCACAGAAAAATGAAGCTTTAGTGCAAAGATATTTGACATTAATATTGATATCGCAGCTATCTAACTATCCGCTGATTGGTTTTTAGGTAATACAGCTTCTGTAAAGTGATGTAGCTCCGTCAGTTTCTTCCATAAGGCAGCTGTTTTTTGTTTTTTTTTCATACTAAATTCTTGCTTTGGTGATATAATCCACTGTGTTGCGTATTTATTTCTTTATATTTGTATAGTTTTGACCGTGTTTCTTTGTATTTGTCAATAAAGCAGCTTCCATACTACTCAGACTGTCATAAGAATCAGTTAAATATAAAAGGTTTATATACCTATCATTTATTCTTCAGATGTAATCTACAGTATTTACAGAATATTAATTCAACAGTTTAAACAAGTTTAGCTGCTAAAAATGTACAGTTTGTCAGTTATTTTTACACATTTCTGCAAAGCAAATGTCAAACTCCGGGCTGTAAGACACTCGGCTGTACTCATCTGGAATTACTGGTGAAAATACCTGCAGCTATCAGGAGGCGATGAATCCTTATTGGCTCAGAGCAGAAGCTTCAGAAGCAGGAACGTTTGATCTCCTCCGCCGGCGTTTATGAGTCAAACTGGACGTCCCGCAGTCGGCCGAAGCTGTGTCCATTTAGTCTGGAGAAGGATGCGAACAAGTCCTTGCTGTTGTCGTATTCATCAACCGTCCCGTCGACATGAATGACCACCGACCGGTCGCCAAGGCACGTTTCCCCATCTGGCCACCTCAGTCCCAGGTGATGACGATGAACCTGCCGACACAACGGCCACAGAACAACTCAAGGCCTTCTAGGGATCGCAGCTAATTAAGAACATTTCATGTGTTTAATGGAGTGCTAGAATTCTAAAATGATTTTGAAAAACTGTTTTCCAAGTGAGAAACGTTTATCTGTCTACGATTGTGTACTGCAGTGGTGCCCGACCAGTCTATCACAACCTACTAGCAGATCATTGGTTGCTTACAGGTTGATCACAAAATCCTTTTACCATGAGTAGCTGCGTTTCCATTGCCCCCAGAAATGTGCAAATCCTAAATATCACAATAAAAAAACGGTAATGGAAACACCTAAATTTCGAAAATCCTCTCAAATATCGCAAAAACATTTTCACGCTCTCATGAGGTGGTTTTTCAGACGTTGATATTTAGGTGTATCGCAAAAGTGTAATGGAAACACTTTTTTCGAATATACACGTCTCCGAGGTCAGCGGACTCCCCGTTTCGGCCAGCTGCATGCAGTCAGATATAACATCTTGTCAATTTTGTAGTGTTTGTATGTTTTCTGGATCTCAATAAGTACAAAAACACTCCAGCTGTTCCCGCTGTCATGCTGGCCAATCCGATGACTGTGATCTCGTCCTGTGCGCACTTTGCAAAATCTAATCATTCCGTTTTCATGAATCGTGAGATGAACTTGTGATGAGTGTGTGCACCTCAGCTATGTGGGAGACACGCGTGCACGCCATTAACTTTAATATTTACACATAATTGCTGATAGAAAATATGTTCAAAGGACACTTCAGTAATTCACAGTCCTGTATTCTGCTGCTGCTCCGCCGGCGCGAGCTGACGCTGTCAGAGCGAGCCGACGCTGTCAGAGCGAGCCGACGCTGTCAGAGGAGCCTCGCGTAATAACAAAGTGATCAATAATAGGCCATTAAAATCAGTGATCACTCTAAGTCAACAGATAATTTCTTTATTTCACCTTCAGCATGTGCTTTTTAATTATAGGGCTTTGTGTTAAGTTTTACCGACGCACAGCACGCACACACATCTCGCGGGACGTCCGAGAACTTACGAGAATTTGGGCTGGTTCGCAAAACACCGTTCAATGGAAACACCTGCAAGTCGCATTCGAACTTTGCCGACATTTCAGAAATATTGCTTTTATTTTGCGAACAACTGTAATGGAAACGCAGCTAATGTATGGATCACTAACAATCCCTGACACAGAACTTCATACTGTCGGTGTCCTACATTCAACCTGTCAGTCCTTGCAGGTTTATACTGCCGTCTACCGGTTGGCTGATGAAGGTGTAACATCAGTCCAATTCATTATCACGATGAGCTCTTCATCGACCAACGTGAACACAGCCTGGTTTCACTTGAGCTGTGCTAACTGGGTGTTAGCACTCCTCTTGTTTCTACAGCACAACGAAACAACTAACGGCTAAAATGGATGACCTGTCATTTTCACACGGAGTGGAAAGATTTATTCCTTCGTTATGTCAAACTCAAACTGTCTCTGCCTGAGCAACGCTTGCATTTCACTAGCAAAAAAGGGCAACCTAGAACAGCATTTTAAAACCATGCACAAACCCTCCGAGATGGATTTCCCAGTCCAAAGTGAGCTCCAAAAAAGCTTCACGGACTGAAATCTCAACCAGCATTTTCACGAAGCCCAACACTGGTTGAAATGCAGCCACCACAGCATCATCATCGTGAAAATGCTAATCGAGATTTCAGTTCGTGAAGCTTTTTTTGGAGCTGGAGAGATAGTGAAGGAGGCATTTTGGACAGACTGATATCATAGCGATCCAGAATCCTCAGTTATTCAGAAACACTGCAATGTGTGGACGTCACAAGAAACCTGGAGGATCAACTAAAACAATGACGCTGACTGTTCCCCCCGCAGTTTGATGAGTCCACCGACATCACAGATGGGCACAGTTTGTATTTACATCAGAATGGTGTTTGACAGTGTGCGTGCCAAAGAGAAGGTGCTGAACACCAACAAGCACTGATGGTCGTTCACTGACAGGAACAACACAAGCGTCCTAACATAAGAAGATTTTCTTCACCCACATAACCACAATGTCAGATGACCGCCTATTGGCCCACCTGAGACTTGCCACCAGCTGCTGCACTCCTGATGAGGAGAAAAGGTCATCTTGATTAACACTGCAGACGCTATAATCTAACTTTTCTTACCTTAACGAGCGTGCCGTCGTTGCAGTGCCAGACTATGCCTTCAACTCGGCCCTCTGGGCTCTCCTGGAACCAGGAGCACAGCTGCTGGAAGTCCACTGGTGGAGGGTTTCTGATTCGAACACTCCCATGTGACACCAGGCAGTGGACAGGCTGCTTCTTACTCCCCAATCCTGTTAGAACAGAACTTTATTATCAAATAATAAATACCAACATAAACTTCGTTATGCATTTTTTAATTCAGTACATTTCTATGTCTCCCCCTTTCATGCTTCAGTTACTGTTTTCCCTAAAAGGTCCACAGTGAACGTTGTGGCGGTGAAACCACAGACTGTATAAAACATGGACGTAGTCTCTGTGATGTCACCCACAGGTTTCTGAAGAGCCATTGTGAAGATCGGTGAGTGTTTGCTGAATCCTAGCAGCTAGCTGTCACTCAAAGCAGCCATGCGCATAATTATGCATACATTTAAGCCACAATATAATTTAAACCAGTGAGTTATACAAAAGTTCACCTCAACAAGGAAATTAGCTGCATAGGCCATCACTGTTTGCAGCTGTGGCTGTAAACATGTTTATTTCTATAATAAAGTTGGGTATTTTAATATGGGGGTCTATGGGATTAGCTCACTTTTGGAGACAGCCTCAAGTGGTCATTCCAGGAACTGCAGTTTTTGGCACTTCCACAGCAGCTCCATTTTGGGTCGAACTCCAGCCTGACTCCAACCTTAAAAGTAGACTGTAGAGTTTTTGACCACTGGCAGAGCTATGGAGCAATGTTTTTAACGAGAGGATCCCCGTTTCATTTTAATGGTGCAAACACACAAACACATTCCTGACGACCATTTCACTTTATTCTGTCAACAGCTGGTGGCAGCAACGTGCAAAGAAGTGTGCCAATGTGCAAAAAAAAGCGGGGAAGATCACCGCCAGCGAGGATTTTAAGCAAACAATCAGCTTTTCAAATGTGTTTTATGAGGAATGCAATGCATTTAGCACAAGGATACACACAATGTGCTCTGGTTAGAAACACTGAATGGAAGCTTATGTTTGTTTGTAAGAAAACTCTACAGGGCACCATGCACGTATAAAAATATATAGAGAGGAACACATCGGTTCAGTCTCGTGTTCCCACAGAACGCTATTTTAAAGACGTGTATCACAGGAGAAAAGCTGTTCAGAATAAAACCAACAAGGCCCAGTTGTAAAAAAAAAAAAAAAAAAAAAAAAAAGACGTTTTGAAACGATAAATATTTGTACGGACTTAATTATCCAGACCTTTTAAATAAAGCCTAAATGATGTTTTGAATTACTTGATCCCACAAGGACAATAGATTTTGGATGTTTAAATGAACTTTAAATGCAACTTTGGCATGCCAGTCGCACACTCATCGTCACGTGAACATCTGCTCAGTATAAAGCAGCAGAATCAGACACACTGAAGGCCACAGCTTTGGCTATTGCTGGACTCCATCCTTCCACTGCCAGTTTGAAAAGCCCTTTCTTAAGCACAGCACACCGTTTGTGGGATTTAGCAGCATCTAGTGGTGAGGTTGCAGATTGCAACCAACTGAGCACCCCTCCCTTTCCAGGTGTGTAGGCGAACCTGTGACAGCCAATGTTTGGTCTGTATGTTCTGGGCCACCGTAGCAACGAGGGCCTGCTCCCTCTGTAGATATACAGAGCTCACTCTAAAGTAACGAACACACGTTTCCTATTTTCTGGTGGTTATACACGAAACGAAAACATGCCTTTGAATATTTCATTCGTGCCATATTCTGCCAAAAGATTCCCCTAAATCTTAAACACTGGTTCAAATGAACATTAAAAGAAAGCTCAATATTACATTACCGTAAGGGTTTCCGTTGACGTTGGTTCCAATGAGCTCCAGTGTTTGTTCCAGGAGGTCACCCAGTGGGACAGCTGCAACTTCTAGCACATCCTCATCGTCAGCGCTCGGCCTCAGAACAAGAGCCGCCCCGAGCTCGTAATCCACCACGGAGGAGTGCCAGCAGTACTGTTTGTTGCCCTTCTCCACCGGAACCCAGCCTGGACATTCACAAGGACCAAATCACCACTTCTGCAGGCAGCATCACCCACAATGACAGAAAAACCATTTCCACCATGTTCCAAGTCAGAAATGTTCCTGGTGGCTGTCCTTAAAGGAATCCAGCACATTATCTTATCATTACCTCCTTATTTCATGTATGTGCGCCAACTCTTTATACCAACTTCAACAGACTCCAGTGCTGTGATGAGACAATGTTACTGTATGTGCTTTTGTATTCTGCACACTATAACTCTGCAGAAGCTGCACATAGTTATGAACTCCCTCTGAAGTGACCTTGGAAAGCAGGCGACTCTGCAGGCTCATGTTTTATTTGCCCTGACAGATGTGTCCGGTCCCCCTCCGTTCAGATATACTTCAATCTGCCCTGGTCCGTGCTGGGCCAATCACAATCATTTATCTAATATGGGTTGGGTTTTATTAGGAATAACAAAGATGGCTGTGAGAGGGAGGTCGGCATCAGGGGAAAACAGCATGTGCAGCCACAGTATTTTCACACGTAGCTCAGTGAATAAGGGTTTGTTTAACATACACCAGAGTTTGTAATTGTTGGAGCAGTGGAAAGACTAAGACACTTTTGTCGAGCTCTATTTTGTCTCTATCAAGTTTGGATGAGGTGTGTTTATCGACGACCTGTGAAGTTAAATTACTGTTTTTGTTAATGGAGTCCGGTGGAGAGTCACAGAACAGCTCTTTCTGGTCAAACAAACATGAACATTAAACACAGCTGTTACCTTTCATGGCATTACTGTTAGGGATTTTTATGTCCTGCAATGGTACACCATAATAATTACTTTAGATTAAATCTCCACTTTGTCAGAAATATGATTATAATTTGGCATCAGATCAAGAAATACTTAGGGGAATCCTCCTCTCTGTCACACCTCAGCCCGATATGGGGTAACCATTTTTTCCCTCCAGGCAAAGCAGACCCTGGTTTTGGAAAGTGGGCTGAAAAAGGTTTAAAAACAATAGGGGACCTCATGGGATCAGAGGCTGGAATTTTGATGTCATTTGAGGAGTTGATTGCCAGGTATGACATTCCAAGCAAACATCAATTCAAATATCTACAGGTGAGAAACTTTATTAGATCCTCTCAAAACCAGTGTGTATCGATCCCCTCACTGTCCACTTTGGAAATCGAAATGAAAAAAGATTGCCTTGGAAAGGGAATTATCTCCAGACTGTATAACATGTTAGCAGGGGGATCTTCTGAATCTTCTTTACATAAACTTAACACCTGGAGGCAAGATTTGCAGGAGGACTTGTCCTCTGAGGACTGGGAGGAAGCGTGTGCTAAAGCACAAACACAAACTACCAATACACGCCTCAAAGTTCTACAATATAGCTGGTTAATGAGGACATACGTGACTCCAGAAAAGTTCAGTAAGTACAATAATGATATCCCGGACTTGTGCATCAGGTGCGGAGAGGAGAAGGGGACATTTTTTCACTGTGTTTGGGAATGCAGTAAAGTCCAACAGTTCTGGTTGGAGATTAAACAAGCCTTAAAGGGAATTTTAGGGATACAATTAGTCCTTGACCCTAAATTGTTTATCCTCGGTTTACTTTACCGATGGAGAAGATTACTTACATTATAAAAGGGAAACGGTCACTATTTCAAAACATTTGGGGACCTTTTATTGAATACATGGAGAATGTGGATTTGAGTGTTGTGGGGGGTGAGATGGAGGAGGAGGCGTAGTTATTGGTAGTCCTCTGCAGTGTCCTTTGCGATGTCCTAAAATAATACTCTTTTTTTTTATTTTCTCCTTGCTCTTTTTTTCTTGTTTTGATACTCCACATCCTTATTATTATGGGTGAATTATATATTTGTGTTTATTCACACAGTATAAAACAGAGAAGCCTTTGTTTTGGGGTTATTGTTCTTGTAATCTTGTTTTTTTTGTTGTTGTTGTTGTTTTTTGTTTTTTTTTTTCATGTTTGTATGTGAAAATGCTTTAAAATTCAATAAAAATAATGATGGGAAAAAAAAAAATCTCCACTTTAAGTGATGAGGCCTGTGATGGTACATTAATAGTTAAGCTTTGTGAAGCTACACTACCTGCTGGCCACATCTACATGATTTCCAAGATTATGTTTTGAGGATTTGCAATTTATTGTACTTCATGATTGAATGTTAACCTCCAGGACCTGGAATGTGTCCGTGCTCATCAGGCACTGGATGGCCACTGTGGTGTTTGACTCTGTGGGCTGGGATCCACGACTCAGGAACCGTCTTAAAATCTTCCTCCACGTTCCAAATAAAACCTGAGAAAGGATACAAACGCCAGAAAACTAGTCCATGTAGAAATAAAGCAACTTCTTCCCACATTCACATCCCCTCGTTCATATTTGCACGTCCTTTGGAAGCACATGCTAAAATACCTTTACAGCTCCTGTGAGAATACTGATGTTTTTTGAACCTCTTCTCCGCCTGTTTGTTCGGTTTCCGGTCGAGTCGAGCCCAGAGGTAAGGTTTCCCTACAGAAGAAAATAAGCCACCATTAAGTTCAGTCCACTCCACTGCACGACAATTAACAAAATCAGCGATGAAGGTGACTTACAGAGGTCATTTTGAATAGACACAGGACACCAATACCAGTGCTAGTAAGGCCACAGCACTTATGTATACAACATATTAACAACATGAAGCAGCTTAAGGCAACAATTCCTCACATCTGTCAAGCATAAAACTCTCTTTTTTTGTATTTTTACATGATAAAACATACTGCAGTGCCCCTCCAGCGGGCGTACATGGTGTTCGGCTTTCTAACAGACGCTCACCTTTATAAACTGTAACGTAGCAGCAAGTGCCGTCCAGTTTTTCTGTGGCGAGGCCACAATCGACGTTCGCCTCCAGAGCGACAGGGTTCACGTTGTCAGTGGCAACAACCTGAAATTGCTGAACAGACGCAGAGATTTTTAAATCGTCACAGCCTTAAAGGAAACAACTGAAAAGCTGCTTTTCCTCTAGCTGTTCATCTCATAGCAAGTGGGTCAAACACATTAAGGTGGCACAATTGTGCAAATTATTTACACAAAGGTCACCCACACATACATCATCTGGCTTTGCTCTGGAGATTTACTTGCATGTTAAGGAGGGAAGATGTTTTATTGTCTTCATCACTTCTTCCTCTGTGGTAGCTACTGGAGCTACACTGAGACATTTCACTGGCTTTAGACAGTCAAGATAATTGTCAACAATCCTGATATTCTATTGACGATTTCTGTCAAATTTGTTTGCTTTTCTGTGCTAACCTTTACTTGTCGCTGTAGCACATTTCATGAGAGGCTCCAGCTCGCATCTGCTCTGTGTTAAAGCTTAACTGACACATTAGCCAGCTTGATGTTATTGAGCAATTTGATCTTACAATAAATTTTATTGATCAGCTGTGGGACAAAACTACCGGATGTGTTTCAGGTAATGTAGAAATGGTGTCATCATTACATGAATGACTTATCAGAGAGCTTATCTTTGATAACATTAGTGAACGGATCCTCATCAACAGTGCTGTGTGGCAGTGTCTTATGTTTGGCGTTGTGCACATTTGGGATTCTGAATATCTATTTATTCATATTTTATTTACTCTCTTTCCAGCTTTGCAACTGCTGCCGAACAGCTGATCTCAGGACAACTAAAGATCCAGCTCATTTTATATTTTGACAATTAGCATCAGCAGATATGAGTGTTGACTAATAGCTGCAAAACTGCATCGGGCCAAAAAAAAATCCACTCTCCATTGCGATATAACTGCTCTACACAGTGTAAACCGTTCAATGTTCATCCCTCTGCCTGTACCAGCGTACATACCTACAGTACACACACACCTGACACCTGAGCTAACAGCGGCGCAGGTGGGAGGATGCACCACATGCTTCAATACAGACGAGAAAATAATGCGTCATCGTTAAAAACGTTAGCATCAGTATTAGCGCCACGTCTATGATGACATTAAGGACGAGCTGTCTTCTGCTAACACACTCTGTGTTTAAGCTCACCGTGTTGTTTCACCTTGCTAGCAGCAACAGCAGCAGGTTCGTACTGTTCATTCATCACTGACTACTCACCTGACAGTCTCGTTTTCTGGACGGCTCCTCCTTCACCTCCGTCTGGAAAACACACGGTATCTTCTGCTGAACTGAGCCCAGGCGTCGCATTTTGGCGTATATTCTAACATCCACCTGAAACTCCCGGTAAAGATGAGCTTTATCGCTGAACGGAGCAGCAAAAATGCTCAGTTAGCATGGATGTGGATGAGTTCTGACATCACGTGACGCGCTCCTTCTTCTTCGTTTCTTTTTTGTGAGTTGGAAAAGCATTAGCGCCACTGTGCGGTGGGTAGGGGGATCGCATCCGTGTCAAACCTTCAGTCAAACCTTTGAAATATATGTAATATTATGGTAAAATTCTTGACTGACCCCAGGACATCTTTTAAAAATCATCTTATTAAAAAGACATTGTTTTATTTTTATTATATGATTTGACTCATATATGGAAGTTTTTATTTTGGACAGTATTTTGTCATTTAATTTAACACTTTGGAAGCTGTTTTCTATACCTACTAATCAAGTAACTGAAAAAGCAGGAAATAATGCTGCTGTAATGCCTCAGTCTCCGTAAGTACATATAAACCATTTGATATAAAATTAAGTTGCTTTATTTCAAAGTTGTAAACAAGATCTTTAGGGATAAATCAGGTGCTCATACACACAAACATATGGGGAAATACAAACCAAATAATTGCTAATTTTCAGTCTCAGGAACACTAAGTTTAGAATGTGCATATTTACAGTCACTTTGAAAAGTACAATTAACCAAATTGTTCATAAAGTAAAGCGTCCTCTGGTCTGAAATGCATTATGAATTTATTCATCAGGTAACACTGTGGCTGTAATTTGTTTCTATGTACTTCAGGAAAACCCACCACAGAAATATCACAAAGCTACTCAGATGAGTTGATCTTCATGTCTGGATTCACACACAGTGTGATGTCACTGGAGTACTTCCTGTCTGATTCCTCTTCTTCTTCTTCTTCTCCTTCCTGACTGTGCAGGTCCATCTCGCTGTCGGTGTGCTTCCACATCTCTGTCTCTGTGTCGTCCTTCTGCTGACCCTGAGGCCAAAAGGTGAAAATATTCCTTTTCCAGGAGAGGAGCGAGAAAACATATTAGGAGCATAATAAATACAGATTACTGAATTCAGTGGAAACATCAACGAGGCTCACAGATTTTCCTCTCTGCATTCAGTTTGTTAAACTGCCTCCAGCTACAAATGTTACAAATGCAAAGAAACGCATGAAGCCTGAGTTGATCTGGTGGTGACAAGAAAGTTTTACAACACAGTGGAGCCACCCATGATCTCAAACTCTTTCTCTCCTCCAGGACACATTCAAATCAATCATCATTGAGGCATTTGTTCCAAACCAGAGTAGCCCTTTCTGTTTCTAAACCACTGGTCTGCACTTTTAGTCACGGGGAAATATGCATCAGACAGGGTTTCAAGCCTTCTGCCAACATGACTCACAGTTTGTAGTACCACACAACGCCTGCTGCTGTCAGGAGCACAAGGATGGTGCCAAGAATGATGAGTGCTGTTGGCACATCTGGAAAACAAAAATTTTATCAATGATCACCGCAAACTCTATCTGCTTTATATCACACAGCTGCATGCACCAATTCAAATCCAACTTCACGGTCAACAGAACTCCTTCCATGTCATCTCTTATGGAATGAAATCAGCATCTGCCAAATGTGGGATCGATTTTGTGTGTTGCAGCAGGTTTTTTCTTATGTTAATAAATATTATTTTTAAAAGAAATTCTTAACAACAGTCATGGATAAAAATCTTTATTTCAGACCCTGTTTAATACTGTGTTTTTCCTCCAGTGAGCACCAATAATCACTTAATAACTGCATGAGCATAAAGAATATTTACACCGTTTTGGTGATGCACAGGTTGCACTCAGGAACTTTAAATGAGTTCTGCGGATAAAACTAAATTCTTTTATTCTGTGGTTTTAAGGGGCTGAATCTAATTTTGACAAAAGTATTTAAACAACTTTAAGGTTTTAAATTTGCATTTGTGCATCTATCAGCTTGCTTTGGTGCTTCTCTGCCCCCTAGTGGCCAACATTTGAATAATGCTGCTTTAAGGTTGCATTTCATACCAACAAAATATAGATTTTAACTCTGGTAAAACAGGACAAACATGGCGAAAATAACAGATGTACTCTGAAAAACTATTTACTGTCTAGTTACTGGAGCTCCAACTTCTATTTCACTAAATTTATATAATGTCACAGGTTGCTTTGCATTAAAGACAATTACAGTTTTGAAAAAAGCACCTTTTGTGTTGACCCCTACTGGTGACTTGTAGGTAATGCAATAAAGATCATTTACAGGTTTCCATCCCTCCACTCTCAACCCCTTCAACTCCACTGGCATTTAAAATCAGATTCTCAACAGAAAGGAGTAAATAAGCTAATTAGAAATGTGAACTTTGCCTCGTTTTGAAAAACTTGACACAAGAGAACATCACAATCGCAAGATCAGGTCAATCTAACTACGAAAGAGGACAAAGGGGCGTACCTCCTAGAGAAGGTTTCGTAGAGCTCACGGACGGCGGCCTCGCTGAGTCTGAGGAAACAGAGGAAGTGGAGGCGCGAGCAGAAAAACTGCCAACGGTTGGTTTCAAGGTGAGAAGGTGAGAAAGAGCGGTAGGAATACGGGTGGAGGAAGTCTGAGTGGTGGAGATGGAGGGAATCATCGCTGAATGTGTCGTCTGGGCCGGGAGAGTAAAAGCTGGAGTGAAAGATGTTTGCTGAGGGGTTGTTGTTGTTCTCGGCTGTCTTGAAGGTGGAGACTTGGTTGTTGAGCTGAGTGGAGGTGTAGCGGGTGTTGCGGTCTGGGTCAGGGCTGTCAGTGCGGTGGAGAACGCGGAGCTTTGTGGACTGGCTGTTGAGCTGTTCGGAGTTTCCTCCAAAGCTGCAGGTGTTGAGGACAAAGATGCACAGACACTGGTCATGACCACATGTGATCTGCTGCGTGCACGCTGGAACATTCAGTACGCAGTGCAGGAAATAGACAGCACCTGATGCATTGAAGCAGAAGACGCCAAACTTTTTATCCGTGCCCGCAGCCCACGTCACCACTCCAGTTTTGCCTTTTCCACACTTCTGGTCAGCTGTGAGTCGAGGGACGACCGCGATCTGTTCGGCTGTCCAGCCAAACCTGTTAGGGGAGTAAATGAAGCACAAACAATAAGATCAATGTTGTTTGTGGACGTGAGCGTCTGTGAGGACCATTGCTGTACACGTCCTGGGGACTGCTACTGCATGTGCAAACCATAAAGCTTTTGTGGCTTTAGCGGGAGCTGCATGTAATCAGATTGCCTCCAGTGACATCACTCGAGACAGCGTCAGTTTAGTCGTAAGACTACAAGTTGGAAAATGAATAAAAGAAAAAATCTGGGGGTGTGGAGTTAGAAATAAGTGAGATTTCCAGACATCTGTAGCCTTGTGGCAAGCGGTTCGAGGCTAAGTTAGCCGCAACTAGCATACCACACCCACATCTCCAACTGAACTGTCAGGGGTTGAGTGGCATTCTGGGTAATGTAGGTCTTCACAAGGGAGAAGAATGTCTGGAATAAAAGCATCAATATCTCCGGTTCTGCTGCATCAGTTTTGATCCTTTTTTTAAAAAAAAAAACACTAAAAAACAAAACTGTCCATCATGAGACAAAGTTAGTGGAGTGCAATGCTAAATCAATGCTAAGTGTTCTTTAAAGACAATCAATGAGGGGAAGAGGCCAGCAGACAGACTGAAACAGGTTACAGATATTTGCAGTGTGTGTATGTGATACTGCAAAGTAGGATCATTTAAATGAATAACTACCGTTGCTTTACAAATTAGCCAAAATTAGTAAATCGTTACTAGTTACTTCTCTTAAAAGCAACTGAATTACTTTACCAGTTTCTGCATATAAAAGTAATTAGCTACCCGGGAAAGTAACTTTTGCATTACTAACTCAGTTTCAATCCTTGTATTAAAGCACACATACAGTAGCTTTATTATTTTACTGTTGCTGTGGCACCGTGAGAGACAACTGCCAAACATTGTGCACATTATCGCTGCAGCGATAGGAGTTCTTAATGCTCCCGACCACCAGAGGGCAGCGACGATGAGCGCTCCTACCTGTAAGCCGCCTCATGTGGTGTCGGTTAGATGGCAGGATTTGGTAGAATGGGACCCACACGATGCCTGATGTACATCTTAACCGCGATTTGCTGTAGTAGTTTAATAATGTAATTGAGGAACCAGAACTTCTAAAGTTAATATTGGAAACATTACAACCACCATGATGAAGAACAAGCTGACACCATAAACCAGTTCTAGCCTCTGCTGTCGTCCACTGTTTTGGTGTAAGACAAAGTGACGCTTAAGGTCTCCATTTAAACTTCAGTATTTGAAACTTTTGAAAGTAATTAGCTGCCTACCGAAAGTAATGGAATTACAGTAAGGCCTTCTGGCTGTAGCTCAGGCAGTAGAGCGGGGCATCTACTAATTAGAAGGTTAACGATACGATTCCCCCCAGTCAGGAGGGATGTCGAAGGGTAAATGGGTGAAATAAAAATGCAGTCCATTTACTCACAAACATCTGATGTTTTAAAATCTGTGACTTCACCCTTTAATTACCAAATCCTACATATGATACTCCCTGATGGAACAACAACAACTTTCTTGTTCCTGAAGGAGCTGGTATCAGCCTGTACAATCTGCCGCACTTTATTCCGTAACATTCATAATAAATACGATTTATTAATCTTAACGTGTTGGGATTTTTTTTTTTTAACCATTAAAAAGCCTTCAGCAGAAATCTTCAGCACTGCATATCGGTCAATACCTTAGCAGGTATCCTACCGCACCAGAACAGTCAGCACATGCTTTCAGCCTACTTGCAGGTCTGCAGTCCACGCTGCACCGCTCGCTCCATCTGGGCTGCGGTGGCGATGGTGGCGTTCAGGAACAGGCAGGCGGCCGTGGCGGCGGTGAAGTTGAAGGTGTATTTTCCTCCCTCGATAAGCATGAAGACTCCAGCAGCTCTGCGGCTTTGAGGCACTGCTGACATTTTGTACAAAGACGCGCATTTAGAAAGCCTGCAGCACCATGAACACAATGTACTGTAAGATGTTACGAACAACAGCACTCGAACTGGACTAAATATGAGCTTATCTTTATACAGTATCTGTCATAAGCTTATAAAAGGGTTACTGTTCGTTTAAAAGCACTGTGACTTTTAATTTTGTCATTTTACAATTTATACTGTACTAAGGGAAATAGTCTATAATAGGTTCACATAGGCCACAGATTAACCCCTGGCACTGTGGGTACAACAACAATAACAAACCATGATAATTAACATTTTCCACATTTAACTCGTGATAATATTTTATTTTACATGTCTCTTGTATTCGTCGCACTTTTATCTGACTGCGACGGTAGATTTAACTTGTGACCGTCACATGGAAACCAAGAGGGGCGCAGAAGTCAAGGCCAAAGCATCCTGACAATATTCCTGTCACGAAAAAAAGGGCATGCACGAAAGATCTTAACAGCAAAAAAAAAAAAAAAAAAAAAAATCAAAAGTCACGCATGCATGCATTCAAATTCATGAGAATGAAACACAGATGCTTGGTCTGAAAGTGCCACTCCACCTACACCACAAACAAACAACGTACCTTTCATCGGACTGGAGGCGGAGGCCAGCAAACAGGCCGCAAAAGACAAAAGCAAAAGTTGACTGAAAAAACAATATCTTGCCATGTCTTCGTATAAGTGCAGCGGCTGAAGGTGAAGAACCGTATAAAGCGAACGCAAAGGGAAATGCCTCAGAGCAAATGAGACGTGGATGGGACGAGGAAGCAGGAAGCGGAGGTCAAACCTGCTTGATGCCCCTTTATGAGATAACACACATCCACAGCAGGAAGCCAATAAGTGTGTTTGATCCAAACGCTGTTGTTTTGGTCGTCAAAGCAAGGATATCATACAGAGCATATCCAACACTTAAGTATTCAAAAATAAAAACAAATTGAGGATTTCCAGGAAATATTAAAGCAGGGCGACAGGAAATATTAGCCGTAACTGCTGCTTTGAGACGAAAGTGGATGAAGCAGTGTGGGGGTTTTTTTTGCAGGTTTGGTGTTTTTCTGCTTTGCCAGCATCTATCTTCCAGAGGTCTGTTTGCTCTGACAGGCTGGTCGGAAAGGGAACTTCCTCCACACCGTCGCTGGGCTTGTTTCTTTTCTTTCTCTGTTTCTCTTTTTATTCACTTCCACTCCTCTTCTCTGCAATCATTTCTGGCTCTCCTGTTGAACTCCGATATCTTTCAGTAACGCAACCAACACAGGGGAATAACAGTACCACTTCTCCTGCTGGTGCTACGACTACAACCCCGATTCTAAAAAGGTTGGGACTCTGGATTCAATGGTGTTCACCTGTTGTTGCTATGAGTCCATGTATTAATCTCCTTTATCCAGTCATGTGCTCACAAAGTGTTGAACCTCGCTCCATCCTCGCTGTGAACCACTGAGCCTTTCAATCATGATGCTATCACCTGTTACCAATCAACCTGTTTACCTGTGGAATGATCCAAACAGGTGTTTTTGGAGCGTTCCACAACTTTCCCAGTCTTTTGTTGCTCCTGTCCCGACTTGTTTGAAACATGTCGCTGCATCAAATTCATAATAAGCAGATATTTGCAAAAACCAATGAAGCTGATGAGGTCATGTCTTAGCGTCATTACAGGAAGTTGTCCTCGGGGACAAGAGGTTGTAATTCAAACATTTTTCTATGATCACTGATTTAAAGCCTCTAACAGACTATTTTTTGCCTTCTGGGGCAGATTTGTCAAATAATATGTTAGAATAAAGTTTTAAAGAAATTTATATTCAGTTAATGAAGTTTATCATTGTTCATATAACCTCAGCGTTAACTGTTCATCCATATTAGCATTCATGCCTAAAACATACTCAGCACACCAGTGCTCTCTGTTGGTCTCTGAGCAGCTCAGCTGCAGCAGCTGGGGCTCATGGGCACCTCAACAGTAGCATGAGGGACAAGCAGGTTCCCTGCCAGTCTGGGAAGACTAGAGGACTAAGGAGGTGACAGTTTCATATCAAGAGCAAAGTCCCTGACTATGGAAGGTTGTAGAGGCCTTTTGTCTGATTATTTTTTAGATTTTGTTGCCTACTGAACATGGAAAAATGATTTAAAAATGTCCTTATATCAAGCTGTGTTTCTCAGTGATTAATATGATCAATCATTACAGCATAAAAGATGTGTTTTCAATTATGACATAATTCAATTATTTCTACTTATTTATTTATAGATTTACACAATAGGTTGCTTTCACCAAAAATGAATGTGTTCCTGTGATAAGTAGCTTTTTAAATATCTACTTTGAAATGCTGCCATTGGTCATACGGCTGCACAATATGACCAAAATCTCACATGCTGGTATCGGTCATTTCATGTGTAGACAATGAACGTAGCATGTTTTCTGTCAATTCAAATTTGGTAGAAAAGTCTATTTTCTTATTACAAATTACAGTATACAGTAGTATACAGTACAGTATATACTCAACAAATAGACCGTACTTACTCATATGTATTTATATTTATTTATTTATTTTTCTCCATCTATTTAGAACTTAGAGCAAATTTTCAAGTAAGTATGTAACAGAGTGTAAAATATTAATGTATAATAAAAAAAGTAAAAAGAAAACCCTTTTCAAGTATCGTTGCAATCATTATAACCCTACTGTACTCTACTGTACTTCCATGGCTCTTACACCAGGATGTGAACAATGATCCTTCATGCCAAAGTCAAATTACTAAATAATTACGCCTTTGACCTTCCGTACCTGCTCTGTAACCACCAGCACGGCCCCGGCCCTCCTTGAGGGCTTCGCCTGAAGATCAGCTATTGCCCCTCACCAGTGCCGAGTGGTTTGGATTACATTCCACACTTTAAAGGAGAAAAAGTGGCCTCATACCGAAACACAGCCTCTGTCCCGTGCAAGTTTGCCTGATCATGTTACCGTATGAATAATGAATGACGCTCAGTTGGTGATCCACCCCGTGAACAAGACGTGAAACTGAGAACTTCATTCACATCACACGCCTCACACACATTCTGAACACAAACCCCGTCTGCTCTCGGCATCATCGTACCCACGGTGAGGTGGCATTTTGAGAAACCTGCAGCGATCCGGCTTTGACATGGCACTCCGAGCCAAGTCCCACACAGACCTGCAGACGACTGGGAAGTCCTCGTTAGACGACCGCCTGTACGAGTCTTTCTCCATGAGCAGCAGCAACGTCAACAGAGGCGCTCGCTTCGGGAAGGAGACAGCGGAGGAGGTTAAAAGTCTGTCCAGACCTTCCAGGAGGCCCGTTCGGGTGGTCAGGCCGGTCAGCGCCATCAGCTCCAATGGCTCCTTCCTCCAGATCAACCATCTGCAAGGCGAGCTGGTCAGAAAGAGGAAGGTAAGGAGGAGCAGAGGAGGCGTGTTGTGATCAGTCCTCTAGCTGTGCAAACATCCTCAGAGATTCTGCTCTACTAAAAATTGTATTCCCATTTAGAGGATCACCGTACAAATATTACAACAAAATTCAATGTTTTTGCTGATGTTGCAGGAGTCGAGGAGGAGTCCAAGTCTAACAGTCACAAAGAGAAAATCACACAGTAAAATAAAAGCCTGCTTCTATCTGTTTTCAATCAAACATTTTCAGCTCTTAAAGGGAATAATGTGACCACAAGCACAGCTGGTACAACATAACTTCTAGTGACAAGTGATGGCTTTGAAAAATAATGGAAAGCTTAAAGTGCGTGCTGTGTTTTATTGCATAGTGTTGCTGATATGTAGCACCGCTCGTATATTAAACTCCTGCTGTTGTGTGTGTGCTTGTGTCCACAACCGCCCCAGTTTGGATGACTTACTGAAGTGCTTCAACTGATGTTTGTGGATGAGGTGATAGAAGTCTGTTCTTGTCCAAATATGGAGGCTGTTCTGTTGTAAACGCACAGCTGGGGGGCTTTAATGTTGGTGCTTGACCTGAATGACTGAATAGGTGGATTGCTGATGACTTAAGTTACGGTGCGTAGGTACAGCAGTCTCCTGGGTGAAAGTTCATCCATCCACCCCACCTCCTCCATATGTGGACTTTCTTGCTTTTTATACTACATCACCTGACCTCCTCCTTTGCTCCCATTGTAATTACTATGACCACTAGAGGTCACCGCATAACAATAAACATAAATATGGGTCATAATAACCGACTTGCACAGTCAACCTCCTCTCCTTGTGAGGAGTTGTCTTTTACAGCTAACAGCTCCCTCTTGTGGAGAATCTGCTAAACTTGAGCAGGTGAGTTTTTTTAGTGAATTGCAACTCAGTTCTTTACGGTGTTTTGGAACTAAAATATGTCCCTTGAGTCATTCAAGTAGTTAAGAAAACAAGCCGACCACAAGGTCCATTTAGAAGCTATTCCGGAGCTGTTGATCACATCACATGATCTTCATCAGCAAATTGTCCAGTTGTGGTGGAGTTGTAGATGAACACCTGTGATTCCATGACGACTGGACTGACTCCAATTGAAGATCATGAGGTAAATCAAATGAGCAGCTACTGAATGGATGTTGTGGTGAGATCATTTTTCTCATCCCCCTAAATTACTTTAAATGCATCCAAGATCAAGAATGAACTATGACCGTCAGCACAGTGAAGGAAGGTTACGAGTTTAAATGTTCATCAAAAGACAATATAACTTGAAATGGTAGAAGTGATGGTGAGAGAGGATGTTAAGGATGAAAATGTGTTATTCGCTGTGATAAATGTGAAAAGAATGATGTGAGGAAAGTGTTTTGTCTCAAAGCAGTTTTCATCCGGAGGAGTCGTCCTGTGTCTGAAGACTCATTAACAAAAGGTTTAAGTTACGTTTGTTTCCATTGAAATGAATTTTTGTCACACATCACTGATAATGTAACCTCCCCTCAGGAATGTGAGGATCTCAGGAAAGAAAACAAGTTCTTGTCAAATGAGATCCACATGGAGCGGATCATGATGCGCACAGAAAGCGAGCTGACCATGAGGAACCTCAGAAATCTGAACCAGGAGCTGCAGGCTCAAGTCAAAGAGGTACACTCAATCACCGGACGTAGTTTTCAACAGGGGCTCACTCGAGAGATAAAACACATGACTCTCCTGAGCACTGATAAAAGAAGGTGTGGCTGTTCATAAAACATCCACCCATTGACATGAAAATCCCCCTGGGTTTTAGGAAAGAAGAGATCATGTCATTTTCTTTTTGATAACTGTCATCACATCAATAACACAGCTTGACCCTTGTTGCAATGAACGATGCAAGTCACGACGCTTTTTGACAGTCGTCGGCATCGACAAGGGCGGAGATTGCCTTTGAAGCTTTAACTTGAAGCACCTGTGCAAGCAGAACTCGGCAGCGAATTTCACTAGACACCCAAAATAGATGTGAGATCAAAAATAGATACTCCAGAAGGTCGTTTTAGCTACACATTAGCCTCAGACAGCTACTATAACGGCTAGCTCGTTAGCGGTGAACTGACCACAGAAAAGTTAAATTAACAAATTAGAAAATCACAAAACAGCTGAGAGCTCCATGTTCCAAAATAAAAGTGAACATCAGCAGTAGGTGGCGCTGGTACTCCAGGGTGCACGAAATTAGCAGTGCACCAGCCAAACCTCAAACGGTGGGAAAAAAACAACACGCCACAACATCAAAAATACCAGGATGACAATATTTTGATGATGTTGTTGCTGCTCTCAAACTATATTTTCACACTCAGTATTCAGAGGAACGATCTTTAGTGACTGTTCATTGTTAATTTCACTAAGAAACATCCCAGCACTGTGTAGCCTCCTTTAAAGGGGCGCTCCATTGATTTAGTATTGCACTTCCGTACAGCTGTGCGAGAGAGAAACATTAAAAATTGAAGAACTGGAGAAAATTGATGCAGAAGAGGCCGAGATATCAGCCAAGGTAGCCAAGCTCCAGCAACACTGGATCCTACATTTCCTATAATGCAACCATCTTTTCCATGTCTTCAACTGTTTTCACAGGTGGAGTTAATGACTAATACTGCCCCTCTAATACTAGATTTTTTCTGATTATATTAAATCTCATTGGATGTTGGTGATCTTACATAAATATATAAAGGAGCTTCATGTAGTAGTATTACCCTGAATCCATTCATGCCACATAGTAGCTCACTGCTGACCCTTGTTCCGACGGAGTGGTTGGAGTCGTATTGCATCTAGAAACAAAGGCAGGCCTCTACTGTTTCCTCACCACGGTCTACACCCGTGTCTCTGACCCCCGTCAGCTGAAGCAGAAGCTGTATCAGAGCCAGCAGAGGGCGGCGCTGTGCTCGCGAGCCGCAAGCGAGGCGGAGGAGTCCAGAGGGGACGCCGAGCAGAGCAGGGCCCTGGCCGAGGCCCGGGCCCTCGGCTGTCAGCGGGACAAGGAGGCGGCGGAGGCTGACAGGGGCCGGCTGGGTGAAGAACTGCAGCAGCTTAAAAAGGAGGTACGTACGCATACGCACACGCACACACACACACACACACACACACACACACACAGTTTGACACAGATACAGTCAGCTGATCTGCACGCTCACCAGCAAACAACCTGCTAGAGACAGAACAGAGATGATTGGAGGCAGCAATTAGTAACTGTAGTACAACATGTAATGTATACGCTCTTGGGTGCTCCATCATGACTCCATCAGGGTGGGGTGTTGCGCTTCATCCCAACTATCCAGCAGCTAGTCAAGCAGTAGTTGTAGAACAGAGGCGTGGTGGGGTCAGCGCCGATTTAATAACTGCAAGGAAATTATAAGTGTGTAAGTTCACTGTGAAATATAAAAGTCTAAAAATCGTCAGTACAATATTATCAAAAAAAAGTTTTCTTGAATGCTATTATCAAATTTTTTCACTAGAATTAATTTTGAATGCAATGTTGATCAATTATACCACAAACAAACTAGAATACGTCTAACATCTGAATATCAGATATCATGAAATCAAACGATCGAGCCACTTTGCATTTTAAAGGGTAAAGCTGGTGATGTCCTGATTTCCATCCTGAAATCCAGTGAAAAGACCAATAATTAAATGATCCTACAGCTAATTCTGCAGACCCTAAAGCTACGAAATACATCTGTCCTTTAAGGGGGACTAGGAGACTGGTCACTAAGACAGTGCAGGTCTTAACGACAAACAGTAAAACTTGATGATAAATCTTCATCGTTTCCATAATTATGTCCTGATGAGCAACTGCAGATGACATCCAATCGACGTCCTTGTCTCTGTTGCCAGCATCAGTATCCCTGACTCAGCCAGCGCAGGATATGACATCATCAGTGGGATGAATCGTTTCCATTATGACCTGTGACATTGGTTTGGTATCTGCCTTCTCTTTCTGAAGCACGCCGACCTGCAGCTTTCACTAGCACAAACGGAGAAGAGCTACTTTGAAGCCAAGCTGAAGCTGGACCGGGTGTGTGGGGAGAAACAGGCCCTGCTGCAGGAGAACAGGAGCCTGGAGGGGGCCCGAGATGACCTCCGACACAAGCTGAGACACATCACAGAGGAAAACGTCCAGATTAAAGAGAGGTGCGATCACAAAGCTGTGTTCACAAAGTCAGTTTTGGGACGTTAAAGCTGCACTAGATAAGGATTTTATGCAGAAACAGAGCAACAGGTGACAATATCCTGTCACCACTGGCTGAGATATCTCTGCCTTCAGGTAGTGGTCATAAGTAAAGATTAATAAGTCAAGCAGCAGAAAAACTAAATATGGATAACATGCATGAAAAACAGTCGAGGTGAGAAGAAACTGAAACATCAATGAATTGTTTGCAGATTAAGAAACTATAAAACTGATTTTAGCAAAAGACTGAAGGTTTATCTTGATATGTCGTTCATCATCAACTGTCAGTCGAACTGCTGCTCATAAAAGCTCTTTCAGCTCTTTAATAGTCTGGATTAATGTTACATAGACAACTTTTACATTGTATTTTTTTTTTTTGTAAATATATCAATATTAAAGCAGCGTTAATTGATTTTTGGTTGAGAGGGGGCAGGAGAATGTTAGGAAATGCCCACAGATTCACAGCTGACGTCATAACACTGGCTTCTAAAACCACAGAGGTCAGAAAAGGTGATGAGAAATCATCTTGAAGTGACATTTTAGTGCTGTATAATGAAAAC
Source organism: Chelmon rostratus (assembly GCF_017976325.1). Taxonomy (NCBI): domain Eukaryota; kingdom Metazoa; phylum Chordata; class Actinopteri; order Chaetodontiformes; family Chaetodontidae; genus Chelmon; species Chelmon rostratus. Next base: position 26,654,294 of record NC_055663.1, read on the forward strand.
CAAACAGGGCCGAGGAAAGAGCCCTGCATCGGGCTGCACCAGCTATGCACAAGGTCAAATGTTGCCTGGTTTGATGTAATTTCTAACTCAGGACGGAGTTTACTTGCAACTTGACATTTTAAGGGTTGCATCAGCTGAAATGGTTCCAGAAACAAGTTACAACCTAAATCTTTCACCCTGCTCTCAGCCATCTAAAGTTATTTTCTGCAGCAGTATTTTGGTGAGTTTGGACTTTACGCCAGAGTAGTTGAGATGAACCTTAAGTCTCTGTGGTGCAACCAAACACTGACACAGCTTCGGTGTAAAACTAACTAGTTTCACCAGTCGTTTGGTGTGGACTCTGCACCCTAACTGAAGAGAGAACTGAGCTGTAGCTGGTGCAACAGTGTACTCCAAGTTTCAGCTTCAACTCTTCACCACAGCAAGGCCGTGCACCAGGAGAAAAACAAAAGAAGATTGCTTTATTTTTGCTGTTGTGGCTGCATAAACACAAATAGCCCATAGTTGCTAAAGTAGGCAAAATTCAATCACCATATCATCCAAACTGACGGGATCCACTCTGCGGGACGCAGAGACGGCTGCCCAGGTTGATGAATTATTATCGACGGTGGCGGGAAATCTTCCAGCAGCACCGGATCACGTTATTCTGCTGCATCTGCTTGAATCAGAGGATCATTCATAACACTTAAAGGATAACTTTCGTTTTTTACAACCTGGACCTTATTTCTAGCATTAAATACGACCATTTACTCACCCAGACAACTTTGGTGGCATTTGGAGTCGTTTTGAAGAAATTAGCCCCAGAGGAGCGGCGCGTATATCCGTATAATGCGAGTACTCGGGGCATCCATGCTCAGCCTCTATATAACGCATAATCTGTGGCGAAACTCGTTCATATTCCAATATTTTGTTATGATATGCTGGTGCTATTCCCCTCTGAGCCCGTGGTGGCATGTTATCAACATCCGGCGTCTCTAGACAACTACGGCGGTCGGCAGCTAAACTAGCCGACCGCCGGCTCAGAGGGGAATAGCACCAGCATATCATAACAAAATATTGGAATATGAACGAGTTTCGCCGCAGATTATGCGTTATATAGAGGCTGCGCATGGATGCCCCGAGTACTCGCATTATACGGATATATACGCGCCGCTCCTCTGGGGCTAATTTCTTCAAAACGACTCCAAATGCCACCAAAGTTGTCTGGGTGAATAAATGGTCGTATTTAATGCTAGAAATAAGGTCCAGGTTGTAAAAAACGAAAGTTATCCTTTAAAAATGCCGTGTGGATGTGTGTGTACTCCACATGAGAAGAGGTGGTGCGTCGCGGTTTGTTGTTTTAAAGTGACAACATGAAGCTAATCCTGCTGACATCTGAAGGCAGACGATGGGGCCGACGGTGGCGCTGAAGGGGAAGCTGGGATTATGTTAAGGGCGCCAGACGAGACATTGCTTCCTGTGTAAAAACAATAAAGAGCTGTGGGGCGAGGTTGAATGTCAAAACCTGCCTGTAACCTCCTATCAATAAGGAATGCAGTGGGAAGGTCCTCTGCCTCTTGGAAGCAATAAATCAAATGTAAGCAAACATTAACTGCACAACAAATCACCAGAAGAAGAGATCGCATCAGCAAGAAGAGGTTTTTGTCAGAGGAGGCCCCAGCATGATGCCGCCAAGTGAGTGCTAATGTCTCCAAGTCTTTCAGGCAGTTTTGTTGAAATACAACATGTGCTACCATGTTGGGCCACCCAGCGCAGCATCATACATCAACTGCACTCCATCCAGTACCTGAACTCCATCCAACCTGTACCAGACATATATTCTCCCGCTGAATTTAAAGCAGGGGTCGTTAATTTGAGCATTAGAAGAACATCAGATCAGATGAATGTGCTGCACATTTAATCTAAACAGTGTTCCCCACAAAACCCGAAGCATCAAAGCCGACGGCGCCGCTGCGAACGGACACGAGGAAGATCTGAATTTCTCCGCTGTGAGATCAATAAAGTCTTAACTAATCTAGCCTTATCTAACCTGGAACATGAGAGCTACCCTCTTGGCCTGTTGTTCCTGTCATGTTTTTTTCTGGCCACACTGTAAAAGCTGAAAACACACACACAAAAAAAAAGTTCAGCACGACTGATGAATGCATCCCTGAGGTCAGTCAACGTGCTTCCAAGTTTAGCCTCGAACCTTTCACATAACTGCTCTTTGAGCAGGATCAAAGCCCAACCGGCGGCGCAGGAACTCAGCTGAGATATAACGCGTTCAGGAGGGCGTGCTGTGTACTATGACGGGGAAAACAGAGGATCATTGAGAGCTTAAACAGGCTGGAGATAATGGAAGTGAAGAAGATTTAAGAGGAGGAGAAACCAGTAGAAGCGAAGATGAAAGTCAGAGAAGACACGTTTCACAAGACATATGGTGGATATTAAAAGGCCAAACAAAGAAAAAGCCCATTAAATCACACGTCTTCATCTTGAGGTGGACTCGAGCAGAGGCGGTGCAGTGTCAGTGGTTCTTCAAAGGAATAATCCAGAATCCAGATGTTCTCAGTTAGCAGGGATTCATCCAAACACGCTGCAGCCATTTAACTCCCATCATCTAGCTTGTTGTTTGATTTACTGGCTCATATTCTGCTTGTTCTTGTTACCGCATGAAAGTTAAATGACTGATTTTCATTTTGGTTTCGGGCGAGCAAACGTAGCGGAGACGAAGAAGTTGTTTGCGCATTAGAAGCCGCTAGGCTGAGAACAAATGAGAATAAAAATAAAGTAGATGTGTGATGTGATTTCAGCCTTGTGTTTGCAGTGAGACGAACTGGAGGCGCAGAGCGATGGCGTCAGTGGAGGAGAGCGGAAAGGCCAGGCGGGCTGAGCAGGAGGCCGAGGCCGAGAGGCGCCTGGCCGAGAGGGAGAGGCAGGAGAGGACGGCCGAGTGCCTCAGCTGGAGGGAGAAGCACCAGGAGTTAGCTGCCAGCTTCAGAGCTCAGGAGGACCTGAAGGCCCTGAGGCAGAGCAAAGCAGTGAGGAGGCGTCATCGCCGACACCCGACGCCGTTCACCACAGCTCGCTGAGCAGTTAGCAAGCATCACACACACGTTTTCTCGAAGGCGAGACAGACGCTCGACTGTTCAGCTCTGCTGGAGCGATCTGAGAAACAGGCCTGTAGGGCTTCACCCTCAAATAAAATATCCCATTCCACATCCTCGTCTTCTTCCAAACACTCCCACTCTGAAAGACAGAAAGACACGCTTTCATGGAAACAACGCACTCTGTGGATGTTTTAAACTTATTTTCCATGTCTGAAATACTGTTGTTTGTCCCGCAGTGTCAAGCCAACATCAAGAGCTATTTCCTGTGCATGACAGAAAGCGACCAGAGGGTTAAAATTCTCAAGAATCAAGACGGCACCCCGAGAAACTTCACGGTGAGCTGACTTCCTGGGGCTGTCCCACACCTACGGCTTTAGGCTGGGCTTGATCGATCGATCGATCGATCGATGAATGACGGCTCTCCTGTCATGTGATTCTGCTCAGGAGGGAGACCCCGTGTACATCTCCACTCCCGAGTCCAGTCCCGAGGAGCCTGAGAGGAGCTCATCCAGGTAACTTTGTGGCCACCAGGGGGCTCTAAAAACAAGCAAAAATCACCAATCATGTCAGGTGAACCCAAGAAAATCCCAAGAAAAACATCCAAAGGGGTTTATGAGTTTAAGATCTCAAACCATGGAGGAGGATTTAAGCCTTCACATTATTTCAGAGCATGAAACCTTTCAGAATTGGAGATATGAGGTTTCCAAAAAATACTTGTAACATCATTGAAATTGTTTTGCTGTTTCTTAAACGAATCTTTTCTCAGGACCATGTTCAGGGTCTCTGCCCCACACGCGGGGAGGGATCTGGGCCCGAGTCACTTCGATGAGCTGCCCGCCTTCGGAGGAGAGCGGCCTGACTCTGCCCCTCAGCGCAGAGGCAGGAAGGTGGTGGAGTACTTCTGGATCCCTACGGACCAGGAATAGTCAGCGGTGAACTCCTGCTTTGCTCAGTCATGACGGCAGGCAGAGATTTTTAATTCTTTATGAGTTACTGAGGGGCAGCGTGATGGTTGTTGGAGAAAAAGACACCCAGACCTCCAGGAACTGGTCCACCCCTCCTGCCTCCACAGGCCCACAGGAGGAGGTCTGGCTATGGTTTCATACTGACCTGGAATCAAAACCTCACCCTCTGCTTCTTCATTTTTATATCTTTATGAATTTTTAGCTTATTAGTCCCTATTTGATCCTCCAAAACATTTATTATTCCTCATCCAGGAGTTACTGTGCAGAAGCCACTTGAGTGTCAAATTCAAGTACTTTTAAATGACTTCCAGGGTTTGTTTGGGGACATTCCAGGACTCGTGGTTAGCACGGTTTTTAGCAAGTTTTTGAATGTTATTGTGGTTAAGTTTATCATCCAGAATCATGTCTTAGTTGTAAAATATAGTCAAGAGGAGAGGGTCAATTATTAAAAATTCCCCCAGAGGAAGGGAACTTTCTAAGCCAAACAGTGATTTCAGCAACTGTTTTCAGAACTTTTTCAAGTTATTGTAAGTTTTTAATGAATCAAAAAGAGAAATATCACCACCTTTCACGTGCTCTTCAGCAAGGCATCAGAAGTCGGCTGTGGTCGTCTCACATGACAAAGTGTGAAGTGTTTTGATGCAGAGTTGGAATATGTGAAGAACAGCAGCGTCAATAACAGAAAAACAGCTTTGGTGCTCATGTACTGGACTTTATTGACATTAAAGCAATAGTGATGCACAAGAATTTTGAATACCTTACAATATGATCCATATCTATTTCCTTATACATGAACATGGCTTGTGAGCAGTTTTTGGGTAAAACAATGTTTCTTATCATTTAATTAGCTGTTACTTATTTTAGTGAGAGGGCTCGATTACAACCTACCTAAAGGCTTCGCTTTTATTTTGCCAATTTAACAAAAAAAAAAACAAAAAAAAAACATTTAAAATTCACTTGCTTCTTGCTTTTTCCATGTCGAGCGTTCAAAATAAACAGGCCACAGTCACACTGTCACTCCAAGTTCTGGGCGAGACGAAACTCTGAAAGACCATCTTTAACAGTTACGTTTTTCCAAAGAGGACGCCGAGCTGTCAAATTGATAAAAACAAGCGTTTCCTCCGTTCTTAATTCTTAATACTTGTAAACCACGTGAAGCTTCGTCGGAAAAGTCTGCTTCAATTAATTTATTGTGCAAGTAGGCCAGGACTAAATCAAATACTTCAGCATGTGCTTGGGCTCGAGGTTCTTCTTAGTAGGTTTCATTTTCTCAGCACAACAAAAACAAACGAAAGCCCATCTAACTAAGAGGTAGAAACACAGGCAACTTTGAAATGTTACGGCGGCACACCAATGATTACAACGGTTTTTAAAATATTGTAACATCTGGAGGAGGATGAGTATTGCAACCACTCATGTAATAAAAGATAAAGAGGGACAGATAACAAAAGGGGCAGGGCTCCTGATGAGGGAGAAACAATAAAAAAAAGGGATTTAAGGTCGACTTAACACGCACCTTGATTAATTTTTGAAATGTCCTGCCAGCTTATGCTTTGCTCTCCCTTCAGTGGGCCCGTCCCATTCATCGTGCTTTCTGAAACAAAGGCTCAATGTCACATATCGTCTGATTTTCATTTTATAGGATCACTGCAGCTCGTCTGGTGATTTTAAACCCCCCTCTACTGTTTTCTAAGGACCGCACAGGGAGTGCGATGGAAGGGAATCCAGGCTGGGCCCTTGCAGAAGATCACAAAGCAGGTCGCTGACAAGCCTTTTACGTCAATGGTCGTATGCCTTTAACTAGCATTAGCGAATAGGAGCACTTATTTGACTTATTTAGGGGGAGTCCTACGCTTTCTTAAATAAAGCCGTTTCCTAGCGAGAAACGTTCAAATCAGTAAAAACTGAGTGAAAATGAAAAACATGCATTACGGTGAGTTATAAACTTAACAGTCGGAGCAAAGAAAGAGAAAAGAAAGACGTGGTCGAGTCCCTCCAGACTTCAGAATTCATGTAGCTGATCAGGACAGAATCGAAATCATCATCATTAGGCAACAGGTCAAATGATGCTTCTCAGCCTATCGTCATGGTACTCACACGGTGTTAACACACGAGGCCCTACACGAACACGCTTTCGGTTTATAATAGCAAGACAGAAGCAGCCGAGTGCCACGTGGTAGTGGTTAAATTAAGCAGGAGTTTAATAAAGGAAAGGCGACTGTAATAATAAGATGAGGTCGATCTTCTACAACATGATGCTTCTGCTTGGTTTCTCAATCTGCTTCATCCTCTGACTCCTCCTCCTCCGCCGTCTCCAGCCAGGTGAGCCACTGGTTGACCTGACGGAGGGAAAACAGTGTGAAGATGGTCGGTTCACTTTGCCCGTATGATCTGATGTGTTTGAACACTGCGATGTCGCTACTGTACCTGGAATAAAGCTTTTCCTTTTCCAGGGAATTCTTGGGTAATGTCTTCTTTCCATGCAAGGAAGGCTTCTTCTTCAATGATCTCCATGTCGTAGAAGTTGACAAAGTAGCGCAGCAGCATGCCTTAGTGGGGAAAAAAAAAAAAAAGCATGACTGAGCGTTTCAGATGGAAAAAAACAAGCCACTTTGTTCTACTAGCAACGCATGACAAAAGCCTCGAAGCCATCATTTGTTGCTTTGCAAAGAACAAAATCATTGTTTTCGGCAGAGCTGCTGTACTTGTAACTGTCGCACAACTGACACTGGAATCGAGGTCAATGCAGATATGACAGCTTTAGAATCTTTCTACTGGTGACGCAGTTGGTATTTATTACTTTACGCAAATATACATGAGATAAACATTTTGCTGTTGTACGGACAAACCTTTGGCATTTCTGATGTATTTGCAATCAAGCTAATAATCATTTATCCCAGACTTGGGGGTGCTGTACCTTTGGGGAAGGTGCTGGCGTTGCAGTGCACCTGCAGGGCATACAGGGCGCTGACCTGCAGCTCGGTATGGTCATGCAGGAACTTCTGCATGACGGGCTTGAAGGCCAGCAGCAGCTGTTTCTCCTGCTCCAGCTGCTCTTTGGAGGGGGCGGCCAGCTGCTCTTCACTCTCCGCCATGCACAGCTCCTGGGAGATGTACTGCAGGAAACTGGAAGAGATCAGAAGGCAGCGGTCAATTACATTTTTACACCTTTGCTGGTTGCAGCTTCTCCAAAATGATGATTTTTGTTTGCATGAGAACTTGCAACTTTTTATGCTTTGGACATTTTAAATCAGGAATAGGCACATGATTCTGTACATTTACCTGGTCATGAGGATGTTGACAAAGCCTTTGTCAGTGTGAAGCTTGGGAGAGATGTTGTCTTTAATCCACTTGTAGATGGACTGTGGAGAGGGGTCTGCCTTTATCTGCTTCAGCAGCTCCTTCTCCAGCTTCAGCAGCGGGAACAGGAAGCTCAGGCCCTTCCCCTCCAGGATCTCCAGCATGCGGTCCTTATTCTGATCGATTTCTGCCAAGAACAACAGGCCGGTTATTCACAGCGGGAGGTGTTTGGGGGAGTTCGTAAACGTTTCACGGGTCGGGATGCTGTGTTGGAAGGATTGAAGTACCTGGGAGCATCTTCTGCATGTTGACCTTGCTCTGCTGGAAGAGGTCGGTGAGCCACTCTCGGTCCTTCAGTTTGGCCGTCTGTTGCAGGCAGAGCAGGAAGAGGGGGAAGTGGGTGCCGTTCTCCAGGGGGTGAGCCAGCTCCGCCACGCTCACCAGCTCTGCGATGATGGCCCGAGCTGCGAACTGGGCCAGGTAGGACTTCACCAGGGGCACGTCCAGCTCGATCTTAGGGCACTGGTCCAGGACGTTAAGGAAAGCCTGCGTGGCACGAGTGGGAGGCAAAGCCAGAGTGTGAGTAATGCTCAGCCCCCCCCCCACTCGCTACAGGAACGGCTTTGTTCCTGCTGCTGTTTCTCTTTTAAATAAGAGGTCTGTCCTATTTTAACATGGTCTTAACTTGCTTATTTACTTATTTATTATTGTTTTACTGTCCCTCGTATCATGCTCTTATGTTTTCTTAGCATGCTCTTAACAGGTCCTTATATTGGCATTTTTAGTGATATCTAATGACTTTTATTTATTTTATTCATTTATTTTAGTCTTTTAACCATGATCAGTGAGCTGCTGGGAGTACCTGTCAATGTCTGCTGTTAATCTGTCTCCCGTATGTGTCCTGTGTTTTTAAATGTTGTGCATAATGTTTGAGATGCCCTCTCCAGACTGCAAAACAAATCTACCTACGGGTATCAATAAAGTTACCTTGACCTACTGACCTCAACGGTGACAAATGTGTTGGGATGAATTACAGCAAAGTGTCAAAGCTGAGTGGTGATTTGATTTTGCTTCCTCCTCTTTTAAGAAAATCCCGGACTAGATGTGTGTACCTGCATGAAGTTCTCCCCAGTGATGAGGCCCTCGGTGCGGAGTGTGTGGATCAGAGTGCTCGCGTGCTCCTTGTCCTCATCGGGACGGTCCAGGGAACACACGATGATCTTGCTCAGCATCTCCGGCAGGAAGTGCTTGGGAGCCCTCATCTCTCGCACGCCGCTCACAGCCTCGGACAGGTTCTTACTGTTCAAGTACTCAGTCATGATCGCTTCCTGAGGTGGGGATTGAAGCACGCAGAAATGAGCTGTGGCCCCTCTGATCAACAAATATGAAACATGCAAACTGATTTGTGCTCTCAGCTGCTGTGATACTCAGACACGGAGCTTCGGGGAGCAGAATGCTCAACTTGTGTTGGTCGTGGAACAATCACAACACACAAGTGCTACTTTTCAAGATAAGCAGCCAATTATTCTCCATCTGACTGACTTTGTGGCAATCAAGGAAGAAGGAAAGACTAATCTCTAATTAGAGGTCTCATTTTAATTATGTTATGAAACATTTGGCACACAGTACCATCATCCGGATGGGTCTGGGACAGTTTGTCCACTTTTTGTCTGACTGTATTCTCAGATAATGGAGGTTGTAGCAATTAGTTACTTTATTGTTTTCCTGATTCTTCTTCCTTAATGCACTGCTAACTGGTTTTACTGTGTCCAAACCAATCTGCAGAACATGTTTTTCATTATTTAAATATTGCAGAAACTATAGAGTGAAAACAGTGAAAGAAACAGTTTGTGCTTTGCCTACAGTCATTTTAAGCAGTTCCTCCCTGGCAGGAGGTGGCTTCTTGTTCGTCTTCTGAGGTTTCTCTTGGATGGGTGGAGGGTTGGTCTTCAGGCCAAGCTGTGGAGGCTGAGGCAAAAGGTCAAGTGATTATCACACAGAGATATTTCCACAACAACAGTTCAAACCTCACATTTCTTTAACACATGTCTGTATTCTACAATGTGCCCTTCCCTCTATCTGTCGATGTTAATTAGACTAAGATAGTGGCAAACTGTGAGGAGGGACTGTCTCTTACCTGTCCCAGAGGGGGGGTTTGAGTGCGTGGGGGCTGGGCGCTGGGAGGCATCATGGTGGGGATCTGGGGCTGGAGCTTGGGTACCTGGTTCTTGTTGAGGAGGAATGACTGAGCAGGCCTGAGGCTGATCTGCGGGACCACGAAGCATCATGAACACAGAGCAAACAACAAGTTAATCATGTTCTTTAAAAAAACAACTCAAAGTCTGTATTGGTTTAAATCATGCCCTCATATCTCATAATCGCAGTCAATGGACCAGCTACCAGTTTAAAGAAAAGAAGGAGTGGAGGGAGGATAGGAAAGACGGAGCAAAGAGAGGAAGGTGGAGGACAGACCGGCAGCAGGTTGTGTTCCTCAGAATAACGCGTCTTTTTATAATCACTGGGCATGAAGACCTTTAACACTGGCAGGTTGGACAGCATGATACCTTATACAGTATCTTTACTGCACAAGATCTGGAGTCTGCATTCATTTTGTTTATTTCAGTACACTCTATGCCAAAATAACTGCTATGACGTCTATATTCTGCAACCCAGCAACAAATACTTTCAGTTACCTCATCCGCATTGAGCTGTCCTTTCTTGCTGAATCGTGGAGGCATGTCCTTGGACTGGACCTGCTGCTGGGCCATGTGGTTCTGGTTCTGGTTGAGGAAATGCTGGTTCTGAACCTGTCGAAGGTCACATGGGCATAGAGGGTTGTTTTTTTTAACTGGCCCCAGGTTTTGTACAGAAGCATCAATCACTGCTAGCCTGGCTCAAACTCATTTCCGCTGTTAAACGATTACCTGGTTGGACTTAACGAAAGACTTTGGCCCCATGTCGAACTGTGACTGCGGTGGAGGGGCGATGTGGCCACTGTGGCCATTGAAGAGCGGGTTGGTGCGATGGCGTCCCATAGTGGGCGAGTACCTATCCTGAATAACCCCCGGGCCAGTTCCAATCCCACTGCCTGAGTGAACAAAATGCAGAGATGCTGTTAGCAAAGATTTTACTGAAGCAGAAGAAACAAGAAGTATTAAACAAAATGACCCCCGCATGATGATCAAAAAACAGACTAGCTCACTTTTAGCTCATTATTTTATGCACAACATCTTAAAAGGCAAATTAAACATCCTGCAGAGCTTCAGAATTCCAGTAAGAATAAAAAGTGAGTCCAAGTCATGACACCGAGGAATGAAGGCCACACCTGGCATCTGTCCAAACATGTCAGCCAATCCCCCGAGAGTCTCCCTGTCCAGTTTCACTCTGTTGGGCATGAAGGGGCTTTCCAGGAAGAAGTCCATCCTCATCCCCTGAGACATGGGTGCTGGGATGAAAACACCCAAATCCTACAGGATCACACAGAACACAGCGGGTGTCATTATATGAGCCAATAACATGCATGCATCCCAACCCGGAATTAACTTGAGTTTTGAAGAGTTCCATGCTCAACTACGTCGTTATCACTTCATTAAATCCTGAGCATACTTTATCGTGAGGACAACGCTGCTCAAGTGCAGAAACTGGTTCTTTGTAAGGGAGAGGGGTTTATAATAATATAATGGAGCCGCTTAACACATGCACGCCTCAACCTCAACATCTGATGTTGGACATTAACTATGACTTATTCCAAAATGACGAGCGCCATAATTTCCCCGCGCTCACCTTCACTGCATCCTGACGGATCTGGTTAATCGTCTTTGGTCCGTTGTCGATGAAAGCCTTGCGGGGGACCCAGTTGTTTTCTCGCAGTTCCACTGTGTCTTGCAGCAGGAAGCGGATCCTAGCAGGCAACTCCTTGTTGTTCATTAAGGATCGCATACGGCCAAAGTACTGATCCATTAAAGACTGGAGAACAGGTGGAGAGGGGAGGGGGGGGGGGTGTGAGGACAGGCAGAGTTTGTATGTACAGTATAGCAGCAGGCTTCACGTGGGCACTGGCTGTGAGCCGAGTGGGGCTTTAGGTGAGGCCATGTAGGGTCACATGATGAGCTTTGACAGGACCACAAAGGCACGGGGACATGAGGCTAGCAGAGGAGGGGGGGGGGGGGAAACCCTTAACAGCAAAACTTTAAAGGTAAAAAGTCTGGTTTGTGTTCACCACCCTGACAGTCTTATAGAAATAATGAATTCTTCACTGAAGCTTTTTATCTTTTACTTCTGCAGGCAACAGCAGAGGTAACTGGCCGACGTTTGACACACACAGCTTCTCCACATTGGGGGGGGGGGGGGGGGGCATGAACGGCTCGAGCTGTTACCTTTGCTTTCTCATGGTCGAGTCTCGGCCCCACTGTCCTCATTATCTGACAGAGGCACTCCAGATCCTCCCCCATATCCTTGAGCTGGACTCTCTTCTTCTTTTCCAGAAGCTTCGGAAAAGATTAAGGAGAGGAGGAAGCATAAGGCACTCTGGTTTCATGAAGGTCTGCAGTTTCTTTTGATTCTAACTCTTCTTTCAAAATTCAAAGGATGTGAATTTCAAACATGCAAAAAAAGCAAAGAGGGTGCACGTACTGTTTTGATGCACTTATGAAGGATAGATTCATGGATGAGGTCGAGTTTGCCAAGTTCCCCGATGAATTTAATGTTACCAAGCATCTTGATCTTGGCAATGGCACGTTGCTCTTCCTCTTCAGAAGTAAGAGGGTTGTCATGTTTGTCATAGACTGAAGTGAGAAGAGGAGCAGATGTTAGTAGTGGACGGCTTACAGTGAAATGATACATCTCGTCGCAGATGCACTGAGACATGAACTTACTTTCAACATTTCTGGTGCGGTTTTCAAATTCATCTTGAAGTTTGGAAATCAGCAGTCTTCTGAAGGTCTACAATCAGCAAAAAAACACACAAGAAATATATTAGCCATCCGTTAGAGGTAGCGCAACAAGAAATATCAAAGCACGTCTGCATAAGAATATGTTAGAAAAAATGAGAAGAGGAATGGGTTTCATTTTAAAATGTCGCGTGGAGGTGTGAATAATGACGACAAAACAATCATTAAGAAAAACTAGCAGCATTTGTCGGGGAAGGCTCGTACAGATTGCTTCATTATGGCCTGCTCAGCAGAACAGAAGTGACATTAAGGAGAGGAAACAATTACACTCAAGGCTCGACAACGTATTTAACTGTCCGGCACAACGTGAACAGCCACACTTACTGTGCTCTGCTTTTGGGATGTTTGGATCTCAGATGAAGGGCCATCAAAGTTTGGTGCGTCCTCTGCCAAGCGCAGACATAGCTGAGCATAGAGCGAGCTATACTTCGGCTCTTCTAGGGCTTTGTCTACAATCTGAGTCGCGGCGAGGGCCGAGGAGGGGAGGGAAAAGGCAGAGAGGGAACACTCCGGTCATTAAAACGTGCGGCGTATGAGTCACTCAGAGCAGCCTGCCAAGAATGGATGAATACATTTCCATTTAGCGCTACGGCTAAAGAGCACACTCACCAGCAAGATGATTCCTTTAAGGACGAGTTTTGAATCTACGCCCACGTTCAGGAGCTCAAGGCATAGCTTGTCAAACTTCTCAGGCGTGAGTTTGTTGAGTATGCTAGAAAATTAAAAAGAAGAGGGGAAGGGCGAGTCAGCACGTTGGCATGGAGAAGATTTTCTGATATGCTTAGTTGCACGTCGTGTTGTGAAGACGCTCAGTGACTTTGAAGATATGCACCTGGTTATATCTCTTCCATAAAACAAATCCCAAATCCTTTACTCTGCATTTGACCTGATAACAGCAGGCTGCTGTCACTAATAGTTCTTCATCAGAAGACATCAGAATTCACACAAGACAAACCACTGCCAAACCAAACTATTATATCTGCAAAACAGAACTGCTGATACTTCGAAAGTGGTTCTTCTACATTAATCTGCAGGCAAAGAGGAGCAACTGTGGACACCTGTTCCATTTTCTACTTGAAGTTAATACAATAACCATATTCTCACCGCGATCACCTTTCTCTGACGAAGCAACTGTAAGGGACCAAATCAGGTTGGGGTCATTTTTAGTACTGTTCATATAGAAAACTTCTGCTTGTCGCAGAAACCTACATTCTCACTTAAAAAAGCTGAGCAGCATCTGACCCATGATAACCCTAGGTTAAATCTCACCGGGGTATTCGAGGCACGTGAAGTTCACTGTTTGTTTTAAGTTAACATTCAGTCAAACTCAGTCAAATATTGTTTTCTACTGCATTACAACTCAGTTGTAATCCTTTAAAAGTGACCAATTAACCATTTTATAATTCTTCCCAAGGACTCGTTCACACTTGGACGATGCTGCAGCATCATTTGATGTGCTGTGACGCAGTGCAACAGAGGCAATTACTAACGATTTGTAAATCCACAGGCTTTGTTTGCTAAATCCCATTATCCACATCAGCTCTCACATTCTTTACTGGATTTGTTTTTAATGAGAGTACTGAATTCTGTCGGTGTGTGACTTATTGTTAAACACCCTCATTTTCTGGTCGTGAATTTAGAAAGGCGTGTCAGCAACAAGAGAAGTCATGCCCACCGTGATGAGGAGGGAGATCCTGAAGCTGCAGCTCAGCATAGATGGTAGTGGTTTATTTTTTAAGTTCTCTGGGATTTTAACTTCTTTTATTTCTGTATGTTTGCATACAAAATGGTAAATGGCACAATCTGCATTAATTGTTGCACATAAAGTACACATGCCGTGGCTTACTTCATCTCTGTGAACTCAAAGAATGCAGACTCTACCATCTGCCTCCTGAGGGGGCCTCCAGCTATGTCTACATTCCCGAGGGAATCTCGTCTCTTCATCTTTTGTACTTGTAAACATCACCTGACACAGAGGGGAGCAGGGCTCAAGTGCCTTTAGCAAAGCACATGCCATTTTAGTGACTGCAGAACTACACGATTCAACTCTGTCCCTTTAGAAAGTCAAGCAGGATACAACTGATTAACTTCCTAAACACCTGATGAGATAAGGCTTTAATGATCGCCAGAGGGGAAATTCAGAAATATTATCTGATCTCAAGAGCATTTAGTGGAGGATGAAATTTGATTTTCTGACAAATATAATGTATTTTATTTAATCGACGTGACCTAAAGTCCTGCAACCTTTGTCCAACACACTGTTCCAAACTTCAAGACTACTTGGCACTTTTCTTCGGAAAGTGGCAATACTGAATAAACATTTGCAAGCCAAACCACACCGACTGATGATCGATGGGTTTTGTAAATTTAGGAAGAATGGGACTCTGCAGCCAACTGCGATGGTTTGAGTACAAACTATCTTTGAGCCACAAGAGATCAAGATTCTTGCACACTATATCTGGGCCAGGTCTGGATACAAGTCCACTAAGAATTAGGAAAACAGGGTGCTTTTTGTACCAGGGGGTGGATAATCAACTCTTCAAATATGCGAACAGGCTTGAACCTTACCCCCTCACTTTCCTGAAGATTGCATCGTGTCGCTCTTTTTCGTTGCTGGAGTTGACATCTCGTCTAGTGCTTCGTGAAGGAACCCATCTCTGAACGCTTTGCCCTGGGGTTTTCCCCAGGAACTCGCTATAGGAGCACAGAGAGAGACTGATTACCACAGAATCTAAAAACATCAGGGCTGGACAGAAAAATACACAAATGCCCTTGCAATATGGTTATTATTCAAGCACAAACTGTGATATTTTACAAGTGACACACTCATACTACAAATGTCGCGCTACCTATTGCTACCTCAAATGATGGCAAACTGAAAAATGACTGATATGAAAAGTACGATGCCATTACAAATTCTTCATCCCTTTCTCTGCAAAGCGACACTTCATGTTAAATTTTCTTGACGTTGTACCACCGCGGTCTTCGTTTTTCCTTCTAGGCTGCTCTACTCCGGCAGTGTACCACCACATACTTACAGACTCTGTCTGTGGTTAGCACAACTTTCACAAACCTATTTCAGCAACTTGCACAAGGTGGCTTATCCCAGTTATCAAATACTTCAACATATATTTTTAGACATATTTGGCGAGTGCTTATTGTGGACCCTGTATGTAAATCAAAGTTCTCGTGAATTCAGGACCTCTGATCAACCAAGTTGTCTTATCCACATGTTCAGCAGGGAGGGGAAACTACTAGCAACAGTTACCAATGCCATGGTGCTCATAATTCAATCAGTATACATAGAGTGTGCTGTAAAAAAAATTCAACTGACAAACCTGTTGCCGACAGTCTTGGGATAGTGCTGAGGTGCACCCCTACCACCTCCTCCCCCCGAAGAAGCACTGCAGAGGCAAACGAGAGGAGGGGAACACATTAGGTACATCTAATACTGTGCAAGATGGAATGAGCCTGTATTTTTACCTTGTAGGAAACTGAAGACAAGAGACCTCAACAATTAGAAAACTGATCTGTCCATACAATTAGCCATAAGGATATAAACTGTTTTTATTAACTGAACTACTAACTAAGTGCATCCTTGAACTTTACTGTATTCATGATGACGACTTAAGGCTTTAGTCTGTCATCAGAAAACCAATATTTCACTGATTTAACAAAGTAATTTTAAAGTCGAAACGTAGAAGAAATAATGGCCTGCCCTGTCTGACAGCTTCATAAACAAACAGTACAGGATTCCTTTCATGCGACTGTTATCATCAGTTGTTGGAGAGCCAGCAGTGCCATTATAAGAATGACGATGCACATATTTATAAAGAGCAATGCCAAGTGCAGTACATCTGAAGTGACATGTGCATTATTGCAACACTCAGTGAACCAAGTAGAACAAAACCAAGGACAGTCTACAT
This sequence comes from Chelmon rostratus, assembly GCF_017976325.1. Lineage (NCBI taxonomy): Eukaryota > Metazoa > Chordata > Actinopteri > Chaetodontiformes > Chaetodontidae > Chelmon > Chelmon rostratus. The sequence goes on from NC_055663.1 coordinate 26,670,523, forward strand.
GTAGCCTTGCACAGATACACGGTTTCACAATTCACAATGTGTCTAATAGTTCTGTGGTATATATATATCAGGTAATTGTTCCCCAAAAACATCCATTATTTAACATAAATTCAGTTTTATGTTGGGTTAACTTTTCCCAGAAAAGTTAAGCATACTTGACTGATCAAAAGATAATTATTAGAGTGATAAAGAATGAAAATCACCATCAGAGAAAACACAATGATTTAAATGGCAAGTTTCAGGTGCAGTGGAAAAGCAGAACGGATTATTCTTCACACTAACTGCACTGCTGCTGCTGTTCATCACAGATGTCATGGTCTACTAATAATCAGATTTTCATAAAAGCTCATGGAACTGAAAGTGAATGCAGTATATTATCTTACAGCTGGGACTGATTATTTGTATAGTCGGGACATCAGCAAGCCTTGTGAAGTTGAATTCAAGGAATTTTGAGAAAAGCTGATGATCAACTCAACCATTTCGCCAACTGCTAAATAACGTGAAAACCGCCACACTAACCTTTACATCCAACATACAGCATATCTCAGAGCATTTGAAGCCTCGATTTAGACATTTTCAAACTTAATCCAGGATGTGAGACAACCTGTTAACAGTGACTCTGTATACTGGGAACTGGCTGTGTGCTTCAACACCAATATACAACCAACAGCACAGAAATCCTCTTAAGGCTCATTATGTCTACCCAACCCCCCTTTATAAAAGGTTTCACAAAGAAAAGTGTCTGACAGCCATTTTGAGCCTTCCCACATCCTGCTTTGTTCTCAAGGCCGGAAGTCCCTGCCCAAAATGCTAGCAGAGGGCTAACCGTGGAAAAAAATAAAAGGATTTCTCTGTTGGCATTTCCTGTTCAGCATTTGGTTTATTACCTGAAACGAGAAGCACCCCCTTCTGCAATCACACTCTCCACTTTGGCGGCTTGACAATGAAGAATACTCAAAAGAATAAGAATAATAGGAAGGGGTGGGGAAAACGGTGCTGAGGAAGAGAAAAGGGAGTGCAATTAGTAACTGCATGGGGGTTGGGGGAAAAACAATACACATTCATAGACTACATCATCAGCTATAAAGGTCTTAACCAGACAGAGCACTGTTAGTTATCCCACACTATCGAAGGACGTCAGTTAGCACAACTTAGCTAGATAAAACAGTTAAGCAGTCATGTCATTGTTATAGGCCTAGCCACTGACGAAAAATCAGACCATTACAGAAACCCCCTTACTGAAGTGAGTAATAAACACGACAGGTTACACACTAATGTTAAAACTGTATTTGCTGAGTATTGACGAGCGTGCTTGATGCAATGACATCACGACATAACGTACAAATCGGTGCTGGTTTTTGCTCTGCTACAACAAAGCAAAGGTGCGTCAGCTAACCGGCTAACGCTAACTAATTAGCTAGCTAGGTTGCTAAATCCATACGTTAGCTCCGTCACGACATCAGGGAGATGTTTACCACGTTCGCCTGCGGTTGTTTTGTACAATCCACGATTTGTTCAATCGAATTTGGAGCATTATGCCAAGAGAAACGTTTGCAGTGACATTGGAATACTATAAGGGCTACTGTCTAATCCGAGATGTTTTGTGTTGATATGCCATTCAGATCGTTAACAGGACTAGCCCGCATTTCTAGCGTTTAGGACGCTAACTAACGTTAACGTCCTAAACGCTAACCATTATGCGGTGAAATGGGGCAGGGCAGCGTGGTTAGCTGCTAATGTTTCCAGTCGGCTGTGCTTGAGTCGCCATCCCATCATGTCTAAGACTTAACATAAGGATTTGAGGCCAGATTTTTTTGTGATCCTGGTCCGAATCCCATGTAATGAAAGACACATCATTTTCTATGATATTTAAACAAGGCATTGTTATGTTTATTTTTTGTAAACAGTAGCAAAGGGAGTAGCTAGGCGACGACGCCATTTTCTACTTGAATGTAAATCAGCTGAGCGATCGGTAAGCTAGGCTATCTGCCGGCTCAGAAGCTAATATGCTATAGTTAGCTTAAGCAAGACGATGTTAGATGTTAGTATTTTAGCTTGCTAGCCATCAGAAGCCATTTTGGATGAGCCGGTGCGATTCTGCAAGGGAGAAAAATCTGCCTTACCTTTACCAAAGCAACTTCAGTTTTAGATTGTTGTGTGACTACCAAATAAGAAATAAGAACAGTTGTAAAAGAAAAGCGGGTTATGCGATGGATATCAGGAGAGCTAAAAGCAGAAAGATGACCGCACAAACACACACATCAATCCCCTACTTCACGCTAGGCTTGTTCGTGTTAGCTAGCTGGTAGCGAGCTCAAAAGCTTGACGGGGACAGAAAAGTCATCAATTTGCATTGGTCACGTATTTTGTTGCCATGTCAATTTTGTCCAATCACAGGAAAGATATGTTATTAAGGCGTTTCCAGTAGCACATATCATCCAATGAGAGGCATAGTGACACAGAAGAGACCGCCTCCTTTAGTTGATTGACACACAATTTAACATCTGCAGTGCAGGAAAAATGTATTGTTTATCTGCTCAAAATAATGTCCATAAAGTTATTAAATTATGACTACAGCAAGTTCACAATCAGTTACAATGTAAAAAAAGACAAAATATTATAAAATGAGTGAACAATAACAACAATAAAGAATTGAGAATGCATAGAAACACATCCTTTCTCACAAGCTTAAGTTGTTTTACGGAAAAATGTACTGTAAGAGTTGCACATAGTTTACATAAATGTGCATTATACACCTTTAAATAATTTAAGTTTAATTCGTTTTTGAAACTTGTTCACACATTTTCTGACTGTCTCATTATTCTATGATTTTATGGGATGCTGTATATCCTACTCAGCAGATTTTTTAGCTGTGAAGGACCAGAAGTTTCAATAAATGTTGCAGTCCTGCATTGTCTTATATAATTTAATAAATTTATTATATTTGGTTATATAACACAGAGACATTTCACTTCACATCTGTGTGGAGAACACACTTTGGCCATTTTATCACATCTGTCAAGCTTCAGTCATTTATTGGATGTCTGGGTTACTTTTTGGGCAGAGATCAGTTCAGAAAGGTGATTGGAGTGGGTCTTTGTAGCATTTGTGGCAAGTTTATATTGTTGTTCAAATCGGTAAGATGACCACTATAGATCCATAATAATAATAATAATAATAATAATAATAATAATAATAATAATAATAATAACAACAATAGTAATAATAATAATAATAATAATAATAATAATGGGGGTTTTGTCATTGGCATCAGTTAATTATACTTGTTCAACAGGCCAAATTTCAGGAATCTTCTGGAAATAAATGTCACTATTGTGAAACAACATAACTTCTATCACAAAAATGACAATAAAAGCTCTTGAAACAAGTGAATATGTCTTGAAATAGTCTAAATATATATTTTCACTTTTTGAATGAGAAAATATTGACTAAATAATAAAAACACATATATTTGCCACATATTCTAAAGGATTTAATGCCATAAAAGGTGCTAAAAAAATTAAGCACAATATTAACCCATAGAAGAGGAAGAGGGCATACTTTAGTAGTCCATCTGAGGGAAGCTCTTTTAGCCTGAAACTCAAACATGAACAAAAGGGACCAACCAGTGGTTTAGTGCCTGGGCATGTTGGCAGAGCCCAGGAGATGAACTGGCACCTTTCCAGCTACCAGTCCAGAATCCGTACTGACTAGCCCTTACTGGACTTGAACCAGCCAAGCCAAGTCGCCATTAACTGAGCTACTGCTGGCTGTTTAATTCTGAGGAATCAATACTTGGCATAAATAATGTGAATTAAGTACGATCAGTTTCAGGGTTCAGGTTGACAGATTCTGCAAGTGACCCTTGAGACACATTTATTTATTGTGTACACAGTCTTTTAAATGGAAGTACAAACACTCATCTTCCTCATGATAGCGGGCTTATGACTTCTGATCGATGCAGCAGTCACCAGGAGGCTTGAACACATGACCCTCTGCACCCTGCCGTGTCTGTGCTGATGTAGCTGCTGGAGAATATCTACAGTCCACTTCCTATCACCGTCCAGTTTTCGAACAGTTACAACTGACTTCATTTTACTTCATCCACAACTGGCAGGTTTGGAGCCGAATCGCTCCAGGCCAAGGGCAAACTGCAGCACATCTGAGAAGGACATGGGTCATGACCTCCTCTTCTCATGCAGCCAGGAAAATAATTGGGGACCTCCATCACCCTAGACACCCTAAAACTCTCACTGGTACTTCCAGCTAATCAACCCTCCACCTCTTCACCTTTCCTGCTGCACTGTTGCCAAGAAAACATCCGTTCCCACAAAAGGAGAAGGAGCAGGAAATAAAATGGCTAATACTTGATATTTAATCCATAAAATTGAACTAAACGAAAGATCTTTGAAGTTTCTTTTCAGCTCCTGGTCACATGTCTCTATGACTGCAGTGTCGTTTTGTAGTGTAATTGCTGGGTTTCATGGAAGCCAAAAGCCACATCAGCTACATTCACCGCTACTCACTGAAAGCAGATGATGGTGCTGTGCTGTAATGTAAGCAAAATATCACCAATCTATAGCAGACTCTATTGCCCACCAAGAGTGTATGCAGGCAACCAACAGTACAGCACATTTCAGCGATTAGTCCACCCCCACCTCTGTTCAAGGTGAAAGGAGATGTTCGAAAAGGGCTGGAGTAACGTTAGGTCGAAAGAAATCCTGCGTTCGTGTTCCCGGTGGGTGTCTAGAAGGATGGAGAGAAAAGCACACACACCAGTGAGATGTAGGAAACGACAAAACACAACTAAGAAAGGTGACAAGTGGGCCAAACAGAGCAAAAGCTAACAATATTTACCACAGGCAGTGACAAGATACAAAGGATGAAGAAAAAAAGTCAAATAAAACAAAACTGGCAGAATAGCGTACTGTAGCATCTATAAAATACAAACACAGTTATTAGTTATTATCTTAGACTAATACTAATGGTACTAATAATAAGATTGTGGGATTTGGTTGAAAGCCCTGTTGAAACTACAGTTAGTAGTACCTTGCTTTTTTTAATGTCAGCAAGGATTTGACTCACCGTCTACAGAAAGCTTCCCAGCAGCAGCATATATAGAGGCAAGTACAGAAAAAAATATAGAGGCCGAGGAAACCTGCAGGGAAAGATGCAGCTGTTCAGCATCCAGTAATCTAGTTGAGGACTGGGATGTTGTGTGAGACAAAAATGAGAATTGTGATTAGATGTAGTTCATGAGACTTTCCACTAGAGGGCAGAACAGGCCCTCCAGATGAGATGAAAGACATCAAAAGGGTTGGTGGACTTGTGCTGCTCTGTCGCCCCGACCTCCATTAGGATGCACTCTCAGTCCGGCTCTCTCCTCAATCCTATTACCTTCCCCTATCATAACCACTGACTTCAAACCCTGCAGACAAAATGAAACACCTGTGTGCCATACCCTTGACAATGCTATCTTGTTGTTCTCTCCACCCTCTTTCTATCTCTCTCTCGTCATTGTTCTCCACACTTCTTCCAGGAAAACTTTCATCTTGCGGGCCTGCAGTTACCCTTCTGATTGCTTTATGAGGATAAAGATCTCTGACCCAATTAGCTGTCTTTATTAAATAACAGTCCACTGGCCCTCATTTAAACCACCAGCCAACCCTCACACCAGCGCCCACCCCTCCTTTTGTGTTTTCACAGTACAAAGTGATTCCAGATTTAATTAACTCAGGACCTCGCTTCCATGTCCAGTACTGATATTTGTGCAGAGTTTGCTGTGTTATGATAACTTGCAGCGGATATGAAACGAAGGTTGGGCTCTAGTCAAGTGAGACTACGTCCACACTTTCAGGCCATCTTCATAAAAATCACAGTCCACACCGAAACACCCGTCAATAGAAAAACTGTTGAATCTCTTTCGTGCAGCAAACCACGCATCTCTGCTGAGTCTCAGCTCTGCATCACCACCCATGCTTTATTTTGATCTAGCTGAACTTATTTAGCTCTTTTCTTTTACGTATTTTTCTGTTTCAGTTGTCAATAGACAGATATGATCAACCAAGGTGAGCAGTGCAGCGGTGCAGCAGGACAGCGGACGTGCACGTGGTTCTGTTCGCATAACAATGTGTGTCTGCATGAGCAGATGGCATGTCAGTGTGGTCATGCATTCGGCCTTTTGCAGATATCTCGGGCATCCATCCATCCATCATCCATCCATCCATGGGTGACATCCCTCTCCCCAGCAATGCTTTCTCTGCACCTTGTGGAGGATCCTGAGGTATTCCAGGCCAGATAAGAGATATAATTCAAATCATGGACATGGAAAATATAAATAGAGCTTTAGTATCAATGGAAGGCGAAACAGACGCTAAGTTAAGCATCGTTTTGAGGCCACAGAGGTGCTCCACATACTGACAGCATAGATAAATATAACAGAAATATGATGCACATGTTTCTGGTGATAATCTTTCCATTGCAGTATTTAAGCAGTATGCGTGAGCATGGCAGCAATCATTATTTCATACCTTGTTCTACTTAAAGAAACATTTGCTGTCATTACAGAAAGGTTCCTGCTGCCATAAATAAAGGCCACCGAATGAGCTGACGATTTACAAGAAAGTGAAATATGCATGTACGATAAAAGCCGATGAATGGGGTTATCTCTTCAGTGTGAACACTGAGTAAAGCTGTCACATACTGAGCGCGTCAAACGCAACTTTTATTTGTGTATTTGTGTTATTTAAAAGGAGCCTTTGAAAGAACCAGGTACTGTCAAAGACCTGCGAGGGTGGCTGGTGCTTAAAAAAACAACCAGCCTGACCTTTTCCAAAGACGCATTTATCGCTCAGTGACAGCCACATGATTTTTTTTTTTTTTTGGCCAGTTTTTGTTGGAAACCAGCTCCAGCGAACAGGAATAAGGAAGATCTGACAGAGAGGAGTGAAAGACAGAGGAGTGAAATACAAGCCTCCCGCATAGTAATACTCTCTGCGCACAGAAAAGTTGTGATGTGTGTTGTAATTCCTTTATCATTTCTTGTAGCTGTACACAAAAATGTCCTCTTAACCCCTTAACGCAGATTGTCGTGAATTTGCATCTTACTGCTTTAATCCACATTGCAGCCGAATCGCGCGTGCATTCCTCTATTGCCGGTTTGTGCATATTCAACACACACCTAGGAACCTTTGTAAGCACTGGTTTCTCGTTGGACCGGTCAAAGTGAAAGAACCCCTTGTTCTAATTGTTGTTACAGTGTAATGGTTGTAAGCCAATTTTGTGTCTGTTTTGATGAAATAAATGAATTTTAAATACACATAAAAGATGTTTTTACTGCATTTAAGCAAAAAAAGTGGACATATACTGTTTGTTTGAACCCTATTCTAGTTGGTGAACCTACCTAAATTTATATCTATTGTATGTGCTACGGAAAAATGAACAGTAAGATGCCAACGACTGAAGCTGGATCACAGCAGTTTAATCATCTTTGCCAAAGTAGCATAACCATTTTGAGACTGACAAGGTCACACTGTGCACATTTCCACATCAGCTGTTTATACCAGGCTCACCTTTAACCCGCCCCTATGTGCATTCATCCCTGACCTTCAGAGAACACAGAAAATATGAATGAAACACTCCTTTGCTCTCCCCTGAGATGTGTGTGACCTTTCTCACACATTTCAGAGTCTCTATTTATCCAGGGGAGGGTTCTCTCAGCGTGCCGCAAGCTGTTTTTTCAGCTCCACGAGCTCTGCCTTTGTACAAAATTCACACCTGAGAGATGCCCAACATGGCCAAGTCTTCTACTGACAGCCAGCGAGCACCAGGACAAGCACAAAAGAAATCACACTAAATCATTTTAACATACTGAAGCAGACGCTGGCGTTGTAGCCTGCTTCTCAGAATCTGTTTTATCAGCCAGGGATGTGTTCACACTTTTTCTTTGCTCCGAATGTTAGACACAGCTTCAAGAACAATTTTCAGGAAGACAGAAATAGACTTACAAACACAACACAGCTGAACAAACACAGGTAAACACAAACATTTAGCTGTAATGAGCACACAGGTAGGCGAAAAAAAGATGTGTAGGCAAATAAAAGGCGAAAGGCAACAATGGACGCAATGTTTGTGTTGTAGCTGTACATCAATCTCCGTTTAATTACACACCACAAAGACAGAAAATATGTTCAGAGTGCAGCAGTCAATCGCACGGTAAACATCAGGTTTCCTCATACAAGTAGAAACGCATTGCAGTGGAAGAGAAAGCAGCAGCTTTAGTGGATCTTGCTGTCAGGAGGGACGGGGTTATAAGGGGAAACTAAGGGAGCTATGGGTAGAAGACAGACGCAGACACAAGGGCGGAGATATGAATTAACAAATTTATTTATCACAAAGAAAACCAAGGAAAACCATAACTCAGGAAACTATGAATAAACACACACTAGGGTAAAAGGGATTACACATAAAACGAGGGCAACATCGGGAAACACTACACACAAACACAAAACACAACGGGGCATGGGTGAGGCAAAGACTGCACTTGAAACTAACATAGAACGCAACCAGGCTTTAGACAAAGACAAGACTTGGAACAAACTTAGGCTGTGGCGTGGGTAAAAAACAAAATTAGAAAACCAAAAACGCTCCTGAGGGAGGAAAACTCAAGGGGCTATGAAAACGGAACTGACCAACTGAAAGAACTAGATATGAAAAACTAACAACTCAAAATACACTCCTAGAAAACGGATGAACAAGAATCTAAATAACAAAAGTAATCCAACAGAAAATGACTCTTAACGAGGAGAACAATTCGGCTATGCTATAAACTAAGAAAAACAGGAACTAGGTTATTAAAGTTACCAACAGAAAAACACTCACGAAAGGACTATGGCATGGAATCTCAAAACAGTAAGGGAAACGCAGACAACACTAAGAACGGTGGAATACTAACATAAAACAAGGCATGGACATGAACAAAGAAACAAACTTACTGGGACTGTGGCATACAAAAGACAAAGACAAACCAATGAGACAATCACATAAATCAAGGCACGGACATTAACAAAGAAAACACAACAAAGAACATATGGCTATGGCTATGGCTATGACTGTGACTATGACTATGACTATGACTATGGCTTTGACTGTGACTGTGACTATGGCTATGACTATGACTATGGCTATGACTGTGACTGTGACTATGACTATGACTATGACTATGACTATGGCTATGGCTATGACTAGGTGACGAAGACAGTGAGGTAGCACAGACAACGACCCGACAAAGACTGGAGGGAAGACACAGACTTATATACACAGGGCAGGAACACTAATGACACACAGGTGACACACATCAGACAATCACAAGGGAGGGAAAACACAGGAAGTACAGTAACCCAAAGACACATAACATGAACCTTCAAAATAAAACAGGATGTGACAAAAACCAGGCAACACACAATGGGAATGAGCACGGGTCATGACACTTGCTGTAATACAAGCGTATGACCTTTTTTTGTGTTGTTTACCAGTGTTGGGCAAGCTACTTTTAAAATGTAATAATTTGCATTTTGCTAGCTAGTTGAATTTGAAAAAAATGTTTGTGCAGTAGTGTTTGCAGTGTGTGTGATCAGATCATGGTGGTTAATGTTGGCCCCAGGAATTTTCGTGCTGGTTTCTGGTTTTATCTATCAGTGAGGTGGCCGTTTGTGGTTTCTCAACCACAGCTGTATTTCACTACACTGCTGCAGAGATTCTGTGCCCTGTGTTGAGTAACTGGCACTCACGTCACATGCAAATTGTAATAATTCAGTAATATTTCAATAATGCATTTTAAAGTTGTTCATACTGATGAACACTGGACACACCTCCATGCTTAGGTTTTCTTTTTCACTGTTTGGGTTCATTGTTATTTGGGACACTCATAAGCTGATGAATATTCATTTGCAATAGCAACTGTAATGTTCCAGAAGGTTAATTTATGGTTACAATGAGTACAGCTCACTCTCTTTGGGGTAAGACGTGCCATTCAGTAGACCTAAACAGCCTGCAAGATGTAATCAGGTTCTGATGATGTGCATGTGTTTCTGTATTTGCAGGTGAGCAAATGTGGTGAAAAGATGTGCAAAAGTAACATCAGTGACGTATTATTAGTGTTAGTAACACGTTATATTACGTTGCCATGTGTTATTTAGTAATGTGTTAACTGCAACACTGAACACTGAAGATCACGGACTGATGCTACGTAACAGTGGAGGGTCTGACGGTGCAGGCTACTTTTTTTTAGCCATGTTAGCTGGATGCTAATATCGGTTGGTCCATCACTTTTGTCCAGGCTGTCTCAACAACTATATGACAGTTTTAAACATTCATTGTCCCCAGAAAATGAAGCCTGACGATTTTGGCGACCCCCCCTGACTTTACCTCTAGCGCCACCATGAGGTTGACAGTTTAGTTTTTTTAGTGAAATGTCTCGACATCTATTGGATTAACACCTGCTGTCATTATTAGGTCAAATTTCTATTTGTCCAGTAATTTGGTTAACCTTTTCCTCAAGCATCTCAATTTTGTTGTTTAAAACCAATTAGCAAATATTAGCATGCTAACTCGCTAAAATAAGATGGTGATCATGCTAAACATGACACCCTCTCACAATCAGCATCGTCATTGTGAGCATGTTGGTATGCTAACATTAGCATTGAGCTCGGAGCACTCCTGTGCCTAAGTAGAGCTGTTAGCATGGTTGCGGAGTCTGGTTTCCCTTTGAGGGCCTTGCTGACTGACATCATGATAGGCAGTTTCAAGATTCAAGCTGGCAACATCCACCCACAAGCCCTCTCATGTGAATCTGAGGTCACCGCCACCACCACCTGCATCTTATTCTCTCTATTGTAGTGCATGTTGATGTGTGATGCAGACTCAGTAATAGTAGATGTAAGAATGGGAATAGGCTGTAGTTGCAAACTTGAAAACAACAGACTGGGTGCAACCCTCTAATCCTTCCCCCATGTCCGCAGAGGCTTTTATAAAAAGTCTGCCATTCCCAGGCTGTCTGCCGAGGTGCTGATAAACTGCGGTACATGTGACCCTCTTCACATGCGAATCAATAATGCACTGTGATATCTTCTTTTTAATCTCCCCAGTCAATTACATTGTACCTGACAGGCTAATCTAAAGGAACGCATCACAGTTTGAGTGGCCCGTGGCAAAGGGTATCACTCTCTGGATAAGAAAGGGCTCTCTGGCTGCTTGAATGAATTAGAGAGCAGAAAAGCAAAAACAACTTCATATCAAATTTCAGACTCTGCAAGAGATGTGAGAGAAATAATTCACTCTTCATGTGAAAATCAATACGAGCTCATGTTTGCAAACTTCCAGTCAATTTCTGCTTCATCACAAGACGGTGATTTGTCTTGGCAGACTTTTCCATAAACTTCTTCTCTAAGTGGAACAATTGATCACTTGTCAGCTACTTGTCAGAGTCAAGAACGAGCCATTAAGGCTTGGACTGAGCGAGAGAGCATTTCCAGGATAAAGTGCAGGAGAATTACTCCGCTACACCCAGACAGAGCAGATGCACAGGTGGGGTTGCGCTTTCTCAGGGGAAATATGCATCATCTGCTACGTTTTTATGAAAAACTCCTCTACAACTTTTTTTTTTTTTTGTTCTGAAAGAAACAATATCTTGTTTGTTTGTGTTTTCCTCTTCGCTGAGTATCTCCCCGTCTTGGGAATGCAGGATTAAAATATTAGCACTTCCTATTCAAACTCTTCCCTCTAGTTCAAAACAAAAATCAATACGAGCTCCATTATGTAAAAATGTTCAAAGAAACCTGGTCCCAAGGGTGGGGCCGCTCTCTATGAGTATTCTGCTGTGTTTAGACTTGAGGATATACGCCCCTCTGATAAAACCAAAGGCTGCGTTTGGATTGAAATTTTAAAGAAGTTCACTTGAAGCTAAAACCTTTTTATTTTTTTCCTTGGTCGAGATGGCTCTCCGCACACAAAAAGAGCGGGATGATTCATTTTTTATCGTTTTATGTTAAGTATTCATGACGCATATGTTTGTGTGGGGATGCTAAAGAATGATTTGTGGCTCCTGGGTGTAATTGGTCCCTGCACACGAATGTTTTTGTACATAGGGAATGTCGCTTTCCATACAGTCGCTGCTGAGGGACTAAAATAGTGTGGTCCCTTGATGCTGGCAGTGGAACATATGGAAAAAGTCTTATTAACAGTGTGGAGCTGATCTCAGAAACAAAGAGTCCAAACTGAAAATCTTTGAGATGCTGTGCCGAGCGCCATTGAATTCACAGGAAGCTTTTTGCTTCAGTGAACAAAATCAAGATTTGTGCTCTTAATTGCTGTGCCTTTAAGATGCTTATATTAAAAACTGAGCCTAAATATGAATACCCTGAATGAACCATAAATCTTCTTTTATCTCTTAACTTGTGTTAAAAAAAAAAGGACAGTAGCAGCACAAAACAGCACTCAAACACACCACCGCTCTGGACCTCCGTAGTAATTTTGCACCATGGCAATTACCACACCCCGTCATTTGTGCCATCAAAACAGTAATGGGCAGCCTAACATAAGAGAGAAAAAGCATCCGTAAATAATTTCTTGCTATGGAGACCACTGAGTGGGAAAGTGGCCTTGCTGCTAATTAAAAAGCCGCCGCTCAGGCCGATCCTCTCCCTCATTAAAGCCTGCTGTCCTCCCAGGCTCGGAGAAGTGTTATGTTCGTGGACCAAGCAAGCATCAAGAGAAGCAACAGTCAGAGGTCGGGGCTGAGAGAAACCAAGGCGGCTTTGCGGAGGATGACATCCAAACCCAAATTAAGTTAATTTGAGGTTCTGCGGCGAGCCTGTCAAGAGCTCACAGTGCCAGGGCTGCGGCAGACATATGGCTAATAGGCAGGACAGCTCTGTTGAAGAAGCACTGTGAGCTGCAGAGTTAGTGTCATACCCGATCTGCGCCTCAGCCCTCTCTCCCCGTCACTGACACTGAACCTGCCTGACATTTCCGGGAAAGAAATTACAGTTCATTTGTGTGAGGTGCATCTGGCTTGCATTCTCGAGGGTTTCTGTAAATGCTCTGATTGACAAATTGCGGCAGTTGTGGGTTGCACATTGCTATGTTTGTGACCATATATTCTCATTAGGAACATAAATTGATGTGTTGAATTTTGGTTGGACAATTGCCGGAGCACAATGGATGAGGCAGACACCAACATGCCATTCTTTGATTTATATTCAAATGAGCCATACACAAGAAATTGGATTTCATGCTATCTCCCGAAGGATTGTTTCTGTTAATAGTTAATATTCCACCGTGTTTAGAGGAGATTCTTCATTCTGCAGCGCCGTCTGAGAAAGGTGCATCAATAATGGCACAGGCGGAAATTAACGTGGACTCAACGTGGACGCCCGCCTTCCTTTTTTGTTTGTGATTTTCGAAACTAACAAATTGCCACCTGCCCCTTTTCAAATTCACACTTGAAAGACATGTTTTTTCCTCATTTCTGATTAGATGGTTCTCAGGATGAAACTTCAAAGTGCTGTAAACAGAGGGGGGACACGGATGACGAATGCTCCACCGAGCTGTCCTGGCCATGTGAACTCAATCTAGTCATGATAAGGTAAATATGGGACAAGCACAATACATTATGATGGTATACTATCATAAATATGGCCTTCATCAGAGCAGAAATGTGAAAGGGCAAAATTTGGACATGATGTTGGAGATGACTTCGATGGATATCAATTGAGCACTTTGGCGGTGAGAGAGTTTCCACAGTTCTTCATTCTAATGGAAACAGCAGTTCCTCATTTAACAGTATGAATAAGATTTGTCCTCAGGAACTCCTGCTGTGAGTCTTTAGTCATTTCATACAGCACCCCCCCCCTTAATGGTTTCTTTTAATAAATGAAATTGAACTATTCTTGGAACTGCCTGGAATAGCCTCAAGGAGCCCTGGAGGTCCTCACAGCTCGTTCGGGGAACCAGTATTTTCTGCAGTTATCGTGTAACCAGAACTTCACGAGCTGGATCACCACAACAGAAGCTGTGCCAGGTGTCCATGAGCAAGAAAAGATGCTGAAAAGACTCGTTCAGTGGTTTTTACACTGTCTGCTTTCAGGTGAAAGTATTGTTTGTTTCAAAGGAAGAGTGTCACCTCTAGCTAAATAATGCAAAATAAGGTTTTATATATTCCTTTCATCTCATGGACCAAATTCAACTTATCTATATGTGTCTTCATCTATACCTAATCTATCAAATGTCATGTTACAACACCCAAAATGTGGGCTACAGAACGCGACAAAACAAGATGTGATTTTAATCCCATATATATGCAGTTTTTGTGACAATCCTGGAGAAAATAGGTGGGGATCAAATCCTATATTGGGGCTTTAATGTGAGCTTATTTGACTGTGGCCACAAGCGTAAATTAATGACAAGCCATCAACAGAAAACAGAAATGTGTGTTTTGAGGTGTAAACAGTGTCTTTACTATTTGTTTTACTAATGTGATAAGACCACTGAAGCAAAATTAGCCAAAAGACTGCAACAGCAGAAGCCTGCATGGCGGCCTGTTGAACTGAGGATGGTTGCATTTAATTAACGTCCTTTAAATTGAATTAAATGTCCTATTTCTTAATTCAGAAACTGCATTTGCTCGCTTTAGATAAGCGACTCTTGACACTGAGCAACAAGTTATGTTGAATTGGATCATTGATGCACCACAAGGTTCACAGACATTGTCACTAGTACTAGTTATCTACTATCCATATTCTAACGACATGTCTACATAGGAGGCGTCTTCGCCGGCGTTTCAGTCCTCTGTCTCACTCATATCTCAGGGAACAGATGCGCTTCCAGTCCAGCCGTCTGCACAGGCTGAGCTATACAAGCACGAACACGACCCGGAGCGTATTTTCTTAAAACTACATTCTGGTTGTGTGTTGGGCTCCGAGTGCTGCCAAAACGTTTGTGACCTGCAACTGAATCCTGTCCCTGAACGCACCCTGTGTAGACACACACAGCACTGAGGCTTCTGCTGCTGCTCTGCTGACATGCTGCTCACGCTACACCTCCCGTGCAGGCATGGCGTGAGACAAACTGGCATCCGCTGCAGCACGTGCTGTTAGTAGCTGAAGCCTTTAAGACTTTAACAGAGTTTAAAACACATTGGTGAGCGTACAAAAACAGGCAGCTGGCTTAAAAATCTACCAGGATGGAAGCGCAGGTAGCTACTTTTATGCATTTCTATCACACCCACAACACTCTCTTCTAAAGTTATTTTTGTTATAGCTGTAATCTCAGCTGCTTTACAACATCTGTGCAGCTCTTATTAGAGAAACCTCCAAACTAGGCCCCTCAGCTTGTGCATGGACGTGATCTTCTGTCGAGCTGGTGACGTCTGAGAGATGAGTTTCATGGCGGCAATAACAGGAATAGTCCACTGAATTCACTGCAAGACTAGTTGGTTTTCAAAGAATTACCACCACTATCTAGGTATATGGAGTAAACCGTAGGATGCAGTGTTGGATAACTTTATGGTCCATGGCTGGATTGTTGTTATTTGCATTATTGCAGATGTGATTTTGAATGAGGTTTTCTTACTTCTGGAGCAGAACCTGTTAGTTCCGGTTCCACCTCGGTTCTCTGGAGTTTGCTTTTAAAAGTCATTATGTGAAATGAACTGAACCTACTGAGCAAAGTGGAGAAACGGATACAAACACAGCACTTTGTCAGAGCAACGCTGGAGAAAGGAGCGAGCATCGTGATTTAAAACAGCCAAGAAGCATCCAAGAATGATTACTGATTTTCATCATCTGCAATAAATAAGTCATCAGGCCGCTCGATGATTGTATTCCATTATGTTGTGTGCGATTTTCTGTTTTCAGGGCACATGTAATGCAAATCAAGTGTCGGCAAACGTTTCTGTGACTTCTGCTTCCATCCTCTCTGTGTTCAGTCCTCGCGGAGGAGAGATGCCCGAGTGGCTTGTACATGGGTGTAATTAAGATGTGAGCGATAAGAAATCTCCCAGAAAGTTTACAAACTGAGGCAACATGAAACGCCAATGTTTAATTTATGTCTATGCCTTTCAACATTTAATGATGTCCTCAGATGTTGTTTGGGGAGAAAAACAGACATATTCCCATGCAAATGAGAAGACAAACACAAACAAATACGCTCGTCTTGTGGATCACCGCGTATCACACAGAACCAGGCGGCCAGATTATGCCAACGTCTGAACAAATATGTCGTTCTCCTCTTTGTTCATCGCCTTTCTGTTTAGTTTGTTGCCTCGTTTGTTTACGGAACGAGTGTTATCCCGCCCATATTGTCAGACAGCGGCCAGTTCGGCGCTCAAACGCGGCCCGTCTTGACTTAGAAAGATGCGTTTTAATTCAAATAAAACAAGACTAACGTGCAATTAATCTCCTGCAACAACGAGGGAAATTAAACGTCTCTATTCAGCATGAAAAAGGTGTGATCACGGGGAAGATTAGCTCAACGGGTACAATGACACACCGTTTGCCGCGGGGGAATCAATGCTGTTAAATCTTGTTGACGATTAGCCTGATTAGGTGATGTCTGATAAGCGAGTGCTGATTTGTTTTTGTGTTTGTTTGCTGGAACACTGCAGAACTTTAAGCTGTGTTAGTACTCAAACAATCTGGGACATTTTTTTCAAACCTGAGCAATTCTAATAAGTGTGTATTATGTGTGTATTTGTGTATTTCTTGGTCTAGTCTAAAGCTTGGAGGTCATTGGTAAACATCTCTCCATTAATACACCCTGTCAACAACAATATATCAATCAATGTTTTCCTGCAGCTCAGCTGTCAGAATGTTTCACCTGCCGACTGATGAACGACTGCAAATGAATGACTTTTTCTGTGTTTTCTATTGTTAGCCGGGCCAGGAAGCCGTTCAGTTCTGTACCCAGAAACCTGGCAGAACAATGGAAGCCAGCGTAATGGATTCCAGAGGGATTTTGAGGAATGAAGTGTTGAATGTTGTAGATCATCACTGGTGAGGCCACCAAGGGCTTGTTATGCTTGTGCTGTATAAATAAAGTTTGAGTTGTTACAGTTCAGTCATTATTTTCTGTCACTCAAAAACAAATACGAGTAAGTCGGGTCTACCTCTCTGCAGCACAGAAAATATGCAACTCTAAAATCTCCATTTTCACTGCTCTTTTACAGTCAGTTAATGCAACTTTTGGCGTCTTAATTAAAAAGTGAAGTATAACTAAGTCTCCCTGAGGTCAGTGGGGTTTGCTCATTTAAAGGCACTCAGTTAGGTGGGTTGTGCATCGTTAAATAATCCCGTGGTCCTGTCTCAAAATCTGGTTTGAAGCTGCACAAATCAATATTTTATATTCCAGTTTTTTTTGTCCTCATGTTGCACTATGGAGCTATGTTTGAACTACCTCTACGTTTGTTCGCCTGACCCTAACCCAGCTCTGCAGCCACCCTCAGCTCTACAGAGCGACAGTGGTCGTTGTTTTGTGCTGCAGATGTTCTGTTTCGGTTTAGTTGCTGCTCTCATTAGCTTGCTTCCATTAACCTTCCAGCTGCTGCCCGACGCAAAGCTTGTGCTTTAATATTGCTTCTCCTGTCGGTCCAGCGCTGTTCTTTACTTTTCCTTTCTGTTTTTTTACTGGGGACATGTCATTCAGCCACACATCAAGTGTTTTATCCTCTCCAAACAAATGAAAAGTAATGTCTTGAAAATGCTCCATATTTTGCCACTCAAATCAGCTGGCAATTAGTTATTGATCTTGGTACATTACATTAGATTAGATAAGACTTTTCTAATCTCACAATTGAGAAATTCACTCATACAGAGGCTCTTCAGAACACACAAGGGGGGTGCAATAGGAAGAACAAGAACAAGGTGCAAATAAGAACAAACAGAGCAAAATAAAAATTACAACTGTAGAACAATAAAGGTGCAAATAAGAACAAATGAGCGATTAACGGTTTGCCCCTTTAGCCTATGACTGAAATTCCTGAGCAGGTGGTCGTCTATCAAGAAATAAACACAGCTGAATTTTGTCGATTGACCTGTCTACAGCTTGGTTTGATTCTCACTAAAGTGACTAAAAACCTGTTACAATAAGTTATATGATGCTGACATGACGCACATTCCCAAATAAAACTGTGCTTAATCAAATGATCATCTGCTGATTATCATTAACACACAGTGAACCTAATGCTGGCACCGGACCATTGGTTGGACATATAATGAAGCTGCCATGTTTTGTGCTCTGTACTTAATGAGAACTTGAGAGGTGATGAGGCACATATAATGCACAAAGGGTAGGTGGGTGGTGCAGGTGGGGCCCATCAGCAGAGTAAAACACTCAGACAGTCCAAGGACAAACAGCCAGCAGACCCTCTGCGCACATTAACGCGACCACCTGAACCATCAATTCCAACACGATAAAGAACAAAGAACAAGCGAAATAAAACTGCAGCTTCTCTGTTTTTCCACATCAGCCAAGCAGCTTGTATCTTGTTTACTGTCGTGCCAGCCTTATCGTCCCCCCGCATTGAAATATGGCGTCTCCATACCATCAACCCAGCCGGGAACAGGGTGGATGAAAGACGGCGTGCACAGACAGATATGAAACTGCACGCGGAGAGTACACTCAATCTGCCGCCGCTGTCAAAAAGCGCATCATGACGGGTGATGAGTTTGAGTCATTACCTCTAAATGCTCGCTGCCATGCGCTGTGATGCATGGAGGCTTAGTGGGCATCCAATCAGTGCTGGCTGCTGTTTGTATTAATAACTTGTTACGATGGGGCATTCCTCGGTTAATGAGACATGGTGCACTATTGTATTTTCTTCTGCTGTTGTGATTAATCATTTGATAGTTAGTTTGGGGAAGGGGGTGTAATCTGTGGCTCTCTTGTTAGAACACCAGGCCAGCGCACTTATCGTACAGCGAAGCACCTCTCCAAATCAAAAACCCTGTCAAAACATTACTGGGCTTTCTGTATCCAACTTGCCACAGCAATATAAACCAACTGTGGGCTGCAACTTATGACTTGAGACGTTTTTCCATATTTCAGCCTGGGAATTAAGCTCCTAAACAACAGTGATTACCTTTGACACCTTTCGTCAACACCCGATTTTCATGGCACTTTTTCCTCAGTCGCGGCAGCTCTCGTGCCCTCCTGCGTCGAGCTGTGTTGCCAACGCAACGTGGCAGCCCCGCAGCAATGTGTGCACGGCATTTTAGAGAGAGACCTCCAGCCTCAAATAAGAGATCACAAACCTGAGTTCCTGCTGAGCCCAGGCATAAGAAATAAGGGGCGGTGTGTTGTGAGAAATGGCAGCAGGAGGTGTGACAAAGCAGACGGAGGTTCTGTCAGCAGCTGGGACTTGAGACAAGCCTCAGTATCACCTTAGTAGGTATAAACATAGGCTTCAGTGGAGATCTGCCTGATGTGCTGTTTCTGGACGAAGTCAGGGTGTCACAGTTCGCACAGAAAAACAGGAGGTAAGCAGAAAAACCTTGAGAGGGAACATGATTTTATTCTGGATCTGCATAGATGACATACCGTCCAATTTTGCAGGATCACCTCAGATGAAAAGTCAACACATATTCATCCAGGAATGAATGAAGAATTCAGCAACCAAATACAGGAAACTGAAATGGCATAAAAAAAAAAATGATTAACTTTATTTTGGCTTATTGAAAAAAAAAAGTTTTGTTTTCGGCACATGAGTTAGAAAAGATTGGATGAACTGTGTAGGTGGGGAGTTTTTCAATGAAACCTGTTATGCAGTAAGTGAGCAAGTGTGTTTATCCACCGACTGCACACGGGTAGAACAACCTCGCTCTCCTGACCTCTGCGGTTCCTTCACAACTCAGTGTCATGTGTGAGGTGTGACATGACGCTGTGTGATATCTCATGTTCGAGCTGCGAGTTGCTTAGAAACTGCCCAGGGAACATGCCGGGGCCCTTTCAGCTTCATGCCAGTTCACACACGCCTCACGTGGGTCAGCACGGGTTAAAAAGCCCGAGACCTGATGAAAACCTTGATTCTGAGAGCTGCACGTTCACTGTGTTTGGTTTCACATCCAAAACATTGCAGCTACAAAGAATATACACCAACAAGTAGATGGAGAAGATGGACGGCCTGATTTCTGTGTTTGCCTTATTCGGAAAACACAGGAAGTGAGATTCTGCTGCATTGAATTCATCATTAGTCTGTCATTCCTAAATCATTAAACTTTCTTGTGTTTGATAAATTAAAGGTTCCCTGCTAGAGCTGCAACAACATGCAAGCGCAGTTCACACCTCTAATCTACAGGTGGTGGCTACACCCTGAGATGTGCTTACAACAGGCAGAGAAGAAGAAGAAGAAGAAGAGGAGGAGGAGGAGGAGGAAGACTGCAAGCTGGTGAACATGTTGTAAACAATCCTGGATTTAAAAGACCAAATGTTTTATGAGGACGGAAATGCATTCATCACATTTGTTAGAGGACACACTGACTGTCAGCATGACTTTTGTTTGTTTAGCTCTCAACAGGGCACCTTTAAGTAATTTAGTTTATAGTCTTCCATAGTTTAAAGTCATTTATCCATAAAGGAGAGAGCCAAAGAGAAATTACAGTGGCTCAGCATAAATTTGCACCAAATTGCTGATGTATAACTTCCAGCACAATTTCCCTCACCTCTTAATTGGATTTTACTTATTTTACACTGCTTCCTGTCACCAACAAACACCACAGGTCATTTATTCATGAGTCTGTCTTTTCATTTCTCATCACTCTCAGCCTTTGACAGCGATCGCAGGGGAGGTTGTTTGGAATAACCGGGTGCATGAGTCTTCTGAGGCTGCTCGAATTTTTAGGTGTATACAAAATGATGCACAAATTGAGTCCAGAGGGAGCAGATGAGGGCCTCTAGTGCCTCCTCGCTGAGAGCTGGACCATAGATTTTGACTGAAAGAAACTGCAGACCATGCCAACCTACACAGCTGCTGTGCAGTTTGATTTGAACAAGAACACAACTTTAGCCACCAAGGTAAAACCCAACAGAGGTCACACACATGGCTGAGAACCACAATATAAATCTCCTCATTTAACAACTTAGGCAGTAAGCGTTTTGCAGGAGCAAACACACTCCTAAGAGAAGTATCCAAAAGTGTTTTCACCATGCAGATGGTGCGTGACTTTCATAAAAGCCTTAACAAATGGAGGGAGTAAATGAAGTGGACAGTTTCCTCCAACCGGAACATCCAGGAGGTTCTACAATCTTGCAGAAAATAGGTTCACATCTAGTTTCACTGGTCCAAGGAAATAATGACACATGAAAAAGTATCCTGCAGCAACTAACTTTGTTGGTGGTCCGACTCAGAGAGCCTGACACCCTATAGACTCAACGTGAGTCAGACAAGCTTCCCTCTCCCTCTGGGTATGTGAATACAAAGGATCCATTGGCATTTGTTTTACAGTAGTTTTCCCCACAGTACACAGAAAACGTTTTAAAAAACGAGACTGATCCATATTTCAGTGAAGCCTCTCAGGTTTTGAAAGATGAAAACAAACGATGGCTTCAGATTCTGCTTTATGTATATATATATACGCATATATATATATGTCTGTGTATATATAGTTTGCATTGTCTGATGTGAACTTTTAAAAAAAAAATCAAATCACACTGAGTCAGGCAGTCTGTTAATTAATCAGGATTTCAATTAACAAAGCGAAAATGTTTGCATTATCTCTGCTGCTTCAGATAAAGCTGGGAAGCAAATTAAATGAGGATCAGCTCTTGGATGTGCATCAGATGGAATGCTAATGACTGACGATCACACAGCCACAAACTGTAGATTGTCAAACGGGTGTGAAGCCAAGAAAAGCAGCAGAGTACAACAACAACACAGATGTCTATTAAAGGATGAATTTGGTTAATTGTAGCCTGGGTCTTTTTTATTCCTCCGCGCCGGCTGTGCCTGAAGGTATTCTGTTCTCAGGTTGTCCGTCCGTCCCATTCTTGCCAGCGCAATATCTCAGTAACGTCTTCATGGAATTTCTTTTAACTTGGCTCACTTGGACTCATGGGACTGATTAAAATTTGCTGATCAAAGGTCAAAGATCAAGGTCGCTGTGATCTCACAAAACAAGTTTTTGGTCATAACTCAAGAATTCATACGCTAATTATGCCAACATTTCACACAGACAGACACAGTCTTATCAGATAAAATGAAGTGATGACGTTTTATATCTAAAAGGTCAAAGGTCAGCTTCACGGCGACCTCATAATGTTCTGCCATTATTCAGCACCATAACTCAGGTACAGAAGGGGAGATTGTGACCGCAGTTCACATTTGGTCAGATACTGAATCGGTGATTGTATTGATCTTCTGTGCTCCCAGGTTAAAGATGTGTGCGAAGCATCCACGGTTTTGCCAGCACGGTAGTTCACCGCAAGCTGATTGGTTCTGCTGAGCTTCAGGTGATTGTTGCTGCACCATGTGATGATGGTCTCTATCAGTCCTCTGTTCTCCTCTGTAAAAATAGTCTCCAAGTGAAGACGGCATGTTTCTCGCTGGAATCATTCACTGGAATCATGCATGTCAATATAGTGAGAACTTTCATTTCACCAAAAAATACACTTAAAGGATAACTTTCGTTTTTTACAACCTGGACCTTATTTGTAGCATTAAATACGCCCATTTACTCACCCAGACAACTTTGGTGGCATTTGGAGTCGTTTTGAAGAAATTAGCCTCAGAGGAGCGGCGCGTATATCCGTATAATGCGAGTACTCGGGGCACCCGTGCGTAGCCTCTATAAACGCATAATCTGCGGCGAAACTCGTTCATATTCCAATATTTTGTTATGATATGCTGGTGCTATTCCCCTCTGAGCCCGTGGTGGCATGTTATCAACATCCGGCGTCTCTAGACAACTACTTCTGACGTGGATGACGTCATTACCGAACGCCGGGCGCTGCGAGCAGCCAGCCACAACACGGCTAACTGTGCGGCGGTCGGCTACGAATACGCAATAACGAACCATAGCTGTGCCAAACTACAGCTAAACTGGCCGACCGCCGGCTCAGAGGGGAATAGCACCAGCATATCAGAACAAAATATTGGAATATGAACAAGTTTCACCGCAGATTATGCGTTATATAGAGGCTGCGCATTGATGCCCCGAGTACTCGCATTATACGGATATACGCGCCGCTCCTCTGGGGCTAATTTCTTCAAAACGACTCCAAATGCCACCAAAGTTGTCTGGGTGAGTAAATGGGCGTATTTAATGCTACAAATAAGGTCCAGGTTGTAAAAAACGAAAGTTATCCTTCAATACCTTTCATTCAATTCCTCCAGTGTTCATACTGAGTCTGGACACAAATGGCAAATCTGATCTTGATAGCATTGGATTTTTTTTTTTACAACAGAAATTTTCACTGTTATACTTTCATTGTTACAGCAGAAAATAACATGATTACTGATTTACAATTACTGTAATGCAGAAAAAAATATGCGACTAGCTACACCTGTGTTTGACAAGCAAACATGTCTGCTGTGAAAGAGGTCTCTTCAACTTTAGGTTAATGTGAACAATGAGAATGATTGCTATGGAAGTAAGAGCTTTGGATGTGACCGTTAGATGAATCATCAGTACTGATGAATACAATGCTGCATAAAGAAAAACATTTAAGAAATGCCCTAAATATGTACCAAATATATGTTTCCTGCTATAGACACAACCAAACCTCCTGCACTGCATGCACAACACGTTCAAGGTGTTTGTTGACTCAGCCGCTATAAAACACTGACTGGTGTGGTGAGCATGGACTCCAGAAATTTATATCAGCCTCTGTGATCAATAAGGAGTTTTAGCTTTATTTCATTGCAATCAATAAGACCAAAATAAATGTTCATTAGATTTCATGATAAGTTTATGAAATCCAGAAACAATAGCTTATTGATTCTTACAGAAGTTTCATATCACAAACATTTTAAATGTGGAACTCTTGTGAATAAATAAATTAACACATGAGACAAAGTTATTGCATTATATTCATAGCTGCTAACATTTGTTCAAAGCTTTATTAAAGTCTCCCAGTCATTTTATTGATATCAGCAACACTTGCAAAACAGCATCTGATAAATTACAGCCCATGTCTGCACTCACGGACATCCAATCAAAAGCACAAATAACTGGCAATGAAACTCAAAGGCACACCAATTAGGGTTAAAGGCTAAGTGGGAAGGCTCCTCTGCAGCAGACATCTGGTTGACCACGTTATTGTGCAGGTCCAGCTTGCCTGCAGCAGCCAATCGATGCAGGCGGATACAGACTATGAGGGAGCGGAGTCCGCAGGGAGAGGAGTTGAATCACATGGTCTCCGATCAATACTCAGCAGTGTATTTCACCTCTGTTGAGACACTCGCCCACCACGGTTTGGAACACACATTTGACCAGCCTAAAAAGCATTTCAATGAGATCTGTGGAGTGCATTTTACCTCCTTTGCAAATCAGACATTTTACTTCACAGACATGTGCAGAGGTGTTTTTATGGTGATCATGCATACATGCACGTCTTCCGCAGGAAAGATTAGGGAGCAAAACAGGGTCTGACTATCTAAATTTCAGATTCTGGACAGGTCCACAAGTGAGGATGTTATCTTCAGAGAAACTAATCAATAGAGCCAATCTCACACCCAAGAGGGCTTTACTGTCCAGCCACTTATTGATGCTTCACAGTTGTGGCCCTGGTGCACATTAAACCCCTGAGCTCCTCCTACTGCTCCCCAGGAATCAACACAGAAACACCCCAAACGCTGCAGAAATACCATTTACTTTTATATCTGAAGGTAAAGATTTTGATTCTCTAAAAAAATTGCTTCACTTTGAAACAATTTTTTACTCAACACTGACACACTTAGCAATACACAAACTCCAGAATGAATTTTTGTTCTACTCACAAACTGCAGCCTCTTCATTTATCCTCTGCCTTCATCTGAGTGCAGGTTTATCGAGAGAGAAGTTTAAGGGCTGTTCGTGAGGGGGTGGGAGTGGGTGCAGTGAGGAATGACAAGAGGCACACTCACAAAAGGAAGCACTGACCAGATACGTTTTTTTAGTCCTCAGCTTTTGATGTTCTTTAATGACATATTTCAACATCAATAAAAACACACGAGGGGGGGAAAAAAAGTCAATGCACCTTAAATAAAATGACATCCTGTCAAACATCGCAGTACCCCATGCATCCACACAACAACGGTAAACCAGCAGCAAACAGTGCTACATAAAAACAGAGCTGCAGTTCAGCCCGTCTACCCCCACAGAAGAGGCACAAGGCCAAAAGCATGCGGCCTTTTGTGTCGTTTCGATCTGAGGCTGTTATCCATGCATCGGGCGAGGCTTCCCCGTAAGAGAGGAGCATATTCAGCATCTTATTTCACTTCAACGTGTCCACATACTTTTGGCCTTGTTCACAAAAACAGTTTTGGCAAGTAAAAAAAGTACATAACATAGCAGCCAACACACTTTGACGCTTGTTGCTGATTTTCTCAAAAGTGGAAAAGATGTTTCAGACTGTGGGGATTAAGGTTAATGCATGGATTCATAAAGTGCCGGCAATCCATTAGCACTGCTGAGCTGATGCCAACACTCATACATTTTAACTATCCACTCATATATCGCTTCTTCTCTCTGCTGTGAGTGGGCAAATGTTGTATACTACTATATACTGTATCCTTAATAATACTATATCCAACCATTCATCCATTCTCTATACTCTATTAGTGCTATTCATAATCATTGGGTGATCGCAAATAGGAAAAACCTGAAAAAGTCTGAAAGTATATATGATTGATTAAGGTACTTTTAGTGATTTTGTTCAGGTAGTAGAAATAAAAGTTACTTCCCTTGAGCTAGTTACATAGGATGTACATGTACAATGTACATGCTAGGTACATTAATTAATAGATGATATTCTTGGTCCTGCCAATCAGGATTAAGAGCAACTGAGCTAAAGGCCTTAGTTTAAACTTCTGTCAGAGAGTTGACGGAGGACCATGTGGAAATAAACCATTAGCCTTTGTTGTCTTTTTATCCAGTAGTAATCTAGTAATTGTAACTACTGCTGGGCTGTCAGTGTATCGACCCACTGTGGTGTATTTAATACATCATATAAATCAAATTCAATCAATCAGTCAAGAGGAAACTGTTATATTTTATTTAAACCTGGTGGGTGGAGGGGGGGCAGTGCTGCCCACTAGTGCAATTCATTTTTCACTTTGCACATCATCATAATGTGAGTGGAAATGCCAAAAACTTGACTCAAAATTATACAGTATATTGCAATAAAAACTATTAGGTTTGGTTGAAGTGGAAAAGTTGGTGTTGCTAATCAATGAAAGCAAATTGCGACTTCTTAAAGAAGAAGTTAGAGAGGGGGTTAGAGGTTGCACTGTTGCTGGCTGTGGTTGCACTGAGCGTCCTCCAGGTGTGAATGCGCACCTGTGTGAATGTGATCAGGCCATTGCTCTCAGCGAAATGTAAAAAATATGTACAATAAAAGCAGACTGGGCAAATGAATCATGACGTATAGGAAGTGTGAGATTTCGACATCCAATGAGGGTTCGGCTCCACTGAAGAGACACAAAACTGTGGAGTGAGGAGGAGACTGGAATGATCCTCACATTAATGCATGAAACAAACATAAATGGCATAAATCCATCATGTTTTCTATGCTGTTTTCCACTGTTTGAGGCTTGACTGGCACTCATTTAATCGCATCATCTTGTTGTGCCTTGTTCTTCTGCATTGGTTTAATGGCATCCGACTGGGAAGTCAGCACCACGAGCTGGATATCTCTTTAAGCTTAATGGTAGTGGACCACATTTTGGTGGAAAACTAGCCTGACGTTCTTACATCTGCTATTTTGTTAGCCTGTTTCCAGACCTCTGAAGTGATGTACCCACTGACACCACTGACAGAATATAGAAAGATCAAGACATAATTTTCCTGCCATTTACCTGCACACATTTTAAAGGGAGACTGCAGAGAATGGAGAATAGCAGACTGCTCACTCTACCCAGCATTCACCATCCAGACGACCCTGGTAACTCACCATCGTGCCACAGTAGGACCATATCTGATTTGCTGTGCCTGCCAAGGTGAGGGAAACTCGTGAATCCCAACCGCAGTACACTTTTATCCGTCTAATTGCATGTTTGATGAGACACAGACACTGGCTGTGGCCTGGGTCCTCTCAGGTTCCCCCTGCTGAACTGGCTCTGGTGCTGGGACGGCGGAATGATCCATGTCTCCAATAGCCTCTCCACGAGGAAGTCCTTGTCTGCCGTAACCTCATCCCCCGGCTGCAGTAACTCAAAGGTTCCTGACTGCCTTGTCAGCTCCTTGTCAGAGACTGACCAGCGGTTCATTTGGATGCAAAAGTAATTGCACCACAGGGTGCGACTCCACTTAAAGCTTTGAAGGTGATACACAGTAGCTCTTGTACGTGGAGAACGTCTCAGAGTGGAGGATAATTGCCTCTGGGCTCTCGTATCTTAACGCTGTGCAGTCGGTGCCTGCAGCCGCTTGAATTCAAAACACGAAGAACTCATCGCAGCTGATGCACGGGGCCAGGCCCAATGACCTCTTTTCATGCAGTGGCTATTCCAGTCCTCATTGCCCCGGACCAGTACACAATCCTGGATGCAGATCATTCAAGTGAACTTGAGGAAACAAGCAAAAAAAAAGATGTGTTTGGATGTGAAGGCTAAAGACCAGGTCCTCCAACTCCTGCCTTTGTTCCATTGCTTCATCAGGTGAACCTAATGAAACAGAAGCAAACCTTAAAAACCTTTTATATTTCGTGCTAATGAATTACACTTAAATACATTTTTAAAGACAGAGGTGTCAGCTCATACTTAGCTAGTAATTTAGTAAATGAATTATTGTGAAACCACTTAGAACATCACTGTAAATGCATCGTTCATTCATGTCAACAAGCAAAAAGCCAATCAAACATTATATATTCCTAAACTTTATGGGAACCAGTTTGGCTTCCTCTGATTGGATGTTCAGTGGGCAATGGTGATTGGCTTGTCAGCTGGCAACATTCTAATTAGCCTTTCAGCTCAGGTGTGAAAACAGGGCTGAATACGTAACTCGTAGCGTCTGGCAAGTATACTTCAGTGTCATATATCCAAATAGGACATTCACTTAGACTTAAAATATTCCCGCACAAATTTTAATTCCACATCCACAAAATATTTAAACAGCTGCAAAACTTTATTACACATTCACAAATTTTACAAATCCACACATTAAGACATGTGCACACAAAAGGTGATATATACAACTGCAGGCTGAGAAACTCTTTGAGAACACCTTTTTTACAAGCCCTTATTTGTGTTCATATTGGCACACGTTCCTAGGCTGGTAGTCAGATAAATAGCGCACATCCTCCTGTAGTTTTTTGCACTGTAACATTTGTATGTCACCAAATTAAGTCACTGAAATAGCTGAAATGACTCACTGCTGCAACAAGGTTTGAGTGAGCAACAGCAGAGGAGGAATCAGACAGGAAAACTGTGGAGTGCTACGGATTTAAAAAAAAAAAAAAGGGACAAACATTTTGAGTTTTCGTCCCATGAAGCCTTGCCCCCCTCTGCTATCCCTATAAAGCAATTTGTAGTGCTCAATTGCCTCCGTGCGGTATGACAGGGAGAAGTGGCTGTTCATCAGACGAGCTGGTATTTAACTTTGTAGGACACATTTGTATTGATTGGGCTTTGTAATTTTCTCCTGAGTAGATTGGGCCGCTGGTTGCTGGCTGGCGTGCATTAAAATGAACAGGATATGCCTCCAGCATGGTTGAGTAATGCCACAGTGTAGAGAGCCATGCATGATTCTTACAGTCATTTATGTAATGAGGAAGATTGCCACAGGAGAGGTCTTTATCTTAGCTGTTTTTTGGGGGTACAAGGTAAATTCTAAAAATATGACTGTTAATGCACTAAGCCCTGCACTTGGATTTAAGATGTAGAATTAAATTTTATTGATGCCCACAGGGAAGGTTAAAGCTACTATGGTGTTACTGTGAAAAAAAGGCTTGCATGCTTCTAATTTAAGTAGTAGGCTGTGCTGCTGTTAGAGGGTTCTGCATTTAAACCTGCTGGCCATCTGAGCCTGTCGATGTGGGTTTTCTCCAGGTGTGTGTTTCCTCCCGCAGCCCCAAAACATGCAGGTTTAAGTTATTACTATTAGAGGGAGTAACAGGCAAGATACATACACTGAGGGTCATTTAAAGAGATTTACAGGTGACAACAACAGACCAAAAGGAAACACAAGAAAATTAAACAGTATAAGTGAACTGTTTTTAATGGTGGTGGTTTGATGGAGACACAGTGGTCATATTTGAAGCAACACTAAATGCAACAAGGGGGAATCTAAACAACACCTTTTCATGTCACGGCACCTCTTTACCCCACTCAAAAACAAACACTATTATTATCTGGTCTCTCTCTCACTGGTTGAAAACAAAGCTGTTCTGCTTAGAGCTCCCCCTACAGGCCTGAAGAACTTTCCTGATAAGCAGAGTTTTTCTGTTGCATTACTTTTCAGAGTTTGTGTCTTTTACACTTTGAACTGTTAACTGTTAATGCATTTGCTTTGGCATTCTGCATCACATTTCCGTTGTTGTATTTGTTTGGGATTTGCAAATGTGTTTTTGAATTAGCATCATTTCTGAAGCTGCAGGATGTTTCTCCTAATGGAAATGTTTTGTTGCAGCAGGTTTGCCGCTGTTGGCCAGCGCACCAGGCAGCTTCATTCTTATTCTCTGGGAAATTCAACATTTTTTCCAAAATCCCAGGAAACAACAACAAAGAAAAGTGAGTCTGTTCTTTTGGAGGTTGTTCTAGACCTCTAGACCAGCTTCAGCAATCACAGCAGCTTCACAATCAGAACGGGCTGACCCTCAGAGGTCTGCTGGGTTGATGCTGTAGCAACAGATCAAAAATATATTTTGGACTTGAGCCATTTAATGATTTCTATACAGATGGCAGTATTGTAAAATCGATTCTCTGACAGACTGACAGCCGGTCCCGGATCTGAGAACTACATTTCAGTGATGTGCTTAACTTTCTTGGAGGCTTTGTTCGGTTTGTTAGCTGCAGCATTTTAAATGAAATGTCTGAGAGGTTTTTTTTAGAGAGACATTAAAAAAAGCCCATTATAGTAGCTCAACCTATTAGAGATAAAGGAGCGGATTCATTTTTCAAACTTCTGTTTAGATATGAGTTCCCTCATCCTTGCTGTATTTCGAGGTGGTAGAAATAGAGGTATGGAGAGTATCTATCAATGCCGTGCTCAGTGAATTGAAAGTGCGGCTTGGCTTGAAGCACTCTGATATGAGACGTCTTGAGAGGGGGAGCGAGAATTTGGTTAGACTCCATTAAAAGAGCAGAATAAGAGGAGAGAACTAACCTCTTGACTGGACCGAGCTCTTTCCCCTCCAAGGCCTCATTGCTCCTCCAAGCAATCGGCCTTTTTCGCCTCCTCTCTCTTCTCGCGCAGACTGTGAGGAGGGGGAGTACAAACGGACAGACCTCTGACATCCACCTCTCTTCGTAAACCACTGAGCATTTCACTCAGGCTTCGGTCTGGAGAGCAGCTCAGGAGGAGACGACAACAGTTTGGTTGCTGATGCAGGATGCGGCTTGGGCGCCAACTCAAAGAGAAATGTGTAGAATTTAGAGATGAATGGGATAATTATGGTAACACAAGTGACAGGTAGTGCAGTTCTAATAGTGTACTTGAGCTGGTTAAAGGTTGCATGGCCAGTGAGCAAACTAATAATAATTGAGGGACATGTTCCTTTTCTCTGGCTGAGGATGTGAAATAGTTCCATGTAAGACAGACGCACAGCTGATGCATTTTCAAGAGGCAGAAACTCATTAAACTGGTCAGTGTTCGGTGTCTAGTCGATTCTTATTAGTGTTCTCTAGTAGCAGACTCCCACAAATCTGAATCCGCGGTGTCTTGTAAAGCAATGCTCTGAATACTGAGAGTCAGTCTTTTGTGTTTGTGCTACAAACGCTCACCTTTCCAGCCTGTGGGAGGCGATCCTCCAACCACAGGTCCTTTGACTGGAGTCGTCTTTTATCCTTTCTAAAAAAAAAAAAGATCAGCAGCCAAATTAACAACTTTAAGCGGACTTTAAAATGTTGTATTTCTTAAAAATTGCAATTGCTATAAAATGGAACCTCACAGCTGGATCTGAAGATTCTGGTGGTGACGAGGGAAGTGATGCGTTGTGCAATGCTTGACAGGAGCGAAAACATATTCAGAGAGCAACTGACCACAATGAAAATGGGAGGAAAGATGATTGGCTAAAGATTATGTGTGAAAATGTCCAAAAAGAAAAAAAAAAGAAGTAAAAACTACACTTCTAGTGCAGCATCTTTTCCAGAATATCCTGTCTGTGAATTGTATTTTCTATATTTCTGTGTTTCTAAGTTCCCCACAGGCACATTAAAGTAATCAGACTCTGGTCATCCATCACTACGCTGGCTCAGGATGTGAAGACAGAAGCACGGTTGATGCACTTCCAGGAGACTTTCATGTCGAGGAACACAAAAACACGACTCACTCATGACATCATCTCGTCTGATCCGGCTGATGATTGGCCAAGGTGATGAAACATCTGTTCTGATGACTGTTATGAAGCTGCCTGACTTCACTGTGGCGTTTCGTTCTATTAGAGTTTGTTGTGGAACTGTGATGAAACTTCTAAACATCTCAAGAGTTTCTCCTCTGACCTGCGAGCCCGAAGGGAAAGACCTCCTCAGTGGACAGGAGGATGCTGCCTTGTTTTTTGACAGCCATTCCTGTCGTTAGTGACACTTAGTTTACTTCACTTTTGCTCTCTCCAGAGTTCAGCCTGTCAATTACATGAGCTTGTCGCAGTTCACTGCCTCATTCCAGTTAATTTCCATCTGAGCGGAGCTGTGTTTACGCTCCATGGTAAAGTGAGAGGAAGTCGTGATGAACACCGGGGGCTCCCTGCTGAGAATCATTATCTTCATTCCCACCACTATGCCAAAGGTCAAACTGATTTCAGCACACACACACACACACACACACACACACACACTTTAACAAATGAGCTACCAAGTCAGATCCAGTTTCTCATCTCGCTACAAATGTACTCTTATGAAAAAGGTCTCGTCAGCTTATTGGTTGAAAGATAACAAAACTAGAATGTGCATTTTGTGTTTACCAAAACTTTAAGTCAAGAAAAAAATGTTCATTTAATGCAAAAGGTTTGGTCCAGTCCACACGAGATTGCAAGACACTGTCAAATCATGAAAAAAAAGACTTCTGGTAGCAAGAAAGCATCAATTATAGAATTAAATTTCAATCTATAATATATACATTAAAAGATAGCTGCAGATATCACCTCACTTCCGCCCAATATTAAGATAAAACTGTACGTAACATTCACTTTAGTAATTCACCTACATACACTAATTTATAAAAATATGATCAAATTCATCTACATAAACCCATTCTGTATAATCGTGCCACAAACATGCAATGAGACTCATCTTAAAATTCCCTCTGATTCATATCTGCATTTCCTAACAGACCAGAACCCTGTGGGCTCACACTCTGACGTAATTTTTGTTTGCTTGAATAAGTTATGAATTTTTCATTCCTGACTGCTTTAAAACGTAATCATGGCACACAAGGTTTTATCATTTTTTTTTAAATTCCTGTGGACAACCTTTCAACAAACCTAGCAGGCATTTATTGGGAATTTGCATTCATAATCACTCCCCTTGTACCATCGTGGTAGCTGCTTCAGTGGCTCCGGAAAAGGTGTTAAACCTCCCGGTCCCTGAGAGGCCTGAAAGACGAGGAAACTGACAAAACACGTACAGGAGTTTGCTTTATCGCTCTGATCATTTCACCTTCCTCTGCTAATAAAAACTCACTCGGATCAATCACATTTAACGGGATCAACAGCAGCATCGTCTAACTTTTCCACGAAAGGGCGGCGGAGAAGTCGTTTTCCAAGCTGCTGCAGCTCTTGAATCAGATCTCCCCGGTGCGTAAAATTCAGTATTGGAAACATCTGCAGCGGCTTTGATTGCTGTTGTGCGGACTGAGAGAACAGAAGAAATAAAGGAAGCGGGGGTAAAGCGCAAGCGTGTGCGTGCGTGCCCGTGCTTATGGTATATGGGGCATTTCATAGTGGTGGGGTAAATGAGCAGCAAGGCCTGGATGCTGCTCAATCTCATCATAGCGGCACTCGATCATCCTCTGGCTCTCAGCGCCTAACAAGGGATGTGAGTTCTGCTTCCTCAAAGCAGGTTACAGGAATCCCAGAGGTCTCTGCAATGCTGGGGTGGTCCCTGGTGTAAATGTCTGCGTGCAGAGATGTGTGTGCTTACACTTACTCATGCATGTGAACGCATGTGTGTGTGTGTATGTGTGTTTACGTATGTGCATGCACCTCACCGTGTAGGTGTGTGTGTTGGTGAGCAGTCCAGAATGGAAAAGAAACTCCACTAATAGCCCTGTCGTCTCTGTGGGCTCTCTTCCAGGCTCGGCCGACCTTGAGCGGGGGGCTCTTAAAAGATGACATGCCCAGGCTTTCCACCAGCGCTCGGCCCCGAAGTTGGAGAAATATCGTGTAAACCGTTCCATTAATCATGCAACTCCTGGGTCATTAAGCACCTCAAATCGCCTCCTGCAACATCTACCTTTACAGTCATGCTATATCCTCACAATAGCCAGGAGCTGTGACATTGCTCTTTAATAACAACCACACACACACACACACACACACCTCCCTGCTCCCCTTCGTCCTCCCTGCCTAATGCTGTTTGGGAGTCAGTAACTCTGCTTGTTATGCACGAGTATCACGCTGCTAATGCAGAGAGACGTGTAAATCAGGAGATAATGAAAAGTATGGAAGCCCAGGCCGGCTCCGTGTGTTAATACCGCAGGAGGCGAGCAGCAAGACGGACGCGATTTCAAGAGGCACAGAACAGTTTGCCTCCATTCATTGGTAATGAAAAGTGAGTAACTCCAAGGCATGATGGGATGTCTGCTGATGCAAGCGGGGTTCACGGTGACACAGCTCGAGTGCCGGTGACACTGGGCCAAAACCTGTTTAATGTCACCTGAAGTAGCAAAAAACTGCATCAATTTCTGAGTTTATCGCACCCAAATGGTTCGCTTAATTACCTAGAAAGCTAGCTCGTTGTGTTGAGGAACAATAGTTGTCAGCTAATCGAGATTATAATCCCCAAACTATCAAGTATACAAAATCCACAGAGCTCTAACTTTTGTTTTTTCAGTGATAATCACCGTTTCTCGCTTCACATTCTGTGACTGTGGCAGCATTTTCTGAGTTGTTCTGAGTTATTGCAAGACCTACTTCACAGTGTCTTCATGGACAGAAAACAAGGTGCAAAACTTTTTTAATTGAGCCCTTTTTTTTATAGCAATAATTCAGTTAAAGCACTCAGATAAAACTGGTTAAAAGCAAACTTAAAGCTTTATTATTGAGGGTCAAATGACCATGCGAATAGGAGTCGGTTTTGGCTTTAAAGTCATCAGTGTTCCTGTTCAGTCGGCTCTCACTGCTTTCATCAGTTTCACTTCCGGTTGTTTTCAGTGAAAAAGCTCTGATGAACCCAGCATTTAGCAGCTACATGTGAAGATCCAGGTGTTTCCTTCAGGAGTCTGAAAGCAGAGTGAATATGGGCCAGAAGCAGGACCCCAAATGAATGTTAACACTGACAAGTTTAAAGACTTAAACACAATGAATCAGGAAATGTATCTCCAATGATTTGTTTCTTGTATTTGATTTTTTTTTTTTTTTTTTTTTTTTGCCTTGTGTCCCTTTGAATCATTTCTGCAGACATACTGGATGTTAAGGTGTGATTCATTTTTTGTTATTTATTTCTTTAAATGCACCTCACACTTCACACACAGCTATTATATGGAGTGCGACGAGGTTCCATAAGTACACTTACATGCAAATGGAGACATTAATGAAATATGAAATAAGCTGCTCCAGCGAAGTGTTTGTCTTTAAACCTCACTGAATCATGAGCTCACGAGTGATGTCTTTTCGTAGCACTAATCTGTCTTTTGAATCTGCCAAATAGTGTCAGTAAGAGAGCTGATGATGCCTCTTTGTTGCCATAATGCCAGATGGAGTCCAGTTGGATTGCTATGACCACGGCCCCTCTTCCCCTTTTCAAGCAGGCCTCGCCATCCAATTACTTTTAATTACTGAGGAGAGAATGCGCGAAGCACCTTAGCAACAGGCTGTGTGAATGGGATCGCGGGCTCGCCGGTGGGTGATTGGGAGTCGGCGAGCAGCAGGGCTGACGTGCGGTTTATGGATGACTTCTTCTGGGGCTCGCGGGGAGCTACTGTCTGTGCACGGCTCCTCAAGGGCTGAATTAGCCCCCTGATCCACTAATCAATTTGGAGAGGAAGGGAAAATTAACACAGTTTCTCCCACTTGGAGCCAAGGAGGAAATATATTCCTCCTGGTGCTTATAATTTGCTGCTTGTGTGAAATAGACGCCGATATAAAGAGCAGGCCATTTGTGTCAGAGTTCCTTGTTGTTATTGCTGTGTGATATATGAGGTATGAAGTATTTTTCTGGATTTGGGGTGAAAATCTGAATCAGATTCCAGGCATAGACATCTATCTTTTTTGAGGTTAATGATAACAGTGCCAGGTCTTTGTGATCAGGTTAGAAAAATATTTGAGCACCATCCATGAGCTGCGTAAATCACATCCCATATTTAAAGTATTATTGGCGCCATAATGAAATATTCAAATGTGGCCTGCCTGCTTCCAGCGCGATGGAACAGGTAAGTCTGTAATGATGACATAACGGCCTGGGAGGAATAAATGGGATTCACAGGGAATGAATCAGAGTCTCCAGGACTCTCAGTGTGACGGATGAGGCCAGAAAGTGGGTCAGAACCGCAGGTTGGTTGGCTGCACAACTGGGCCGAGACACGACGCCGGGGGCAATCAGGCATCAGTAGACAGGCCATCCCTGCATTCAGCCGCTCTGATCACATACCCCGAGGTCAATTATAGATTGTGGCTTACCGGGATCAGGCCTTGTGGCGATAAAAAGTGGGACTGAGAGATCATTTATTTCGGTTTTGTCAACGGGACAAAATTGTTTTTCTCAAGTACCCAACCTTGGCTCGCTTATGACCTCTTCCAAAACGCCAGCTGTCTCTCTCAGCCGGAACAAAGAAGTGTCATATGTTAATCGAGAGAAACTCGATTTAACCACCTTTGACTAAGCTCTGAATTTTCCACTAAGTCAGTCATATTTTAATCACACCAGCCCTGCAATTAATCATGTAGCTGTTTAGTGTGATTGCAATGAATATTCAGTTACCTACTGAGGTCTTTCACCCGACCCTTCCTCTCCCCTCATCTTAATTATATTCTATTCTGTGGCTCCTGTGGTGGAGTGGCGCCTGTTTGCCTTGCTCACCCAGCCTCCCCCGAACAGTCATTAAGAAAAATGACACAAGCGCAGGTAGTGAAAGTACCTCAGTATGCAGAAATTAGTTTAAAGGCAGACGCCATAGAGCTCGCCGGAATGAAATCCCCACTTCCTGCTCTCGCTCTGTGCGGAGAGTCATAAATCACCACGCGCTGCTTCCTGACAGGTGAGAATCAGAGCGTTCTGTCTTTGACTGCTCCAACCTGCCCTTCAAAATGTTCATGCACTGGGCTGAGTGTTGAATACCCAGAGTTAATAGGATGTAGAGCGGTGGCACTTTGGGTGGGGCTGCAGAGATGAACGGGTTAATTCCAGTAGTAGTAATGGACTGAGGATGATTCTGTTGTTTATTACTGGCCTGATAATCAGAATGAGTTGCCATTCGTCCTGACATCGAGTTCATATTAGCCAATTTCTCATTGGATGTGACCAGTAGCAAGCGACTTCTCCGTCCCTCAGGACATCCCCCAACCCAAACCCTGCAGGAGATAAGGTGGATGGATGCTTCAAACAACGCACCACCTATTCGTGTCTCATGTGAAACAGGAAGTCAGTGTTGACTTATTTTGAGTTACGCACAAATCGTGCCCTTTTCCTAAATCTGACGAAGTACAACCCTGATTCCAAAAGAGTTGGGATGCTGTGTAAAAAAAATCTAACAAAATGTGATCGTTTGTTAATCTTTTCTGACATAAACTCAACTGAAAACAGCACAAAGTCAAGATATTTAATGTTTGAGCTCATCAGCTTCATTGATTTTTGTAAATACCTGCTTATTCTGAATCTGAATCAGCAACACGCTCCAAAAACACCTGTTTGGATCATTCCACAGGTAAACAGGTTGCTTGGTAACAGGTGATAGTATCATGATTGAAAGGCTCAGTGGTTCACAGCGAGGATGGAGCAAGTTCACCTCTTTGTGAACACATGATTGGATAAAGGAGATTACTGCGTGGACTCTGGAACAAACTGCTGTTTTATTCATGTTTTACACAGCGTCCCGACTCTTTTTGGTATCGTACCTGTAGTTTTGGTGTCCATACCTGACAAAGCTGTGATGTTTCACAACGTTAGCCATGTGATACACCTGTTGTTGGTCCTGTATGTGGTTTTGGGGGTCACTGACAGTCCACCTCCTCAGTTGTGTAGGTAGTAAGTGTTTTCCATGTACAGCTGCATTAGGCTCATACATGCTCGTTGCCATTTTTGTGCCATTTTCTTCTTTTTGTTACGGATGTAAATTTGTGATTCATTGATTTTTTTCTCCGAGCAGGGGAAATGAGCATGAGCAACACCAGTTTGAATGACTGGACAAATCTTGGGTGGCCATTAAGAAGTCTGGAACAAGCTTCATTTATTAGTGTTTGTCTCCTTTTGGTAGTTCATTGTTTACATTAGTTAAGATGACGCTGCAATCACCAAGTGAATTCCTGAATTGTAGGAACACGTTGAAATCTCAGTCAGATTGTTTGAACTCACTCAGAAGAAAAAAACAAAGCCGGACAGTAAAATCATTCCTCAAATTTTCATCCATTACAACTTATTTGTTCCACTTTAGCTTCGTTTTCTTGTGCAATGAGGGATTATTGCCGATATTTCCACTGTTCTCGCTCTTGATTTTACCTCCATACAAAGTGTTTTATCATCTGGTATTAGCTGCTGGCTTGTTTACAACCTGTCTAATTGTCTTTTTGTTGCCTTGTTGCCTCACAGACCTGTTGAAGCAGCGTTTCCTTGTTCCCAGATCTTAGCAAGTGCTAAAGCAATGATGGCCAGAGGTATCATTTAAATATGACCTTTGATGGCAGAAGAAATGTGGACACTTTTGTTTGCGTTTTAAAAAGGTTTGATCCTTGAGGGAAGCTCGCAGGTGAAGCCGCACATCACTTCTCAGTACGTTCCCTTTTCAGATCTCAGATTGCTTCTCAGACTGACTTTGTCACGAGCTGGTGGCCATTAAAGTTCTTCACTCGCTGTGTCCAGCTGGCCTTCTGCTCCGCACAAACAAAAAATGTGTGTTCTTTATGCGTCTAAAGTGTTGTTGTTGTGTTTTTGCATTCATCTGCCTTTCGAGATGGGTGATGTTACTGATTTCCTTCGATTAGATCACAAATGATTGCTGAGCATGTTGTAATACGCACACAGCTGTGTGCATAAGAAAGAAGAGAAATTATTAGATTTTTTTTCTGTAAAGGCAAATCCGTTTTATTTATATAGCCTAATATAACAATCAAATATTTGCCACCAGGGGCTTCACAGTCTGTACAGCATTCAAAGCGCTCTATCCTTAAACTCTCTCGATTTGGAGAAGGAAAATCGGTTCTTTCGCAGATGAGATTGCAAACCAAGGACTGATATTTAAAAGCTTTTGTTTTGGTACGCCCTAAATAAACTGCCAAAGATCAGTCTTGTCACTTGGCCCTTTTCTGGATTTTAATCTAACGCAATTTACGGTGCGTCTCATGTCAGATGAAGGTCAGAAATGTCCAAATTTTAATAATAATGAGGACTTTTTAATGGAAACAGTGTGGTGCTTCATCTCCCATTAAATCTGCCCTTCAACATTTGATTACATGGCTGAGTGTTGATTAAATAATATTGGTATTTAATGGAAAAAAAAAAAAGGACCACAAAAG
The DNA here is from genome assembly GCF_017976325.1 of Chelmon rostratus. NCBI lineage: Eukaryota > Metazoa > Chordata > Actinopteri > Chaetodontiformes > Chaetodontidae > Chelmon > Chelmon rostratus. The sequence goes on from NC_055663.1 coordinate 26,709,745, forward strand.
AGAAAATTCACAAGAAGCTCAAGGTCATCCACTGGACTGTTAAATAGAGTTTTTCCTGTCAGAGTTTAGATCCTGTGCTGGAGAATGAGTGGTTCAATGACAGCTAAAGCTCCCCAGACCGCAGGCGTTTAGGACCTTGGTTGGTGCTGATGTCCGGCTCAGGTGATCTGGTCATGTGATGGCTCTGCAGATTCTGTCTTAGGAGTTTATATCTGTACTCTGTGAGTGGGACCACAATCCAGACTCATTTAAGCTTCTGCTTTTGTTTTTTCTCACTGAAAAGAAGCACGTTTTTACACAATGTCAGTCTCCATTTTCCTGTTTAAGTGAGGTAAATCTTAATAATATCCTGTAGTGTGTGATGCAAACTTCTTTTCAGGTTTTGTTGTGTGTGCATGTTTGAGATGAGAGAGAAGAACATCTGCAAAATCAGTTCTGTGTTTGAAGCTCCTGTTTTCTGAGGAAGGCCTAACAGGAAAGCTCATACAGCGTACGTCTAGTACAGTCGGACTGACCCAGCAAAAAGAAAACAGGCAACAATAGTGGAAATTACTAAGATGTTTATATTCAATGTGCAATGATTTAAACTGAGATTTGCGTCACATCCACACATATAAGAAGCTGAAACCAGATAATTATGAATAAAATCATCACTTTTGACAATAATAAATGATTAATTGACCAGATTTGTTCAAATCATTGTCAACTCATTGATTAATTGTTTCAGCTCTGATCTTATATGTTATATTATTGTCATGCTTTAAGGACTGGGGACAGGGAAGAGCTCTGAAATGCCAAACCCACAGGTCGGAGGCAGCAGAGAAGTTTGATATTTGAGCATTATGAATATGTGATTCAGATAAAATGCAAAAGTAATGTGAGACTGTTCATGTTGCCAAAGCACAGAGGAGAAAAAAGCTTATTCTGATGAGGTCTATCTGAGCGAAATGCTGCATTTGTAGTGATTGGAGCTACAGTGTGTGTATGATTATTCTCATAAAAGACAAGAGGGGGTGTAGTTTGCATTTCCAATTATCATCATAAAGCTACGTCATGTTATTCTGAGCTGATGGGATGGAATAAGAGAGTCGACACCATCAGTATACGCTGTTGGGAATGAAAGAGACTATGCGAAATTAAAACACAGCTATGATGATAATTAAATCTGCACATACAGTCACTTTATCCCCTCAGTGCTTTTACCCTGTCAGGATCATGGATCCAGTGATCTGATTGGTCAGTGGTCGTCTGGTGGCAGGTTTTGGTGCGCAGTGGGAAAAATGTATGAAATTCACCGGATGTGTCCTTTATGTGTGAAGATCTGTGAGAAACAATATAAAATACATGATTTATTATTACTTTAATTTAATGACAAACATTTCCTGCCTTCACTTCTTTTAATATCACCTCTGTTCATAATATTCGCAGGCAGCATTACCTGAAAAGAGACTCTTTTTGAGGCAGTTAGTGCAATAAAAATGAGTGTTTCACTTGGATCTCCTCTTTCAAAGCAGTGAGCTATTATTCTAATCATTAATCATCCATGTTACTGGCCCGGGGGCTGATTTGTTGATCTCCCATGGACAAAAAGGCTTCCTTTCATCGTTCCGTGCAGAGTGTTAGATTTAAAAACACGCGGTCGTATTTCTTAATATATGAAAAATGTGAGCATTGAGAGAACAGAATGGAATGAAATTCTAATGAAGTGACGGTGACAATGGAAGATAATTTGACTTCTTGGTGGCAGAATTATTCCTTCAATAATACGTCTTAGCTACTAGCTCACATGAGGTGAACTGTAGACCATCAGTAGGAGAATTTAGTGCCGTTTTGCAGGAACTCTGGTGTGTGTTCCAGTTTATCTGAGACATTTAATTATTTTGGAACCATCTGTTCAGTGAGGCAGGACGATCTAACACTTCTGACCAAACGGCTTTATTATGATAAATTAAGTCCTAATGTTTGTGTCAGTTCTGAAATTGCTGCCGTTATGTTGCATTGTGTTCTCGCCTAATGATGCATGATAACTTATTTGGTAAACAATGTAACTGTCACTATGTGGCAATGTGACTTTGGAGAGGAAGTGTCTTCTAGGTCCAATGACAATTACCTGTTCCATGATGATGATTCAGAACTTTTCTTAATTATTGCAGGTCTGGCTCATGCGCAGACGTTAGCATTATTGCTCGTCTTTACTTCTCTGCACAAACAAAGCGAATGAATTAGATATTAAAGGTGTTTTTCAACCGCGTTAATGTTAATTGTGTCTCTTCTTGCATGCATGCATCACAGTTAGAGACCGTTTTAATCGCGGTTGTCAAGCTTTGACTCTCATTCAAGTCCAAATTAAAACTGAAGCTTCTATTTAAGCTTTCATAAGTAATCAGTAATAAATCTGCATCTTCCATGCAAGAGATCCTCGAAATTAAATCTTGATTGTACAGAATTTATCAATCAGCTTTTATTGCCACTTTATTGTTATTTGGAAGTACATCGTGTTATTAAAAGTTTTCATTTCATTTCTATTTGGAAAAAAAGATAAAGAAAACAGTAGAAACCAATCTACATGAAAAATATCTGCATTTTAAGTGAAAAAAAACCCCCTTAAAACTCCAATTTAACTTTCCTTTAAAACACAAAACTACTTCCTGGCTGCAGAAATCCATGTTCTTTTTCCGCATAACATAATACTAAATGACTTCAGTGACTATTGTTGAAAAGCCGTATATCTTCATCTTCTCTATTGCCGTTAATTTTATGAATGGGTGTGTTTGCGCAGGATGTAAAACTTTGCTCACTGTCACATGATAGATGGTTATCGATCCCTCTCTCGCTAAGATAGAGGGTCGACTCAGCGTGTGGCAGAACGTCTTTCCAGAGATAAGACGTCCTACGGAGCCACGGCATTAGCGAGCCGGATCGATGTTTGAGGCGGCCGGGAACGTACATCATCACGACTGAAGACTGGCAGAGGCAAATCCGGTGACGGAGCAAACATTCAGGCAGCAGAAGAAGAATTTAGAGACGATGCCAGTACGGATGTGAGTGCACATCGAATCAGTTGTTCACACTGTTGTTCAGGTTGCTGCCATGCAATGAAACAATCCCATTACTGGGTGTTTTACACTACAGTACTCTGCTTTTTTGTGGCCTACTTTCATCGCCTATAATGAATGATGATGAATATAAGTGAAAAAATTCCAAACCCTCTCGCTGTTTTCAGATGGGAGATAAGAGATTGACTTGACATCATTCAGACACAGTTAACTTATAGCTTTTAACTAAATTATCAGCTCCTAATGGAAGCTTTTTCCTCTTCATTAACTCCATTTATAATTACATTCAGTGTCTCTAAATCTAAAAGACGGTGCGAAGGGGGTTCCTGTCTTAAAGTGTCGAGCTCCAGGGGACTCTATGCAGCTCCTGCTGCATGTTTTTTTGAAGGCCAGATTCACACACTGAACTAGTCAAAATTTCAATCACTGGATGTAATGACTGACTGATTCCATTCGTCATATCTGTAAAAGAAAAACAGAGCTCAGCGTCAGTGATACGGACGGAGCTGGTGCACATCTAGGAACAATGCCTCCAAATTGAATTGGAAAAAAAACTTTTTTTTTCCCTACAAATATACAAATGGAGCAAATAAATGTATTGTGATTCCTTCAAACTACGTGATTGTTCATATGATTTCTCCCCGAATGATCAAACATATTTCAATGTGTGCAGTGAGTGTCTGCATATGATAAGAAAAACTTTAAGGATGATGCGATTGACTGATGAAAGGTCCTCATTGTTAAAACATCAGCGGCAGCTGACAGAAACACGGAGAAACAACCTGTGTTTTAGTTTGCGCATGCATAATCAGCACATCCATTGTATGCAAGGGCTGCACTGCAGTGTATCTCTACAGAAAGCAGTGATAGCATTGATGAAATCTTCCATAATGTAAGGACATTGTGTTAAATCTGGAGTTTCCTTCACCTTGTGTTATATCATTACTAGCATCACCTGCATGCAGAACAGGTTCAGTTTGCTCTTTGACAGCAAGGACAAAAAACATCTCAAATCAACAGATCTCTGCCAGACTTCAAAAATCAGAACATATTTCAAGATTTTTAACCCTCATGAACCTGTGAGGAGGCAAACGTCTTTATTCACTGGACCCGCTGGCAGCGTGACTGCTGAAACACTCACATTTGAATACATACAAAGTCTTCATGAATTTATTCATTCCAGACATGAAAATGACTGACATAAAAATCCATTATAACATATATTCACGAAAAGAAAAAGGTTCACTGGCACATTCTTCAAAATTGCCATTTCTAGAATCACAAAACGTAAAATAACAAAAGGAGAACAAAGTCCACATCCTTCAGACGTGACAGCGGGGCATTGATCTGTCCCAGTACAACAGACCCACAGTGAATAGGACCAGAATAAGCTGCTTATACGCACTACTGCTGCTGTCGATTTAAGAGGAATTAACACACGCTGGGTGCAACTCTCAATATTCATAGCTGCACCCTTACATACTACAAAGTGCCATGATGACTTTGCTGAAGTGGAGTCAAGGTATATTAACATCTGGGACAATGGTGGTGCTCTTTTAAAGAGACTCGTCAACCTTTTCATTCAGTAAGAGTAGAAATGATCACTTGTGAGTTCTGCTTTTATCATCAAGCAAAATTTAAGTTAATAGTACATGACATGAACTTTTAAAACCTTGTTTGAATTATTTTCTATCTCCAAATCAACATTTAATAAAAAATTAGTAGGTCATCAGGTATTTTGTCGTGTACACAGAAAGGATAAATCTTAATTTGAGTATGTGATGTTGGTCCACGTGTAGCCTGGACAACAAAATCCCTCACACTGGCCAATAATAATAAAAAAACATAATCATTTTACTTGGGAAATAGTCTTATTTGCTCCTTTGCTGAGAACTAGATGAGAAAAACCTATTTCTGTACGTTAAATATGGAGCTACAGCAAGCAGCCAGTTAGCTTAGCTTAGCATGAAGAGTATTTTTGAACCATACTGGTAGTGCTGGTGTTGGTTGGTCCGTCCCTTTGTCCGGATCAAAATAGGAAAAATAGGAAAAACGAATAAAGGCTTAAGTGATCCTGACTTTTACGTTAGCGTCACCAGCAGATCTCAGCAACGCAAAACCAGTTTGTCCTGCTGACTGTGATAATTCCCTGACTTTTCCTCTGGAGCCACCAGCACGGTGGTTAATTTGGGTTTTGCTAAAATATCTCTGAACAACATCAATCCTCCAACTATTACATTACGCCACGCAGTTTGGTCCAGATATTTGTGTCTTCCTCAGATGAATCGTGGTAACTTTGGTGACTTTTCATTGTTTTCATTTTCGTCTATTTGTCCAAAAGGCTACTTTGGCTAATCTAATGACATTCTTAGCAGCCTTGTTTAGTGCTAATTAGCAAATTTTGCTATGCTAACATGCTAAACTAAGATAGCAAACATTACACCTGCAAAAAATTAGTATGTAAGCATCAGGTCGTTGCAGAAAGCAAATTCCATGACAAAAACTGAATATCAACATGATTATCCGGATATTTTGTTTGTTTCAATCTCAAGTATCTGTTTTAATTTTAAATAGGCTACTGCAAACCAGCAGCTGGTTGACGTCATGGTGGAAATGACGAGAAACTGCAACACTTACATCACTGAGTGACGATCGTTGATGGTTAACCTCCCCATCCCTCCAAGGGTGGATCTCAGCAAGGCTAATGAAACGCAGCAATGCAACGTATTTTATCATTTAGTTTAGAGGAGTTGTAGGACAAAAAAATAACAAAAATAGTGAATAATAAAGTATTTTAATAGAGGACTTGGTGTGTGTGTGTGTGCGTGTAAAGCTGATAATTAGTGCTAAAGGAGACATAAAACTGATGCCTCTGAATCTGGATGAAGAAGAAGATCCACATGGGTGGAGGAGAAGCTGTTGAACAGAACCCGATTGTGAATCCTTGAAGAGAAGCATCCACTGCCATCCGCATTGTTAGTCAATCTTAACGGCTCCTCTTTGTGGTGACAATCATCGCTGTCAGAGGCGCAGTAAGCCGAAGCCGCAGCCTATTCAGCGGCGCTGCTTTGTTGAGGCTGTTTAAACTGATACGCGGCTCGCTGAGAGCTGTCCGCACGTCAATCTCCGTTTCTTTTCTACTCCGAATGTTCCATCATCGCCTTCATGCAATTTACAAGATCGTAGGCTGGATGTGTAATCCATTGTCCCCATTCTTTCACATCAGCCTGTTTCACTCCCTCGCACCCCCCCTGCTATTATTTATGATTATTATAGGGTTACAGGAATGTCAGAGCATCGCAGCTTCGACCCTTTCCAAGTGTGACGATCGAGGAACCGAGGCTTATTCTACTGTTGCACGCGCTGTAAGTCATTCTGGCTAACGGCTAAATGACTCACATAAAAATGCTAATTCAGTGCCACTCAAAGTTACAGCCATTTTAATATTTTGGAGGGAGGGGGGGCCGGGGCTTTTCTTTTAGGGCTATATATACGCTCTTCTTTGACAGAGCATTGCTAATAATGCTGTTAATGTCATAAAAAGTGACAAGCGACGGATGAAGCGCAAGCTGTACGGCGCGTGCATGTGTGTGTGTGTGTGTCCCTGGAGATAGTGTACACGCCTCTGATGGAAATGACTTAAAACGCTCATCACACGATGGCACATACCTTTCACAGAACAAAGAAATCTTGTCAGTGGAGGAGGCCTTATTTGTGAGTTTTTTCCGCACTGTTGAGGCGCAGATGGAAATGGGAAAACGGCTGAAATCACTCTGGATGTTTACGTTCGGCGTAGCGGCGTGCGAATGGCGGCCGGCCCAAACCACACCCTTCCTCAGGCTGCAGGAACCGAGCTTTCTTCCCTTCGCTCTGATTGAAAATTCAAAGTGATTCTGATTTTCTTGGACAAGTTGGACAGTTGTTAATTACTTTGTCTTTTTTAATCATTTCGGAAGATGAAACCTGCACGTCAGTGTTAATCACCGTGTCTTTTCATCTTATTTTTTATTCTCTTTGCAAAGACACTCCTGTCACCTTACAGTCTGCTGGCAGCTGAAGTTTTTGACATCACCGCTGATTACACCCAGGAGAGAAAACGGTCTGGCAGAGTTAATAACATTCAAATGATGATTGTGTAACAAAAATGCAAAAAGTAACTGCCTGCTATTGTTAATTCTCTTTTAGTTCTCTCAGGGGGCCAACAAAGGAGATAGTGCTTGGCCAAAAGTTTGTGGACACATCCTTGCCCTTACAGTTTCGGTGCTTTTGGTGTAGGGCTGGTTTTCACGGTTTGGGCTCGGCACCTTTATTTGAGAGAAATGTGGTCCCCAACCTCGGGGTCGGGCTCCCATGTGGTCACAAGATGCTTAAATAGAAATTTCAAGTCAAATAAAACATTTTAGACACATGCACCTGGTGAGGAGGGGTTCCCAACAGAGCTTTTTTTAGGTGGTCACAAATGTCTGTAACCACTGTTCGAGGTGAGCTGCTAATTTTGCTAGTAGATTGCGTTATTGGATAATGTCCTCATGCAAAAAGCCAGATCCATAAAGAAATGCTTTTCCAGTTTGATATGGAAGAACGTCACTGGTCTGCACAGAGACTTGACCTCAACCCATCCCCATGTAGGCCCAATATCAGTGTTGGTGGCTGAATGGGAGCAAATCCCTGCAGCCAAGCTCCAAAATCTTGAAGAGTTACAGCAGCACGTTAATGTCCATAGCTTTGGAATGAAATGTTGATCACACGTGGGTGTGGTGTTCAGATGCTGACACGCTTCTGGCCATGCAGTGTGTGTTTGAGCAGTGAATGCTGGGAACGGTGCAGCGAAGGAGTAATAATTAAATTGGGCACTTGCTTGGTAAAGCACCATGAAAAAAGACTTTTAGAAACCTCTCTGGTTGTTGGTTTTATCCTGCACCCAAATGACACACTTCTTCCCCGAGACGTGAGGGAGTTTCATCATGTGCCACTGTCAGTTTCAGAGCACACTCACGGCACAAATTTTGCCTTCAGAGATGTCAAGCTGGCTTTGTCATGCATGTAACGCTGAAAAACAAAGCTCAACCTTTATACTACTCAGGTTTACACACACTGTGTGACACCGCGTCGCTCCTCCGCCCACTGTCTCCAGGTGACCTACCTTCTCCGGCTGGATAATCTCCACCCCACCTTTGATTGTATGTAAATATGCCTGAATAATCTGTGACATGCTTATAAATGTTGAATTAATGAACATCATCTTATTGCACAGACGCTAACGTGCAATGTTTCACCTGCAGCTTCAAAGTGAGCTGAAAATAGAAGCCAGCACTGAACTCATACTGTTCAGTATGCTATGCATTTGACTTAAGCACTCTTTTTTTTTAGGAGGCATATTTTTAGAGCCTCAATGGCCCTATGTGTGGCGGTTGGTATTGTCTGTGCTGTTATTTTGAAGGTCCATTTCCTGTGTTCTGTTTTGTGGGCTGTAACTTTACGTTTTGTTTTCCTGAGGCTCCCTTCCCCCCCGATGCGTCGAGGAGTGTTTGGGCACACCTGAGTTCACTTCCGGAGATTAGGACGCCTATTTAACCTCTGCGGAGTGACTCCTCGACGCCAGAGTATACTTCCACGTACCGTGGTATCAGTTGGTCTCAGTCTCCTGTGGTATAGTACGTTTTGATAGCTTGCTGAATCTTTTTGATTAATTGTTTGTCTCTTCTCTTTTTGTTCCAGTGCCTCCCTTGCCCACACAGCCCAGCACTCTCTGGACCTCTCTGAGTTCGTGTTTTGTTTGGACCTCACGCTGCCAGCGATTGTTTCAGTTATTGCCTGTTGTTGCAAAATAAACTTTTGTTAACCTTCTCCGTTTCCGCTCCTGGGTCTCTCTCTGCACCCGCCGTCACAGAATACTCTGGCCTAACATGGACCCAGCGGATTCGGACCCCTTTCGAGCGGCGCTCGCCCATCAAGGACTACGTCTCGGCCAGCACGAGGACATGCTGCGGGGAGTAATGGAGGCAGTACAAGGTCTCAGCGTCCAAGTCCGTGACCTCACCGCTTACCTCAGCCGCACGGACACCCGTGGCTCTCCTTCCTCCCCAAGTCCCACACCAGCGCCACCCCCACCGGCAACCGCTGCAGCCCAATCTACCTCTCTGTCTGTCTCTCAGCGTGAGCCGTATGTGCCGGCCCCCGAACCCTTTTCAGGTGAAGTTGGTAATGCTGGGGGGTTTATCTTGCGCTGTTCACTAGTATTTGATCAACAACCCCTTAGTTATCCTTCTGATAGAGCTAAGATAGCTTATACAGTTAATTTGTTACGGGGCAGGGCAGCGCAGTGGGCTACAGCGTTATGGGAACAGCACTCCCCCATTCTCTCGTCTTTCGACAGTTTCTCGAGGGAACTTAGTCGTATTTTTGATCATTCACGACAGGGGCAGGAAACTGCTAAACGCCTATTCTCCTTGGCGCAGGGAGCGAGATCAGTGGCAGATTACTCTATTGACTTCCGTATCGCAGCTTCAGAGAGCGGGTGGGGGGAGTTAGAGCTACGAGGTGTTTTCTTACGGAGTCTTTCTAGTGAGTTAAAGGACGAATTAGCTTCCAGAGATGAACCCGATTCCTTAGAGTCATTAATCTCCCTCGCCATACGCATAGATAACCGCTTGAGAGAAAGACAGAGAGAGAAAGCCCAGACTCGCCTCTCTCATGTTCACGAGCCAGCTTCCCTCGCTCCCCCTTCAGCCAGTGGCGGATCCTCCGGCCACTCCGCTGCTCCCTCCACGTCCTCCTCTCACCCTTCGGAGCCCATGCAGTTGGGTCGGACCCGTCTCCACCCCAGCGAGCGGCAGCGACGTTTCAGCCAGCGGCTCTGTATCTACTGTGGCCAGGGAGGTCATTTTCTCGCTAACTGCCCTCAGACGCCAAAAGGGCAGGCTCACCCGTGACGGAGAGCGCACTGGTGAGTCAGACATCCCCTAATCCCAGCTCTCCCTCCCGTATTACCGTGCCCTCCTGTCTGCTTTGGGGTCGTGAGTCGCTTCCCATGAGGGTTCTGATTGACTCAGGGGCAGACGAGAGCTTCATCCACACCGAACTAGCCACCCAGCTTAAGCTCCCCCTTGAATCCCTCCCGGTGCCCAGAAATGTAACCGCCTTAGACGGCCGACGTATAGCTCAGGTCACTCAACGTACGGTCCCGGTCACGCTCATAATCTCTGGGAATCATAGAGAAGACATCCAATTCTTCGTCATTCCTTCCCCTCAGATTCCCCTGGTGTTGGGCCTCCCCTGGTTGCTTAAACATAACCCCCAGATAGACTGGACTACAGCTAGTATCTCCACCTGGAGCCCATTCTGTCATGCCCACTGTCTTCGTTCGGCCAACCCCTTTTCTTCCCGTGTTTCTCCACCACCTCCCACGCCCCCTGTCCTTACCTCCGTGCCTCCCGAGTACCATGACCTAGCCCCTGTGTTCAGTAAAGAGTTAGCCCTGTCCCTGCCTCCTCATCGCCCCTACGATTGCTCCATAGACCTCCTCCCTGGTGCTCCTCTCCCTTCTAGTCGGCTGTATAACCTGTCACGCCCCGAGAGGGAAGCCATGGAGACATACATCCAGGATTCTCTAGCCTCTGGACTCATCCGCCCCTCATCCTCTCCGTTAGGGGCTGGCTTCTTTTTTGTTAAGAAGAAGGACGCCTCCCTTCGCCCCTGCATCGACTTCCGTGGACTTAACGACATCACCGTTAAGAACAGGTACGCTCTCCCTCTCATCGACCCCTCCTTCGAACCACTCTGCTCCGCCACCATCTTCTCCAAGCTTGATCTGCGTAACGCTTATCACCTCGTCCGGATAAAGGAGGGTGATGAGTGGAAGACAGCTTTCAACACACCGTTAGGTCATTTCGAATATTTAGTCATGCCTTTTGGTCTCACCAACGCCCCCGCTGTCTTCCAGGCTCTCATTAACGATGTCCTCAGAGACATGTTAAACCGGTTTGTTTTCGTTTATTTAGATGACATATTGATTTTCTCTCGAGATCTAGAGGAACATAGACAGCATGTAAGACTAGTGCTTCAGAGACTTCTTGAGAATAAATTGTTTGTTAAAGCGGAGAAGTGCGAGTTTCACTCTGACTCAGTGGGTTTCCTCGGCTATATCATCGCCAAGGGTCAGCTAAGACCCGATCCTGCCAAGATCCAAGCTGTCACGGATTGGCCCGTTCCCACCACCCGGAAGGAGTTGCAGAGGTTTCTCGGCTTCGCTAACTTCTACCGCAGATTTATCCGTGACTACAGTAAGGTAGCTCTTCCCCTCACTAGACTTACTTCTGTGAAAATCCCCTTCCAGTGGTCTCCCGATTCCCAACAGGCTTTCGCCCAGCTTAAAGCACTGTTTACCTCTGCCCCGGTGCTCAAACACCCCGATCCCACTCGTCAGTTCGTGGTCGAGGTGGACGCTTCCGACTCCGGTGCTGGTGCCATCCTCTCCCAGAGAGACCCTCAGACTCACAAACTGCATCCCTGTGCTTTCTTTTCCCGCCGCTTATCCCAGGCCGAGCGGAATTACGACGTCGGGAATAGAGAGTTGCTGGCTGTGGTTTGGGCGCTTCAAGAATGGAGGCACTGGCTGGAGGGCGCTACGGTTCCCTTTTTGATCTGGACTGATCATAAAAACCTCGCCTACTTACGCACCGCGAAGAGGCTTAATCCCCGCCAAGCCAGATGGGCTCTGTTTTTGAGCCGGTTCAATTTCACCCTCTCCTATCGCCCCGGCTCCCGTAACACTAAGCCCGACGCCCTGTCCCGTCTCTATGCCCCTCCCCTGGACTCGGAACATCAGGATGTCATCCTCCCGCCGGCTTGCATCGTGGGTATGGCTACATGGGAGATCGAATCCCTCGTGCTCCAGGCGCAGAAGCAACAACCGGACCCTGGTTCCGGTCCCCCCGATCGCAAGTTTGTCCCGGATTCGGTCCGGTCGCAAGTTCTCCAGTGGGCTCACTCCTCTAGACTTACCTGTCACCCTGGTTTCCACCGCACCCTCCAGTTCCTCCGTCAGAGCTTCTGGTGGCCGAGGATGTACCGCGACACCCGTGCATTTATTGCCGCTTGCTCTGTCTGTGCCAGGGGAAAAGCTTCTCATCATCCCCCTGCGGGGTTACTGCACCCCTTGCCCGTCCCAAGCCGCCCATGGTCTCACATCGCCGTGGACTTTGTTACTGGTCTTCCTCCATCTGAAGGTAACACTGTCATCTTAACTATTATTGATCGCTTTTCCAAGTCTGTGCATTATGTTCCCCTGCCTAAACTGCCTTCTGCCCTCGAGACTGCTAGTCTACTCGTGACTCATGTGTTCAAGCTTCACGGAATTCCCCTCGACGTGGTCTCGGACCGGGGTCCACAGTTCGCTTCCCAGGTGTGGCAGGAGTTCTGTAAGGCGGTGGGGGCCACGGCAAGTCTGTCCTCTGGTTACCATCCCCAGAGTAACGGCCAGACAGAGCGAGCTAACCAACATCTGGAGTCCGCTCTTCGCTGCGTGGCTGCTCATCATCCCGTCTCTTGGAGTACACACCTGCCTTGGATAGAATATGCCCACAACTCCCTCTCCTGTTCGGCCACAGGTATGTCACCGTTTCAGTGCTGTTTGGGTTATCAACCTCCCTTGTTTCCCGAGCAGGAGACTGCGGTATCCGTCCCTTCTGTGAAGGAGCACCTCCGGAGGATTAAGGAGGTATGGCAGTCTGCCAGAGCTGCTCTCACCCGCTCCACGGAGAGGAACCGACGGCTGGCCGACGCTCGCCGCGTCTCCGCCCCCGAGTACCGACCGGGTCAGCAGGTGTGGTTGTCGTCACGGGATCTTCCGTTGGATGTCGAGTCACGTAAGCTCTCTCCCCGTTTTGTCGGTCCTTTCGAGGTGTTGAAGATCATTAATCCGTCTGCCGTCAGGCTCAAGCTACCAGACTCTATGAAGGTCCACCCCACCTTCCATGTTTCCCTGTTGAAGCCGGTGCATTCCAGCGAGCTCAGCCCGCCGGCCGCCGCCCCACCTCCCCCCCGCCTCATTGATGGTCATCCCGCCTACACGGTGTCACGGATCTTGGATGTCCGTCCACGCGGCCGTGGTTTCCAGTTCTTGGTGGATTGGGAGGGTTACGGTCCAGAGGAGCGTTCCTGGGTCTCCAGGGGACTCATTCTGGATGACTCTCTCCTTCGGGACTTTTATGCCGCTCACCCGGACAAGCCGGGTAGAACGCCTGGAGGCGTTCGTTGAGGGGGGGGTACTGTGGCGGTTGGTATTGTCTGTGCTGTTATTTTGAAGGTCCATTTCCTGTGTTCTGTTTTGTGGGCTGTAACTTTACGTTTTGTTTTCCTGAGGCTCCCTTCCCCCCCGATGCGTCGAGGAGTGTTTGGGCACACCTGAGTTCACTTCCGGAGATTAGGACGCCTATTTAACCTCTGCGGAGTGACTCCTCGACGCCAGAGTATACTTCCACGTACCGTGGTATCAGTTGGTCTCAGTCTCCTGTGGTATAGTACGTTTTGATAGCTTGCTGAATCTTTTTGATTAATTGTTTGTCTCTTCTCTTTTTGTTCCAGTGCCTCCCTTGCCCACACAGCCCAGCACTCTCTGGACCTCTCTGAGTTCGTGTTTTGTTTGGACCTCACGCTGCCAGCGATTGTTTCAGTTATTGCCTGTTGTTGCAAAATAAACTTTTGTTAACCTTCTCCGTTTCCGCTCCTGGGTCTCTCTCTGCACCCGCCGTCACACTATGAAGAGGAAAGAACCTAAACTCTGGTGTGTAAATGTCAGTCGTTCACTTGCAGCATTTATCTCTCAGCTCTGCAGCCTGAATTGAGATGGAGATCTAAGTTAGTTCAAGTCATTTACACCAACATTAGGCAAAATTAGGGAGTTTGAGAATGATTTTATATCTGTGTCTTAAAAAGAACATCTGTTTTTAAAATAAAATGTATTTCTGATCCAACCTGAAAGCTTGTCTTCGGGGACTAGAGCCTTTCGGAAGTGATGAATTCACTAAGATGTAGCTCCTGAGCACAACTTTTTAGAGCAAGAGAACTGTGCAGCTAAATCTGTTGGGTCAGCTCTTTTGTTAAACTGGAAATCCAGATTATTCTAACCAAAGGTGACTGCCCCTGCATCTGCTGCCCCGGCAATTAATGAGATGGGTCTCAGGAGTCACCGAGGCAGATCCCCGGATAGAGCTGTCCACTTTATCTTAGCCTACGTGGAAACGTTGCAGGCCAGACAGTGATTTAGTGCCCGGGCTTCCTAGAAAGGTCACAGCTTCCTGTACCACACCACAGGACCTCCCCTACTGTATCCACCAAAGAGTAATGGGGGCTGACTCTGCATGCTCCACGGCTAACATTAACATTTTTCTTTTTTGACATGCTTTGGAATTCTTCACGCTTAAGATACTGCTTTTCCCACAGTCTGCTGTGACACACTCACAGCGCTCAAAGAGAAAGTGTGCCGTCACTTTTTTTGGGGGGGGAGGCGCTGCACTCATGATCTGCAGTATAAGGTTTCATTCATACCATATTAATGTTTCCACCATGGGTATCAGAGTGATGGAGTCCAGATTATCGGTATATGAGCTGAGTTTCTTATCAGGAATATCAGTGGATGCTGGTGGTCATGTGACAGCTGTACGCAAGTTTGTGGGAACAAAACCAGGTATTTTAAGCCAAAACAATGTTTTCCAAACCTTAATGTAGCCTTTCAGGTGAAACACAAGGGCTTCAATAAAAGATGCCGCAACAACCAGTGTGGGTCATTTATTTCATTGAAAACACAGGGAAGGAAAAAGGAGAGGACAGACAGTCGTACTACGGCTGGGACACCAACCACTCACTGCTGGGACACTGGGAGTATACTACATAACCAAAGAAAGCAAAACTCAACACACTTCAAATAAAAACACCACACAATGTGCCACCACAAACCGTATCACCATCTAAAGTGAACTCCCAGCGTCAACCACACTGGTGAGTGGAGGACCCCACCAACCGCCGCACTAGAAACAAGAGAAGACAGTATTAAAAAGAGTATTAAAACTAAACCCTGCACTAAAACAATTAAATAATACAATCAGTAAAAATAAAACACGCAATACTAAAATAACATAAAATAAACGGCAGCCAGTGCTTTGCCTGGAAACAAACAAAGCACAATTAATTAACTAGGTCAGACACAAGAGGTTTAAAATGCTGACTGTCTTACATACCTCTGTGCTGTGTGACACTCGAGTTAGACCTAAAAACATGGTAGACCCACAATTAAAATACAAATACCTCAGGGTGCAAGTACCCCTACTTTTACCCTAACAATTAAAATACTAACATAACAATAAAACAATGTTAAAAAGTCCACCCTACCAGAGTCAGAGGGAATCAAGCATTCACAGCCAGAGTGAGCACACGCAATTTAAAGGCCTGCAGTCACACCTGCTGCCAATCAGCCCCTCCTTTCCCTCCTGATTGGACTCCAGCCTCTGTTCTCTGCAGGGTCCTTGTGACCTACTGCTACGTTAAACAAGTGGTTTTTGTGCCTAAATCCAACCATAATTTAACCACAGCGCTGTCACAACAGGAAGTAGAAAGATTTGAAAGACTTAACGTAAAGTGTCCAGACATTTTGTCAAGCCCCTCGGTGTCTCATGCAGACCCACAAGGACTCTTCGGAGTCTGTATGAGATGCAGCAGGTTTCAGCTCACTCCAGTACAAACCCATCTGTTCTTATATGAGACACTGTCAATGGCTCAACCTTTGCACAAAGCTTCCTGCCAGAAAGCCTTTCTAGCGCGTGGTTAATGTTGTGAAGTGCTCACAGTTTGGTTAGGTGTAGGCATCGGAACTACTTGGTTAGATGTAGGTAGAGATTCGCTTGTGGTCTCCTTTTTGCTTTCTCACAGGACACGAACGTGAAAGTCGTGTGTTTGTCTGACCCGTCCGTCCACCCACCTTCCTCTGTTCATGAACTTTCCTGCTCTTGAAATCACCTTGCTCTGAGTGTCTGATAATGGATTTCCAGTGGAGCTAGCTGAAAGCCTGGTGCGTCTGATAGATGCTAAAGGATGCCTCGTGCGTCTCTCTGAGCTGCAGAGGGCTGTGACAGAACTTTGGTGTTTGACGCTCTGGGAACGAGACCAGGCTCACACACCGAGGTTTGCAGAAACGTACAGCGCCAACATTTATTCTGACGATTGGGTTAGTTCACCGCAAAAAGTTCTGCAGAGCACAGCGCACAGAAACAATGGAAGCTCTCAGTAGATGTAGATTTTGTAGATGCATATGGAGAAACGAAGTAGACTTGCATCACTAAGCTGATCCAGTTAGCAGGTGAAAGACACTTGAAAGATGTAACGAGCTGCAAGTTAACCTCCAGAGAAGAGCAAAGGTAATATTAGCTCTACTTGGTTAAAGTAGGCAGTCGTATTAATTTGGCTTGAATGCATCTTTTAAAGACTCTTATAAAGTTGCTTTACTGAAACAAGAGAAATGTGCCTGTGCAGGAAAACTGTTGGAGCAATTTACCTCGAACAGATCAGCTTTGGTGACAGACTAAGATGTCACAGCGATAATGCGCTATTAACAGTGACATTCAGCTTCTGCTTCATGGTAGGAGTCTTGTTCATCTCAGCGAGGAAGGTAAGTTCACTCCCAGCACACTCATCAAACCGCTCACGTGAGGCCATAAAATGGGGACAACTCTGTGGCTTTTAAGAGGAAAACCCTCTCAGGAATGCTTTGCAATCCATTTAATGTAATGACCATGAAACACACACATACACACAGTTATATGAGGGTAATTCTGCAGCAGCTAAACGAGGCTACTTACAAGGGGCCGGGAAGAAGAAGTCTTGATTGCGGTGAGATCTCGGTGCCGCCTCGGGCTACATAATCTGCACTGTGAGCGCAGATGGTTGATAGTGATTTTAACAGTTTGACACTGTTCATCATGGAAGCCAAACTTTTCAGGACATGTGCATTTGTTGAAATTTTCAACAGAAACCAAAGATACATTCATATTCTGTGAATGTAAAGCGTTGCCTTAATGAGCTGACCTTGAGTCAGCATCAAAGGGTCTGTGGAGATTGACCACTCCTGTTTTATCTCCATCTTTGATCGGCTGCCATCGATCTCAGCTGCCTGTTAAATGAGCAGGGGACACCATTTATTCTGCGGCCTCTTTCATGGGATATAGATCAGTCATCCGGGGTCATGTGAGATGGCCTCCCGGTGAGATCTGATTGAGGAGATACGGAGAAAAGCGATTAAGTGAGGTTGCTCCCTGCTTTTGCTCCCTGATGGGAAAGATTTTCCTTCTGAAGGTGACACAGTTCACACTTTGACCAAAGAAAATCCTGAAACTTCTCCGGTGAGCATATTGAGCCGCAATGAACGCTGCAAAAAGGACGATTAAAAAAGCTGTAATATGCCTTTATCTAATTTTTCTCATTCAACAGACATAATCTCGTCAAACACTTTTTCGGTGTTTGACAAACCTGATTTAAGTGTCTTGATTTTTAAAAGTTAGAAAAAACAGAACAGAAGTGAGTGGAACGATTTTGTATCTGGATTCAAAATCTAGTAACACGTAACAAGACTGAAAAACTGCAGCGTTGGCTGGTTGTTTGAATGCCTAAAACAAAAACCTCTTGCAGGCCAGGCAAGTGATGACTGCATTAAAGCTTAAGTAAAGTTACCTTTATCTTAACTCTATGTGATAAGAACACAGTTATATGAACCGTCACGAACATTTTGGAGGTACTGAAGTCCTGCTAAAAATATATATATATATTCTGGTCATTTTTAATTTTATTGTTTAGTTTGGAGGACTCACTGTCCTAATGTTCAGGAAAATTATACTTGACTTAAAGGATAACTTTCGTTTTTTACAACCTGGACCTTATTTCTAGCATTAAATAAGACCATTTAGACACCCAGACAACTTTGGTGGCATTTGGAGTCGTTTTGAAGAAATTAGCCCCAGAGGAGCGGCGCGTATATCCGTATAATGCGAGTACTCAGGGCATCCATGCGCAGCCTCTATATAACGCATAATCTGCGGGTTCATATTCTAATATTTTATTATGATATGCTGGTGCTATTCCCCTCTGAGCTGGCGGTCGGCTAGTTTAGCTGTAGTTTGGCACAGCTATGGTTCGTTATTGCGTATTCGCTGGCTGCTCGCAGCGCCCAGCGTTCGGTAATGACATCATCCACGTCAGAGGTAGTTGTCTAGAGACACTGGATGTTGATAACATGCCACCACGGGCTCAGAGGGGAATAGCACCAGCATATCATAACTAAATATTGGAATATGAACGAGTTTCGCCGCAGATTATGCGTTATATAGAGGCTGCGCATGGATGCCCCGAGTACTCGCATTATACGGATATACGCGCCGCTCCTCTGGGGCTAATTTCTTCAAAACGACTCCAAATGCCACCAAAGTTGTCTGGGTGAGTAAATGGTCATATTTAATGCTACAATAAGGTCCAGGTTGTAAAAAACGAAAGTTATCCTTTAAGAAAACGACTGAGGTCAGCACAACATTATGTTGATGCTCGCCACCATCGGGTGTGAAGAAGCAGATATCATGTGTTCAGAATTTAACACAACCCAGATTTTCGTTGGGACGCTGTGTAAAACAAACTGTTTACTGACGACAGTTCTAAGTGTTCCTGAGTTGTAACATCCTTTATCCAATCACATGTTCACAAAGTGTTGAACCTCGCTCCATCCTCGCTGTGAACCACTGAGCCTTTCCAGGATGCTCCTTTCATACCCAATCATGACACTATCACCTGTTTACCTGTGGAATGATCCAAACAGGTGTTTTTGGAGTGTCTCTTGTTGCTCCTGTCACAACTTGTTTGTAATGTGTTGCTGCATCAAATCCAGAATAAGCAGATATTTACAAAATTCAATGAAACTGATGAGGTCAAACATTAAATATGTTGACTTTGTGCTGTTTTCAGTTGAGTTTATGTCAAAGAGGATTAGCAAATGATCTCATTCTGTTTTATTTATGTTTCACAGCATTCTGACTTTTTTGGAATCAGGGTTGTTTTAACTACTAAACGGAACTGAATACCTTTGATTTTCATGTCAGTTTTAAGAAATTTTAGCAATTTACTTTTGTCTAACTGATTGTTTATGACATATTTTTCTCCATTACACAACTTTTGTTTGCTTGCAGAAGAGAATTTTTTTGCAATACTGAATGCGACTGAGGAATATTTTGGAAGGAAGCAAAAAAAAAAGCAAACCTTGACAGTGTTTACTCCATCATGTTATGTCAATGTGTGTGTGTGTGTGTGTGTGTGTGTGTGTGTGTGTGTGTTTGTGCAAATGTACGGCATTTGTCAGAGCCAACAGACGTGTGAATGTGACCATGTAAGTGTCTGCACTGAGCTGATAGTGCTCGCAGCTTGAGCCCGCGACAAAACTGCCAAACAGCTTTTAAACTTTGATTCAGAGGAACCGAGTCGCACTATTATCTAGAACCCAGAAGAACGCTTCCGCACTCACACGCCGCCGTCACATCCTGCCAATCGACGGACCCAAGTTTTCAAAGTTTTTCCCGTCCCCTCCTCTCTCTCTTTCTACTCTGACGCTCTGCTTTCTAGTCTGCGGGAATTAGAGAGAAAACTGATCTTTAAAGAACCTTCTGTTCTTTAAATGGTTTGAAAACCGCAACACAACAGCAGCAGGTGAGGCCGAACCCGGCCGCCGCTATCTGTTTGTGTCACAGAGAGCATCGGCAGCGCTGCGAGGCCGTCACACGAAAACCCGGTGGCTTCAGAAAGTCAGGGAGGAAAATCATTTCACATGCACATCCATGCAACTCCGCTGTGGGTTTTGAAAGGGTTTCATGGCTCGTGGATCATGAAACTCGCTCGACCCATAAAAGACCTCATAAAGCTTTTAAATTAGATTGCTTAGTTTGCGCAGGAAATGATGCAGCATGTCATGATTGAATAGGAACTTTGGATTTTGCACTGATAAGCAACCTTTTACTGCACTTTCCAGAAGTACTGACTCCCTTATCGTTGATGTTTGGATGGTGTGCTGCACATTTTTTTTTATTTTGATGTTTTCAGTCGAAGCAAATTTGCATTATAGGAAAATAATGTTTGAAATTAATGTATTAAACGCAATCAAGATTTCAAAGGAACTATTTAAGATAATGATTATGGTATTTCTCCACCCAGGCATCCATGGGTGGTCTGTTTTTCCTTCTCTCGGGCCCTCCATGGAGCACCTCATTAACTGGTGTTAGAAATTCTGATCATTTGGGTTCATATGTGTAAGGAGGTGCAGGTCACCATGAATCTGCCCCTTGTCGAGCCCACACACCTGACAGAAATGAAACTCACAAGCACACAAATGAAAGAGGGGAAAATCTTCCCGAGGAAAAAGGAAAGCATGACGAAGCAGGGCTGACAGGTCAGGTCAGCGTCAGCAGTCAGATAATTGGGTTCTCAGCATGAAAATAATATGGTCGGGTTCACATACTGCTGTGTCTCGGTCTCCACTAATGCTGCATGTTGTTTTTCCAAGAAATGGGCTGTGCAGACCTTCTGAAGTGTGATACTTTAATCTCAAAAGTTATATGAAGACAAAGCAGACGTGTGCTTTTGCTGTAGTTTAACAACGAGTTTAGTGCTCAGAGAACTGGTTTTCATTGTTAACAAACAGCATGCAATAATCATTTATCAGTTTAAGGTTCAATAATCCTTTATTCATTCACACATTTTCATGAAAGAAGCAACAACTCCAGCTGGAGCCTTAACAAGAGTCTGTGGAGTCTACAGCAGTATTTATACTGTAGTATTTGGTCGACATTGTAAAACCAAAATTTTGACCTGATGATGATCCAAGATGAAAAGTCCAGGGATCATCAAAAATATTACAGTTCACCCTGAGGTGGAAATTAATGTTCCTGCCGATCCATCTGCTAGTTATTGAGACATTTCACTCAGAACCACAAATGCAACCTCGTGGTGGCTGTAGAGGAAGGGCCAGGGGATCACCAAGGTCAGCAGGACTCATCCTCTGGGCACCACACTGTATTTCACAGGCTGTGAAAGCTGCGTGGCACCAGAGGAGATCATGACAGCTGTACAAAAATTTTTGGTGATCCATTCAATCGAAGAGGAGATGTTTCCATCTGGACCAAAGTGGTGAAGCTATGCTGCCGTCTGAAACACATTTCACAGTCATTCAAGACAAAGCAACATAAGAAGTCATGTACATGAGCAGTGCTAGCCAGCCGCTAAGCAAAACAGGTTTTCTGACACAATTCTCCTGAGCTTACAGGCGACAATGCGTTCTATTTATATTTCATGTGTTGTATTTATAATATATAGTTTAAAGATTGTCCGAGTTGAAAGTGACGGGAGGGCAGGACTGAGAGAAAAAAGCACAATTACAAATGAGCCTGTTACTTCAGCAGCATGGATTTATCGACACCCAGCACAGCGAGGCTGCTGATATTTCAGAGTCATGGTCGAGGTCATAGATTCTAACTTAGACAAACCTCAGTCAGATAAAGGATCAATAAGTCAGGCACACCAGACTAACACATCAGCTAAACCACCCCCCTGCTGCCGCACTCTCTCTGCTACCAGGGGATGTAAGGGGGGACGGCAGGTGAACAAGGGGGTCCTTGGTCCTTTTGCTAACAAAGTGAATGGCGTCCCCCCTCATCCTCCCTCAAATCACAGAATGGTTAGATCCATTTTCAGGACTGGTGGGGTGATATTTTGCAAAGGAATGAATTTCCTCTAAAACTAATTTTTCATTTGGCATCATCGGCGATGACTACCCCCCCCCCCCCACATATCTGATGCATTTTTATATTTACTATGATGACTTTTAGCTTTTCCGCAGATTGGTTTGTGTTTTTACTTCAGTGTACAATGATGCTTTGAACACCAATTTTTCATCCATCCATCCATTTCCTGTAAGTGTTTCCTGTTGGCAGGGTGGCCGGGGGGGCTGGAGCTGATCCCAGCTGGACGAGAGGCGGGCTACATCCCGGACAGATCGCCGGTTCATGGAGACGAACGAGCATTCACGCTCACATTCACACCTGAACTTTTCCACGTCGTTTTATTTTTGTTTGCTATAACGTGGGATGTTGCCTGTTTATCCGAAGCCAAATCCACAAACTCACCAAGACGTCAGTTCTGGATTCAGTCTGTTAACAGACCTCAGCGTGCAATCAGAACAACAAAGCCGTGTAATGATTTGTCCCAATTTTGAGCTGTCAGTCATTTTTGGTAATCTGGGTTTACAGTATCTCAAGCACTTCATACTTCCTCGTTCCAAAGACTAAAACACACACTTACACACACACCCCGCCGAACTGCACAGCGGCATCAGACACACCTTCAGGCAGCTGTGAGCGAGCTGATGAAAAAGCAGTAGTCGCACACGTTACTCAGTGATACAGTACGGCGGTCTTATGGGAGGTCTTTCATAGTAATATGAATAGCTGTGACCTTTCATAGAAACCCAGGCACTAAATCATTGTCTGGGCTCTATGTTTCTATATAAGCTAAGATAAAGTGAACGGCTCTGGCTCGGGATCTGCCTCAGCAGCTCTTGAGACCTCTCTTATTAATTGCCGGGGCAGCAGACAGTCACCTCGAATCAACTGATTAAGCTAATTGAAAGCACGAGACTCTGTGAGAAAGACGGGAGTTTTGTTGATTTTCTGTGTGCCAAGTGTCCACTGCGAACTCCTCCAAATGACGAATAAATGCACGTTATAACTGACTTCTATCAGCAATGCGGATAGAGTTGGTTTTATTTGTCCAGCAGGATGGAGGGGAGTAAACAGAGCTGCATCATTCATGACAGGCCAGACTAAAATGAACTGCAAATAGCTGGTCCTCCACCCATACATCACACTGCAACCCTTGTACCTGCATTAATACAGCTGTTTAGCAGGGCTGCACAGTCGCACTATAATGCATCCTTTCCCAACGTTGTAGTCATGACCACATGTGAGGTCGACCTTCACTTCGCACCTTGATGCAACCTCAGCGTTCAGTGTATAGCTGAAAACACGAAGAAGGAATCAAGCCTTCATGAGACGTCCAGGAAGCCGTCACCTGTCATGCAATCAAACGCTACTGGGAGTTGCAAGAAGGGGTCACTCGAACGCCACACAACACTCTTTAATTTGCGGTACAAGCGCTCACTTGTGTGAAGCCGGGTTTAGTGCTCTGGTTTGCACAAAATCAAAGTAAAGATACGAGGGCTGCGATTGGATGTGTGCTCTGAAATGCAACTTTAGGCTGCTCATTAGATGCGGTGAGTTCAAATAAACATCAACGCCAGCATACTTAAAACCCCTGTCTGTCGTGGAAACAGTATCCAAAAGCAAAGAAACGTCTTTATTTTAGCTGGCTAGCATTGCAAGAATTCTGCAGCACAAAACTGGAGTTCCCAGGCAAAAAGTGTGAGGAATTTCTACCTAGTGGTCATACAAGGTCGGCAGCAAAAGCTTAGAAAAGGTGGCATCTCCTGGAAGTCAAAAATGCTGCATTCAGGAGCAGCCTTTAGTATTATGAAGCCACTCTTCAGATTAATCCAGTTTATACGCCTGAATGTAAACAGAAATCCTGAGGCAGGTGCACTTCACTGACACTCAGTCATTTTTATTTCATATGTTTTATCCCTTTGTTTTTAATATGTGTATCCTGGGGAGCAGTATTGAGACTGAGTGGATTAACCCAATGGCATAAAGTACATTGAACTGAACAGCAGCATCTCTCATAGTGTCTCCATTACTCAAGATAATCCAAGCACATGCTGTGAACAGGCTTCATAGTGAAAGAGAGTTTCTGAAATGTCATCTCTCGGTGCAGAGAGCACCACAGATGAAACTGCATCGATCTCTGTTGTACTGGTGTGAACCCAGGTCAAAAAGCAGTTTATTTTAGTGTATTAGAAATATAGTATATAAGTCATTGCAAGTAAACTGGACTATACTTTTAAGAAGCGTACCTCTAAATAGATCAATAATTCTGCAGTACTTAAAGTTTTATTTGAAAGTACTTATAAAATGTGTACTGAAAAGCGTGAAATGTATACTTATTTTCAAGTCAAGTGGTACTCAGGGACTCAGTTATAGTAAACTTGAAGGCAACAAAAATAGCTCAAAGTGTTCTTAGTACATTCTTCAAAGTGTCGTATTTTTCACCTGGAAGGCAGAAATCTCAGAGGTGGATCTCTCAAAACCTGGAGAGATTAGACCAAGACTGTCTGCATGGCTGCATACCAGTATGTGAACTGTACTCTCCCTGTGTGTGTGTGTGTGTGTGTGTGTGTGTGTGCAGGTGTGTCAGCTTTGGTCAAATACATTTTTATATACGCACCTATGCTATTTACTGAAAATGATTTCACGTCGTTTAAAGGAAACTGTAACGCTGATTCGACAGTGCCGTATGCATTAGAGAGGCTTTGTGTTGCCGTCACTGAGGTTTAGACATTACTGACACATTATTATGAAAATATCAGTCATTTTCATATCAGGATGACAAGGGGAATGAGGCTTATTAGTCATATGGTTCATATTGAGTTAAATGACCACTGCTGGGCCGCAGTAAGTGATCGCCACTAAGTAGTGAAAGGAATTTCTTATAAAGTGAAATGTTCACTTGATGACTTCATTGTTCAGCGAGGCCAGTCGACTTGAAATTACTGCAGCACAAAGCAATGCAATTTCAGCTTCGATTACAGCAGGATTTGAAGAAGTCAGTGCAGTCATTACGAGTAGTTAGCCTTGATGGGCGTCTTCAATTGACTCTTAAGAACAGCCGCAATGCTGCCGTTGAAACACATGCTGCTACGCCGTAGCACACGAGCACTTGAGGAGAAAGGGAATATCTGGGCTGCTTTACAAACAGAAATGGGCCCGTTTGCAGTGTACTCCACCTGAAATTAGGCCAGAAACTCATGCATTTCTCTCAGCTGGGAGCGGTTGAAGAGATGTGCTTCGGGACCGTTTCGAGCACGGCGCCGCGTGCGCTATTTGCCGTATTTTAGCAGCCATTTGAACTGCCTTTTGCATCACAGATGGAAAAACAGGAGTGTTCTCCCCGCTGCTGTCAAGGCCACTTTAAAGCCGGCGAAGTTCGCGGATCATGTAAAAAACAAAAAAATTTGATGATCTGTCCTCAGAGGGACTCCTTTCAATTATTTTGGCAGCATTTGAAGAAAGACGATGCCATGCTGTCTAGTCTCTGCCTGCGTTTAGAGATTTTTTTTCTCACACTGTGTTGTTCCGCAGCAACCACGGCACATTTGAATTTCAAAGTTTGCTCTTCCCAAGGAAAGTTTCCAGAGTGACTTTCACAAAAAAGATGTAGGTATCTTTTTTTTTATTATTATTATTATTCACTCAATCGAATCCCGAGAGACATTGTTTGTCAGTGCCAATTTAGAGTGAGTCTCCTCACATATGGTGCTTTAAAGCCGGAGAAAGCTATTCAAACCGATCCAATCCCAGGGAAAGAGATTTCTGAAATAACACTTCAATGCTGTTCTGCAGCAGCACGGCACCATACATCACCTAACGTATGAATTACTGCCCATCATTTTCACTGTCAGAAACTAATTACTCACTAAGTATTTGTTCCATTTTAGGGGCAGCTTTTGGTTCTGACATAAACTTGTAGTTTCGTTATCTTTCACATGCATATTGGAAACAGTATATCTGCAGTACCTCAGTAATTTGTTAGGATATGAAATGAAGTGTGCTCTCAAACTGGGGAGACGCAGGACTCGGGTTTATAAAGGGGTCTGGAGGTGTTCAGGCTCTGAGTTCAGTTGGGTTGGACAGCTTGTTCCATTTTAGATCTATTTTTAAGTTAAACTGAAATAATAACACCAATAATAATAATAAAAAAAGCTTTTTGTTTGTTTGCTTTTTGCATCAAATGAGTAAACACAATAAGGAAACACAAAGCTTCCAAGCCTCTGATTGGACAGGCTCACGTTGTGTTTGAGCCTGCAGGGCCAATGAGACATGATGCAGTAGCCTCGGCTGCCATCTGTATCTTACACTTTAAGAGCAGACAGTGCTTTGTTTGCAGCGGTGCAGCAGAATAAGGACCACTGTTTAGCATCTACTCAGCAGCAGACAGAAACAGGTAGGTTTTTACTGTTGCTCAGGGTGCTGCAGCTGTGTTTTAGCTACCTGGCCTACAAAATGACCTTTGCGGTGCACTTTTCCCCCGGTGGACGTTTGTTCGGTAGCTCATACAACAAGGCAGGAGGGCAAATATACAAAACAGAACAGCAAACAAAAAACACTATTAGTCTGAAAAACAAAACAGCCAAACGGGATTGCTATTTCTGGTATTCTGTTCACCACCAAATATGCAGGTGGAGGTGGACAAAACACTCACAAAGGTGGTATTTATTGTTTATTGGAACACATTATGTGGTGAATTCTGCCTGACAACAAAAAAGCATATATTATTAATACCTTTACAGTAAAAGTGTGTGTTGTGTCTATGAATACTGGTATTTATACTCATTAAGAATAATAATCATCAGTATATATGTTTGTGTATCATTTTTACTGAAAAATATCAAGTTTAAGTCTAAATTACTTAATTTAGTTTATCATTGTTTCACATTTAGGGCCCGTGTAAAACACTTCTGCAAAGGCTGCTGGCATCTGATATGGATAACAGGTGCAGCGGTGGTAGGATGCCTGTATTAATCTTATTAATAAGTGATCTCTTTGGTTTTCTTACTCTCCAACATCAGCCAACCATAATTCACTCTTCTATTTTTGTATAGAAAAACAGAAAGTGTAATCTGCTTGTAGTTCAAACAAGAGCTGACCGGGCTGTGACATGTGAGTCCTGCTGTTCAGCCCTGCAGACCTGAGACCAAACTAGTCTTAAAACCAGTACCAGTGTTTTTATCAGTATGAAATTTAATTGAGTCTTGTGTTTAATTTCCCAGATACTACACATACTGTTTCTTAGAATTGTCTAAAAGCCAAATTAAAAAATATTAAAGATGGATTTCATCATGTTTTGGATTCAAATAGCATATTCAGTGCTATCCTCAGTTTGAACAAAATGCTATCGAACCGCCACACAGTCCTGCTAACATCAAAGGCGTTGTGTAGATTGTCAGGTGGCTCAGCAAAGGGCTGATATGCACCGGTGACGAGGAGCAACATTTGCTGTAATTGGGAAAATAGCCCTGCATCCTCGCGCCATGAGGCCCCATTGATTTTCCATTTATTCATCCCTCTGTTCCTGAAATTCAGCGCCTGCAGAGGAGAAGCAGCTCCCACAATCCCTCAGCTCCTCCGGGAGCAGCTGCGCTCTGAGGAAGTGAAGTTCCTGATGCAAACAGGAGGCCGGCGTGGATGTTTAGTGTGTGCATGTATGTATGTATGTATGCATGCATGCGCCCTGGCTTCATCTGTCTTGCTCTACACATTAAGGGCTATGACTCATGTTACGGCGAGGGCCAAGAGACAAACAAGGCCCGAGCTGGAGACCACCTGCTGGGCCGGAGAGCAGGGCGAGGGGAAGCGGCCCTCTCTGACATCCATCGCGGCTCTGATTCATTATCGTCTTTATATGAGCAAAAGGTTGCCGTCTGCTGATTTTGTGGAGAGAGCATGTGATGCATTTGTCCGCCTACTATCCCCCAAAGGCTCGACAACCCTTCCCTCCCTCGCTGCCAACTCTAAGCACTGTTATTTAGAGTGATGCATTTCCCTCTGCCTTCCTGCCGGAGTGCACTCTCCATCACCTACACAAACAGAAGCCCATACACACCGACAGGAAAGTCACGTACACATGCCCACAAGTGTGTGAAGACACACACACACACACACACACACGGACGCTAACACAAACAGACACACTAACACAAACCTACACACACACACGTACACTCCTGCCACTAGTGCTTAGCGCAGGAATTGGAGCAGACACGTCACAGTATCCAGGGGCAGCAGATCCTCTCCTGTGCAGCACAACTTTATTTTAGACAAGCTGCTGAGGCAAAAAAGGCCAAAGTTCTGCCACTCTGACTCTCTCAGACTGCGCTCACACTGAAGCTCCTGCAGTTCGGAAGTAATGCAAGTCTGATCAGCGCATAGAGAAGCTGCATGGGAGGAACAGTTCCCACCCTGACCATATGGACATGTGGATTAAAATCAGAATCAGCTTTATCTGCCATGTATTTGTGCACATAGGAGCAACAAGGCTGAACAAAGATAAAGATAAACATAGAATGTGAATATATGAAGGCGACAAAAATAGGCGTATATATAATCATAGAAATACATCAAAAATTATATTAGTATCGAACACGTCTGCGGTGCATGATTTGTGTCCAATGCCAGCCATCAGTGCCAGTGCACGGAGTAATGTGTCCTCTAAGAAGCGAAGCAGAAAGTAAGGAGGTGGAGGTCAGGGTGGTGGATGGGCGTGCAGTACATCAGGCGTTCTCATCCTGGAGCAGACCATCATTTCTAAAAACTGTATCCACAATTTTTCCCCCCCAGTTCCTTCACCAAGTATTTTAGCTTCCTAACCTTGACTGTACAATATTTGCCATGTGCAGATGATGAAGAAAAATAAATATTGTTAGCAACAAGAACGTGTGGCAGAAAATTTCGTAATGCTGAAGCTACGTGGAGCTAACCGTGATGCACCAGTCGGCCGATAGAGTCCACAGTCAAAGCCCCAGAGGAGGACCAGTATGCTGCTTTTCATGATATTAAACACTTTTTGTAATCAAACAAAGAAAGATGCCTCGAATTTCGGCAGGGTTTTTCCGTCTTGTGGACAATAATACGATTCTCTTTATAGTATATGTACTTTTATTTTCCGAAAAATAAAGTGGCAAACAATCAGAAAGAGTGGATAGCAGGTAGAGGAAAGGAAGTGATGATGCATGACGGCCGACAGCCGGAGTCGCCCAAAGCATTGAGGGAAGTTGGAGGAACGACCCGGGTGCAGCGGCATCGGAGTCTAAACGATTTCGTCGTGATCTGGTGTTTCGGCCGGGCCGAGCCTGCGTCGGTAACGTACAGTGAGACCAGAAATGTGCTTGGAATGAGCAGTGTGGGAAGTGTGGGTCCAAAAACAAATACGACATCTTTCATTACTGTCTCTCTGAGCCTTTCCACATCGCTGTCAGCTCTCATTGGCCTCGGCTATGGTCTGCATCCCGCAGAAGAAATGGACAGTCACAGAAAGACTTCAGAGATGAGTGAAAAAATCGCAGCTGAGCGTGAAGCCCTGTAGAGTGAACGTCTCTGTATTTGTTCCACTCTCTTTTTCCGTTCTGCATCCCTCCATCCTCTCCTGGTTGAGGATCCTCTCCTCAGCAGGCTCTTCCAGCCATATGGGCTCATCTGCATTTCAGGGTCCCTGGCAGCCGGTGAGACACTCTGAGGATCCTCCTTTAATGTTTCAGCGATCAGCGGCCCGGCTCCATAATTTCCCAGCCAGCGTGGCCAAGGGAGCTAAAGCGCTAAATTGCTGTCTGGAGATACTCAGCGGCTCTTAAAAAAGCGACCCACTAAAACGTTCTTGTGCAGGACTGCGCAACCGGGTGCATATTTAATTCCTGGTTAATCAGCAGGGGCGATAGTGCGTGTAAGCAGATTAGTCCGGCCCTTATTCATCCATAACAGGGCAGATCAATGTCCGTCCATTTTGTTAGAGGAGTCCACTGACATGTGACTGGCTATTTAGTTTGTCGTTTACTTGCCAATAAGACTTTTTTAAAAATGTAAATCCTGCTGTGTGTTTTTTTTACTCCTCAGCTTTTATCTGCAGATGTCTCACCTCCAGCTGCAGCCTTGAGCCACGCTACCTGATGCCAAGGGGCCTATAAACGCTGCCTGCTGCCTTGTATCTCTAAAGTTGTTTTCAGGAATGATTAATCCTGCTTTTCTGAAAGGGTTTTGTAAACCCGAGCGATCGAACTAAACGTTAGAATCCGTCAGAGCTGAAGTTGAACAGTTTTCACACAGTAACAACGATATGCAAGGTGACAGCCAGTCTGCCATCTTATTAATGTCCAGCACTGCTGCCGTGTTCCACGTCAACAGAGCGTCCTTGATGTCACTTTCATCACTTGTGTCAATGTAACTAAGACAGATTCCTCCACAACAGAAAATAGTGGCACTAGGATTCGCTTACATCACGGGCTTTAGTTCATTTTTCATGTGTTCATGAAAATCTTCTCTCTTTGTGCATGAAAACATTGAAGTGTCCATAAAAGAACTGCGTCTCTGATTACTGTAGATCTGACAGGAACAAACCTGGGTCTCATTGTTGTAGTTTTGCTCAGTGTAGGTGAGCACAGCGCTGTATTCACTGTGAAACATCCTTTATAACAGAGACTAAAGAGGCCAAGGACACACAGCGAAACAACCTTCCTGTGCTTTCTTTACACTATCTATAAATTCTATAGGACTTCTCAGTTGCATCACGGTCCATTCCGCTTCCAACACAATAATGGCGCCCATGAATGCAGCAGGTTATCTGGGTCAACCCGATCTCCTACAAATGGCACTTCCACACTAACGAACTTGCAGTCCTAATTAGGTTGTGGTGGCAACATAAATGATGTTAACAGTCAACATTTGCCGGAGTGAATAAAATACAACATTTTCTGCACCAAGCAGGAGCTCTCACGGTTTCAGGTCCAGACCTTGGACAGAAAAAGCCCTTTGGTGGAGGTGAGGGAAAGATGTCCACGTCAGAAGTAGCATACAGCAGTGTGTGAGAAGTATAAGTGAAGCACAGAAAAGTCATTATCAGAACACTTTCACTTGTTGTGCTTAATTTAAAGTGTGTTGGACAGATACTTTTATAAAGCGTACTTATAAATCGACGCCATTAAGACCAGCTTAAATGTACTTAAATGAATATACAAATTCTGCATGCCTGTGAATATTCTCATTCATCCAGGTCATTGTAAGCTTTAGGACATTGGCCACATAGGCCATTGACAGCCTAAAAGTGAAATTTGACAACCTACAGTACAAACTTAGGTCATCACTACCTGAGGATGTCTGTAAGAAAGTCTTAGAATTCACTTTGAAAGCCCAACTTGCCCAGCATAACAAAACGAAAGACAGATCCTAAAGCTTACAAATTCTGCAGTACTTTAAGTACTTATAAAAAGTTTTTTGTATTATAAATTGTAATTAAATGTACTTTTGAAAAGCGGACTAAATTACAAATACTTTTAATTGTAATAAAATGTACTTATGAGAAGTAAACTTATTGTTGAGTCCTCTGTGATACACAGAAATATCACAAATATATCAAATATTTTAAATAAAGTGTACTTTAATCTCACTTGATTTGAACTATATTTAAGTATATTTGCAACACATTGAGTGATATAATACAGTTGTACTGCATCTTGATTTTCACTGGTGCACTAGAGTAAACTTAAAATTTGTAAGAAGTAAGAAGTGTCTATTTAAACTTCAAGTGCACTCAAGTATAAGTATAAGTGGTACTCGATATATATATATATATATAGTTAGATGTATAATGAGGGGGAAGAGCTGCAGAATTGCTTTCTTACTGGTTCTGGATTCAGATCAAAGTTGTGAGGCTTGTATTTCTTTGTCTCAGTTTAATTATAAAGGTGTTTCCAGCAGCGTGATCTCGTCCACAGTGACTGCAGTTGCTGCCTGTGGTACAGTTAGCACAATGCTATGTTACAGGATAACAAGGATTGGGTTAAGCGTGGGTGCCGCAGAAGAAGAAACCCCTGCCGAGGCGTGAAAGTGTGCCTGCCTTTTGCATCACCAGAAAATTCACTGTCAGCTGTCTGAACGAAGCTCATAAAGGCAGATAATCGCTGGCATCTGGTTAAAGAGCCACTTGTCTGAATATACAGTATAAGTCACTTAGAGTTCATTCGTCTCTCCCAAAGCCTTCAGGGTCCTCTGACCACAGAGAGCACAGGATGAATATGCAGAATGCTGCCAAGTTCCTTTATTCTACTTTCACGCCTCTTTGTTACCAGAAATATAGCTGTCACATTTCTATTTTTAGACCAACATGTTTCACAAATAAAAAAGCAACCTTGAGTGGTATGACGCTGCTCCTCAGAGATTAGAACCGGCGGGTGAAGCACAATATGCAGGAATATGATTAAAACCAATGCAAGTAGCCGGGGTCAGAAGTCATTTCACTTGGCAACTGAATATTCATCAATTTCACCCTTAAACCGTGCAATGATTAATTGAACCTCCAGTGTGATTAAAATATGAATGAGTTCCTTTCAAAGCTTTAACTCTCAGGGACGGCACAAACTGAGCAGTTCATGTTTAATGCATGAATCACTTATTGGTTTATCTTAGTGAGACCACTTTCCGCTGCCAGGTATTCTTCTGCACCGCCCGCCTCCTCGCACACGCAGCTTTAAGAGCTCCGAGAGTTTGATGGTTTGATGGTTGGATCCGAGCTTTTAAAGGGTCGGCGTCGCCTCTGTTTGCTTTTCTAAGGTCTCTTTAGAAGAAAAAAACAGGATCAGTGATGCTAATGAGGGGAACGCTGTAGAGAGGGACATTTTTGCAGGGAGCACAGACACTCCTTCGTTGCCCCCGGCGTCGTGTCTCGGCCCAGTTGTGCAGCCAACCAACCTGCGGTTCTGACCCACTTTCTGGCCTCATCCGTCACACTGAGAGTCCTGGAGACTCTGATTCATTCCCCGTGAATCCCATTTATTCCTCCCAGGCCGTTATGTCATCATTACAGACTTACCTGTTCCATCGCGCTGGAAGCAGGCAGGCCGCATTTGAATATTTCATTATAGCACGATAATACTTCAAATATGCCACAGGATATGATTTATACAGGTCACGGAAGACGTTCGCACACTTATGTACCTGAGCATAATTGCTGCAGGTTGTGATCAGTGACCTGACATGTGAATTTATCTTTATATGATGAATTATCAACGGTTAGAAAAGGGTAGAACAGCATATCTCTTGTTCTTTTTGCAGTTGGCTGGTCAAACAGCAGGAGGACATGTGCGGATTTAGTTTTTTTTAAACCTGCCTCTAGAATTTGGATTTGAAAATGTAAAAATGGGCCTTGTGCTAATTTCCCCTCCCTCTCTAAATTGATTAGTGGATCAGGGGCTAATTCAGCCCTTAAGGAGCTACACTTAGAAACAAACTCCCTGAGAGCCCCAGAAGAAGTCATCCATAAACCACACATCACCCAGCGGTTAGCCAGCCTGTCCCCCCGCTCCACACACATCAGCTGCTGCCTGCTGTGAAAAGAAATGCTAGCAAGTAATTGAATGCACTTTATTTCCGAAGAAGAGAACGAGGGAAAGATGACGAATGGGAGATGATGACAAGCTAAATCCAATTAAATGCTTAGTTTGTTGTTTCAAAAGAGGACGTGCTTGTTGAATGTGCTGCACAACATATGGCTTCCTTCCTATCTGATAGCAGCAAACCTGGATATCTACAGTACGGGAACATGTTGGATCGAATTATGCTGCAGTTCTTGCATTTGCATTTGCATGAAATACTGTTATGTAACGTGTAGCATGATGTACCCAACGACTTTCTGAATACTCAGTAAAAACTGCATGTGGAAAGTGAATAGAAAATGTTGGTGGATCTCGATCAAGGCAGCGATTCCAAGCTGCTCCAGTGGCTGGCATATAAAGATTGTGGTTTTACTGGTCTACAGCGCTCAGCTGAGGGTGTAGGAACAACGTTGGAACCGCCTACAAAAATATACCGACATAGGCAGTATGCAGTACGTGCTACATGCTGCATACTGCTTTTAACTGTACTATAAAATCAATTTATTCTGCAGTCTTGCTGGGCCAGGCTTAGCTGGAGGTACACAACCAGCCGTTTTTGTTGCTTTGGAAGTGTGACGCTGGTTTCATCATTTTGTGAACATTTCCTTCTTTGTAATAGACGCATAATTTAAATGAAATACGTCAAAACTTTAATGGAATGGGAGAATACGAAAATCAAATATATCTTTCAGTTGTGGGCCATTGTTGCTGCAGTCTGCTGTGTTGGCTGTGTTGGTAGCTAGCTTGGCTGGTGCAAGCTAGCTACCACTATGGGTGCGTCAGGAGCTTTTTAACTTTTTGATTTGTCATCAGTTTTCATAAAACTGCAGATGAAATCTACACAGCTGATTTCTCCAATAAGGAAATTCATTGATAAAATAGCAAATGAAAAAAAAAGGCTCATTATCTCATTGACTGCTTGTTGTGACCTTTCTTTGCATTGTGGGGCACAGTAGGTGAGAGTCTGTTGCATACTGGACATCTTTACAGAATCAGTACGACATCTGGGTATATCTGGCATCCTGCAAACTTAACTTTTCTTTGCATTCTGCATACTAGATGCTGCATTTTAGCCAAACCAGTGCATATTGCTAGAATAGAAGGCAGTTTTGAATACAGCCATCACAAACTGTTAACAACGAGCTATTGCAAAATTTCCTCATATGAAGTCATGAGTGTGTCCATCGATGGCTGTGTCTGATGGATGTGGAGAAAAAGTCCACCCATCAGAGAAGAACAACCACATGACACTACTTTTACTGATGCTTTAATTTAGCTAAAACTTCAGAATGGCTGTAATCTATTATTATCTGTAATATACGACATATTTGCCTGAAGAGCTAGACTTTCGCAGGTGCATTCAGCATTAGATTTGCATTAGACTGTGTTTGCACCTCATATCTTGGCCTCGAAGGCACTCTGCCCCCTGGTGGCCTGTTCAGAAGTGTCACTGTTTTACAGTAAAGGCAGCGATGTCTGAGTCAGTCTTCTCTCCTGCTTATTACATTGACGGACTTAGATTCGGAATATGTTGACCGTTAAGCAACTGGTCCGAGATGGAGCCGATGCCCTGAAGGAAACTCACACTCAGTGAGCAGGAGAAGGTTCATTGATCTTGCTGAAGGACGCTTCAACATGACGAATGACTGCTGATGGGTGTGTTATTGGTTTCTGTGGGAACCAAACCCGAAACGTTTTGGTTACTGAGGCTCGGTCTGGCCGAGATTCCACGCTTGAAAATTAAACGGCTTCTCTCCAATCAAAGTATCAGATGATTAAAAGGAACGATTCCCTATTGATTTCCTGTTGGAAGCACTCGGAGACATGTTTTGTTTATTGCTATTCTGCAAATCAGCGGAGCACAGCAGGAAGAGAGAGCAATTACAAATGCAAATTCCCAATAAGTGCCTGGAAGGTATGTTGAAAGGTCCTCCGAAGGATATAATTACAGCCCGGCTTGATTACATTTAAAGGGAGATGAGGCTGAAATATTCCTGAATTATTCAAGCAAACAAAAAAACACCCTGGAAGCATGCGAGGAGCAAGAATTACCATCAGTCTGACGAGGTTCTTGGTCTGTCTTCACCCACAAGATTGACATCACAGGAGACCAAGTACAAAACCCGTTTTGTTTGCTTGCCTAAAGCATCGCCGATGATTTCTCTCGCAACGTTTTCCACTCCTCATCAAAATCCTATTTCCACTACATAAAAATCATATCTCCTTTTTTTTCCACTTAATGAAGCCGAGGATGGAGATTGTGTGGAGCCAGCGAGGCACATTATACATTTTTTATTACCAGCCTCTCTGACATTAGCTGAGATTAATGTGGAGTGGAGTCATTGATTAAACTGCATTTTAACTGGTCAGATGTCGCCATCAAACTCTGCACCCATCTCTCCAGCAGCTGAGTGAAGTGAGGTGGCTGAGGCTGAGAGAGAAGTGATGCATTGGTCGTCTCGAGGAAATTCTACCTTCCTGTAACAGAAACGTGTTCTCTGTCGTAGCGCTACATGCTAAAAGTGTTGAAAATGTAGCATTTGACATGACAGAATTAGCATGTGAATGTTCCGAGAATGACTGCTACACCAGCACAAATATTATTTATAAAGCAGATGATGTTTGTTTCTTACAGTGAGTGATGAGAACACACACATTTCTGCCAAAGTTACGACAGTCTGGCTTATTTCACAAGAGATTTCTGTATTCGTATTTTTCTTTGAACCTCCCTCGCTGGTTCAGTTGGAAAAAAAGATGATGACACATTGTGCAGTTTGTTTGGCTGTTTGTTTGTTTGTGGGCCTTTAGGGGCCTCTGCTGGGTTACATTAATCCAGCTCTGCACCCCAGGCTTGTGTCGTGACCCCGTTGCAGGATCCTGGACCCCAGTTGGCGAAATCACTGCAGCAGCAAGTCGTGTAAAAGTTTGTAAAATGCATGTGCAACCCTGATTGCTGCATAAAACATAAATAGAACAGAATGAGATCATTTTCTAATCATTTCCTACATAAATATTTAATGTTTTAATGTTTGACCTCATCAGCTTTATTTATTTTCGTAAATATCTGCTTATTCTGAATCTGATGCAGCAACATGTTTTAAACAAGTTTGGACAGGAGCAACTAAAGACTGGGAAAGATGTGGAACGCTCCAAAAACACCTGTTTGGATCATTCCACAGGTAAACAGGTTGATTGGTAACAGGTGATAGCATCATGATTAAAAGGCTCAGTGGTTCACAGCGAGGAAGGAGCGAGGTTCACCATGATTGGATAAAGGATGTTACTGCATGGACTCAGGAAGACTTTGTAAAATCTTTTTTTTTTACATTTCAAAGGAATTCTGAGGTGCTCAAAAAATATTTAAACTATTATAATAATATAATAAATATTTACTATTTAAACAGTTAGTGTTATGACATATCTGCTGTCTACAATGTGAGCATGCAGACAGATTTATGTCCCAAAAACATGAGTAATACACAACTACGAACACACACACACACACACACACACATATCTAATGGTAGCAATATATTTCAGATATAGTGGATGGTTACTATACCTGGAAACAGTTTATTGGTTCATGCATTTTCTGTTTGTGGCAAAGATGTGGCAGTTTTGAATTCCTTGCATGATTTATGAGCATTTTGTTTTTGCACAATCACAATAAAAAAACATGATACACCTTGAAAAAGCTCAATGCAGGTATTCACCTGGATTCATTATACATATACAAAATAAAATAAAACAGAAATTCACAAATTTCCCCCTCTCACTTTTTAACCAGCAACGTGTTTACAGAAGGATCCACAGGAACAAGTGGTATTAATGATAAAAAAGATTTTCTGTTAAAAACTAATCCTACAAAAATGTTTGGTTTTTTGTTTGTCCAAAACATTCCTGAGGTGCTCAAAAGATATCTAAATCAGTATTTCAGATTTTAAGAATAAAATCAACAGTTAGTGTTATGACGTATCTGCTGAGTTGTGAAAATCCAGGGCCACAACATCTCACATAGCCCATATTTATCACACAGAAAGTGAGGCTCTGATCACTCCTTTGAACTGGAGGAAAGACAAACCAGCCTTTCTTTAACACCCATTTTCCTTTGACACTGTCACCAATGTTGACAGAAGAATCAAAGCCCTGGTTTAAAGGACTTTGACTTCCCCGGGGGAATTCAATTACAGAGAAACAACTAACCACCTTCCAGTTATATTGCAGAGCAGCAGATAGCAGCCTTTAATGTCTGCCGCTCACTTGTGCCCAACAAAAGGAGTCGTTCAGCGTGCACGAGGAAGCGGGAGAGATCAATCTCTATGACGCATTTGGAGCAGTGAGTCCGTCTGTCGGTCTGTCGCCACTGAAGAAATCAGTGTGACCTTTGGTGCAACGCTACCAATGCAGATAATGATTCTCAGCAGGGAGTCTGGAGTGTAAATTAGGGCTGCTTTTCACTTTGTTATGGAGCATAATCAAGACTCTCCTCTGACGCCTCTGGATGGAAATTAGCTGGAGAGAAGCAGTGAACTGTGAAGGGCTGGGGCATTACGAGGACAGGTGCTTGCTCATACAGATAAACCAACACTGATACACTTCCCTTGTGCACACGGACACACTTATTCCCGCTGAGACACGCGCATATGCACTTGACCTGAGCTATTCAGCAGATGTTTTCTTCCAAAGTACTTCCCCAGTCCTTCTCAGTGCAAACATTTTAAACATGGAGGGCTCCCGATGGAGATCAAACCAATAACTCGGGTGGTGCTTGTGTTTCCCGGCGCTCTGAACTACGCGGGCCCGCTGTCACCTCTAACCAGCTCTAATCACATATCAGCACAACAGAGCATGCCAAAGATATCTTTGCACACAGAATGAATCATGATCAGTTTCTCTGAGGACAGCGACCTGCAGAAACCTCCCAGCTGGATGCTGCAGCCCACAATGTATTTTCCTTATTATACAGAAATGCGTTTAAAACTATCTTGTACACGGTGGCTTTTACAGAAGTTATTTTGCAGTCAGGGAAAGAAACACTAAAATCATGGAGTTAGAAGTAGCACAAAGGAGCAATGTTTGTATGAGCGTGTCCCATTCACATGCGGGTGAGCAAATCACACGGAGCCTTTGGATTCACGCTATTTCACCGATCAGCGTTCGGCGGCGATAAACTGCCAACAAACGCCGCGATGCACCAATAAAGGCAGCGAAAACGAAGACCGCTAGCTATGAAATGCACGTAAAGAATGCACAATGTTGGAAGAAAACACGTTCAACATGTTTGTTAGACCTCAAGAATGCACATAATGCTTTTTTTGGAAAGAAACAATGAAAATGCCAGAGGCCGTCTTTAATATGTCATGGCAGCAAACCAGGAAGAGAGAAAGACTCTCTGACACTGGAGCGAATAGCTGCAATCACAGTGTCCTGTTCTGATAACACATACATGGTTCAGAATCACGCTTGTGACATCGTTTTTCACTTTACATAGCCTAAAGAGCTGATGTAGCCTAGATAGTGGCTAACACGTTTATTACACACACACACACACACACACACACACACACACACACACCACTTCATTTCCCTTAGATGTACCCCGACCATAACCACTACTTGCCAAACCCTAACCTAAATCTAACCTTAGCCCAAGTCTGCAGCCTAAAATTTGATGTTGTTGGAAGATAAGTCCCTACAATGTGAGCATGCAGACAGATGTATGTCCCAAAAACATGAGTAATACACAACTACGAACACACACACACACACATATATCTAGTGGTAGCAATATATTTCAGATATGGTTGATGGTTAAAATACCTGGAAACTTTTTATTGGTTCATGCATTTTCTGTTTCAAAGATGTGGCAGTTTTAAATTCCTTGCATGATTTATGAGCATTTTGTTTTTGCTCTTTGTCTCCATTTAAATACCCTGCACACAATAAAAAAAACATGACACACCTTGAAAAAGCTCAATGCAGGTATTCACCTGGATTCATTACAAATATACAAAATAAAATAAAACAATTCACAAATTCCCCCTCCCTTTTTTGTTTCAGTGCTTTGAAAAGCAAAACTAAGCTGACGTTTCTTCCCATCTGTCCCCGCTCAGGTTCACAGTAGTGGACTGTTTGTCAGTTTCCTGCTTGTACCCCAACTTCTACATGCAGGAGACTCGCAGGTGACGGACCCCTGGCATTTACACAGGCATCTCTCCGGCTTTACATTATATTGAACAAATTCCAGAGCCCCCCTCGAGCTCCTCCCCCAGGCTGCGACTCAGGTCACTTTCACTTCTCATGGAGAGCATTACACGGGGTCAGGTCCGCCATTATGCTGCAATTTGAATGTTCTGTGGGAGGATGACGTAGCCTCCGGGTACTTTATCATGCTGCTGTTGAAGGAGAACGTTAACTTTTAGTAATTACAAACAATTTATTAAGCCCTTGTTTTGCAGCGTCAGCGCTGGTTGGATTTAAATCGGTTTCTTGGAATCTGGGGGCCTGAAACTCGCTCTGCTTTTCAATGACCATGTAAACTGTCAGTTGAAGTTAAATCTGTGACTCCCAGGTGTGGATGTGTGGAATCCGCACCTGGGAGGGCTGCATTTAAAGCAGGGCATGGCTGGAAATGAGCGTGCACGCTCAGCAGACTTTTAAAGGGATAAGGAAAGCGTAATAGTGAGACAGAGAGGACGATGCATCGACACAGATTTGAAGAAGTCAGTCTTTCACACACATGGCTGCCTTCTTATCAGCTGCCTATCAAGCCCCCCCCCCATCTGACACAGCCTTGCCAAGGATCAAATGTGCTTACAAGCTGCCCTGACACCAGCCAACCAACCCCCCGAGCTTCTGTTTTTACGCTGCACGCATCTTCAACCGTCCCAATTGCCGACCGGCTCCCCCCCCGAAACACCCCCCGTCCTGCCGCTCCTCCCATTTGAACCTGTTATATCGCCCATTCGGCCAACTGTTAACTGAGCTTGAAACAATTTCCTCTCCGGGGTTGCAGCTGCCCATCTGCACCGCTTGGTCGTCCACTCACGAGAGGTCCGATCGTGAAGGAGGTGGCGTGTTCTGCGTGTTCCCTCACACCCGGCTGGTGTTCTGGTCTGATGGAACGGAGGACCTGGTTCGCCTGCCTGCCCTGCAGCGTCTTACCCAACGAGGACCAAGGGATGTTGTGTTGCCTAAAGTTGTGTATGAAGCTGTTCCCTCTAAAGAAGAAAAGAGCCCTTTTGTTTTTGCCTTTTCTTCTTTGTGTCTTTTAGAGATAGCCAAAAAAAAAAAAAAAAAAAAGAAGGAGCTCAGAGACTCAGAACAAGGGAGAGAATATTAATAGAGTTGGTTTTTGGCAGAATACAATTGCGAGCCAGCATGTGGGTTCAGAGGTGGAGATTCTAACATCACAATAGACCAGTGCATTCAGAAAAGGTCTACATGCAGCCAATGTAAAGAAGTGTACAGAAAAACAGAAACACTCGTACAACGGAACGAAGCAAGAGCCCTTCATTTAACGTTTCACTTAAAATGTTCAGATTCTGTTGCCACATGCACGGTCTTGTAATCACTTACCTCATTTACTCTAACGGGGGAGCAAAAATAATCAGCCGGCGTGAACGAGGAACCTGCAGAGTTGATGTTTTGGCTTAATTAATTAACTTAATGGAAAATATAGTCAGACCCTGACTTCCATTTATTAGTTAACTGTAGTATTGATTCTCAATTTATTTTCATGGTCACGCTTGTACTGTAAGTTTAACTACTGTGGTCCTGTGAGTTTCTATCAGTCTGACGGCATGGGTATCTTTATGAACAGTTACATACAGAAATCAGATATAAATCAAAGTTATGGACATTGTGAACGCTCTCATTGTCTATTTTAAGCAGATGAATTGCTACGATACATGAAATAGATG
Organism: Chelmon rostratus; assembly: GCF_017976325.1. Lineage (NCBI taxonomy): Eukaryota > Metazoa > Chordata > Actinopteri > Chaetodontiformes > Chaetodontidae > Chelmon > Chelmon rostratus. The sequence goes on from NC_055663.1 coordinate 26,751,102, forward strand.
CATTATGTGAAATGTTGTCAGTAGCAACTTCACACTGCAAAGAGTAATAAATTAGATCAAAATGAAGTCCAAAAAGCATCGATAACTAAAATACAGAAAAGCAAAAAAACTCGGTCGTAATGCTTTTAAAGATATACGAGAATCCTAAATTTGCTGTAAAGGTTGCTATTGTTTGGTACATTTAAATCAACACTTATTTCATTTATGAGCAGAAACATGAAACAGCAACATGATGAGAAGAGGAAGTGAAATAAAGCAGAGCACAATCCTAAAATACAACATTTCATCATACTAAAGTTATGACTGTCGTGCATTTCTGGGGATTTTTCAGTAATGCTCCCCTCAATCTGAATCGTCTTCCCTCTTTTTCCCCAAACATGCAACAGGACACTCGAACAGCACCATACAACAGAAACACGTCACCGTTGGCACAAACAACTTACAGGTTGGAGCCATTCGCTCTCAAAAGGCTGATCTGAAGGGACACAATGAGAATACTGCTTCTGCTGGATGGTAACTAAAACATGTGGCGGTGACGCTGTGGTGGGCTGACATGTGCCACATTATACTATCAACAGAAGCATGAGCTTGTGCAGCTCATGTTAGCTGCACCATAAGTAGCTTACCTTTAAAATAAAATGACAAGTTAGAAAGCTAACACCTTTTGTTGTGCAATATCAAATGAAAAGGCTACACAACTGTCAAATATCACATGAAAATTCCCCTTTTAGTCTCTATTTTGCACAATGAAGCTGCCCTTGGTCAAACAAACTCGAGTCAGAGCTGCTCTGGAGGAAAGATATCCTGCAGTTTCATTGGCTGAGCAGTAATTTGATGGGTGGAGCCAAAGTTTTGGGTTTTTTTGGCTTTGTCACTTAAGAGCCCACTGAACTGCGCACAAAAGAGGAGTATCACAACAGCCAGCGGCTTTGTCATTACCTTCAGAAATCTACCTTCATTTATCATTTAATTCCTCATTCACGTTCTAAGAGGCATTTAAGCCTGCAGCTATCGAGGTAAGCTAGTTAACCTCCGCCTTTCGGCATCATGAATGCACAAACAGCAAAAAGCAGTGCCTTTTAGATCAGAGGTCTTTGTTTGCCATTCAAGGCTGCCCCTCACCTTCATCGTTTGAGGGGTGGGATTATGTGTCCTGAGCAGAACTGCCTCAAGAACTACATCTAAATCTCCATTCAGTCCTCCAACAGCACTCCTATGCTCCCTTAAACCTCTGTGCATGGGAGAGCCCTCCTCCCCTACCATCCTCGACTCCATCACACGCTCCTTCCGAACAACACTTTGATGCATTTGCATTTCCGTTTAACTGAATAATTACCGAGTACATTTTACAGAGCTGAAAGCATAATACATTTCCAGCAAAATGTTTGACAAGCATTAATTTGCAAAAGCAAACTGCAGGCCGTGTAGAAAAATAGTGGAAATGAAAAGCTTTGATTAAACACAGAAACGAGTTGTTTTGTGTATTGAATCAAATGTGCTAATAGAAGTAGCGATGTTGTAGAACTGAATAGATGGTTAATATAAACTATGACCTAACTGTAAAGCCGTCTCAGTCAACAGCCAACTTATTGTTTACCTGCTGTATATCCACCATATTTAATAGCCTATAAAGATTCCTGCTATACATACTGAATTTAGATCACACCAAAGAACTCAGTTTATTGATCCTCCATTGTAGAAACGTCCTAAATCCATTAAGTCATAAAGTGTATTTGTTATGTGACAGCTTCATTAGTATGTGCGGCGCGCTCTCCAGTTTTTCAGACAAAAGACTCACCCTCGAGAAAAATGGTAGGAGGACAAATTGACAAAGTCGTCTTGGCTCAAAAGTGCAGACACACATTCGCACACGGAACACACGCATGCATGTCGCAACACATGCAAACACGCTGTAAAACACAATGTGTACCTGCAGGCAAGCACACACGTGTGTAGGTGCATTTGGCACACACACAGAGTTCAGTGAAGGGATCTGTGAAGGGTGAGCAGATTTGGAAGAAAGGGTTATGGGTCAGTGGGCCGGGAGAGATTGCTTCTTGACTTGAGGTAAGCTGAGATTCTGACTGTGCCTGTCAACACTGCGCCATCCCAAATATCTGAGTCACACTGCAGTGCTCCGCATCGGCCGGCGTGCTTTTATCCCGAGGACCAAGTTATCTGCAACGAATAAAGATTTTAATTATAGTTTGGATGTGTAATCCTCAAAAATAAAAGCACAAATGTTCAGAATGATGACAAAGTGATCCTTTAGCTGCAATCAGTGTACCAAGACCACGCGTGTGAGTTTACATTCTACAGTTAGACACTACACAAAGTGAATATTTTTGATTTTTGCAGGTTAACTATCCCATAATTTAACCCTTGCAGTGCAGCAGCAGTTAGACCAGTATATAGGGAGACAGAATTGACAGAAAATACAAATAAATAGTTTAATGAAGACGAGAGATGCACTTTTTTTTATCCATTATTCATTTATTCTGTCCTGAAAGTTACCTGAAACCACGAAGGAGTACGATATTTTCAAAATAAGCATTGTAGTGGGGACTTCCAGCTGTAGTGTCCTTCTAATGCTTTGGATATAGCACCTATTATATGTGTGTCAGGTAAAATTGTCACATGCATGTTAAAAGATGTGATTTTAATAATACTACATTAGATTTGACTTCTCACTTCTTCGGTGTGAGAATTGAAGAACAATAACGCAACTGACCGCGCTTTTGTTTTGAAGGCTGGGAACCAAACCTGACGCCTTATTTTATTTTGAAAATAAGCGCATCTCTCGCCACGAAGAGAGGAACACTATGTGTGCTGATATTTCTCAGACGTCATGTTGTTTGGACAGATAATTAAAGCTGCCGCGACCGCACGCAAGATAACTTCACTGGAGCAAAAATGAGAACTGGACCAGCTCTCATAATCATCTGCCACCGTCATCTATTCTGTGTTACTAAAATGAACTCGTGCTTTTTTTCCCCCACTGAAAGCAGCATTTTCTGTAATACACACCCAGGATGTGTGATCTGTTTTGGGGGATGAGATGCTGATAAAAAGGGTGCAGATGATGATTTTTGTCTTTACGTTGCAGAACTTTTATTCTTCTGCATGAATCAGTTTGAACATGAACAAACACAACAGGGCAACACTCTTAATATTTAAATCCATTCTTACGTGTTGTGTTCAAACACAGCTACCTCTCCGTGGTTTGACGAGGGACGTGTTGCGATTGCAGTATGCGTGCCTGCATGAGGGCGAGGGGGGCACCCTCTGACATTATTGGCCTTGACAGCTCTGGAGCAGGGCCCAGCCATGAGCCACGTTAACCAATGTGTCAGGTGTTGGCGTTTTTTTCTGCCGTCGTGCCTCGGTTCAAGTCAGCAGATAAATCAAGCCAAGCCAGACCGGGCCTTTTCCGCCCTACTGATTTCAGCACACCAGCCGCAGAACTGGCCCCGTGTCAGCGCACCGACTGTCCCGACCAGCTTATTTTCCGGGCCTGCCAAAAGAGCTCAGGGGAGAGCTAAAAATGGCAACAAGTTGGGCAAGTTTCTAACTCTGCTATTGAGTGGAAAAACTGGATGGAAAGCGTGGTAACTTTGCTAACTCAACACCAGCACATCAGATTGATTTAAGCATGCAGAATGTTGACTGATCATTTGGAAATTAACATCTATAGGCCAAGATTTAAGCCTTAGAAAAATATGTGGATGAAAATGGATTCACTCTGTGATGCACTCATTGGATTTTTTTTTTCTGTATGTCAGTACAGCTGCAGCTAAAACAGAGCAGACTGATTTTATTGCTATGCAAAGACAAATCTAGATTCTGCACAACATCCATTATATGCAAGCGAGTGCAGTCCTGCAGCATAACCACATCATTCACTAGCGTATTGTCGGGAGGGACAATTCCACTCTGTTGTATTGATCTAACTACAGTATTGCTAACACGCTCCAGTGGCTTCTTTCCATTCATAAATGGATGAACAATTGCCCAACTGTTTTACACATAGATTGCAGTGGGCAGAATCCTGCAAACTGCAGATGTGCTTCAAAACTGCAGGCTGGAGCACTTTTGTCACAGGTGGAGGTTTCAGGCAGCTGTTGAACAGCGATGTGATGATTAAGAAAAGGAAATGAGGAGGAGGAGGAGGAGGACACTTAGGCAGGACAAAGCATTTTGTGATCGCTCATCCAACCTTGCATTAAAATACAAAATGTATCTCCGGTGCTGCTTGTCTGAATTTTGCCTGGTGAATAGTGTTAAGTATTTTAAATATCAGGTTCCAAGATAGAAAATGGATGAATCAGACGCCCAATCTGCTGCAATGTTATTGTCAGAACTGCTGGCATCAAAAGCATAGATCTACATTTAATAACAGACCTGGTTGGTTCCAGTTAAATGACTCCCAAACCTTTACAACTCCCCCACCACAGCTGTAACCATGTATGATGAGCCCATCATCACACCCACAGCCTGAGTCACCTTTTATTCACCTATTTAAGTCGACGCTCTTTCATTGTTTGGCCCGCTCAAGGTCTTTTCACCTTCACTCTACTTTTTAGCAGGTAAAAACATGATTTGTGATGTTTCTGGTGGCCCGCTCTGCCATGCAGAGCAGGGAAGATTAAAGCAAGATGCACTGTATCTCGGTCAGAGTTAAGAAAACAAGGCGGCGACAGGCAGTCAGACGTCAGCCACCGAGTCCAAAAGTGGAGCAGGCAAACAGGCAAAATCCAGAAACAGACAGAATTCACAAACAGGCAGGGAGACAGAGCAGGAACAAGGCCAGGGAGGCTATATCAGGCACAACAGCCGATCGGGTAAATGGCAACAGGTGAGAAGCAGGTATATATACACACCGGGGTTAATGAGGGACAGGTGTGGCCTAATGTGGGAATGAGGGGCAGGTGTGCAGGTGACACATATACACAGGTATTTTCCTATGCTTTTCAGCCTTTCGTCCACACCTAAGAGCAGTTTTAGGTCACTGGAAAAGGAGCTTTTGGAAAACTTCTTTCAGGGTCAAGACATTTAGAAACCCTTTGTTAACAATGGTGAAAGTGGGTCACGCCTTCCCCAAAGCAGGATTATAGCTCTAGCTGCAGGTATCCTACCAGTTTATAGCTTGCTTCAGGCTTCAGATTGACCAGCATTGGACAGCCCTTCATTTGTGTTTTTGCATTTTCATGTGGACAGGCATTTTTTTAGCAGTACTTGCATGAACAGGATTTGTGTTTTTACTTCAAAAAAAGTAAACCGAGTTTTCAGATATACTGGTGCACATGAGTTCTTGGCTTGGGGAAGGCAGAGAATGTGTCCTCATTACATATGTCTGATTTTAGTCAGGTGATTGAGCAAGTCAATAACATTTAAGTCATGAAAAACTCCTTGGTTGCCTTGTTTAAGCATAACTGTTCTGGTACATTGTCAAGTTGTAAAACTTTACTTTTTCTACTATAAATATGGATGTGCATCAAATGTGCTGGAGGAAAGAAACATAATGAAATAAAGTACTACTATAGACTGAAGCAAATTTTAGAGGCAGCACAGTTGTATAATAATGTCGGCGCAAAGACGTGGGTGGACGCAAACATCGCTCTCTGGCTGGTGCAACTGAGGCAAAGATGCATCTGTGCAAGTTGAAATGTTCAGTGAAAACTTAGCCTGTATCCTGATGCTTCATGACAACAACTCATGAACGTGGTCTGCAGGAAAACAACAGAAAGAACTGGAGATTGTGGTCAGATCTGGGATCGGGCGGCGGCTGATTGCACATTGCACACTCACGTGGTCAGTGCGAACATATTCAGCTTGTGGGTGAATAAACATTGGAGGCTAAATTTGCACAAATATTGCAAGGCCAAAATTTTCTTCATGTTCGAACGATTCAAAAGGTGTTTTGACTGTTGCATCACTCAACAGCTTTCAAGCATTTTCTTCCCTCCTGATGATGCAACATGCACATGCATGTACCCACCCACACGCACACACACACGGCCTCTCAAACGCTGAAGGAAACGTTCATCTTCATCATTCACCTCCGTGAGAGCGGCGAGACACCGTGAACACAGGCGAGCAGACTCAGACTCATTTACAGTCCCGTCGTTCCTGGAGATGATTCGATGTCCTGAGAGCCCGTCATTAGATACACAGCTTCATCGGAACACAGTCCCGGGGATGAATAATGATGCAGCAGTGTGAGCGCCCGGTCTGCTCAGAGCAGCAGCGGCAGCTCAGCTTACTCTCAGAGAGCCTGTCAAGGCAGTCAGCATTTATCTTGTCATTGGACAACAGCACCCCGCTCTTAACACAAATGAACACCGACACGCTTATTTGCATCAGTATAGATGTGAGCACCTTTCCTGACTGCATTCACTCCTTAAACATAAACCCTTTGTGTTCCCCTTCACCAAAGCAGTACTGAACTTCACCCTCGTGCTACACATTCAACCTCCTCTGCTACAGGACACCTCTATGTATTGGTAATTTGCCAGTATGTTATTGAGAAAATGACTGGAAGGGTTAATTAGACACAGAAAGGAGAGGACTTTGATGCCAGAGACAAGGGTTCATGTCCTGCAGTTGACGTTGAAGCACTTGCTTAGCTACAAAATTGCAGTTTTGGTTAAATATTTGAAAAGTTTACTCATGTTTTTTCACAGATTCTTTCACAAACTTTTTCCTTGTTATGCTGATAAAAAAAGTAGTTTTTTCTTCATTTTTAGAAGAGACGAATCACACCAAGATCACAGCTGCTGGGTCGCTGGGTAATTTCCGTCCATCCATTGTTGCCACTGTTCATCCGCCAGAACTTCACAGTTTTATCTGTGTTTTGTCCAAACTGGCGTTTTGTCAAAACTGAGCAATTTCAGGGTTCAAGGTCCAGCTTCATTATACAACACAAGACTGCAAAATGAAATGCCGCACACAGAGAGAATATAGAGCCAGGACAGTATTACATTACAAAAGAATTTCCCAAATGGGTAATAAAATACAGTAGAATTACAGAAAACAGCCAAAAACATGATAAATATGGAGCAAAGCTGGAGGAAGTTACTGACCTCCTGCTTCATTTTTTGTTTTTTAAAGTTCTTTGATTCTTAAATAATGTTAGCAAACTATAAAGGACACATTTTGAACTTTCTGTTAAACTACAGGAGATAATTCAAAGTATGTTGAAGCAGTGATTCTCAGCGAGCGGCTCTTAAACCGGCTCCGGTCGTCCAGCGTCGGCTACAAAGATGCTATCTGACAAGAACACACATCATCTGTTCACATGCAGGCGGCTTCTGCAGAGTTATGTTCATTTCTTCACATTTAGGTGTTTCATGCAGGTTTCTGATCCAATTAGCTCCTTGGGTTTTTCACACCTGAAAGTCTGAACCGAGCTCCAGGTTTTTATCACATTACGTACATGTGATCCAGTTAGTTTTGCTTTCATAATGCAATAATTCAAGCGCAGCGAAGAACGATACGTGACACACTGTACTTACCTCCTGCCATCATCACCTGCGAGCTGCGCCTGTACTTACAGTTGATTGGTTTGTAGACAGGCGTGTGTCAGATGTCGGCGTGTTGTCGCTTCTTCTCTCTCATCCTCTCAGAAAATAATTGAAAAGTGCCGGATTGTTGTGAGTTTTTTCTGTGTCAATTAAACTTTTGCTCTCGTCCTCTCCTCGTGTGCTGCCGCCGCTCATTTTGTGTTGCTGCTTTGTTTTTCCTCTTTCCGAGTCTCACAACGCTTCCCGCCAGAACTTCCTGTAATTGGCACGAAAGTCTGAAGGTTTTCACACAAGAAACAAACCAAACCACGGTTCAGTTTGATCTGGACCGACACCACCATCCCTTTGTCGGACCAAGGTTCAACTGTTTGGTGCAGATCAAACTGAAACATCCGAAAGTTTGGATCAGACGAGGTGTGAACGGGCCCTTCGTGGAATCAGACTGACGTGGAAGGGAGACTGAACCATCATTCTGCCTGCAACCTTAAAAAACTGCATTCTCATTCTGTCCAAACTGATCTCACTTGACTTTAAAGGTTGAAAACTCAAGGAGGTTTCACAAAGGGTGCTAAGCAGTTACACACACACCACGTCTGTCTAACCTGGACTCAGTGGGAGCCAGGTTTTGAAGATTTCTTATTTGTATTTCAAGGTTGCGCCCTGCTCACATTGCTGGAGGGCAATGCCTTTGTGTTGACGACACAGCGGAGCTCGCGGTGGAAACAGCGGAGCCACTCCGGCGCGAAACGAACAGCGACATGAAAAGCGACTGGATGTCTGATAATAAATGCAGATGATTCTTAACCCCTCTAATGAATGAAGGGCATCTCCTGCGGAGGACTTCACCAAAAAAGTTTCTGCTCACATGAAAAGTTGAGCCCGTTATTACCCGCGAGACATGAAATGATTTCCAGTTATTGCAGTCATTTCCATTTTCAGTAATTTTTTTTTTTTTTTTTAGCCTTTATAAAACCTTTCCTGGCTGTAAGTCAAGCAAAGATTTTATTATTACTTCCCACATTTTGAAGATAAACGTCCGCTGGTAGCGCCAACCATGTAGGAACTCTCAGGAAAGTAGCTGTTTTTGCAATAACTTGGCTTTTTTGTGTTCTTGCACTTTCATGTTATCCTCCAGGCAAGAGACACAGCAGCAGCAGTGGAAGCAAACTTCAAGTTTTACTTTGGCAAAACAGGAAGTAACAAAAAACATGTTTTCAGGGCAGTAAATTTCATTATCTTGTGCAAATATGCTCAACAAAACATCGAGGTTGGAGGGTAATTCATTAATTATACAAAGATGCTTGTCTAAAGCAAATAGGGCGTTATTATTATACTTTTCAGTGATGCCGACTTTTCTAATATTGTGTAAATCTTCCAGATGCAGTAAACACCATCAATCTTGTGCTCCAAGCAGGTTAAAGAAAGCAATTCAATTAAGAAAAACAGAAAGCATCTGAGGCAATAAGAGGAACAATCACTTCTGTGTCCATGAAGAAACTGGGAGCGAAGAGTTCGACGGTGCATCATCTGGTTTCTGCTGCTTTGGGCGTCCTCTCACGTCATTTTGTAACTTTTAAATGTGCCGCAGCTGTTGAAGCCAACGAAACTCCCCATGTGTGTAAAGCGGTGATTAAATACACTCGTCTCCCTCGTAGGAGACTCTAACATGAGAGGGCGTTCATCTTCATTCATCGATCCCTCGGGTCGTTTAAATGAAAATGTTGAAAATGGGTCATTACGGCAGCAGAGACGTGAGTTAAAAACTGAGGAGGAGTAAAAAAAAAAGTAGATTAAAAAGTGTTTCTATGACGCTAATAAAATGTTAAAAGGTCTCTGTAACGGATAAATGGCTGCGGCTGTATGTTTTACATATGGCTGGACCTTCTCAAAGCTCTATATTTCATCACCAAGAAATTATTGACTTAAAATTTAATATTATAGACATGCACAGGAGCATATCTGCAGAGTTCAGATCATTGGCTGGTGTCACCGTAACATCTTCTGTTAGTTACTATATACACAGTTATGATAAATGATGGATCCTTGATAGAAGGACAAACACAGACCGTTTCCTGTGCAAAGACCAAACACTTGGAATGAAAAGCACAGAATCTGCAGGCTGGTTTTAAGAGCTGGCCGTCACTCAGCTGCCTTTTTTTCTGTTTTGTCAGATGAAACGCTCTCTTAATGAACTGCTTTATTGAGATTGAGATGTAAGCAGTTGAGCCTTTACATGCAAAATAAAAAGGAAATTCATGCTGTTAAGACATTTCAAATATGTTTTATTCTCACCCGCTAATTACATAACGTGGAAGAAATGTGTCTCAGACACCACGCTGTTGAATTAATTCAGCGGCAATTCATCAAGATTGCTTCAGGAATGCAGTTTTATTGTGACGGGGCCCTCAAAAAGGCTTTGAAACTGAAATAAAAGTCACTTTCTCCGTATTTATCGCACGTCTTTGTGAGCCACGCAGCCTGCCCACTGCAGATAGTGGGACTTTTTAATTGCTTCCTCTGTGTTTAATTAGCACAACTTATTGGAATTTTGTGCTGAGGAGAAGAAAACAAACAGTCCACAATCAATTACAAGTGGGCGTAGCTTTAGAAGCCCAAGAAAAGTGACAAAGTGAACTCATTTATAATACTTTCACAAAAGTCTTTCCTCAGCCAAACGTGAGCGTGTTTCTGGGCTGCCTGGAGGTATCTGTCATCCAGCAGGCAGCCAAAGTCATGGCTGACTTCTCTTTTTGACACAGGTCAAGCAGAGGTCACTGGAGCAGCGGTATTGCCATAGTAACTCATTCTGCATAATATGAAACAAACATGGCCACCCTGGTCATCCATCATCTCTCTAGTGAGGCCCATCCATCATCGCAGAGGCGTGCTGACATCCACTTTGCTCCGGTTCCTCTTGGCTGGACCGTGATTGGACGGCGTTAGGGAGCTGAGTTGCCTAAGCACGGGGGTGCTTTCACGCTCGCAGAGCAGAGAAACGCCCAAACTGTACAACCTGACAGAAACACATCGATTTAGAAATCTTTCGAGATGGGATTCATCAACCTTGGGGCTTGGCCATGTGGTTCACAAGAAGGTTTTCTTTTTCCCCTTCAGAGGGGGAGAGGCGTGAGGAACATCAAGGTGGACAAAACAGGGCCAGAGGCGTCCGGCATTGACAAGGTGTTGTCAAAAGGAATTGAGAAGTCAGACTGACTGCAGCTCTGGTGAGAAACCTTAAAAGACCAGTTTAGTCTTGCAGGCTGGTCATGGCCAGTTTTGGCTTAAAAGAATATCCCGCTGAAAATCTTTTGAGTGTCTTTTAAGGATTCCAGCAAAGACCAGAGTCACAACTGAGAAACATGTCAAGATGTATCCAAACACTCATAACTTCTCAAACCACATATGCAGACTAACGCACTTCTCTGCCCTTGAGCTGTTTGTCCGGGCATCAAGGCGGGAGCGCGTTGGAAAAGTGCTTCGTGCAGCACGTCATCGGGCCGAGTCAAAAGGCTTTGCAGCCACACTCAGAGGCCGGATGAAAAGCCGGCTGTCGCAGACGGGAAGGAGATGCTATCATCATTTAAATATGAAGATCTCTCCTGGAAGGCATTCATAACGCCGCACTCAGTTCTTTACATAACAAGTGCCAGACATAGTTGTGTAGAGAATGAAAGTAGAGGGATAGAGAGAAAAATGTCAAAGCCACGCTTACTTTCTCACCTCCACGCGGTTGGCCAGTCGCTCCTTGGCGTGGGCGCGTTTGTCAGGAAGTTACACAAGTTGCTGGACGCAGCTCCTCAGTTCAACACAAGAAAGCTGACGAGCGCTTTTGGTTGGAGCAAACACAAGCACCACGGGAACCTCAGGAGATCAAGAGCCTCACGTGCATTTCGATCCCTGATCCAAGCCTCTGAAGAACGACAGAATGTTGAGTTTCCTTGTGGGTGAAAACTGCTCAAATGCTGCAGTTTTTTTATGTCCATCATTAGATCGATTTGCATGATCTGCACAGTTCTCCAGATGCTGTGCTGCAGAAAGGCAAATAGAAATATGCAGAAGGAATTTTACTTCCTGGAACTGTTTGAGAATATGTTCCAAGCAGGACTCACTTTGCCACTAAATTCTTAAATAGCAACTTCTGGCAGGCCTCTGGAGCTACGAGCAGGCGACAGCATAACACAGAACAATCAATAAGAGAGAAGCGGATTATGCCGAGTTTTTGTACATTTTAACGCTTTTTTTGCATGGTGGATTCTCAGTGTAGTATTACTTTAAAATGCATTTATACAACAATCTAACTTCCACTGAAGGCTTGAAGCTGAAACCCAAAGCAAGGCTGGTAATTCAGCAAAGAGGTTACGATGAAGATGGAACAATTGTGTAGATCCACAACCAGAATCCCATCTATTGATGCCACAAAGAGACGGACTCACAGCTGACTCCATGAGCAACTTAGATGTTCTATCTGGACCATTAATAGGAAAAGAAATACGCCTGATGCTGACATTTCCTCAGCCGACAACAGCAGCACAAAGTGCTTTTGCTTTTCAACTTACAGATACGGTCTTTTTCTTCAGAGATGAAAGCAGCATGACTGGACCAGAACCCATTGAGAGATCCAGATAAGATCCAGCAGGAGATAAGTCGGAGCGAGCCCCTCATACGGGACACAAAGAAGAGAAGAGCTTCAGTTTCAAATGTTCCTCTCAGAGATTCTGCAGAGCAAGATGACATTTGAATAACGTGGTTATCTATAGCTGTGAATGCGATGGATTATGAAGCCGGCTTTATCACGCTTCATTGTTAAAACTACCGCAGTGGGATGGAGACACAAAAGAACGATGGACCACTTGCTGCGTGGAACGGCGTCAGTCTTAAATGAAGCAGCATTGCGATGATGTGTTGTTTAAAGTGATGAGAGACAAACTGTTCAATGGGGAGATAAGATGAGAGGGCCTCTGTGTTTGTGATGTAGTGCGCCAATCAATTAAGTGGATAAGATGCAAATGATTACTCTTACAGAGTGGCAACTTAATAGCAACATAGATTTCTGGCAATTAAGTTAATTACTTCGTTTAATTTACAGTGGGTTGTTGCAGACAGTGCGTTATTATCCGACCAACAGGAGTGGAGGACAGGCAGCAAATGATCAGACCCTGTTTGAGCTAAAACTTTGTGGACAAGCGGCGCCATGGGCGTATTTACATTTCTACACGTCCTCGACATCTTTGCTAAATTCAACTTGGACCCGGCGAGCGGTGAAGAGGTGTTAAATACAGCATCTAACATACTGCTGGCGCCATCTTCGTTATCCTCGCAGTGTCTGCCCACCTTCTTGCAGACTGTTGCTGTCCACATTTCAGAGATTCAAAGTGTGGTGTGTTGCAGTCAGCGATGGCTGCTTCCGCCAGTTGGCAGAACAACCAAACAATCGGAGGTGTTTCTGGTAGGATTAAGAATGGGGGATGTGATTTAACCAAAAAATAACTATATCTGGCTGCATCCATGAAAAATAATATCAGAATAATATCACTCAAAGTAGTGCTGGTCAGACAGATATGATTATGCATGCTCCAAAAAAGGCAATTTACTATGTAAATTATGTCATAAAAACAAATTTTGGTCATCTTTATTCATATTTAAGGTATCTATACCTGTATTCTGGCCATATATCTTTCTATTGAGGCCTTTTACTATGTCTATCACTTCAAACTGTGTAATATCCCTATTAACACTAAAATCCTTGATTTGAGGTGATTGAGCTGTAAATAAGCCACTGAAGGGTGTTGCTAGAAAGGAGTATCATGTTGCTCTGAATCAAGTCACTCTTAGTGTCCTCCACGTTTACACCAAACACAACGTTATCTGTTGTGAGAGGAGCAGGTAGTGTGATATTGCTTGACAGCCAATCTTGCATATCCTCCCAGAAAGTCCCAGAGTGCACACAGCGGCAGAGCACATGGTCAGCGGTTTCAGCTCACTATCACAAAAACTGCAGTTATTGTGATCAACATTAAATCTCAATCTTAGCAGCTCATCAGATGGATAAATATTATTATAATCTTTGAAAAGGACTTCGTTAGGTTTACAGTGTAAGTGATATACTTGGTTGTCCATTTCTTAACGTCTGGCTCTGAGAATAGTTTGATGATGGAGTCGCTGGTTGGTGCAGAATACTGGCACTGTCAGGCCGATACTGGAGTGAGGACTCAGATGCAGAGTTCAGCAGAATTCACAGATTTATTAAACAGAGTTCAGAGATCTCTTTGTAGAGTGTAACCAAAACAGGCTATGAAATTATTCTATGTAATTTTAACAAGGTCTATCATGAACAAAATAATGTAGTAACAAAAAACGCTCCACTAGGAGGATAAAGAAAAAACACCATGAATGAAATGAGAGAAGAAAACAGAAAACGCTCCCGAAGGAGAAGGAACAAACAAAACGGCAATGAATAATCTAAGGAACTACACTAACAAAACAACAGAACAAAAGATCTCTCCTAAACTTCGGAGGCAAAAAACACCTCGATGAAATACAAACGTAAAAGAATCGACAATCTAACAAAGAACTGAAATTCGGCTAAATTAGCGAGAAACAAAAACAAAAACTAGACTATAGAAACTACAACAGAAAACACTCACGAAGAGGATCAAGTCAAAGTCAAAGTCAAAGTCAGCTTTATTGTCAATTCTGCAGTATGTACAGGACGAACAGAGAATCGAAATTGCGCTACTCTTCAACCCTTTGTGACAGGACATATATTAAAAAAAGAGATAAATAAAAACTGTACAATCTAAATAACACGGAGGCAATAATTCTGTGGCTGTGGCTGTGAACGAGGGAAGCATGGGTGAATTTGTCCAAGGGACGAAGACACACTGGCACAAGACAAGGGAGACGCCGACTATTTAACACATGGAGGGTAATCAGGAACAGGTGGAGACAACAGGTGATCGGGGCGGACACACAGGTGACACATGAGGAAGGGCAAGTGCTCTGAAACGAGAGGAGAGTTCGACCTTCAAAATAAAACAGGAAATGACAAGACTAAAAACCCAAAACGAGACAACCTCACCACGGTGTGACAGGCGGAAGAAGAGAGGACGGTCTTCTGTTCAGCTTGGACTGTTATTGGCTTCTCCGGTTGCTAGGTGTCACGTGGCAGATCGGGATTGGTCAAGTGAGGTGTCATTTGAAAGCTGAGCCTCAATCCACGGAGTTAACTGGAGACAGGATGGCGCCCGGATGTACACGTTTGTAGACAAGCACACAACCCGCTAATCTGAAAGGAGAAAACATCTTTCTGTGGATTATCATCATGTTTTGGTCTAAATATTGTGACTGTGGTTGACAGAACCTCTGGTGTGGCCGTGGACCTACTCTCGTTATTCTATAATGCAGTAAAACTATGTTTGGATTATGGATGTGCCTTATAAAATACATTCAAACTGTCCACAGGTCACACTCTCAATGTGCTGAAAAGGTTTCGTATCACATTAAAAACAGATGTGTATGAATGTCATCATCCGCGTGATCATTATCATCTTAATTATTATCCCATCATCGCTACCTTCATCATCATTATGACTATAACCTCACCCTCATCCCCGTCACCGCCGCTCCAACCTCTGCAGTCAGAGCTTTGAGGAACTGCACTTCATATCCTGAGCACCTCCCAAGTCAAGTAATAAATATTTATTGGATTTCACAGTCTGTCTTAACTTTCTCATTCCTAATTTTGCAGTGGAAGTTGCTCAGGAAAAAAAACTTTTGGAAAATGCAGATTCTGTAGTTTTGCACATACATTAGCTGTGGAGGGGTAATGACTATTCCTTATCAGACCTCAGGGGCTGCACTCGGGCCGGTTGGTAGAGGCTGAGCGGCGCTAATAGTCTCATGAAAGATCCAGCATGCAAAATCACATTAGGATATACTGTAATGAGGGTACCAAGTATCGGCTAAAGGTAGTGCAAGACAAGCCAAATTAAAACGATTCTGTATTTATTTGAAAATGCCACGTTAATAGCATGAAATGTTGATCAGTCACAGGTGGTGAATGCAGCCTTGCATTCATTTTTTTCATCCTTCACATGATTTCTTGCTGTTTTCAAGTCCCGAATGCGATGTGAAGACTTGTAAGTTTCTTTTTTTGCATTACTTATGAATTAAATAGCAGCAATTAGAAAGTTGGGGGAAAAAAATCCTTATAAATAAAAGTTTAATGCTCAAAAGTGATCACCTGATCTGATTAATATATTTTCCAACAAGGCAAACAGGCAAAATAAACGCTAAAGACAGAATACATGATCGTTTTCTGTGTTAACTTTATTAGGAAGGCGCTGACTGACAAAACAGTTTTTCAGGGCTTTTCAGTGTCAAGTTAATGACAATGGGGGAGGGTTTACTTGTTTTGATTACAGTGATTATATGTCTTTATTAGGACCCCCATCACTACCCTACTGCACTAAGCAGAAAAAGGTGGTTAGGGATAATAAATGACTGAAACATATCACAGTGATGCTGCTCCTGAAGGCTGCGTTTGTCGTGTGTCTTATTTATCACATTATAATCATGTAAAAATAAAAAAAAACATGTTTTTATTTGATTATTTCTTCAGGATCCCCAATATTTAGTCCCACATTACAGTCGTGATCATTTTAACCGTCCATTAAAATCCACACTGATGTTCTGGACTGAGTCTGAAACTCTTGAACCGCAGCCAAATAGCAGGCAAAAGTTGTTTTGATTTTAAAAGAAAGACACGTTAATTGCGGGTGTCAACTGCGTCAGTTCCTCGCCAAACGATAATGAAGGCGCAGACGATAATGATTCCTCCACCTCCCCGTCAGGTCGGCCGGTGCGCTCGCTTTAAAATTGCTCATTTGAGTCTCATTGTGATTGACAGGACGAAGATTGATCCACCCCGATCTCAGGCAGTGAACTTTAACACTGGCACAGATAGTCGGCCGCGGTGTGATGCAAATGCACGCCTACACCGTCTCACCCCGGTGGACGAGCGTCAACACTTTCAGTAGGTATTGATCTCCTGGTGACACTGGATTTAATATGCCTTAGACTTGTCAACAACCACGAGGGACGCTGGCCCCCTTCTGGCTCTCTCACTGTGATTTGATGAACGTTTGGCCTTAAAGCGAGAGATGGAAATCCTGCAGAGGATTCTCACGGATGCAGAATGCAACGCTGAGCTTACATTAAATCGACATTTTCAATGTGTTTATTTCAAGCAAAGATATGACCCCCCTTTTTTCCAACCATACTGATGTAGGTTGACATAAAGCTGTAACTACACAGCACCTCTGAGCTGTAGGTGGAGAAATTCATACACCACCAATTCCCTATTATCATTTTCTAATTATATTGGGTTATAAGCATTTAAAATGGCACTTTATACCAGAGCTACACTGATACGGCAGTATAGGCGCTGTTACAGATGTAATATATTGTACTGGTGCATTACCATATGTGGGACACTTTTATATATGAAAATCAGTTTTGTCCCTCTGTATATTTGTCTCCAGCCTGTCTATTACACTTTCCAACTTTTGCATTTGATGCTCTAAACGTGCATCCTTGTAGGTCTTGTTGGGAAAATGCAGCTGGCACACGGGACACGATGTGTTTTATAGTTTTACGGCCATTGCCACATGGAGAGACAAAGCACTTCCTACAGAGACTTCATCAACAGAAAACCTGAGGAGAAATCATTTCACAGCATTGGACTGTTTGACTGACAGGTGATCGCTTGGAAGTGCAGTTCAGAAACACCAAATTAATGAGCGGCAAATGTTCACATTTAAACCTACAGTAATCAGTGTTTTTCATATTAGCATTGAATCAAATGGCTTTGCAGTGTGAGCCTGTTTTTTTTTGGCATTTCTGGAACATTTACTACATGCTTTTATCTCAGCGCTTTTATGAATCCTGTCACCAGTTTTCAACAAGCAAGCTCTCATAAAACCACCTAACCAGCAACAGACAGCGGTCAGACAAGATCAGTGACGATCTGGCGAAGCTAAAAGGTCAGATATTTTCCTCCGGATGTGGTGGAGAGAAAGACTGAGGATGGGGCTCATATTCATCAGGTGGACAGACACACGACCCCAAAGCTAACTGCAAATTAACTGTGATTACCAACAGTTTTATGAAGACTGGCTGAGTCCATGTATTAATCTCCTTCATCCAGTCACATGTTCACAAAGTGTTGAACCTCGCTCCATCCTCGCTGTGAACCACTGAGCCTTTCCAGGATGATTCACACTCAATCATGATACTATCACCTGTTACCAATCACCCTGTTTACCTGTGGAATGATCCAAACAGGTGTTTTTGGAGCGTTCCACATCTTTCCCAGTCTTTCTTTGCGCCTGTCTCAACTTGTTTGAAACATGTTGCTGCATCAAATTCAGAATAAGCAGATATTTACAAAATCAATGAAGATGATGAGCTCAAACATTAAATATATTGTTTTTGAGCTGTTTTCAGTTGAGTAGATGTCAGAAAGGATTAGCATGTTCAGCCTATAGCTCCAGCTAAAGATATAATTTATTAGTGGCCTATATGCATTAGTAGTGGGAGCTGCATGATGCCTTTTCAGGAGGTCTACAAATAAACCTTTTCAGCTGCTTAGAGCGCAAATGACCAACCTCTGCTCCTCTTCTCCCATCTTTGCTCTGTCTCTGTCTTACTCACTCAGCCCGTACACGATTGTTTAAAGCGTTTTCTTTGTTTCAGCACATTATATATTAATGTGCAAATGCTTCTCTCTCAGCGAGAGCCAGTTAATGTGAATCTACATTATTTATTCCTGAGCTTAATGAACAATCCTAGCCTCCCCAAATCACTGGAATATTACGCATCCCAAAGTGTCAACACAAGCTGGGTTGTCAACATAATTCCATTATGTAATTTGATAGCCTCGCTTCAAGCCGTGTTCGATTCTTTGGTTTCTGCTCGTCTTTCCTTCTGTCATTGCATCAAACGGCACTTTTACATTTCCTCTATACCCTGGTGGCAGTAACTGATGCTTATCTGAAGTTGTCCCCTTGCGCTGCCGAAGGATCTATATTTATTTACAGCACCTCCCAAACCAACAGTTACTGCTGCGGGTGGTGGTAAAATTAACCAAGCATGGTGGGTGGTGATTGTAGGCCGCGTTGCTAATCAGAGGTAAAAATCTCCAGAGATTAAAACAAGCACTTGCAGCGTCCTCGCAGTGTCGATGCGCTGTCAGCTCAGCGTGATGATAAATGTTTACGGCACCACATTAAGAGGAAATTACCTCTTTTTGCTAGAGGCCAGATCATTCATTCACAGGCGTAGCATGCCCATCGTCGGCCCTGTCGTAAATTAGTCTGCACCTTTCAGTGGGAAGAAAGGTGGGGAGGATTAGGGAGATCAATCTTTTAGACGGGCAGTTAAAATCATTATTTGGCTTCCTGCAGGACACAGGTTGCGCTAAGGAGTGACAAATCGTCCCACGCTGTTATAAACATCCCTATTCATGGACACCCTGGGGTATGGTCTCTTTGTGTCCCTCTGTATGGGGATGACCAGACTGACAGATGTGAGGAGAGGATACTGAGGGAGTGAGGTTATTAAGGCTGCGGCACCTCTGCACTTATTCATAAGCAGCCACCATAACAAGCCCACAGTGGCTTCCCTAGCCAAAGATTCACAGCTTGCTTCAACAAAAATCCAGCATATCCCCACAGAATCTATTATATTGACTCCCTCTCCTCCATCAAGGTTGGGAACTGAGCAGTAAGAAAGCTGAAGCCTTCCTCAGGCGTGGTACCCATGCAAAGTACCGTCTTTGTGCATCAAATCCATCCAAAAATAATCAGAAATTGTCTCATTTTATGGATGTGAAAATGCCCTTGTCCTGCTGTGAATGACATTGTTTACATGCACGGACTAACATAAGGAGAGATTAGCATTTTTAACAAACAGATCTAAACAGTTTCCACACTGACGTGATTCAGACCCTCAGCAATCACCGCTCGACCGCATCATCTGGTGCTAATCCAGTTAATCTTTCCACTGGCGACTGTTCCAGGATGGCTGTTTCCTTGTTATTTTAGGAGAACGATTAAGCATTGTGGAATTAACAATGGCTTAACCTCTTCACAAGATTTCTTTACATCCTGCCTACAGAAAGCTTGGGAAAAAAAAAAAATCCAACGGGGAGCTCTGCTGCTCTCGCTTCCTGCGGAAAGCACAATGTGAACCAAGATGTTCGCACCAATTACTAGATATCATTCATTGCATAAATGATACTGTGAGAAAAGGGACTTGCTTCCTCTATTGTGAAAGCCTGAATTTCTGTTCAGCATTTCGGCGGCGGTGTGAGCTACCTGGCCGTCTCTTCAGCAGATAATACCCCTTCTTACCTGCCCTGTGAGATTTTAATGAGGCAGAAGATTCCTGTAAAAAAATCACTTTTTAATTACCAGTAGGGCCCATTTCCTCGTCCGTAGTCCAATAATGACCCAGTCCAGGAAATCAATTTAGTGCTGTACTACAAGAAGGAGTAGCCACATTTACTCCCTGAGCTGAAAAATGACCAGAAACCTTGCATATTTTGCACAAAGAGCAAAGTCATAAATTCAGACTGTTACACAGGAGCTGTTCCAAACTCATCTGAAACAGTGTGTGGATAAAGCTGACACTTGTGCTGAGCCAGTTAGGTCAGTGAACTTAACCCGTTGAATATCTACAGCATGATGGCTCGCGCTGGAAAACAGACTCCACTGTCTTTCTGACCTGTGCATATGTTTGTGTGCATGCAGTCAAGGTGTCAGTAGGTGCTTTGCAATCTGTTCATTGTTCTTGTAGTTTTCTTCTTGTTTAATCTCGGTTTGTGCCAATTGGACTAAATCTGAATACAGGTACAAATTCGGGGCTGCACGGTGGCTCGGTGGTTAGCAGCGTCGCCTCACAGCAAAAGACCTCCGGTTCGATCCCGCCTGAGTTTGCACGTTCTCCCTGTGCAGCGTGGGTTTTCACCGGGTTCTCCGGCTTCCTCCCACAGTCCAAAAACATGCTGAGGTTAATTGATGACTCAAAATTGTCCGTAGGTGTGAATGAGTGGTGAGCTTGGTTGTCTGTCTATATGTGTAGCCCTGTGGTAGGCTGGCGACCTGCCCAGGGTGTCCCCTGCCTTCGCCCGAGAGACGGCTGGGATAGGCTCCAGCCCCCCCGTGACCCTGCAAAGGATTCAGCGGTGTATAGATAATGGATGGATGGTACAAATTCTGCAGCAACTTGAAAATGTTCAGCCAACTGAGTAACACGCGGTGTAAATGAGTGTAATTAAACAAGACTGAATAGTTGGTTAAAGTAACATTAGTGCTAACGCAACAACAGAATCTGTGATTAGTTCTTCAAGAAAAGACGCCGTGACTGTTCTGAGCTGATTGTCCCACCTTGTTGTCAGTTTTTTCAGTTTGATTAGCTGTTAATGTTCATCATGTTAGCATTTTCTGTAATTAGACGCCTAATGTAGACGGGCTCAAACCCAGTATATCGTTATGTTTGGGCAATTTTCAAGTTTGTCCTGTATATGTATTAGCATATATCATTGGTGTGAAGAGAGAGACAGATGTTATATATATATATTTATTACACTCAGTTATAGGCAAGATCATGTAGTATTGTTGATATTAATGCTCTGCAGAAATCTGCAATGAATTTAAAAGCTGTTTGAAAGTAAAACCTATAAACCTGCCGGACAACCTGAAGCTGCCGTGTGAAACAGGATGAGATCATTTGCTAATCTTTTTTGACAGGTACTCAGCTGAAAACATGATGCAGCAACACGTTTCAAACAAGCTGGGACAGGAGCAGCTAAAGACTGGGAAAGCTGTGGAACGCTCCAAAAAACACCTGTTTGGAACATTCCACAGGTAAACAGGTTGAATGGTAACAGGTGATAGCATCATGATTGGGTATGAAAGGAGCATCCTGGAAAGGCTCAGTGGTTCACAGCGAGGATGGAGCGAGATTCCACACTTTGTGAGCACCTGATTGGATAAAGGATGTTACTGCATGGACTCAAGAACACTAATGTAATAGCAGCTAGCATAGAAATTAAATATAGTATGAACAGTTACCTTAAATGAAGAAGCACCTTGTAAATTCCTGTTTTTCAAAGCCGAGACATATCCGTCATATACAGTCATGAATCTCAGTGATTTAGCTTAATAAAAGAACAACCATTAGCATTTATCCAACATCATGCGACTGTAGCTCATGTTTAAAAATATTTTTGTAGGCGCTCCTCTTAGAAATGTGCTTCATTCACAGTTAGTATCATGTCACTTCCACCTTTAAAACCAGGTGTGAGCTGATTCTGAGTGGAGAAAACTTTGCAAGCTTCCTCTTTCAGTCACAACTCGATCTACCGAGACGGCGTTATGTTTTTACCAGGCGCGCCGCTGCATGCTTGAGATGGCTCACATCCCCAAACAAAGTATCAATAGACTGTTCAAGCGTGGCGCTGAAAGTCTTCAAATGTTCATCTCTATAAATGTTCGGAGGCCGACGGAGATCCATCAGAAAAGCTGTGATCAATATCATGCATGTATCTCTGTGGAGGCGTAAAGGAGGAGGCCAGTGTGTGTCGGCTACCGCCTGCATAGCAAGTGGTGTGCTGACTGTGTGTGTGTGTGTGTGTGTGTAGGGCAGGTCTATATGTATGTAGTATATCTCTCTATGCATCTGACCATGCAGAACATAAGGGTTTGCAGCATCAACGCTAAAATGAGCCTGAAGGAAACACAGAGCGAGAAGAAATCAGACATAAATACACTAGAAAAATAATGAAAAGTAAAAAAATAAACTCATAGAAGTGTGGACATTAAACCAACAATAAAGGATTTATTCATCGTTGTTATCACTCCTGTTCTACTTGTATGTCCATATAAGTGGTGGAATAGCTTTAGATATATTTACTGTATAATTTATTTATTTAGAAGTAGAAATACTATCTATATTTTACTAACCATACAGTGAAGCTTAGTGGAAGTTGAGGAGGACCGACTGTCTTTGTCATCAGGGGGTCGTTCGGCACAACTTACACCATCACTACCCCCTTAAAGTGACGCCACAATGGGGTTTAAACCCCAAAGACTCTTCATATTGTCTAATTTATTTTATTATGGGCTCATGCAAAAAAATTAAAGTTTAATGTAAATATACATTTTGTAGATCAGTCATACTTAAACCCGCAGTGCAGTACTTTTACATATAAATGGTGATTAAGCCTATCACTGCTTGGTCAATCTCTCTGTACTTCACACTTTACCACAGTTTGACTGGTCACTCCCGCCACGAGTTACTCTCGTTGCCAGATGGAGGAGAAGTTCCACATCGCAGGTTTAAGAGAAAAATCTGAGTTAAAAAGCCAAAAAAAAAAAAAATGCTCCCATGAAAAGTCTTGTTGTTAAAGTTTAAGTGACCTTTAGTCTTTGTAATTCAGCCCTTTGACTGAAAACCTCTCATGAACGTGCAGAACTTTCCATCCCGCCTTCGGATCTTGAGCACGCCTCCGCTTCATTTGAATAAAAAGGACGAAAGAATACAGAAAGAATCTTCTAAACATCCGTTGTTGTTTACTTCCGCCAGTCTGAGCACAGCGGCACGCTCGCAGCGTGACGGTCACCCCGGGGATCTGCCTTCTATTTTATGCAGTCACACAAACCTGTTGCTGATCCTTTACAGCAGCCTCTTACATAATAAATGTGGAACACAGAGGAGGGAATAACACTAACCCCGACAACAGAAGCTACAACAGTCTTCATCAACAAAACCATCGCTGCCTGATATATGTGCTGAAGGAAGAGGAAGATTGTTCATTCATTCATTTCAAATCCTGATCAAGATTAAGAGCCTGTAACAAAATAAACATAGTTCGGTGTATCAGTAATATTTATTCCTCTACTGATGTTTTAAAGTAGGATTTCTTAACATTTATGACCCATGTTTTCATATAAATGTTAGAATGGTGTACGCACATTTTGAAGAAAATATATTAAGCAAATTCAAAACACCTGTCTCGCCTGGGGTGGAAACATAACACCAAGTTTTGCCCAATCAGCATGTTGTTCACACCTGGCAAAGGTGGAGGTGACAGAATATCAACTGCGAGGCTCAGGTAGAGATTTACCTGTGGGCTAAACTTGAGAAAATGACTCTTCCCCCCCCCCCCCCAAATGAACTGCAAATACTGCAAATACTCTGTTTCAGGTAATGCTCATGTAATAATACCATTTTCCTGGAGGTTTTAATCCAAGCAGAGCATTTTAGAATTGTCATGAAATGAAAATTCAATGTCGTCTGCATTAAGGTAATATATATCAATTTTGAGTATTAAAATCTGGAATGTAATATTCCTGGTGCCGGAGAAGAGTTTTCTCAAGACGAACTGAGCTGGAATGTGATTTAAACAGGATGAGATGAGATAATCATTAAAGGTATTAAATCTCAGCCGGACTGAACCTGCTAATAGCTCTCTGAACGCAGACATTAGTCATTTTCACTGATTCGACAGTCCTCTCGAGGCCACGCGGGATCGAAAACGCGTGCAAACAGTGCATGACTGTTGGCGCTGAGAGCGAGGACGCCGTTCCAGGTTGGGGTGCAAAAACAGAGCTGACGCAGGCGCTGGACTGTTCTGTTGCCGGGGCCGGGGTGGCTATTTCTGGACCTCCTGCTATGATTCATCAGTGACTGTTCGGAGGCCTGACGTGTCAAGATGTGTCATTCCACTAATTGTCACTCTGACTTATCCTAAGCCCTCTCCAGCCCCTGAGCTCTCATCTGACCTGAGATAATTCTGGCACAAATCTAAGCAGGGAGAGCAGGTTTTCTGCACCTCAGGGAAGGAGAATCTGTTTGGGCTCTCTGGAGGTTCAGTGTACAGCTTTTGATACTCCTCTGAGCACGAAAACCAGTTTCCTCCTGCATGCAAGTCACATTTGAAATCAGCATTAGAATGAAATACTATTTATTTGACTATTAGGAGTAAGTGGTAATCAGTGTTGGGAAGATTAATTTTATAGAGTAATAGGTTGCAGATTACTAATTACAATATTAAAACTATTACAAGTAATGTAAGCATTTTCATTATTTCATCACAGTAACTTAACTTATTGCATTTGATTACTTTTAATGACTTGTCTAACAAAACCATGAAATATGAATAAACGTTCCACATATATGCTTTTTACCAAAATAATATATTCAGATGTAACCTCCTATTCACCAGGATTTTGATTATTAAGTATATTTTACATATTTATTTCTCAGTACATGTAATAGATTAAGCTACAATCACATTTATTTGTAATGTAATTACATAACGCCGCTCCATGTAAGTACAGTCATCAGAGTCCACATGAGAGAAGATCTGAGTGGATAAAAGATTGATGCAATCATCTGAGTTATCATAATATCTGTACAGGACACCACTTTTTAAAGCAGTGGGTACCCCTATTGAGTCATTTTTCAGCGTGGAGGGTAGTCTGATTCTAGAGACAGCCAGGTCTCACCCCCAACACGTCAAATGATGTAGTTAAAATAATGAGAACAGTTCACCCACATGGATGGAGCGGGGATGGTTGGGTGGGTCAAGCACAGGACTTCCATCCAGGAGACCGCAGTTTTTGTCCTATGTGAAATCAAAAATGAAGATTAATCCCTTTCGTAAGTCAAGATTTGTATCATACGTGACTGTTGTACAGATTTTAAGCCAAACCATGTCAGGAAGTGGGGTTTCAGGGGAACAAGGATTGAACCCAGATGCAGACACGAGGGACGACTGGAGTAATTCAAATGAGTTTATTAATTAAGGTGATGGTAAACAAAGGCGGGCAGGTAATAATCCAAACAAAAATCCAAAGTCCCGAAAGTTTAACAAAAGGAAGTCTACAACAGAATCTAACAACTTGAGTCCAAAAGTTAAAAAAAAGAAGCAAAGACCAAAACCAAAAATCACTGGAAAACACATGGGTGGTCAGGCATAACTCAGGGAATGATGACAACACTAGGAAACACTGGACAAACACTTACATGGTACGTGGCACGGCAAGGAAACAAAGACAATACTAGGATAAACACTCACAAGGCGCATGACATAGCGAGGAAACACCTGACAAAGACTGAGGGGAAGACACCGGCTTGAACAAGGGAGGACAACTAATGACACACAGGTGAAACCAGTCAGACAATTACAAAGGTGGGTAAACACAGGAAGTAATGCAAAAGAAGAAAAATAACATGAACCTTCAAAATAAAACAGGATGTAACAAAAACGCACCATGACAACACAAAAGCAGAGTCTTCAACATAAAACAGGCGACAAGCACGGATCACGACAAACCGTGATCTCCTCCTAAACCCAACCAGGAAGTTTTGATGCCTAAACCAACCAAAGTGCAACCATTTCACTACGTTAACCACGTGTTTCTTATTGTTCTCAGCAAGCTTAATTATAAGATAAGATTAGACTTTATTAATCCCCTACCGGTGAAATTCGGTTGTCACAGGCAGCAGGCAATAGTAGCAGGAATAATGAGAGAATAAAAAATACAAAATACAAAATAAAAAGTTGACTATAAACAGTATATGTGCATTTTATACAACAGAACTATAAAACATATATGGCACAACTACGAAAGTCTAACAGGATGTTGCTAAGTGGAAGTTACATATTTAGTATCGCTAACTTGAATGTGGAGCCCTCCACATTGAAAAATGGCACTAGAGGGGTACCCAGTGCCTAAGTAGTATCCAAGTATCCAAAAAAACTGATTATTGATGCATTTAAGGTGATGTTCTACATGCTAACAGTATATGTTTTACTTTATACAGTGTAAAAGGGGCTCTATTTCTATTTCATGTTGTATCCATGCTTATACTGTATGTCTGAGGTTTACGTCTCACAGAATCAGTTCTGTGCTTCATAGTTGCTGCCGTGACCCTTTAATTTCAAGTTCACGTTATCTTTTCTTCAGCAGCAAAGTAAAAGTGCAACTGCTTTTGATATAGCTGACACTAAAATGAAAATGAGTCCACTCAGAGCACCTCTAAACTGTACCGAAGTGCGGTTCTTGAGTGAATGTACAGCAATCCGCCACCAGATGTCAACTGGGAATGAGCACGATTATGAATAAATGAACTCTCGAAGCCCAAATATATATATATAAATATATTCAGACATTTCCTGTCATCAGAGTAAACTTTGCACAACCGCTCCGCCACTAGCGGCTCTGATGTGATTTATAAAACTGAATTTAAGCAACAACGTGTCGCTCGCTTCATGCCCCACCGACCGGCCAACCTAAAATAAACGTTCACTCTAACAATGACACACTGTTACATGTTATAATGAAGACATTTTTATGCACATTTACATCCCAGTATTATTCAGGAGGCTCAGCATTTCCATTTGGGGCATGAAAACACCATTTCCCATCTGTTATAAGCTCCCATCACGATTATGTGCTGGAATAGGCTCATATTACCCAGGGTATCCTATTTAATGTTATTTTTTGTGGTCACACTGAGTTCTCTTTCCATAATAATATCCACAGTATTCAGCTTAATTATGTATGCTGGGGTATTTGTGATTAGGATATGAATATGCATATAAACAGCTTAGCCTAAGTATGACCTCAGTTGGAGCATGAGCTGGTATCTACAGTATTCTCTCTGTGTGACTGCGCTCATTGGTGCGATGTCATTTTCACTGAAATGTTCTAATAAGCTTGACTTAATAGGCCCACCATGGACACTTGTGATTAGACACAGACTGCATCTTTCTTCACTGATCAGCGTCATGGTTTTAATGCTCACAGTATCAAAGTGCGGTTTAAGTCATCTTACTTCTGTGGTTTACACCTTAGACGTTTTTCTACACAGATACTAGAGGCTCTAAACCTGTGAAAGTCACACAGGAAATCCCTCTTTGAGATACACGGTTTTGCATTAAAGTGAATGAATGAGCAAAAAAATACCACAAAATAAAAATACTCCAGTAGAAGTGAAAGTCCATTTACTTAAAGCTGCACTAATCAGTATATTATTGTCTGACTTTGCTGTTCACCTTGAGCGTTTTAGCCTCTTTCAACTCTTTGTTTTGTTTTTTATGGCCCACATACAAGCTGGTTCAAGCTAAAAATAAATTAATTTAAAAAAAATCAAAGCATGAACAGCAATGCACGAAAAGAAAAAGCACCCATTATACAGAATGGCCCTTTTCAGAATTACTGATCATTATTATGAATGCATTAATGTGTCTGCAGCCTTTTGATGTTGTGCAGCAGCTGGTTGAGTGGAGCTGATTTGATCTACTTAGTAATGTTGGGTAATTGGATCTATAACACAGAAGACTTAAATAATTACTTTCCACCACTGGTTTTGTGTCACCTTTATTGTATTTTGTTTCATCTTCTGTCAGTCAGGTTCAAAACAAAAGAAAAAAAAATCTCCTTCTCATAACAGAAATAAGAACCAAAGGAAAAGTAGTTCGGGATGAGGCTCCCTAATCTGAGGTCCAGGGTCTTGGAGAGGTTTCTAAGAGGTCCCTGTCAAAATGAAGGTTGGTTCAATTTCACCCTTCCTGTTATCTCCCCTTCGACAGTACAGAAAGGCAACAAAAGCCTTTGAAAGGCTCCACGGAATGAAACCTCTATTAAGTCTCCAGACCTCTATTAGGTCTGGATTGATTTTTTTTGTCATAAAAGTTTGGGCAGCCATGTTCTAACTTTATAGAATTTATCAGTGACTTCCTCTAAACCCAGAACACCCTAAAACATCGACAGGGTTTCGAGACTAATTGCTTTTTTCTTTTAATCTCCTCCCGTGGGGGCGGGGGGTGCATCCCTCTTAGGTTCCCCTAAAATCTTATCAGCGCCCCTGGGTTGGAGGGTTACAGCCCTTGAGCTCGGGCTCTGCTTCGGTTGTATTTGAGATAGGATGCACTTTGTCTTGAGATGACAGGTGAATCCAGGGATCTGGCCGTCCGCGCCACGCATGCACCGCTGGAGCGCACGAATCCAGTCGCGCCGCCCTCCTGTCCGCCTGCTGCCGGGAGGAGCAGAGGAGAGAGCAGACCGGAGCGCAGCGCCACCAGTCACGGTACCTTCGGGATGTGGCAGCGGTTTCGACAGCTAGAAATGCTCCATGTAATTCTCAAAGTTTGCTCTTTATGAGAGCTGAAGGCAAAGACTGAATCTTAACGCGGGAGCGGGAAAACAAGTGGAGCGGCGGCGCGTCAGCCGCTGCAGCGATTTCCAGCAGCGCCTGCTCGCCTGCCCGGGCTCTGTCGTTCGGGATCACGAAGCGCGTCGGAGCCGGTGTCCGAGCCAATCCGACCGCCGGGGGGACAAGCGAGGGAGACGGAAAGCGGTGCTGGTCTGCACACGTCCCCGCCGCTGACGCCTGCGTCTGGACCCCCGCCGCGCCTGCAGCCGCCGAGGTGAGTACCGAGGTGATGCGTCTGGGATGCTGGCTGCTTTGGCAGCGAGTTGAGGTGATGGTTGCTGACGGACTCACAGGTAAGGCCACGTGGTTGGACTGATAAGCGTAGCTGCACGCTCGTTGCGGTTCTTATCGAGCTCTGCGCAGACGGACACGGAGCCCAGAAAGTCAGAACTTTCCGCACATTACAGCCGCCCACCGCGGCATGTGGGGCTGTGTCCGATAACATCAGAAACGCAATAAGTCACACTCACAGAGCATGCATCGTATTCCTTTCCAACCCCGCAACTGCAGGCGAAATCAGAGGGAAGAGTCCAGATCTTTAAGCACATTACAGCACCGGAGAAGGAACTGAAGCAGCAGCAGGCGTTTCTTATATAAATAAAATTTCTGCCTAATGGATAACAGCTAAACAAATACCTGTGACACGTGAGGTCACAGTTTCACACTCATTATGGTCCAGCATCGTTTACATGTGGTGCAGAAACAACAGATAACGAATCAGGCAGAAAAACTGAATTTTGAATTAATGTACAAATGAGAGGATTTGCTGCTTTTATGCGTTTCCGGTCATAATGGACTCAGCACCTTTATGCTTCTGACTGCTGGTTGGACAAAACAGGCAACTGGGAAAATGTCACCTTGAGTTAGCAGACCTTATTAGAGTCCTCCTCTGTGTGTGTTTTTGCTTTTAACAAACTAAAATGTTTAATTTAAGAAACACTTAATTGGTTGACCTATAATGAAAATATAGTGTAAATATAGTTAATACTCCAAAACCAAAGCAGCACCGCACTGCATCCTACAAAACTTGCCTTTAGGGCCTTTCCTCGGCCACTGGCTGACTCCAGAGCTCTGAACATCCCCACTAACTGTTCGACAGACGCCACAACCACTCCAAAACTGCAGCACTTTGCAGCGTTTGAAGCGATTTTCCTTCATGAACGCCGAATTGAAATTTTAACAGCATTACGTCACCAAAGGCACGCGTTGTCCTTAAAGTCGCCGAAGAATTGCGTCGTCTGCCAGGGCTGCTCGGGTACTGCGGTGCGAATGACAGCTCCATGGCTCATCTGAAAGGCCTGTAGCAAAACAGCAGCTCATTACAAGTGCAGCGGCTCGGGCTTCCTCTGGCAGGAGGCTGCTGGTTCATTAGGGGTCACCGAGGGGCGAGGCTCCCACTATGAGCCTCGGCTTGTTACCAGGGCGCTGTGTGAAACCACTGATAATTGGAATGAATTCACTTTCACAGACAGATTGAGAAGGGGCACACGAGTCAGTAAAACTGTCTGTGGACTGTGGAAAAGTCACCGTTGTGCTGATGGTAGTTCAGAAATGTGTTTGGTACAGTAGCAGCGAGGCCTTGAGTTCAGCAGACTGCTCCACAGCGGCACGCTGAATCCCCGCAACAGCTCATCGTTGCCATTAAGAAACATTTATGCTCACGATCTGCACCGCTTCTGGCTGCCCCTCATCTTCAGTGTCTGCCTTAAAGAGAAGTGAAGAAAGAAAATTCCTTATTAAACAGTGTGTAATATCGCGATCCACCACACACACAGGCTGTGGTCGCATGGTTCAGTACAACAGAGAGAATTCAGACGCATAATTGTTTCCAGGGAAAGAAATCTATATGGATATATTCTTGGAGGATGAATTTGGATCTAAATGGAGCTGTGTAATCATGAAATTTCAGCTGTCAATCAATTGTCTGTTCATTTTATGCCACTATTGCATAAGCCAGATAACAGCTTAATACATGTACACCTTATGAAGAAGAAGAAGAAGAGCGATTTATGTGCATCAAATATTAGAACATAAAAATAAAAACTACATTTCTGTTGTGCTAATGCACTTTGCGATTGTTGCAACATTTGCCAGGTTTCCATCCGCAAGTAGTTTTATCTCAAATTTAGAGAAAGTCAGCAAAGAAAAATGCAAAGCGACGTGCGTTTCCATCCACTATCATCATGCAAATATTTGATTTTAAGGGCCTCAAGAGAAAGGTGGCGCTAATTCCCCACTCAGGTGCCATTCAACGTTGCAGAAGAAGATGGCACAAAGAGATGACGTCACTGAAAGAGATAGAAATAGCGATGGAAGTATGACGTTTCTGTTCTGTTCATCCAGCTGTTTTTTTACTGGTGAATGGAAGCGATTAGCAATTCTTCATAACTCGCTAGATTGGCATTAATATTTGCATGAGTCAGTTTTGACATTCTATCAGAGACTCTGTCAGCAGCTGCATAGATGTGCCATGAATTAAAACATGATCCCTCACTGGCTTCCCATCCGGCACACAGCCAAAAGATGTATTTTCTATCAAACATTTGTTCATTGTTACTGCCTTGTTCTATATGAGAAAAACAAAATTGTTAGGCTATTTGCACATTAAAACCTTAAATTCTACAACACATGAAATCTTTGATTGAGTACATTATGCATATTAATTCCACACGTCAGAGAAGCGAGCCAGTCCTGCACAGACCAGGTGCGTAAAGACAGCGGAGTGACATGAGTCCAGGAGACACTGACACATTGCAGTATTTGTACTCTTTGGACATGGGGACACTGGACACATCCCAGCTGGGCATGAAGCAGGAGCCATGCTGGTGCTGAAAAAACGGGCCTGGGTACTTAATCTCTCCCAGCTAGAAAAAAAAAAAAATGACTAGACTCTAAAATGAGTCTTACTTTTTGTATCCATTCATACTGTACAAGCAATTTAAATAAAGTCATTTTCTTAAAAGGAAGGAGAGGCTACGTAAACCCCAAAAGTTCCAATCCGTCCAACTTTCTGTACATGCAGCCTTTTTTTTTGTTGCCTTGTCAGAGTTAACACAGACGTTTTACGCAGCCTGGATGAAAATGTCCCTCCTAGAAAGACGTTTATGCTTGTAATTTGCTCTGAAACCTTATTAATCTTCCAGAATTTGTCAGCAGGGTTTTATAGCCTGTATACCTGTAAATATACTTGCACTTGAAAACAGTAGCTGCACAGATTCTGTTTATAGAAAAAAAAAGTTGAAATTATGACTCAAATTGGAAAAAAAAGGCATTTCTCAGAGCTGCAGATGCTGCTTAGAGACACTGATGCTCGCAACAGCATCCGCTCAGGTAGTCCGGGCAGCCACTCACTTGATTCCCCTCCGAAAGGTTAGACAAATGCCACAAATAATTGTCGGCCTGCCTCTTGGCCGTACTTCTCCCACCAGTGTCTTGCCATGTTGATTTTCAGAGGTGGCGCGGGTCGTGAACGTCTGGGCGGCCGGAACCTGCCGGGGCGGCCGCCGAGCTTCGCCGTGACACGCGGGATGTGAAGCGTGAGCATCGGAGAATGAAGGCCGCCTCGCTGATGGAGGATCTGACCTCCGGTGTATGTTCAGCTGCTGTGAGGAGAAATCTTAATGCGAGGTGCTGACTGAGCGGATGAGCTCCAGCCTGCCTCCCCGCCCGGACGAACGAGTGAAAGAATGGACCGTACTCACAGCATGTCCAAGTTTATCCGAGGAGGGAGTTGAAAGACTCCAGGCGTGAATCCAGACTGTATATTCATACGCTCGGAGATGCATTGATGTTGCCGTCAAGTGCTTAGCTGGTTCACTGAGCATCGTGATGCTAAGCTTGAATATCATGTTTATTAAGAGAGAGGAGGGGACGGGTCTCAGGCCCTGGGTGTGATGTTCAGTCCCATATGCTCAACATAAGGCTTGCTTCTGCCTCAGGAAAACAGAACCAGTTGTAGTCAGACACCCAGCGTGTTTTAATCAGGTTCACCTTGAATGGGAGCATCTGTTCTAGAAGTTGGTGCAGTTACTTTTACAACAGGAACTTTTTTTAAACTTACTGATCCTGATTCTCCAACAGAAACTCCTCATTTGTTCATTCAGCCTGTACGAAAAAAGGCTGTTTGCCATTTGCAGATTCTTCCAGTTTTACCTCCATTTTTACTAAACTAACGTATTTACAGTTTAAGCAGCGGTGGACGAAGTAATCAGATCCCTTACTCAAGTAAAAGTACCACTCTGCAAAAATATACATGGAAAAGCCTTGCATTGAGGATGTTGTAATGAGGAAATTGTTCTTAAAGTATTAAAAGTGAAAGTATTCATGCAGAAAATGGTGCCTGCGACTTGCACACTATTATATATGATATCGTTACTCATGCATTAATTTAAAAGCAGGATTTTGGAGCTTTTTTTTTTTTTTTTTTGCTATATAAGGCTGCAACGTATTTTATTTTCATGAATCAGGTCTGATGATTTTCATGAGCGATCGATTGATTGGCTTGGAAGAAGCACCCTGGCAGTTACCCAGAACCCCAACTGACAGCTCCGCGTCGCTTGTTTTGTTCAACCAGCTGTCAAAATTATTCAAAAATGAACAAATATAATTTATAAGAAAAGCAGCAAATCCTCACCTCTAAGAAGCTGGAACCACTGAACGTTTTCTGTCAATCCACTTATCGATTAGTGGATATCAATCATTTCAGCCCTCCCTGTCTATACTGTCATACTTTATACGAGTATTTTGAGAGTAAGTAGTAATAACTCCAGCTGTCAAATACAGGTAATGGAGTAAAAGTACAATATTGCCCTCTGAAGTATGGTGGTGTAGAATTATAAAGTAAAAGTAAAGTACAAATACAAATACCTGTAATTAAGGACAGTACTTCAGTAAACGTATGAAATTATAATTTAAAGTGCAGTACTGTAATATGTGATATATTCATTCTGTGCTGGGCAGCAGACGTGCTCACAGACTCTAGATCAGTGTTTTTCAACCTTTTTTGAGCCAAATCATGTTTCTTTCATTGAAAAAATCCCACGGCACACCACCAGCTGAAAATGAGAAAAAAAGCTTATATTAACAATATAAGTGTTATGTTGTTAATATAAGCTTTTTGTTTAATATTGAAGAATGACGTTATATTACAACATCTTGAATTAAAAATAGGAATCTAATAAACACGAAGAAAAAAGTTGCCTGTTTCTCCGTGTGTTCACGCAGGCGAACAAAATACTCCACATTTTTGCTTTGAAGTGAAGTGTGCTTCGTTTGGAGATGGCGTTTAAGCTTACTTGGGACCATAGCACTGTTGGAGAGCTTTTCACCACATACCAAGCACAACAGAGTCGGTGCCGTTGCATCTCCAGTAAAAGTAAATCCAAATGAAAGATAGCTTTCATTGTATTGCCTCGCGCCAGAAACTTTACTGGACGTCACCGTCTTTGCTTTCTTTTGACCTCCACTCATACTAGGGCCTTCATCTGGGTCTGGATTTTGTCCAGGGTCCAGTTCAGAGTCAGCATTTTTCCTCTTCAAAAACGTATCCATCACTTTCACCGTTGTCCTGCTATCCACAATGCCACCGTCAACGCCACCTGCCGCTGCATCCATGCGTCACTAATTCGCTTGTCGCCAAGGACAAGGCAATTAGCTACCTGCTGCTGCCACCTACTGGTATGGAAGAGTAGGCTGCTACTACATGACTACTCTGCCAGGCGCTAGACCGCACAGGCACACAAATTGATAATTTCCCACGGCACACCTGACAATATCTCGCGGCATGCCAGTGTGCCGCGGCACAGCGGTTGAAAAACACTGCTCTAGATGATCTTCTTGTTTGTTATGTATTTGTACACCTGACGCAGGTGGTTAGCAATGCCGAGATTACTGTCAAATTGAGTTAGAGAGTAATAAAAGTGAATGTTCCCATTCATTCATTAGGCATTACAAAGTTATTAAAGTAAATCAGCAGTAACTAACAGTTTCTGTGCTTCAGACGTTTAATAGTTTGATACTTTAATACTCTTGAAAGTGAAACTCATGTTTTATGTAACAGTAAATGACTGAACTGCACAATAATGAAACAGAAAATGCTCCATACAGACGCTCTGTGTTGTTTGTAAGTCACAGTTGTAATCGTAGTTTGTGGCCCCTGTTTGAAATATTTGGCTTTTTCCTTAAAATATAAGCATGTGTCTTTAAAAACATGCATAAAACATAAAATAAAACACATATGATGTAAAGCATCATACTGAATATCAGAGATAGGCTTATTTCATGGGCCGATCTGTGTTTTGGAGGCAGTAACTGTCACGAACAGCCCGTCAGAAGCATGGGCAGCTTCAGATGAGGAGGGAGGGGGAGGCAGAGAGAAAGAGACTTTATTAAGCGAGAGCCGCCTCGGCCAACTGTTACAAAGAGAAATAAGAAAAAAACCCTCACAAGTTTGGGAGAAATTGTGGCTTGAGAGAGGCTGTGCAGTGGCAATTACGCGTAGCCGAACAAAAGAACACATGAAAGCGGCCCATAAGCCACGATACATAAAAATAATTCAAACGCTGGTCTGCAGCGCCGACTTCAAATCACCGTCACATACTGAAAGCTGGAATCGAACGTTTGATCACAGCCATTAATTTGTTGACTTAGTGTTTGATTATTTGTTACAGCCGGGATGTATGGATGTTTGCGTGTGGCATTTGAGCATTTGTTGAAATAAAAAGTGTAGTTTTTGGTTGATACTCGTCCTACTTTGTCCTTTGCATGTGTGTTAATTTAGTTTGCTGACAGTTATCAGTGATCAGGGAGTCACGTCTGATTATATGGATCTGCAGATCGATGGATGGATGCAGAGCATTGAGTGCAGAGGAATGCTGTTGTTCACATTTATGCTTGAAATAAAAAAAAACAGCTTCACAATCATACATTTCTTTGAAAGAACAGCCGATAGGTCTTGTTGAATTGTCTCACACGCTCGCGTAAATGGTGGGTTGAACCTTGCTCATGGGAAGATAATTAAACAGAGATAGAAAATGTGGGAGCCTGAAGCAGGACCATGAACCTCTGAGAAATTCAATACATGAAGTTTGAAGCAGGATTTGCATTTGTTCGACATGGCCTTCAGGTGATGTAGAATAGTTTCACATTTGTGTACTGGACTTCATGTATTTTAAATTTAGAGCCATTTTGGTCAATATAATTTTTAAAAATGCCCAGTATGACAATAGGCAAAACTGTAGCTGTTGGGGGGGTTTCAATCCACTGCGCTTCCCCTCATGAGTCATCTCGTCTTCAACAATTCCCTTTTACCCCCCGTGTTTGATTCGGCTCCTCATTTTCCTTTGAGAGTGTTTCAAAACCGGATCCACGAGACTTTTTTAGGGAAAAACTCTTTGTACCAAAAGCTCAAAGAGAGAAGCTTTAACGCTCTTCCAATGCTTCACGTATGTGTGTGTGAACCTCATGTGTTGTGTTGTGGAGGCTGAGTTTCCAGCTGTCAGAGATTCAGCGGCGAACAGTTCGTTCGCATCACAGCTCTGAAACCGTTAAGTTAGCCAACGGGCTAAAATAAACACATCCAAACTCATGTGGAATCTCTTAACAGTGATGGCTGAAGACAAAAAAAACTGTTTTCAGTTTTCAAACATCCAAAATATCTGTATTTTATCACCGGGGTTGACCTCAAAATCCAGATGTTTCTCCCTGATGTGCATTTTCATTACCAGTAACATCATTTTAACCGCTAAAATAAGGCTCTGTCTGTAAAAATCTGTACATGTGGAACTTGTCAAAGTAGAAAACAAAGAGTGTGTTTTGTAGCTGTATGTCAGAACTTCACAACATCCAAATCTGGTTAGAATGGTTGAAGCATAAAGCATAAAGCTCCTTTACTGACGTAGCAATACAACAATGTAAGATACCAGATTGCAAGAGAAAGTCCTGCATGCAAATATATTCAAGAAAAAAAAGGTTGTTATCAGCCATATTTGATGACTTTTCCATGTTAATGTACATTTATTCTATTTAACAGTTTTATCAGATTATTATTATAACATATATGTGCGAGCAGCATTTTAATGTGCAGTTAATTAGAAGTAAACGTAGTGGAGTTAAAAGTACTTGCATCTGACATAATATACAACATATTATGAAAGTACAAGTACCTGAAAACTACCTCAAAGCTGTACTCAAGCACAAGCTTGAGCAGACATATTTGACGTATTAAAACGTTACTTTTAATTTACGTTACAGAACAGGTGGAGGCAGGTGAGGTCATATAGATGACCCCTCGGTGGCCTGAAGAGCCCGATTGTGTCCCTCCAAGCCTTGTATTCAGAGACAGAGAGCTGTCACAGCACTGAGCGACAGCGGGGTTCAAATCCGGACACTCAGCCGCCCGTAACGGCGTAAAAGTCGTCTATACAGCGACATTTAGTCTCCCTGTGTTTTGAAGTGGAAGGATCACTGAAGTGCGCTTTGCCTGCTTCATCTTCCATCTCTGTGGCCATTCTCCCTCAGCGCCTCTCCCTCCGCTGCTCATTTAGCATAATGTGACTTTCTGCCCATTAGTTGCTGCACATGTACTCACACACTTTATTGCTGAGGTCAGCACCACAAAGACATTGCTGTGCTCTTAAAGTGGCAGTTTCAGTCCTGGTCGATCTGGTGACACCCGTAGTTACTGGTGGTAACGGCAAATACAGTTTTAGTGCTACAGGTCGCATAATCCTTCGGGCAGCAGGAGAATTTATTGTCTTATTAACAAAGAAGTCAGGCTGTAAATGGCCTTTTTCCAGTCTGTGAGCAACCGTGCTGTGATTTTCTGCTGCAGACGGCACGAGTCAGCAGGACGCACTGACAGTGAGAGAAGTTGGAGGTTTGCAGCCTGTCGCTCCTTCTGGTTCCATGACTCCAACAATATTTCAGTCTGGTTCACGGTTTCACAAAATGTAGAGCCCTACGAGGGCTGTTTTAATTTCAGACATATTTTCCTGTTTTTCTGAATTCTGTGTTTTTATGATTCAAGCACGTTCTAGGAAAAACTATTGCATCCACATCTTGGCAGTTTCTGCGTTCTGTGTTTTATAGTTAATTCTGTTTTTATGATCAAATTCTGCGATTGCGTACCTGCAAATTTTACCGACAAACGCTTTGCATTTCCTGTGAGTTTTTCATAATAAAAGCATGTTCGTATTTCATCAGTTAATGGGAAGCTGCAGCAGCAGGATATGTTATGTATATATTGCAGTATTTTTTAAAAAGTGGGCTCAGAAATCAGTGTTCCCTCATGTGACTTAACAGACTTTTATTTTTAAGGTTTTATATTTTGGGTGGAGTGCATTCATCTCTCAACAAATTGCTGCTTTTCACTGTGCAGTCCTGTGACCGAGCTCAGCTCATTGGCTGATGCACAGCACCATCACTGCCAGAAGGTCAGTTTTTCCCCAAAGAACAGCAGCAGCAACAACAACAACACATGTTTTTCTGCGAGTCAAAGTGGTGTGTACCCATGTAGAGAGTGTTGAGGCTTTGAGATATTCGTCTCTGAGATCTCTGCCTCCAGTCCAACACAATGGAGACGACAGTGACAGTTTTCATTCGAAACTCTCTGTAACACAGATAGTGATTTTAAAATGCTATTTTTCATCGGTTTGAGGAGCACAAACAAAATCCCTTCCATCTCCCCTGTGTTGGTGAGGAGACAGAGCTTTCAGACCTCAAACTCTCGGCAGATAAAGATGAAATCCATTTGCACCTTTTTACGGAAAAACTGGAGATGTCTTTGTCCTGATATGACGCCGATATCTCAGCTCAGTATCTTTCTTCCCCAAAATTTAAATTCTGTGTAACCGACCGGGATCACAGCAGTTTGTGAAATAGTTATGAAATGTTAAATCTGCAGGATTCAAGTACGTGAGCGCGAGTTCTCTGAGCACGACGTTCAAAGGGAAAATGAGTTTTTCCCGAACACGACGCCGCGATATTGTGTTGATTTACCACGACACGTGGAACTTTTATTTTTATATGAAGTGAGTGAGGTCAAGTGTTGTTCAGGTGCTAAAAGCTGCTGTGAGTTTTAAAATGATGTAATAACAATTTGTGTCAGTTATGAAGCAGAAATGTGGGACATGCTGGTTCTCGTGTGTGAGGTCTGGATTCAGGACTGAAGGTCAGACAAAAGAACCAATTTGACGTCGATGCATTTGACTCTGACGTCCATTTTTCTTTGTTTTCTGACATTCTATAGACTAAACGATGACTCGTTTGCTCTCTCAAAAGATTAGTCGTAATTGCGCTTTTTATCATACCTGTTAAAATTCTGGATTTGAGGCGGTCTGAGCTGTGACATAGCAGCACATTAGAGTTGTACGAGCCTTGTTGCTGTCTGTAATTAGGACTGTAGAGATGATAATGGGAGCTAATGGATTGCCAGACAGCAGCAGCAAAGTGCCAAAGAATCAAAGGAAGACAGTGAATTCCCTCATGAAATATGCATCAATGACAGTGAAATGAAGACCAAAGGCAAGCCGTGTTTGTTTGGAGAATGGGGTGGAGGGCTGGGTGAAATAGGTTGCGTAACCATGTCATATTGCCACTCCTTGTTTTTTTGGGTTTTTTTTTTTTTAACGTTCACACCAGCTGTTGGTGTCGCGCGATGCAGCTTTGATCAGCCAGAGGAGGTCTGCTGAGGTTGACGTTACAGATGTGGACCTGAAGGCAACTCGGGCTGCCTGCCTGCCTGCCTGCCTGCTTGAGTCAGTCATTTTTTTTCCATCAAGGAGCGGTTTTATTCTGACGCTTCTGTTTGGAGAATGAAAGAAGTCGTGGTTTTAAAGTCATATCGGAGCTTTGTCTTCAAAATGAAGTTTTACCAGACCAGACTTAAACTGAACGATCTGATCTGATGATTTGTACACAAACCTCAGCAGAATGTGCAGGCGCTACATGCAGAGCAGCAGAGCGCCGTACGAAGCAGTACATCAAACTCTAACAGACTCCTCTAAACAATGAAACCTTCATGAATAATTGTTCCCCCCGATGGAGTCACCGGGATTACCGATAAACGGCTGAATATGAGGCTGCCTGTGCTGATATTTACTCCTCTGCAGCTCCCGGTGAGCCGTTAAGTTCTGCTCACTGAAAACTCAGATTGACAAAAGCGCAAACTCCAAAAGTCAGCATTTGCACAAGGCGCCTTGGGAAGGAAACTCAAACAGTGCAGTTGATGCACCTGCGACTGAAGCTGCTCATTGTCGTCACTAATTTATCACGAGGATTTCAGACAACACAGGTGCTCAGACGGCACATGCAGGTCTGGAGGAATGATTCACTGGATGTTGCAGAAAACTTCTGAAAATAGATCAAATTTGGAGCTTTTTTCAAGATGCTACTGCTGTTAAACGTCACAATTATCCACAGCAATAGAGAAAAACATGAAAATATTACACAGAACCACTGACATTTCTTTAGCTGTAGTGACGGTTTCAGGTTAGGTTGGGTGCCATATTTCTTCATGCTTGTTTACTTAAGCTCACTGTACTTTGCTTTAAACATTAGAAATCAAACCAGATGCATTTATTGTATGTGTGGCCGAAATCATAAAGCGTCTTTCTCGATTAGAGGAAATTTGAACCCTTCACTTGCAGCAGTTTGAACTGCTCTATCGCTTTTGTTTTGTCTCATTTATTACAAATATTGCTGCGTGGCCGTGGGGAGGCGCACACACAGCACTGAGGCTTCGCCGGCTTGTTTGACGTGGGGAAATGACTCCGGCGTCGGGGCCGTGAGCTCCTGTCGCTGCAGCCTGCACAAGTGAATCAGCGCGCTGCGTCGCTTCTCAGTGAGATTACGAAGAAAGTTTGAATTTAATAAATTCTCGCAGATTCAGAAAAAAAACTGTCAGAACTGATTATAGGGTTTGTGTTGTCTGCAGCACACATGAACATGCTGCATCTGAGGGTTGCAGCTTCGCTTTAAAGATCCATGATGGCATTACCTCCACACCAGAGCTGTTGGTGTGGACTAAATATGACTCCCCTGCTCCTGCCAGGTAGAGGCCACGTACCTCAGCTGTACCTGAGACCCGTTGATGTCGTCGCACATCCTCGGTCGCTGAGAGATCGATAAATGTCAAAGATGACCTGATATCCTGTCATTCTGCCACCTCTACCCGCAGACACACACGCGCACATACGCCGCGAGCTTCCTGTCTTCAGGTACACACCTGAGCTCATGAATTATTGAGGTCTGTCCTGCTGCTGCGACCCTAAACTGTAATTAGTTTTGCCCAACACTTCTCATCATGATACACTCTGTGAGCTGCGGGAGGGGGCGCGGGGTGGAGGGGGAGTGTGAATACATTGTTCCTTTAAGACGGGAAAACTGGAAAGTGGAGGAGCGCAGGGCGGGGAGGACCAATGAGAGGGCGGGTTTGCCGACACCGACCGTGGCACCTTGGCGTGGTTGGGCTTTGGGGATTGAGGAGGGGGGGCTCTTGAGGATGTGTCGGCGAACGAACAAAAAAGAGTGAAGTAGGTGGAGGAGGAGGAGGGGGGAGAGAAAGAACATCCATGCGCACGAGTGGGAAGACAAAAAAAATCGTCATCGCCGGGCTGCTCACTGGCTTTACAATGAGTGTTTATCCCACTTTTCAGAGAGCCAATTATCAGCTCCCGTGTGAGATCACTTAGCCCGGTGGCGCGCGCAGAGCATCGGCGGTGCCCCCCCACCCCCCGGCACCCGCGCGCTGAAGGAGCTGAGCTGAGAGCAGAGATGCGTTCACATGCTTTAGGCAGGTGAGTGATTGTTTTTTGCGACGTGAGCGGCAACGCTTCCCTCCTCCACTCCACTCCGCATGCCGCTCCGCACGCGCTCGTTTCCAGGCTGATGTCTTAGTGGAGGAATATCCGAGTCCTCTCTGGCTTCATCCACCCCTCACGCTGCTCCTCCCCTCCCTTTCAAATTACCCCCCCCCCCCTCTCTCTGAGTCGTCTTTTCCTCTTCTCTCGTCTCTTTCCTTCCTGTGTTCTCTCTGACAGGGAGACATGTCAGCACGTCTGATCCACACAGAATAAGTCATTTCAGGCGCACGGCGCTCTCCGCGCTGCAGCGGCTCACCTGCTGAGCCGGGCTGCAGTGAGCGGGGTTTGCCTGTTTGAGGATCCAACTTCTCGCCAGTCTGCTTCCTGTGCATCACGCCAATGAGTGTGTCCCACGATTAGTCCGTCATTGAGCCTTTGCAGCGTGGCTGGAGGCGCAGATGCTGAACTGACTCGCACTCCTACCGGCTGGTTTCAAACACTGAGAACTTCATTTCACTCTTCAGGAGAACGCGCTCGGAGCAGAGGTTACCAAACAGGTACCCCTCGGCTGTCCCGTTTCAGTGCCCCGACGACTGCGATGAATCGCCTGCCCGGCCGGCTTGGCTCTGTTTCACCGTATTGTCTGCTCGCGGTGATTAACTGCCCGCGCTTGTGGCTCGGGCGAGTTCCGCCTTGCGTCGAGAGCACGGCTGCAGCCGGCGGACGGGACTGTGCGAAGGGGGGCGGCTGCCAGGATTGGAGGGGTCAGCTGATCGGCTCTGAGGTGCGGGAGATTTATGACCCCCCAGAACAAAGCTGTGTCTGCCGAGAGACCATAAACCATAAATC
This sequence comes from Chelmon rostratus, assembly GCF_017976325.1. NCBI lineage: Eukaryota > Metazoa > Chordata > Actinopteri > Chaetodontiformes > Chaetodontidae > Chelmon > Chelmon rostratus. The sequence continues at coordinate 26,793,562 of NC_055663.1, forward strand.
AGGGAGAAGTGGGTCAGATTGGGTCAGTGCTCATCTGCTCACTGCAGATCTGCCTTCTCTTTTCCAAAAGGTGCTCGGTTTTTTTCCACCTACGTGACACTTTAAGTGACTTTTCCGCTCTTTCCTCCAGGCCGAGCAACCTGTTGTTTATCCATCACTGGTTTATTTCCTCTATATCCGCCCGTCAATCACATTTGCTAATGAATTCCTGTTTTCTATTTTAAAATGCCATTAGCTCCTGTAAGTGAATCACCCCTAATCCTTTTATTATCTCCAGCTATGTTAACGCTGTTGGCCTTTAGTCTCCGCTCATGTTAATCATCCTAATTATATCATGTTTGTCTTTTTAAGATGCTGATGAGAGAGAAATGGCATGTTCTCAGTCTGCCAGCGACTTGTTACTGATCGTGCACGAGGCATTGCGCCCCGCGCCGTCTGATTTCAGTCTGTTTGATTCTGATCGCTGGTTTGACTAGTTTTGTGATTTGTCTTCCTAAGGGCAGCCGGAGCCAATGTGAAAAATTGATTTTCTGCAGAAGGATTAGCAGTGGCGTTATAGCTATAGGCATGCATTGCATTACAATGATTCATTCTGCATATGCACACCAAAGTAGGCTAAACAAATTCTTTATTAGCTGTTGTATAAGACCGATATTTTACAGAAACAGCACAGGCGTGCAGCAGGCTGTAGTCTTTACTGTCAAAGCAGTGGGCGACGGGCATGGGAATAGCAATGAATAACTTGAAGCTGTGTTTTCGAAGTTCAGACAGCTTGAGTAGGGAGATAAATAATCTCCACTAGAAAGGATGGATCTTAATTTATTTGTGTCGGTATTGTTGCACAAAGACACATTGCATACTGCTGCTGGAAATCAAACAAATGCAAATGCTGGCAGTGGAATGGAAATGACTGTGAAACATCAGAAGTCTCTCAGTATGACTGCCATAACAGCAGGGATTTGTACTGATCATATTTTCCCCCGTTTTCTGGTGAACAGGAATTAAGCGTGAGTGTGAAGCATGCTGCGTTAATGTTTCTCTGTTTATTATGCTAATACCTGGCAGGTTTACAGTGTGCTAGCTATGTATGGCATTGTCATATGCACGCATGAGTATTGTAAGAAGACAAACATCTATTAGTTTCCTCGAAGGAGTTTTAATCAAATGTTTCCTTCACACCTTTAAGTGAAAAACGCCGTAGCTCGAGAAGACAAAAGTGACCTTTTCTGAGCTAAATGTTAATTTATACGCTGTGTGAAAACAGCTCAAATGATCCCACAGTGTTTTGTTTGCTGTTTGTGGCTTTTCACACGTTCAGTTTACATGTTGTTCACAGTCATCCGGAGTCATTATGCTGAAGTTTTGTTGCTATGATGGCTTTTACTGCCAGCGTTGTTATAATGGGTTACACAGACGGCATAATCCAGTCTCCAGGGTCAGCTATTAGGGCCGCGTTTGGTTTATTACTGCAGTCCGGTCTTATTGTTGCATTAGTTTGGATGTGGCTCAGGACTTTACTGGAAAATTGTTGTTCTGCCCATTAAAATGATTCCCACAGCAGTTTAGGGGCATTATTATATGTTAATGTACAGCACAAAGCCGCAGTGTTTTTATGACCATCTCAACAGTGAAGAGTAGCAGAGGAAAAACATAATGGTGTAACATATGCACTTGGATATTTATTATTTGCAGTACACACTCAACAGCACATTTGGCTTGTCTCAGTTCAACACTTTCGGGCTTTGGAAGGCAGAAAAATGGACCGACTGAGCTATTTTACATGTTGTTGTTGGGTGAAAACTCCACATTTACATTTTGAGTTTATTCAGTGCAGTTTGATGCATTTGTGAGATTATGGGTGGATGTTTTCGGAAACGAGAGATTTAAATTGAATCCCCCAACTAAAATGAAAATGTCAAACACGTCAAAGGAGTTTCGTTCTCCACAGGACAACCGATATGTAGCTTTAAATTTTACCGATGCAGGAGACTTTTCCGTCGTACATGGCGCTCATCAGCGCAGCTTGGACAATATGTAATTAAAATCCCTGTTTACTTGATTCCCCTGAATTATGGAGGAATTCCAGATTTCTGCAGAACGCTGCTCAGTACCGTTAGCAGTTTGTCTCCAGAGAGTCTGCTGTGCTTTGAAGTGAAATGTTTCATTGTGCTTTGAATTCAACATCAGGCGTGCATCTGTTCCATGGGTTTAACTCATCGACATCATCGCGCATGATAATTTCTCCCCAGACAGCCTTGAACGAGCCGTAATGTCATATGCAGCAAATTGATGGCCTTATGCTTAGTGGGGAATAAATCAATGTGCCATACAGAGTAAGATTTCCAAATTATGGCATAAAACACGGCTGCAGGAAGCAACTGTTCTTACAGGATTTTTGGGCACATTGCAGTCATGCATTTCTAAAGGGACGTTGCTGTACTGTACATTCTTGATGAGTATTTGATGAATTTAAGTTACTTTAATCACAATTTGTCCTCATCTGAAGGAATCAGAACGGCTGGTTAGATATTATGCACGATATGTGCTTTAATAACCCATATAGGATTATAAATGTAAGAAAAGTGGCCATCAAAGTGTCATTTCAGTGCAACCTGCAACAATTAAGCTCAGACATGGTGTCAGATTTTACTGTAAAGCATGAACTCTGACATTCAAAGATGAAGCAAAAGAGAGTGAGCCAGAGAACAGAGAGGAACGTGAATTTACTTCATAGTCTTTAACCTTTAGAATCCTGCATTTGTTAACCTGCTGGGTGATTAATGAATTTCCGTCATTTCACATTTAAATGCAAAGTAACAGACGTTTCACTTCTGTACCGATATTCCCAAGATGATTTTTTTACTTTTTTCATCAAAATATGCCAAATGTTTGCAAACTCAAACAATCTAACAAATGTTGAGTGCAGTGAACTGCGCTCCACTGTTTGCCCTCCATCAGACAAAACTCTCTCATGGAGCCTATGAATGTTTATTTTGTTGGTTTTTAATTAGAATTTGCTTTGGATTCAATTAATCACAGTAAGACAGTTCCATCACAGCAACCCAAGTTTGCATGATGTGCACCCACACGAGGGTGATCCATATACTTACCGATCATTTAAAACTCATAACATATTTTCACTGACTAAAGTCATTCCTAAAGACTTCAGTGGCTGTTTCCATGTGTGATTCCTGGACATATGAAGCCAACGTTCCTACAGCTCTTAATGCAATGCAGCCAGATACATTATTAATGTCAAGGTGAGAATGAAAGAATGCAACACACACATACACACACACTGTCTCGGCACTGGCTTGTCACGGGTCCAATACAAAAGCAGCTTTTTGCTGTTGGCAACAAGATTGGAGCTGCTTTGTTTAATGGCACCACAGACCTTCGTGTTAGAATGACTGGTTCAACATTTTGGGGGAAAACACTTGTTAATGGGACAGAGCAGGTGATCCCAAGTGGCACTCAGCAGCAGGGACACAGGGATATGACAGAGAAAGGTATGTATCGTAAAGGCTGAGGCTGGGGCTGGAAGCCGGGAACCTGGAGCTGAGGCTGGGGCTGGAAGCCGGGAACACGGGGCTGATGAGACTGGGGGCTGGGGACAGGGACTGCAGGAGCAGACGGGAGATATGTGGACAAAACAAGGGGCTGGGGACAGGGACCGGAGCCAGAACAGACAGGACTGCAGGGAAAAAAGGAGACAGAAAGAAAAAAAACTAGTAATACATGAAAAGTGGCTCGCCGTGCAGGCTGACTGGTGAGGAGGCTGCGATCTGGCAGGGTGGTGGTGGCAGAGCTGGGTGTTTGTAGAGGCTTGATAACGGTGATGAGGTGCAGCTGGTGTGGCTCTGCTCGGACTCCAGCACACCTGTCTCCACTCACACATACACACACACACACACACAGACACACAAGTTACCACAATCCACCTACTTCTTGGTTCCTGGATTCTCCGTCTCAACCTAACTTGACAACAAGACTCAAGAAAGTGGGACAGGCTCGCTGTTCCCCCTGTTTCCAGTCTTTTTGTTAAGCTAAGCTAACTGACTGTTGTCATATTTACAGAATGACAAACTGACCAGATGACATTCATAACAACTTGTTCACATTCGTGACGGCTGTCACGTCACAGTGATGACATCGTAATGACATATTTAACAGCAACGATTGGTCAGAATATTACTAGACTGCATGTGGTACTCAAAAAAATCCCTCGACGAGCCCATATCTGGAGACTGAAAACTGCGTGCGCTCCAGAATGAGACGTATCATTACATCTAGCATGACTATTTCTGTGTATTTACAGAGAAAAATGTCATGAACACGCCACTAAAGTACCGGTGGGAAAAAAATGTCAACAGAAATCCAGAATTTCCCAAAAATGTAACACATACTTTTTAACAAGCTGAGGCAGCAAAAGCAAGCTTATGGCCCCTTTGATCGAACAGAACACAGCGGGAAATAAACCAAAGAAGAAAGTGTGTGATCAACACTGAAAATGCACACACACACACACACACAAAAAAAAAATACTAGAAAAATGCTCCAGCCTGAAAATAACTGGAATCACACACCTGCAGGTCTGAGGATGTTCCAACTTTTCATTTCAGTCTAAAGCTAATGCAGGTCAAGGTCTTCATTTAGTCTTTAGCAGAATTATTTTAATTAAGTGATGTTAAAATGCTATTGGCCAGGAGGCTTTGCAGTTTGCAGTTTGCCAGCGTCCAGCAGTAATGAGCGGAGAACGTGGGCTTTCTTAATGTAGCCTACATCTGCATTTTGCCCACTGCAGAACTTAAGGCAAATTACACCTCTCTGCATGCCAAATTCTAATGTGCTGCTGAAACACATACTTCCTCTTTTCTTGAGTAACGCTGCTTTTTGACAGTGTTAAAACAGCACGCTAGCTATTCAGAGGCCAGAGTAATACATTTGGAACAAAGAAGCTTTTCATGCTGTATTGATTGGCAGTTTATCCTTCCTTTGTGTTGGACTCTGCGTGTGCTGAATGTCACTGGACCTGGCGAACTGCCCTCTGAGCCTCTCTCAGAGTGTTTGGCGTGAGCTGAAAAAGCACTCTGAGCTACCTTTTTTTCTGTGTCACCCGTGTATGCCTTCTATTTACGCATTTATTTACGCATCGCCACATCATTATCGCAAGTATGAGTGTTTTGGTGTGCAGCATTTGAAAATAAAAGGAAAATATTAATTTTAAAAATGGATTTTTAATCAAAAATGCAGCTTCTGTGCGCGTTCAACTCGACTCGCCCTCTGCCACGATGCACATTTACGTTTATCCTGCAGAAATACAGCATGTAGCTATGTTGTTCATCGTCTCCTTCCTTTTGATGGAACAGTATTTACATTTATTGAAAAATGAATGAAAACAACACTCACTGGTGCGATGGCGTGAACCCTCACCAGCTTCGCACCAATACAAATAAAAATCCAGCTGACAGTCAGCTTTAAAAAAGATCGCTATGCACCCTGCTAACTTACACGTGTATTATTTTTAGAGGAAATGCACGATCAGCAGCAGCTCATTTGCATTTTCTTACCTTCTGACAGCACGAGGCCTCTCTGAGCTGCACTCGGAAGTGAGCAGGAAGTGTCTTCAGCATGAAGCAACGTTTGGATGTCTGGAGACGTAAAATAGATGAAAATCTGTCTGGACATTCTACAGTTAGAAATTTAGTGCGTGTCAAGTGCGATCACGGTGGAGGCTTCACATTCATGTGCTCCAGCAGTAGCAGTCTAAATGTACCATCATGTCTTTGTTTTTCAGAAAATTAAATATTCAGTTGTAGTATTTTGGAAGTACTATTGATGAGCGAAGGAGAATCAATTCTGAATTCCAGCATTTTGGCCTCATTTCAAAAGTTAATTTCCGGGTGCTGTGGTTGGTGGGAAGCATAAATAAATTCGGCCGAAGCCGGCACAGTTTCCCTGGATGTGCATCAACTCTGCTGGTTGCACACGCAGGGTCACACCGCAGCGCCGGGCAGCACAGATGTGTTTCCTGTCCCTCGGCTTCCCGCTGCCTTTGTGTCCTACGCCGGGTAGTGTGAGCAGGTAGAGACAGAGCTGCAGAATGAATGGGCGGCAGAGGCAGCGGCGAGGTGGACCAGAGAGATTAGCTGGGAAATTGACACTGACAAATCTCATACATTAAGGCTTCCTGGGAGGCAGCTATCGGTAGAAGAGGCGGCAGGTACCATATCCCATAAATGGCACCGGGCTTCTTTAATACTCTGCTTGCAGCACGTCTGGAAAGCTGAACCACCCTGTCGTCTACAGCGCGGAAGATAAGAAAGCCAGGTGTGCTCACAGACATTTCATTTGACTAATGTGTTTACAGCTAGAATAATGAATAGAGTGAGGAAGATGAGAGTAATTAATTTGAGCTGTTCTAGCTAAATAACAAAGCAAATACGGGCAAAACTGTTTCATTTCCCTTTGGAACTGGAGCTTTTCCCCCTTTTCTCGCCTGCTTTAATGAGATAAAGCCAGCCTCCTTTGATAAGGAGTCCTAGTTACTGTTGTTAGTAGCCTAGTAGCCTTTTGATCTGTTCTGAGGGTATTTGCTCACACTTTCTTTATGAAAATGAAGGACAAAGCCGTATGCAGCATTTACATACATTTTGCATCTTTTGAGTGTAAAAATACGACCTCCAGTTATTTTAGAAAAACAGAAATGCACATTTTTCTTTAAACAATGCATCTCTTAATTAACCAATTCACTGTTTCATCTTCATTAGGTGTTGTTAAGAATCAAATGAGCCTTTTCTCACTCTTTAAACCATTGAAGATCGTAGGTATGCTGTAAGTTTCTCAGCGTCCAGAGAGTAAAGAATCTAATTACCAAACATAAACAACTCTTTGGCCTTCGCGGCGGCACTACTTGATGTTTGCTGAGTGTTATTCCCAGCGACTTAACCTCGCTCAAGAGGTTCATGGTGTGTTCCTTCCATCTTTATTTATTTTGGACAGTGAAGTTGTTCTCCTGAAAACGGACCGGTGCCCTTGCTGTTGCCTAGCAACAAAGCGAGTCCACGGGACTTAGCACCTCGCAGGATCTCTACCTTGAAACTTGTCCTCTTTAGACGTGTGGAGGAAGTTTATTCGCGCATCCATCGTTGCTCATAAATAATAAAGATGGATAAATGACGATGGCGATCGAGTTGATGGTCCACTTATTTAAAGCACATAACAGGTTTAGAGGCTTGGATTTTTATTGGCTTTGTGTCACAGCGAAAACAGTTTTACCAGTGTATGAGTTACCAGGGCAATCAGGATGTCAGAGTAAGCGATTCAAAATCGCCTTCTGCAATATTGCAAAAATGTAGAGGCTTTGTTTTATAGCGAGCATAGCTATTATACAATAAGAGCGTACAGAAGCATCTTGGCAGCAGCAGCTTTACACGGACCATTTTTCACTGAGAATGTGAATTCGTCAGACTTTTTATTTTGGTGCTTCATCAAGGAGACAAGCTGTTAAATATTCATGGCTGTGTTGTGTTCTTAAAATAAGGCTCATTAGCGCTCCCAGCCTCTTTTCAAGTTCCGCCTTTCCCTTGTCACTCTCAAAAGAGCAACAGAAACATGTTATTCATCTCTCTCTTCCTCGGCGCTCAGAGTGGGTTCGAATATTACCCCCAACGATACCTTTATTTTGAAGTGAGACCGGCTCTAATGCTGTAACATTTTAATTCCTGTTCAAGCACCCGGGACGAGTATTGACTGAATCAGCGCAAGAGCTGTAAAGAAAATGTTGCTGCTGTAGTAACAGAATCGATTTCTTAAAATAATGGGAACATATGCTTCTAACAGGATTACAAATATTCCCCCACCCTAAAAAAGAAATAGATATGGGTCAGCCGTATTATTCCTCAGTCCTTGTTAAATATCCTCGTTCGTTTTAATAATATTTAGTCAAACTCATCTGGTTTTTTAACACTGTTTTTTAAGTTTTCGTCGACTAAAAGTCTCTTTTTTATCATTGGATAATATTGAACATCTCGCCAAAACATTTAGTTTTTACTCATTTCAGTCAGAATTATTTCAGGTGACATTTGATCTTGTTGTTATCTGATGAAAAACACAGATTGAGTGATTGAGAACGCAGCTTTGCAGGAGGTATTTGGTCTTGTGGTCCATGTGGGTTTCCCCTGATTCCCGAGAAGTGGACGCAGTAAATTGGTGCGAATCTGTTGTCTGCCTGTCTGTCTGTCTGTCTGCCTGTCTGCCTGTCTGTCTGTGTTAGCTGTGTGATCGGCTGCCAGCATGTCCAGGGTGTGACCTGCTGCAGTGCATGCTGCAGTCCCTGCACAAGATAATAGGCAGAGAAACTGGATTGAAATATTGATGGATGGGTTATTTTTAATGACAGTTAATTGGCATTCGGGGTAGTGTGCTCTTCCAGTTCTCTTCAAGCTGGCTTAGCTGGACTGGACAACAGTTCTGGGATACGTGGCCCGAAACTGCACTTTCTTATTTTAATTATTGATTCAGTGAGTTTTTAGTCAGTGCAAGTGAACAATGGCCAACAAATGTTCCAATATGAGGTCTTAACTTTGCTTGTTTTGCTCAGTCCACAGACCAAAATCCAAAAATATTCCATTTTCAATGATGTGAGACAGAACAACACACTGGAACCAGTAAACCAGTGAATGTAGATTGTAGATGTCAGATTTCTTACTGATTGTCTGTTAATCAACTCATCTCTTAATAAACGAATCGTTTCAGCAGCAGGAATCAGTTCACCCAGGTGTCCCAGCATCCTTTTCAGTACAGGTTAGATTTAAAAAAATGTTTGTCCCTTGTGTCCCGGACATAAATAGAAGAGTGAAAAACAGCTTTGAGGGTTCAAGGTAAGCGCCATGGACAGTTCCTACCTAATGTGATCCAAGTCTGTGTCCGTGTGGCTGCACAAAAGGAGCTACTTCAGAAAATTTGACGTAATTCAAGTCTTAAATAAATGTTTTTGATGAGATTTTAGTGGTGAATATTCAGTTAGAGCTGCGTGTGTTTTTGTATCTGTGACTGTGGCCTCCTTGTTCAGAGCTGTATTGTGCATTTGGAGCACTTTACCGGATATCTGAAAGTTTTTAATTAAAGAGAAAACCGCTCTGAGAGGTGAGTGGATAACGACGACCCATTTCTACTAACACATCTGTTGCATTCTGTGCAAACTATAAAAATCCAGTTTTGTTTCACACACACACACACACGCACACACACGCTTGTGTTTCAATAAGTTGCATCTGCATGAAGGATGTTACAGGCTCGGTCCAGCCATAGGCAACCTATTAACATCCACTTTATCAGGCCTTTCATATTTCATGACCTAGTTCATCAAACTTTAATGCAGTCCTCCACACATTTGTGTTTTTAGTGCAAAGTCATGTCTGAATTGAGAGCCTTACCTAGAAGTATCTTGCTGAAATCTTTACCGCAGCTCCAAATGGAAAGTATAGATTTATTCTTTAGCGGCCAGGTTATTCATGACCTCTCACGCATACATGCTCCCCGGCTATCCAAAAGATCTTGGATGGATTGTGGCTTGCGAAAGGACATCATTAGCGGTGCAAAATGATTTCACAGAGCCAAAAACCTGCTGAAAGCAGACGCCGGGCCAAACGCCAGTGGTTTCTCTCCCTCTCCCTCTCTCTCTGCGGACATGACATTCAGGCTGCTGTGCCACATTAAAGTATGTCTGGGGTAATGTGCTGCCCTCAGATTGCTGGAGTCCTACTGAGCCTGTGGGACGCACGATTAGCCTGTGCCCAGACCTGATAGGCGGTGACCAGAGCCAAGCCCTGATAGATGAATAGAAAGAAGAGACGGGAGACGATTGGAAGGGAAGAGGATAAGCAGACTGCAGAGGTGTGTGTGTGTGTGTGTATGTGTCCATAATATGCAGGAAACAGTGTTATGGTTTGAGGGTGTTTATGTGCTGAACCCGAATGCATTTTCCATTGAATTACCGGAACCCAAATGTTTTGCCAGTGACTTGCGCCAGTATGGCTTCCTGTAAAAATGCATGCCAGTCCTTGAGGGGGCTCCATGTGAATGAAAAAGATTTTAAAAAGGGGTGACTCTGAATGTGGCAATCACTCAAAACGGCAGTTCAATCCACAAAGCGTTTGACTGAATATACCTCTGCTGATTTCAGTTTGACCTCGGTTCAACGTGCCACAGTGTGATGGGCTTTCTACAGTAACGTTGCATGAATTGATACTTACCCTGCGAGCCACTGCTCTTAGATTGTGCCGCCGGCGTTCTTACTGCTAAGATATTTTTTTGCTTGAATCCTTTTGCAAGAGAAAAAAAGAAAAAAAAACGCTCACATGGGGTTCAAAGCTCAAGCGAATGCTCGGTCTCCAAACTACAGTCAGTGGCAGAGCTGTGTTTTAGGCCTTTTGATGACATCACAATGCACTCTTGGTTGTGTTGTTGCCGGGCTCGGGGAGAGTTGCTCATGTTCACAAATATTGGTTGAAACTCGCCCAGAGGAAACACACATGAGTCAGAAAAGCGAGCAGAAATTCAGTTCTGCAGGCGGGATGAACTTGACGTTCTCTTTCCAGTTTTTGAAGGAGGGAGAAATGTGTGTTTTTGGCTGCATAACTCACCGCAAAGGCTGCAGAAGCCACTGCTGTCCTAAAGGCACAATGTTGTAACTGTGTGAAAGTCAGTGGCGCGAGTTAACATGAGGTGCAGCAGTGCGTTGGAATGAATGTTCCATGTATGTGGCGCTCTCTCAGACCTTCAGTGTCGCGTCTAGCCTGGAATAACATCAAAGGTAGAGGAAATTCTCACACATTCAGCTAGACTTTTGCCAAATCTGAAAGTTTCCAAGTTTCCTGACCCCAAAGTCACATATTCAGATTACTCATTTTGACCAAAAGTTGTCCAAAAACCAACAACAAAAAACTGGAGAAAATAGTAAATCCTGTTGTTTTCTGACCCACAATAGTTGTCTATACATGCTTTCAGATTTAGTTTGTGTTATTTTTTTACAGTGTCTGTCGTGATGCATGAAGGTCTGGGATGTCCTGAATTATCTGCGTAGTGTCGCAACTGGAAGCTAAAGGGCAGCAGATGTTGGTTGCCGCTGGAGAACTTAAAGGGCATGTTGAAAAAGGCAGCGCTGTGGGCAGGAGTCCAGGCAAAAAGAGGGTTATGTTTATTAACAGAAATGTTCATGAAGTAGGAAACACAAACCGCAGGATGTTAAACAAAAACAGCTTAACGTGGAAAAGAAATGAAAAGCTGGAGCCCACAGCCTCCCAGCAAGCCGCAGCCAGCACTCCTACTTACAGATCATTTTACCTGCTCAGCCTCACCTGCCTGAAGCCTCTCTGCTCAGGTAAGCACAAACTGAGCTGGACTGATACAACGCTGTCAGAGAAAACAGCATAACAAAACAAACACATTCGTTTAAGATTCCTCTGTTACGGCTGCAAATCTGAATTCTAAACTGCACAACAGAAAACATGTCACACATCGCCACAGCAGGGCTGAGCCCTCCCATAACCCCGTGCACCATAAATAAAACTACACAGATCCAACTTCTGTTGGGTTCTTTGTGTAACCCGACTGATAAATTAACACCTTAGCTGAAACTTTGGATTGAAATCAATGATTTCAGACAATAAAAAGCCTGTAAGTAACCATTCTGCTGCGTGGCACTTACATTCATACATACTTTGTATAGTGTCAAATTTGAGGCCACAGTCCATGTAGTAATTACTAAGTAAGTAAGTAAGTTTAGGCGTCATGGTTACGGTCAGGACAGTAACTCACTCTTTCTGCTGGATTTCTCATCAGCTTTGATCAAAGTCAGTTCCCGTGCAGACATGACCCTCTTAACACTGCAATCTTCACTTAATTCCCTGCCATATTTCTCACTGTCACTATGCAGCTTGTGGTATGTTTGTGTTATCATCACAACAACCCTCTGCAGGCTTTGCCCATAAATATCATTTACGGGCTGTATACACAATGAGGCAGACAGGACAACAGAAAGAACAGCTCCCATAGGGAACTGAAGAGAATAGCAGTTAAATGATCTGGCCTCCTCCAGGACAAGGCGGCATTCAATCACCGCAGACAGTCCAGCCCCGAGGAATATAGACAAACATATCACGTTATTGAGAGGAATAAGGTGAAATACATCGGGCTTCACAAACAAGGTTTACACTGCTCCCGTGACACCCTCCTGCTGCCATCGTCACCCATTAATTATCAATGTGGGCCCATAACATGGTTGATTACTGCCTTAAATTGTCTCCGCAGCCATGGATCCACAGCCGTTTTCACAGGGAAATTATGAACTCAATGAAAAGTGTGACAATCATGATGATTGATGGTGTTTGTTTTATTGGAGTCTGTTCATCTGCACTGGGCACGGGCAGGGTCCTTGGAGAGGGCCATCACCGTGATGGCTGCAGCGTACACATCTTGTGACTCGCAGTTCCCCAAAGCACCGGCAGACTACAGGATTTCCGAAAAAATAAAATAATAAAAGGCGCTATAATTAAAAAACATTAAACATTGGGATGGAGGCCCTGAAACAGATGTTTTGCCTCCATTTTGTGCAGCGGACCATTAAAACATCATATTCAGTGTACGCAGAAAGCAAAACATTCAGATTGCACCAACTCGATTCTGTCAGTTGCCACCAGCGGCTTCCTCACCCGGCCTCGTCTGTGCCTTTTGTTACTGCAGAGTTTCAAAATAAAGCTCTCTGAACTGACCCAGGCTGGCGCTCTTATTCGATGAGCAGGACTTCTGCACTGGCATGTCTATCAGTGCCGCTGACCACCACCGTCTGAGTGCCTCCTCACGCCTCATTGCCCTCTGGTGGTCCACAGTGTGGCGACTGGAGCGCCACTTCTCCCCTCATCCCCATATCCACCTGTGGGGTGATTGAAACAAGAGTGAGCTCTTGTCAGGGCCTCGGCCACCATGTAATTGAATTCTACCTTGTTTCACAGAGTGCAACAAAGCATAGCACTGGATAGAGGGTAAATATACTCAGCACTTAGAGACAAACCTGGGCCATGACTGCTCAACAACAAACAGCGGCACAGGGTATTGCTTGGTATCATTTACAGACACAGTGCTACCATCGAAGTAAAGTACTGGGGCTGCTGTCTGTGTGATTACTTTGAGGCAGGGAGGAGGCCTTTCGCTGTGTCTCACTGATGTGGGTTTCTGAGCGAATTCTTTCACTTCAAAATGCAACTGCGTCAATGGATTTACAACAATGCACTGGAGTCATTGTTTAGTTTAGTTAGCTTATTTGTCTAAGGGGGTGGACGTCAAACAGGCGAGTCTGGGTCCAGGCAAGTGGACAACAGCATAAATCAAACAAAACCAACACAATGAATTCCTGTATTAGTAGCAGCAAAGGCACAAGTCAAATAATGCTTGAATGTTACATTTTAACTTGGAGGCTGAGCTCACACTTCCAACTTTTCCATTAGAAATCATACAGCCTCCTTTTAAAAATTCTTGTGGTTATTATTAAAATGTGCAAGGATAACTTATTCCGGTTTCTGGCACCGGTAATTTACTCCAATTTGTGGCACCACAGAATGTAAAAGAACAGATACTCATGTTGCTATTAATCCCCAACAAGCACAAGCTGGCAACAGCGGCTCTGTGTGGCGGCATGAATTCCCCCAGCGTTACGAACGTGGTGGTCGAGGTTGGACTTATTTATTGCTTGTTAAACCAAAACTTGTAGTGCTGATTAGCTTCCAGGTGTCTGTTAAAACTTGTAATGAGCAGAACAAGCGGACATATTTGTATATTCTCTATGTATTAGAACAGGGGTCGGGAACCAATGGCTCGCGAGCCAGATGTGGCTCTTTTGACGGCCGCATCTGGCTTGCAGACAAATCCTTTGCGCACGCGCGAGCCAGCGACTAGAAAGCCGGTTCGCAGTCATTTCAGTGGGAAAGTGGCAAACATACATGTCGTTGTGTCTATCTATTTATCTATCTATCCATCAATCACAAAGGCAACGCAGATGAGGCGACGCAGATCGGGTAGTGACAGGCACTGTTTAAGTGAGGCTGCCGTATTTTGCTGTCGAAAGTAGCGGTCGATGTGGCGCACTACGGCTTGTCGTTAATCCCGCTGTCAGCTAACTAATTAGTAATTATTAAAGAAATACTCATCATTAATTAGCAACAGCATAACAATGTTATTAAAAAGAATTCAGAGACTTAAGACTTACTTTAAAAAGTGCTGAAATTACATAAAATGCACACATTTACTTGTATTTTTAGTTTTAAACATATTGTATGGCTCTCCTGGAATTTCATTCAAAAACATGTGGTGTTCATGGCTCACTCAGCCAGAAAGGTTCCCGACCCCTGTATTAGAAGCTCTGTCTGAGCTGTGTTAATCACAAAAGGACCTTGCGTACTGTAAAAGTTTGTGAACGATGCCTTCTCTCAGCAGGAAAGAGGTTGTTTTGACATAAAATCAGACCTTTAAGTTGTGTTCAGTCAATAATGGATGTGCTATGTGCTGAGAAAGTATTTGTGATTTGTTTAAAGATGTTAAAACAAGCTATAATTCAGACCATTAGCAAAACAGGGAGTGAACATATGTTTTTTATACCTACAGTTAATGTCATGTCTTAGCCTGACTTAACCATGTTGCTGGAACATGCAGCAGTCAAAACGAAAAAAATGCTTTTCCATGTAATTCTTGTTCCAATCTTTTGGAAAAACTAATTACACAGCTGACAGATGTCCTCGAAATGTGACTGACGTTAGTCATGACTAAAAAAAACGTCGCTTGTTTAAACAAGCCTGCGTCTGCAAATCAGATATGAAAGGAAGGTGTCAGACTTTGGTTCAGAGCATTAAAGAAAAAAGGCTTTTGCTGTGTAATTGTTGCTTCAGTCTCTCCTTTTCCAATTTCCTCTGTGGCGTCTGTCTACCACCCTGCTTGGTGGGAAGGCGTGTGTCTTCTTTGTATTTCGTTTTCTAAGAAGGGGGTCTGAGGAGGCTCAACTCCAGTCTTTGGAGGGCAAATGGGATTACATCGCCGAGGCTGCTTCAAGGCATCGCAGGCGTCACTTCTCCGAGGCAGGCTGCAGTCGGTGGCCTGTTTGCTGTCAGCTAATCTAAGGAGATGGATTCTCCGTGCAGGGTTCACTCAAGTACAGTTACTGTGCTTAATGGGTTTGACTCCCTAGGACATTGTTTCAATCTAAAGGTCATCATGGTCTTAGCTCAAGCCAAGCACCTCTCAACCCAGGCTGATTTGCTCCTCAACTACCCTCGCATAGTGTACTTCAAAGGACATTTTTCTGTTAGCACTTATACACTAATTACAGGGGGAGAACATGCATTAACTTTGTCCATTTCAGCACACAGGCAGCTTAAAAGGCTGCTAAAAGCGCTACAGATACATCATCTTTTTATGCTGCAGGCTCTTCTCCAGGAATGCTTTTTCGAGAACTCGTGAACTTTATCTGCATATTTTGGCGGCTCTGCTGTTCATTCAGCATTCGAGGTAGACACCACATTCGTTTTGATCCCGGGGATGAGCATCATTAAGTTCAGTGTTCAACCAGAACCTAACAGTCCAAAAATCACAGCTGAACAATGAACTTGGAAGAATGTAAGAATGAAACAGAAATCATTTGCCCCCTCTACCAGTCAATACTGCTACTTCTATAATAACAGGACGTTACCGCCTCAATCTAACATTCACATCAATCTACACAAGCACAGCCTAAACGTCCTAAATTTTACGTGAAGCAAAATGCTGTTTGTCCAGACTAGTTCACAAATTGAAGTCCAGCTGGTAATCGTCATCTGGTCGTTACAATTGCCAGAGCTTGCATCCATGCTTTGATGAATCAGGTAGCCACACACAGAAAGGGGAAAATAGCAGAAACAGTAGTATAATAATAATTATATCCCCCCTTTTTCCTAGTTAGGACTTTAGGAGAAGGGCCAGAAATAACAGGGTCAAGCAATGCTGAACATCACTGACAGGTCAAACACAAGCCGACATGTGCAC
This sequence comes from Chelmon rostratus, assembly GCF_017976325.1. Lineage (NCBI taxonomy): Eukaryota > Metazoa > Chordata > Actinopteri > Chaetodontiformes > Chaetodontidae > Chelmon > Chelmon rostratus. The sequence continues at coordinate 26,809,630 of NC_055663.1, forward strand.
ATGTTCATTCAGACAGCAAACAGACACTGTCCGTGTCACAATCAGGACACAGGCTGCAGATTTTCTCTAGCTAGTCTAAAAATGGGCAAAATAAAAACAGAGAGAGAAAGAGAGTTAATGAGGAAGAAACAGAAGGAGCACAATATTTGCTAATTCTTGCTTCCTGCTATGCTGGAATGTTTAAATGAGCACTTCAGTGCCTCTGGTTCCCTGCTTAGCCAGTCGTCACATTTAAAAACCTCACCTTCTTCTGATTGTTAATTGAATTTTTGATAGTCAGCCCTTTTCTTTGGTTCCTGTGCCGTTAAAGTTCACAGAGCGTCAAAAAACGTCAACAGGTCCAGATAATCTGGAAGCATGACTTTTACGCTAAACTGTTAACAAGCAACTCTCACTCAAAATACCAACCCAAAAATGTGGTAAGCTATCCATGTTCTCCTTCTGGTTAAAGGGAGAGGCCTGCATAGGCCTATTTTCAACCTCTTGAAGGTGCTTGAGGAATGGTAAATGAACAGCTGAAGGAGTTCTTGAGTGCTTAGAATATTCTTTCATTGTAAAAGTCTGGCTTCAGGAAACGACAAAGCACCATCACAGCACCCCTAAATGTTAACGATGTAATTGAGTCACTAGATCACAAAAAAAAAGTCTTTTATTGATCTCACAAAGGGCTCAATATTGGGTTGTCTGAGCAGGCCGTTGGCTGGTTTGAAAATTAGCTCTCTAAAAGGACACAATGTGTCAAATTTGATGGCATTTCCTCCAGTGTATGTCATGTTGCATCAGAGGTCCCCCGTGTTTAGTTTGTCTGTCAACAGCCTGGGTCAAATGATCCTAATGTGCGGTTTCATTCCTACGTCGACGACACTGTCATTTACTGCTGTGGTGCCACCGGTCTTTTGTATTGTAGAATCACTGTTGTCCGATCTGAAGCTTGTCTTGAATGCTATAAAAACTACGCTGATGTCTCTATTCCAGGAAGACATTCGCTTCTCTTCTAACTCTGTAACCTTGAAGGGCAGTCAGACTGAATTAGTGTCACACTACAAGTATCTCGGTATTCTAGTTGATGATTGCTTAACTTTTAAAACCTAGTAGTAAAACTGAAGCTCAAGCTAGGTTATTATTTTAGAAACAAATCCTGTTTTTCTTATGTTGCCAGGAAAATGAGTTGAGGCTACGTTCCTTCATTTGCTTGACTGGTGATCTGTTTTACGTGCACGCCTTTGCCCAATGCTTGCATCAGCTGGACACGGTGTACCACAGCGCTTTGAGCTTTGTTACAAGCTGCAAAGCTCTCACTCACCATTACACCCCATACACCAGAGGTCAGTGGCCTCCACTGACCTTGCATAGAGTCACCCACTGGTATTTATTTATAAATCCATCATTAGACCCCCCCCCCCCCCCCCCCTTATTTTTGTGGGTATATCTCACTTTAAACTAGCAACTATTGTTTGTGCTGAAATGATATGGACAGTAAGTGCATCAGTATCACTTTGCACTGAAATGGACAAACAGGCCTTCGTGTTCTCTGTCCCTGCAGTCTGGAATCACTTGTAGTCAGATCTGCAGCCGGAGGCTGATCCGAATCAGGATATTTAAAAATGCAGTGAAGGATTTGGTGATAGATGTGACATTTTTAATTGCTTCCTTAGTTAGATCCACCCTGTCCTGTCTGTCTTTTTAATCACACAAATCACACCGTTGATGGTCTATGTTTTGTTGTATGTCTTCATACATGTTGCCTGAAACACTGTTATGTTGACCCAGCTCACTTGAAAAAGAGATTTTGTGATCTCACTGGGACATGTCTGGGTTAAATAAAGATTTAATAATGATAAATAATAAATTCAAGGCTGGTTTACCACCTGGGCTCGGTGAACATCTGCCTGTGGGCCCCAGACTGTTATAAAACACAATAAAAAACTGAGTAGTAATGGCCCTGCATGTTTTACCTAACTTCTAGGCCCTCTCTCGTAGAGGAGCTTGTCAAAATAGAGTGTTAATACTCTCTGCTAATATTATGCTCACATGGATCATATTCTTAAATGAATGTGTGTTTAATCAATTGATCACAGAGTGAAAATTAGCTGCTGGTTGGTTTCTGGACGAAAGGGGATGGGAGAATGTGCACTGAATGAGGAGAGGGTTGCTCCTTTGCAGGCAGCATTCTCGCCTTTGAGGCATTTCTCCTGAGTCGCTGCACTTATTGGGACGATTTGATCAAAATGGCCAGTAGTCAAAAATGAACAATCCTAAATGAGTGAGGTTTACTATTTTGCAACTGCGCTGTACTGTGCAGCTCCAGTGGACTGCTGGTGCATAGCTCTTCTCCCAGCAGCCCCTCACCACAGGAAACTCTGTACCTGCTGCTTGGTGACAGGATTTGGCTGCCTCCTGCCACGTCGAGGTTTCATGTCACCTCCAAGGTGACAGGTGGCTCATCAGGCCTCAGATAAGACTCTTACAGAGTCTGCTTGCCCGCTCTAATTTATCTAAGGGAGTTCTTGTGCTGCATATTTTTTTTCTTTGAGCAGCCAAGCATTAAATTGCTTTCCATTGGGAACAGCTCGTATGCCGGGGTCGCCAAAGCTGTGGCTGGTTTCCAATGAGATGGTTTAGCAGCAAAGCCAACAGCGTAATTAGGGTCACCCAGCCCTGGAGCTGTCGGTGGGCCAAAGGGTCGTCACGGCTGCATAGTGCGTTTGAAAGTCACAACAAAGCTTGAGGATGGTAAGGCATGACTTCTCAGATCATAAATCAACAGCACTGAGGTGGCACATTATCAAAAAAAAAAGCATGTCTTTTTGTTAAGGGACCAGCTCTCAAAAAAGTAAATGTTTAAAAAAAAATTCTTCATGAAATTCATTACTTTGCTCCAGGGAATTATATAGACTAACAGTTAGAAAACACGGCACGCTGTAACTCTTGGAAGTGCGCAGACAAAGGAAGATGTGGAGAGATAGTCGCAGGGAATGGGCAGTGAAAGCCCCATGCATAACGAGTTGTCAGCTTTGTCTCATCATGCCAGAAGCTGACTTCAGCAGCCTCTGCTGCTTGGGCTTTCAGTAAAGCCTCCTGCCTGTACAGCGTGCCTCCCCGAATGTAGCCCGTGGTGTTTTCATAAGGAGGCTGCACAGCATGTGTCCATCTGCAAAGAGCCCTCCGATGTGTCCAGTGGTGGAGGGAAGAGAGGAAAAAACTCCAGGGAGCTCTTTTCAGCTCGCAGTATTCTCTTTGGCATCGCGGAGTGTAAACGCCTGTGAGAAAAATGCAGAGAAGAAACATTTGGACAGCTGCTCAGCAGAATTTACAGATGTCTTGGGTACGTTGTGACATGTGATTTCTGTGTGAAAACATGAAAGCTTGACCGTGAGGGCTGAAGGGATACTGAAACTCTTCCGAGTCTGCATTAGCATGGGATTTCAAGTGAAAATTGCCTTTAATGCTGCTATTGTGCATGAGCTATTTTTGCCTCTTGGCTTTTTATGAAGCTAAATCTCTGGTAGAAATGCAAGTGGCTTCATCACTGATTAATTAGACTTCATACTGAACTGTGGAGCACATACTGTACTGAATCTGGTTAGAAACTCAGCACAGTGTACTAACTGACAAGTCTTTTAAGACAGTGCAATAAGGACTCCCTATCCATTTTATGCTGAGGCATGACAATTTTCCTGTGCATTATTGAAGGCAATTTTACTCCCCTTTTAGCCTGTATTTAACGGGGTAGGTTAGCCGAGAAATAATTTCTTTGTCAGGCTTGAAGGCAGGGAGAGTCATGCAGGAGCAGTCACTGCTACTGGAGCAGCTTTGATGGTTTGCTTTGCTCAAAAGCACTTCAGTCATGATTATTTCATAAGGTTCTGGTCTTACTAAATCGTATGAAATGAGCACAGAGTTTTGGGTACAAACTGCAACACAAAGCTTTAGATGTCATGATTAGTGGCTTCACATGGACGTACTGCAAGTGAAAACAAAAATGGTTAGCGATTTGGTGTTTTTCCTTAAACACAAAATCACTTGAAGGTGTCGATGGTTTCATGAGGATCCACTTGAGAAACATGTCCTGTAATCTGCATTTGAGCACTTTCAGTGCGTTTCGAGAGTTCAGTGCAAACACAATATTCCTTCTGTTGCTTCCATTAAAAACCTTCAATTTTTGTCCCACTTTCCTCATCTGGAGCCTGCTGCTGCTCACCTTTTATTATGTAGCATAGGCGTAGTATTGCAGCATCGTTTCTCACATCATGCTTGAAAGAACCTCTCGGGATCCGCGGGGGTTGATGTGATGTCGATAAAAACACAATTCAGCTCGGGGATGTAACTTGTTTTCATGTGACCGAACAAAGCAGACTGTCTTGGGTATGTTGTAACCTTTGTTCTCTGCGTGAGGAAACAAACCATGTTGCCTCACTTGTCGACTGCAATTGAATTATATCCACAATGGCCAAAAAGTTGGAGGCATTGTGGATGATTTGGTGTACAGTAGTCTCAATATATCCAGTTATAAAGAAAAATGAATGATTGGGCTGGTTGAACAAACAACGTTACAGCTACAAACACAGCCAGCAGCACCTGCGCACCTCTCAAAATTAGGCGAACGGCCTATTCCTCAGTTCCACAGTGCTTGTGCTCAGGGACTGAGCTTAAAACACAGAGGAACCGGAACACTGCAGTCCAATGTAAATTTAAAACTATCGTGTTTTCCCAGGCAGTTCTTAATGAATTATTTATCCGTTCATTTTGAGCCAGTGTTGAGAACAGTGACTAACTGAAGCTGTTTATTACCTTGAAAAACTGAATAATGACAAAAAAGCAGTGTCACTGTTTCTCTTAAACAGTTACGTGGTGCTGGATGGTAAATAGGTGCTTACATAAAGCAGCCCCTTCCTGAGTGGCTTGCTAAAATTAAGCAGCATCGAGGGAGTAGCTATTTATTTTGCTTGCGTACTCAGACATCTACACACCCACGCACATATGTCCTTGTAATACACGGTGACAGTAATGGAGAATTTAATTGTCTGGGGGAAAAGATAAACAAAAGAGATTACTTTGCATTACACGCGATTTTACAAGGTGGTGAGTGTGTCACTTTAGGCGTCCACAACTTGCGATCTTCACCAGTTCTTGGCAAGTATATGGACAATTTTATAATGAACCACTATATAAATGAGGTCTGCTGACGAAGTCTCCGCCTCTGCTGTTGCTCTGTTGTTTAAAAACTGGCATCCATTCTCGCAGATCTTGATGTATTCGATGTTATAACAGATTTTAGTTTTAGTTGATGTGTCCTGTTAAAGCAGATAAAGTTCAGATTTTTGACCGGATTTTACACGATCTCGCCCTTTGATTTGATCCTTTGATATAATTAGGCAGCGAATATAGATTTGTGGCTGCGAGTGAAACTTCTCTCCGGATTGGCTGAATGTGAGAAGCTCTCTTTAGATGCAAAATGTCTTTCAAGTCTGCCTGGAGCAGCAATCTTTTAAAGAGCGTCTACTTGCATTTTTCACCATGCTCCACAGACTGACTCGACCAGCACCGGTCACATTTAGGTTCAGCGCTGCAGACGTGAGATATGTTATTTATCTCCTCCATATTTAATGAGGAGTCACCCTGGGAAGCAGATGGTACATTAGCTGTAATAAACCAGAGCTGACTTCAGTAGTTTTGTGAGGGAATACAGAATTGAGCCAGGAAGGCCTCGCTGTTTCACGTCCCGCACCGTCGGAGGGTCGAAAGGTGTCTTATGTGCACAGAGAGTGTGTTCGCTCACCTCGTACTAACAGATCCCTTTTATAACTCTGGACAGGTTCTCATTGCCCCCAGTGAAGCATCATATATTGATGAGGAGAGAACAAAAATTACTGTAAGCTCTGACCCCTTTGTTCGCGCCGCCAGCAGTAAAGTTGCTGAGCGAGGGCTTCGCATTGAGCTATGTTTTATTGTTACGCTCAGCAGAAGTGATTCAAGTGTCCACACACGCTCTCAGATGCTTCTTGAGACCCACAGACCGCACACCGTCACACATGCATCCTCCCATACGCCTTCATTCAAGATCTAATTAAGATTCCTGTGAAGTTCTGGAGAGTCACGAGCAGACGCGGTGGTCATCACAAAATTGTGGGACCAAAATTTATGAAAGAACGTTTGCTTTCCAAAGTGCTCGGACTAGCAGATGAATCTCACTAATTTAGCGAGATGGCTCAGACCGAAGAACCAGTCAGCTGTATTTGACAGGCATGCCAAGATGGAAATATTATCACAGCCAATTCTTGAAAACTACATCTGGCAACCACCATTTATTCCCTACGGTTATTTCTGCAATCTGTAATTTTTTCGACGGCTTGCCCCACAGCTGGGGGTTTGTTGCTGTCTGTGATGTCTGAGTATGTTTCATGTCCTCCATTCACTTTCTGAGGAGAGACCGGGGACTGGTGGCAGCTGTCTGAGAGCCGCTATGCTCCCACGGCAACCCTGTCTCCTAGAAATTATGTTTGTATATTAGTAAATTGTTTTCATAACTACGCTGTGGTGGAACATAATGGCTGCCTGGATTACGGTCAGAGACGTCGTTTCTTTGAGCGAATGAGAGACTATAGTGCAGGACTGTGATGTCAGACTCTAGAGTTCACGTGGACGCTTGTCCGCGGTGAGGTTTAGGACAGATCATGATTGGATTAGATTTAGACTTAATTGTCCCAGAGGGAGATTTGTTTTCACAGGCACTTCAACCCAGAAACACACAGATATAAACACAGCAGCATACAGGTACAGACAGTATGTACATTCATACATCCCAGGACACAGCATTGTTCAGTCAGGCAGTTTGTTCTACGCTGCAATAGCAGATGGGACACAACTCGGGCTGAAGCGAGCTCTCATCCATTTTATTGGCCTGTATCTCCGTCCCGATGGCAATAAAGTGAAGTGATGATCGAGGGGGTGATCAGTGTCATTTGCTACTGTGAGTGCGAGGCGTGTGATGGCTTTTTGGTTCATGTCTGAGAGTTTGGGTGGAGGAAGGCCCATGATTTTAGAGGCACTAAGTTTGGTAAGTTTGTTTTTGTTTGGGATGGATGGATGACAGAAACGGGGGGGATGAGCTCTGAGTTTATGGATAACATGGAGTCTGTGCTGGGATTGTTCATGGACGGAAGTCATGTGTCGATATTAAGTCCAAGATATTTACAGTTGGTCTCTTCTGTTGCCTTGGATGCAGGTGGGTTTCAGTCCGATGTGGGATGTTTTCTTTACTATAAAACCTTTATTTAACCAGGTGAGTCTCAATGAGATCACAAAATCTCTTTTTCAAGGGAGGACAATATTAATCCTAGATTTTGACTCCTCTACAAGAAAGGGCCTCATAGTTCGGTAAAACATGCAGGGACTTCCTCAAAGCCATTGCTACTCAGTTTTTTATTGAGCTTTATAACAGTCTAGGTCCCACAGGCAGATGCTCACTGCGCCCAATTGTTAAGATGGCCTTGAATTTATTATTTATTATTATTAAATCTTTATTTTAACCAGGTAAATCCCAAGGAGATCATAAGATCTAATTTCCAGGGGAGCCCTGACCACGATAGTAGCATAACAGCGTTTCAAGCAGCATACATGCAGACGTTAAAAATACAAAAACAAAGCAAACATTATCAACTCACAGAATCGCATGCCTAAGAAGACAGACAGGAGGAGGAGGATCTAGCTAAAGAAGCAATTACAAATTCCAATTTGAATTTGTAAACAAACCCTTCACTACCTTTTTACATGCGCTGATTGGGATCAGCCTCTAGCTGCAGATCTGCCTGCAGGTGATTCTAGGCTGCAGGAGCAGAGAACATGAAAGTCTGTTTGGCCATTTCACTGTGAAGCTTAGGGACCGACAGTAAGAGGGTATCATTTCTGTGCAAAAATAGTTGCTAGTTTAAAGTGAGATATACCCACAAAAATAAGGGGGGAGAAGTCCAAAGATGGATCTGTAAATAGATACCAGTGATTCTGTCTATGCACGGCCATTGAAGGCCACTGACCTCTGGTGTATGGGGTGTAATGCTGAGTGAGAGCTTTGCAGCTTGTAACAATCCTCAAAGCGCTGTGGTACACCGTGTCCAGCTGATGCAAGCATTGGGCAAAGGCGTGCACGTACAACAGATCACCAGTCAAGCAAATGAAGGAACGTAGCCTCAACTCATTTTCCTGGCAACATAAGAAAAACAGGATTTGTTTCTAAAATAATAACCTAGCTTAATTTTTTTCAGTGTAAGTTTTAAAAATGCCTAGATGCTTGTACTGTGACGCTAATTCAGTCGACTGCCCTTCAAGGTTACAGTGGTAGGAAGAGAAGCTAATACTACAATACAAAAGGTAGACTGAAAGTACTGCAGCGATTGAGCAACGGTGGCATCACAGCAGTAAATGACAGTATCATCGGCGTAAAAATGAAAATGTGCAACAGGAACCTTTTGACCCAGGCTGTTGACATAGATAGTGAACAAAAGTGGACCCAAAACAGAACTCTGGGGGATCCCTGATATGTAGTCCACTGGAGGAAATGCCATCAAATTTGACACATTGTTTCCTTTCAGAGAGGAACTTTTCAAACCAGGGAAGCGCCTGTTCAGACACTAAATATTGAGCATGTGTTTCATGATAAGATGGTCAACTGTATCGAAGGCCTTTGAGTGACTGCTAAAAAGAGTGGCACTGAGTGACAAACATTTTTTTTACTTGCTAATGTCCACCTCTTTTGTTTCATACACGTTTAGCTGTAAGTAGTTAACAGTGCACCACTGTATAAAGAGAGAAATTAAATTTTGATAAGCTGTTACAGAGTTATTGTCACTGGTCCAAGAATGGCAGTGTCATCAGAGTATTTGGAGTATGTGGTGAGGGGCTGATGCAGTCTTTAGTGCTGAGGCTGTACAGGAGGAGACATAGCCCTAAAGGGTTCTGGTGGTGATGATGATAGTGCGCCTATTTTAACAGTCCCTATGCTTGTTGCTGAGGAAGTTGTGAATCGAGTGGATCCAGCAGACAGATGTTGAGGTGGTGAAGTTTCTTGAACATGTGGTGGTGCTGAATTGTATTGAGGATGGAGCTAAAGTCAACAAAGAGGATTTTGGCAAGGTTGCCTGGTGATTCCAGATGTTCAAGGAGACCTCACCACAATCCTCTTTGTTTACTTCAGCTTAGTCCTTAGTACAGTTTAACGCTTTCAACTGTTAAATCGTCTAAAAAACGTTGTCTCAAGTAACTGCAGATTTTTTTCTGTATTCAAACAGACCATAATTTTCCATAACCTTTGCCAGGTGCTTTTATTACATCATTTTTTTTAGGTTAAATGAAAAGCAAATATTACCATTCCCATTAAAATCCTGACTCATATTATAATCGCAATACCTGTCAAAATGATCACAGTATGATGTTTTATAACATCATTCAGCACATGTATTTGCTGTTGCAGATTAGTTGTACAAAACATAATTTCTAGGAGACATGGCTGGCCATGAGCTATGGCTAATGTTGATAATTAAGGGGAGTGAATAGACATATTAAGGCTGCTGTGCAATAGATGCTGCTTTGAACCCTGCTGAGTCACAGGGCACCTTGGAGGTAAACACAAGCTTTTGTTGAAGTCGGGGGGCATTGGGTGGGTTTGAAATGATTCCTCATCTCACCTGGGTGCTTTGATAAAGCAAGACTCAGGATGTGCGTGGAGGAAATAATCACGCACTGCAGCATATCAAATCACGTCCTGATGAGGAAAAAATAAACGTGTCTGAGCTCATTGCTTGTGATGCAATAAAGCACAGAAACTCAGAGTGGAGGCCTCTCTCTATACGCAGACAAATGCCATTGTTAAAGGAGCAGAGAAGAGACCTTAACAAGTTAAAAGAACCTCCCAGGAGAATGACCAGGAGGGAGAAGGAGGGCTGATGGGATGGAAAACACTGGATCACCGCAGTGTGTTCATTGAGAAGAATGAATGAATAAATTGAAAGCGATGGCATTCCTGGCGATCTTCAAGGCAATGAGACATTATTGATTTCTAAGGAGAAAACGCATTCTTAATGTGTCCAGGGATCCAGGCTTTCTTTCTCTTTCTCACTCCTGTACTAACTCTGTTTCCACAGCTGTTAGCCACCAAAAATGACTCAGGAGCGAAGCTTTATATACAGCAAAAGCCCTCCGTAGCTTAGGCGTGCCATTCTAGCTTTTGGAACAGCGAGCTCTCATCTCAATGGACAGCAGAGGTATGCATCAACCATCTGTTCCCTTTTGACACAATGCAGTGAATCAGCACTTTAGTTTTTTGAAGGAGTGTACCCTGAAAGCCTTTAATCTGCGAGGATGGAGGCAGAGAATTGCTGCGAAGATGGTAATCTGTGTTGATATTTAGAGGAAGGGAGCGATGCATTCTGTTATTGCTCCTGAGCCCATTTTCACACAAATTCTGCGAGGCAAACAGGCTGTCCTAAGCTTTTTTTGAAAAAATTGTTTACAGCATAATAGTTCATTGGCATATGGGTACCACCTGCACTATATTAGAAGTAAGCGTCAGTATTTGGAAGTTTCTCCACTGAATTTCCGATGTGAATGAATGAATATCCGGTCTTGACACTATTTTATCTCCACCAGTGTACACACCTTTATGCTCGTATGTGTCCCTGAACGTGGGCTATATGAAGCTGAGGTTGCCGTTTTAAGACACCTTGCCTTGGCACTGAGCAATAGTTGTGCAAAGTTATCAGCTCTTTTCATTTCTGGGCTGACACTCCGGGTGAAAGATTCAGGCGTGAGGTGGGGAGCCGTGGATTAAAGATCATATCAAAGCCAGCGAATAGGTATAGTGATTCAGGAACGATGGCACAGATAGCAGATGAAGATAGAGTCTGTGGAGATATGGAGTGCAGCCCCAAGTTTATCATATAGAGTACAGATAGTCGGAGGATAGCAATCCAGGAGATGGAGATTGTGTGTGGCATAGCATCAAGGACTTGGCAAATGTTTGATTTTTATGTTCAAGGACACGAAATAGAATATTCTAAGTAAGTTGATGGCCAGCTAAAGCATCCATTGGTACACAAGGGTGTAGAGGGGCAAAATGAAACTTGCACACACAGTTAGGGTCTCATATTGGCTTCAGGTCACACAAAAACAGTGCCTAAGTGAGCCTGAGGGGCATTTTTCCCAACCAAATGCTGGGTGTGCCACAGTCAAAATGTCAATTATGACACATATCTTCTCTTCTGATCAATTTATTTTGTGATGAGGACCTGAACGATAGCAATGATAGTTAAATATATGACATTTGCTATGAAAAATTTAAATTCTGCTAAATTTTCCAGACGAGTAATATTTTATTTGATAAAATGTTTTTATGATGTAGGTTGAAGTGATCGAGTAAGGTGGCCCACCTCCCCTATAAATACTGAAAGGGGAATATAGGGGCAACTTGGGACACTCACACACACTTGAGCCAAAACAAAGAGCACTTTGGGGGCACTCAGCCAGACCAGAGATGCACTTGGGGGGCGGTTGGGCCACTTAGACTGTGTTCAGACCGACTTTAGCCGTGCACTAAACAACATTTTCTGCTCATTCATTTGAATGGAGCCGGTCTGGCGACCCAGCGGTGGTGCGAACGTTCTTAAAAACACTAAAATTTTGACGCAATGCAACATGCTTCATCAGCCAATCAAATGCATGCACGTGCAGATTCCCGGGGCAGTGTTTTGTCGCCTGAAGTGCCCACTTACTCCAACCGGACTTCCTGGATCGTATTTCATCGTCTAACCATCACCTTCAATGTCACACCTCTTCCAACACAGCCAACTGTGTTGTTTTAATGCAGGGCTATTTTCAGCCTGAATCACTGCATCGGCCCCCCTCTGATGTGACATCAGGGCAGAACTTAAGCACAGGAGTGGCCCATTACGGTTGAAGCATGTGCTGCGGAGGCTTAGAGCATCTCCCCTCTTGAACACCAATGTCGGCGTCCTGTAGACGTGTTTGTGTATGCTTTGGGGTGGTAAGTTTGAGGAAAGAGTCACCAAAAACGACCAAAAAACTTCTTCACCTGTATTGACCTTGGATAGTTCAGTGTACTCCATTTTTTTTTTTGCCACCATAGAAGAAATCCTGTTTCATGTTGCATTTTGGAAGGTGGGGAAATTTGTTCCCGTTGAATAGCTGTATATCCAAGAATCGCTTAGCAAAGAGAAGATTAAGTGCACACATTAATCCAGGAGTCAGAGCAATCTTGTAATCCACTCAGTATGCTAATTGCCTGTTCTTTCTCTAGCAAAGGGGTTTACAGGCCATTAAATGGCACTGAGCAGTTGACAAAGGATAGCCACCCCGCCACCCCCCCAGCCCCCCTCTATTTCTTACTTAGAGAGGCTGTTGCACTCACACACAATGCTTCTGTGAAGAAACAAGCAGAATCTGACGCCGTGCAAAGTGCGTCCGCTTCCTTTTGGCGCCCATGTTTAACCAAGTGGGCTGTTCAGCTTGCGATCGCTGTTAGAAACCATATAAGTGATATGTCGCATATGATGTAGTTGATGTGATTCTGATGAATGATGAAGCGTGCATCCCATGCTTGCCAACCCTTTTGATTTCCCCACACACACGACGAAATATCAAAATCTGCCCATCTTACGATATTCATTAGAAATCAGATCACTGCTGTTTGTCATCACACAAAGCGATAATGCAGTGCTTATATGGGAACACAAAAAAAGCTTTACATTGTAAAGTCATGAGGTTGTGAAAAAGCTCGGCTCTACATGAGCAGAGAAGCAGAATCGCTTGCTGACCAGCGTGTTGAAATAGCGTCTCGCGTGAACAGCCAGGCCACTGCTCACACGAGCATTGACCTATGGCAGCGCTTCCACCGTAGAACCGTGGCGCTGTGATCCCGAAGCAGTTATTTTGTAGTATGAGGTAAAGGTAAGATCGGGCCCAAAAAAATCCAGCCCGACCCGACCCAGGCCCGCGAGTATTAAAGCCCGACCCAGCCCGAGCCCGACCAATTAACGTGATTTGCAGGCCCGAGCCCGAAGCAAACCCGAAATTTCATATTTTATTTGTGAGGACTCGGGAGGAGGAGGGGTGATTTATGATAACAAATTAAAGCCTGTCTTTTGTAACGAAATCTAAGTTAAACAAGACTGTATAAACATTTACATCTTTTATATTTCTGTGTCTGCAGAGGTTACATTAACCGACAATTTTCCATCATTGACGGATTTTTTTAAGAGTTGACGGGAAAAATTTAAGGCCGTCCGTCATTTTGACGGGTTGAAAACTGGGCCATAAACCACAGCAGCAGTACGTCCTTAAGAATTTAGCGCGGCACTTTAAGAGAGAGAGAGGCAGAGAGACAAAGAAGAACAATGACGGATGGATAATAGACAGAGACGCAAGTTTTATCAGCGCACGTTTCTGTAGCATTTTCAACAATCAATTTGAAGCTTTTCCACACCTCACTCTTACCGGTGCATGTTTGCCTTTCCCATTCCCCTGTCTTTAGTTTATCCTTCACTTCTTGCTGCTCCATATCGGGGATACCAGCAGGTATGGATGACGTTCACGTGCGCAGAGCATGCTCTGGCTCTGCGGCTCCTGTTTAGCCTTCTCTGTTTTATCCAAATTATTTATTTTATAACAAGTATTCCGTAGTTTAGTATTGTTTTAGTATACATTTATATAAACATATATTTATTAAAAAAAAAAAAAAAAAAAAGTCAGCGAGAGAGAAGCCCGACCCGACCCGACCCGAACGTAATGATTGACATTTTAGGCCAGACCCGGCCCAAAATTCGGGTCGGGTCGGGCTTGGGCTTGGGCTTGGGCTTAAGATCTTACCTCTAGTATGAGGGTAGAAACAGAAAGCTGTGCTGTCCTGGTTCAAGAAGACATGACAATGACAAAAGTGGATCTCTTCGGTCTTGGATGAACTCTTGATCCTCTTGCCACCGAAGTGTTTTTTTTTAGATACCTTCCCCCAGCATGCCGAGTCCTCTTGTAGCATTTGTCTGTATCTGTCAGTGGTACAAGTAAATAATGAAAGGGAATTGAGTCCTATTGTCTCCATGGTCGTCCCAGTCATCCACAACCCTCCGTTCTCCCACTTTGCCCATACACAAGAGGATCGCACCAAGGTGAAGAGCAATTCTTAGCACGCTACTGCCTGGGTAGTCCCCCAAGTGGCCTCGGCAGCCTCAACATGATGGATGTTGTTTCAAATTGGGTTTCTCGCTACACTGATTAAGCAGCCTTGTCAAAACACATTCACTAGCAATGTAAGCAGATAAAGATAGTCGCAGATAATTAGAAGATTTGCGTTTTGCGTCATTTGTGGCGCCAACTGCCAAGGAACGGGCCTGTGACGGATGACTCAGACAAGAGAGTTCGGCATGAAGCCCGACTGCAAATGTAGCTGGTAATGACCAGAGTGTGTTTTTCAGATGCAGTTAATGAGCACGGCCATTAGACATAAATGACATTTTAAAAACCTGGGGAGTAAGTGAATGAAGAAGTAGCCCAGATAGACTGCCTGTAGGCAGCAAATATGGCGAGAGCATCTGGAGGCTGCGGCACCGAGTTCACATGGATGACCTCCGCCCAGAGTGTTGGGGCTGTCAGTCATTTCACTACCGTTAACTGTGAGGATGGAGGTTCATTACAGTGAAACTGTCAGGACCATTCGCCTCAATATCCACATGGCATCTCAGGGCTCCGTACAATTGGCACTTATCCTCTGTGTTTGACAGATAATCCTTTTATGGATATATTATTTTAATTTCCTGATGAGCCCATTTTGCGAGGAAATTTTTTTCCACTTTACAAGCCTCTGTAGAGAGACGAAGGCGATGAAAGAGACAACAGCTTTGGCAGTGAAGCTTATACTTCGTGGGGACGTGATGACTCTTAACTTAGATGCTGCAGCTAGATGACAAACAAAGAGCGGAAATATTGCACAACAGAAACCAGCAGATGGATTTCTTTTTTTTTTCTGTTTAAACAGTACGTCTCGAACATGTGCCACTAAATCCCAAGAATCTGCAGGCTTATGTTGCACCCAGTCACCATGATCGATTAGTCACCCGTCTTGAATGTGTGCAGATCAGGATGAAATCAGCTGCTGTAGTGTTTGGTTAGGGGTTGTAAATATTTAGTGGTAGTCAATCATCATGAAGGCTTAAAAGTACGGATCTTGTTACTGATAATTTCTCTCTAGAAAAGAAACCGCTTTTCTTTTTTGCGCTGTGGCTGCTTCAAAGAATCCGGCCCAATGAAACGAAGTTATTAATTTCAGTTGATAAGGTTCTTTATTATTGGATTGACTGATTGCGGCGTAAAATGGAAATAAATGATTTTTTTTTGTGTGAAATGTATTGGAGGGTTTTTGATTCAATAAAGGAAACAAAATAAAAAATGCTCACATCTCTTGCATTTCAAATTTGCTAATTTATACTTAATAATAATTTTTAAGGTGGTCTATTTGATGTACTTTACTTTTCTCATTAATGATTTCAGCCAGATTAAAGTGGGTAAGAGCGGGAAATATGTTGGCATGGTGACTGGAAACTGGTTACAAAGGCTTGATTTGGAGTGAGAACATTAAAATGTGAGGATAATGGTTTGCTTCGGAACACTTTTTTGTGAGCGTGAGTGGGTGTTTCTCTTTGTTTGCACTGTGTTCTTTGTTGAACCGAGTGGAATAACCCTGGTTAAAAGATGTTTTCCTGGTGTCTTTCGATGACCTTCGTGAATCCTTCGGGGATCTCTGAAGGTATTCGGAGGTGATAGCTTTGGGTTGCTCTGAATATGAGGGGGAGCGGGGCTGTGATAAAATGCAGATGAGATGTTAAGGTAAGGCCGCATGTGGGTGGTTGTCTCTCAGGTTGAGAATTTTCCTGGAAGCTATGGAGGTCACAGTGGAAAACAGGCTGCGATGAATATGCTCCTACCAGCAGACTGTTGGCAGTGAAAACCCTCTCTGCTTGCTCCGGGAGAGAAGTATGTATCCCACTGAAGCAAGCAGAATCCACCCGACAACCCACAACTAAACTACGAACAAATAAAACTCAACTATTTGCCAATTTTCAATACATTTTGCAGTTCTTGGTTGTCTTTATTTTTGGTTTGATGAATGATGTTTGTCCCAACTTTCGTGGCATGACAATCATGACAACAATGGCAAGAAATTACAGTCAAACTTCAAACTGTATGTCTAGACCCACCATATGTACTACAAACGTGTGCACGATGCAGGTGTGCAATGAGGAATTTTGATCTTGATCGTGCAAAATAATGAATATAATGTTTTCTTAAGCGAAAGGGCCAGAGCTACAAAAATAAGACCCAGGCTGTAAAACCCACCAAACTTTCTGATGTTCAGAGGAAGCTTCTCTGCAGATTCTACGCATCCTTTACAAAAGCATGTAGAGATATTACTGCACCGCTCTGAAGACTGCTTGCACGAAAAAGTTTAATTTTACTGTAAAAAGTAAGAAGAAATGATCCAATAAATAGCTTTTTGAGTGGTTTTGAGATAAAACTGCAC
This sequence comes from Chelmon rostratus, assembly GCF_017976325.1. Lineage (NCBI taxonomy): Eukaryota > Metazoa > Chordata > Actinopteri > Chaetodontiformes > Chaetodontidae > Chelmon > Chelmon rostratus. The sequence goes on from NC_055663.1 coordinate 26,826,209, forward strand.
TGGGGAACTTAGCAGATAGCTTCCAGCTCCAAATGGCAGCAGGATGTACTGTAACGGCTCGAAGGATGACCTGTGACCACAAGTTATGTAATAAGATGTTATTCAGCGAGCTCATGGTGACTCACCCAACCCGTCTGCATTCACTTTGTGTGAGAGGACGTTGAAGAGAGGAAGAAAGGGAAAAGATCTGTCGCTGGTGAGATGATTTACTGTAGGAGGGATGGGACACTCTCCTCCTGCGGAGCCACTGTTATGGACCAGCGTTTATCTGTGAAAACCTCATCCTGTGTGGCCTTAAAATGCACTAATCCAGATACATTAACAGGAAACATTCATAAAATAATGTTTTGGAGTACTAATTCGTGATCAAAGCAGCAGAAAGGGTAGCTTATGGCAAGACTGGGGCTTTGTGTGATTATAAATAAGCACTGAGTTGACTGGACTCCCTCCACGTCTGCTCATCCCAAAGTTCCTTCTTTTTTAAATAGGGCCACAAAAACCAAGTGAGTGAGGAGCACCTGGCGAAATGAGGTCATCCCCGCACATCCTTTGATCCCTCCATTCTTCATCTCGGAGGCAAGTGGCATATAAGAGGATCTATCTTTGTGAACAGTTTTGAGCCCCCAAAATTACAAACAAACTAAAGGCGTGGGATCGATAGAGTGTGTCTCACAGAATGATGAACTGGCACTTCAGAGGGGGAAAATCGATGTTGCGCTCCCTTTCCCTCCCCCTCCTCCTCCTCCTCCTCCTCCCTGTCTTTCTCATTGGGTCCTGAACTCTCCTCACAGTCCTCACACCGCAGTGTTTAAGTGTGTTCACGTGTGTGTTGCTCGAAGGCAGGGTCTCTCACTGTGATTTAACGGTCCTTTGTTTCTTATTCCTTTTTAGCCTGGAAGACCCCTGCCACTTTGATGTGTGAGCACACCCACCAATAATGGCCCATAGGATACGCAGTGGAAGTAAGTGCTTCTGGTCAGATTTACAGCTTTAGTCGCCCTCCTCCCTCTGCTGCCCCGGTAAACTTCAAGCTCATCTGACGCTGGCGTATTGATCAGCGCAACATGGCAATCTTTAAATCATAACATAGCACTTAACATGAAGCTGCCAAAATGTAACCAGCTATTTGTTGCAACACATGTCGACTGCATGGTGTCGGCTGGCGTTTTTATGGCTTCGGTGTGTGCATTAGTGTGGGAGGCGACGGGAACGCTCGGATCCTCTGACAAATTAAAGGAAATCCATCGTATATCTTTAACATGAAACTAATAAAGTTCCCCAAGGAGAAAATTGCATTCCAGGAGCTGTGTCCGAGGCCAGAAGTGAACCGTCGCACTGTGGCGATCCTTGAGGCTCATATTCATAAAACGAGATGCACTGCCTTGGCTCAGTGCTTGTTGACTTTGCCGCAGACGTGTTTTTGTAATAAGCAATCAAGACATTCTGTTCGAAGGAGTAAAGAAATGAACCTAAAGTTGTTGTTGTGTTGCTCCGAACTCTGCTAAACGTTTGAATAGGTACAGCGTTTGCTTTGTGATTGCCTCTCCACGGAGAGCTGGAGCTATCCGATTACTGCTGTGTGATTATCTCAGTAGTTTGGGGCTTTCGCTGAGCAGAGGCAGGTTGTGGCTTGGACCCATTGTGTTTTTGTCTCAGCTGAATGGGAAATCAAGGCCAGCTCCCAGTCGAATGTGTTCAGTTTTTTTCCGTGATGGATGTCACAGCCCGACTCTTCGAGAAACGAGTAAACCAAATAACAAAATAATTTATTTACAACAAATATGGGAAGAATGTGTAAAATCAATGGTGTAGAGAGCGGATGGATGCTGTAAAAACAAAGAAAAGGAAACCAAAAGCCACAACTCAGAGGTGTATGAGTTAAAGAGATCTGCCCAACAACTCTGGCTTTATATTGATCAGGCACACCTGGCCCAGGTGTGTCCCATGCTGCTGATTAACCTCCCAGTAGGTCTCCAGCCCTGAAGACAGAAGACAAACAATAGCAGAGTGAACCGAGCACAAAGGTGCACGAATGCACCTCAACACCAGCAGCACAGGGACAGGACTCGCACTCTGTCATGTGCATCAGGACGTACACATCTGCATGCACAGCAGCCTCAGCAACGGCTCCAAAAGCATTAAATTACACGTCATGAATTTTTTTTTTATTTCGAGAGCCACACAGCAGCAATTAAAATGAGACCAGCTCCTTTAGAGACGTCACATGTGTCTGCTTTCCTGACCTTTTCCCACCTTCTCAGCCGACGCCTGAACGCTTCTGTCACCAGCTCCGGTGCTTTCAACACAGCAGCCTTAACCAAAGAATCGGTTTGACTTTCGTTCACCAGAAGGGAACGGTACGCTTCTTGGTCCTCGCCAGTTAACACACATTGCGGCAACGGCATATGTTCTGAATCAGACCAATTCCGAACGTTGGCTGCACGCTCGAGCGGTGAAAGGAACGTGTCAGGATCGCTCTCAAGAAACTTTGGAACCAAACGCGAAGTGGCAGCCACATCGAACCGCTGTGATAACCGAAGATAGAGGAGCAGCGTTCAACACTGAGTCAGCTGTGACCCTGCCATCACGAATCAGACTTGGTTTGTGCTGTTCCGACTCAAGTGTTTTAAGTTCTGTCTCATGCTTCATTTTCAACAGCCCACTCCTCCCTTTCAACTCGCCTGCTGAAGTCTGCCGTGCTCTCACTGCAACAGCAGCAGTTCCTCTCGCTGCTCCAACGCTGAGAGCAGCAACACCGGCGGCGGACGAGGCGGCGGGCGTCTTAGCTTTGAAAACTCCATCCTCAAACAAGCTAGCCTTCAAAATTGCTTTCATGTTCTCCCTCTTTCGCTTGTCATCAAGGTCCCATTTCCAAAAGCAGTTTACAACAGCGCTAAAAAAACCTCCTCTGATGGGGCTTTCAAAAGATCCTCAACCCCCACCATAACCAGACGAGGAGCCTTCGCCACGAGGAGAGCACAGCCCACACTGTTGAGCACGGCAAAGCAACAATTATGCATACAATTATACACATGCAATTATACAACCAAATGCACAACAAATCCGAATCTGAGCCCTTCCCTCTAACTGCCGAGCCAGAGACTTTGTCACCTCCTCCCTAATCTTCAGGTAGCTTCTGGTGAGTGCTTACATCCTGACCACGGATGTGCCCTGAGACCCCCCACTCTAATCTTGTTCGCTAGCACACGATAAATTCCCCCCAGACGAACTCAAAGGAACTCATTCTACGGCCTAACCAACGAGTAAGCCCCAAAAAACGTGGGTACATGTGCAATGGACAGCATGCGCACAAAATCACCAGAGTAGCTGCTATCTGAAAACCTGAGTCTGTCCCTCTCCAAAATCTCCAAAAACCTTCAGAGAAACACTGACGACCGACTTAAAGCAGATTAAACCTGTTCAAACGTGTCTCCCTGCAGCGCTTTCTGCAACTTCCTACTCTGCCACGAACTCTGGACACGTGTAACCGACACACCAGAGACACGTTCTACTGATTGCACACTTTATTGCATTACACACGTTTACCGACTGCACCGACAAAAGGCTGTGAGAGGAAACAGTGGGAAAACGCGGCCAGTTACCAGGAACATTACAGATGCCAAACAACAGGGAAAAAAAGCTTTGTCTGCTCTACCAGCAGCATTGGCAGGTAACCAAGCATTGTTTGGCAAGCACCTACAAAGCTGTCCAGTAAAACCAAAGAATGGCAATGAGTACCGGCTCCAGGAATAGCAATAGCCAACTTATCTCGTGCCATCTGCAGGTCCACATTTTCACTTATCCAAGGGAATATCTCAAAATCTACCTGACTGGTTGACACAAAATGTTCCCAGAAAATTAATCCTACTGAATTTGCAGCTGTTTAATGGATTGGCATTAAATTTGCTAAAGATGACCTCAGGATGAATCTTGATGATCCCTTACCTTTTCATCTTGTGCCATCATCTTTCATCAATGCAGTTTCTCCAACACTTTGTTTACTGGCTGAATACCTGCAACTAAACACATGCTAAGAGTGTTAGCATGCCGACATTAGCTCCCTCACCTGGCGCACACTCTTTGCATCGCAGTTTCGTCACGTGTGCACGTAGTTTGCATTAGTGATGCGTGTTTGAAAGCACATTCTGTCGGCCTGTCCTGGGCGTTTCCTGCTGCCGCGATGTGGGTGAGCTCTCAGACAGCCCCTGTTCCTGCTGGAAGGCAGCGCTGTCAGCTGTGGAGAGCTCTTCCTGTCAGACCTGCCTCGCGAAATATAGGGCTGCGAGATGAAGCCGGAGACAGGTATCCATGTGGGGTGAAGGGGACGAGGGGCTAGAGCCGGGTGATCTACCTATTGTATGTATGTATGCATGCATGCACGCATCTAGTATCTATCTATCTACCTATCGATCTATCTATCCGCAGAATCTTTTTGTTTCTTCATCACAAAGGGCGCAGCCGGGAGGCAGCTGTGTGTCAGTAGTGAAATATTCATAGTATGTGCAGGGAGTCTGACAAGCCGCTCTGACACCTCCATACTCTCCACTCTCATTTTCATTTCCTCTCCGGCTCCAGCACGTTACCTCACAGCTCCCCCGGTCTGCCGTTCAGTAGCGCACTGTATGCTCGGTGCAGCCGCGATGAAAAGAAACCCACAGCACACTGCTTTTACATTTCCATACCTGAGAGAATGCAGTTAAAAAAAAAAAAAAAACTCTGCATATCCACTGGAACATGTTGGCTGAACAGCTTTAATTTGAGCTTTCATTATCATTCTGTTGAAGGCTTTCATGCTAAAACTGGCGCTTTACAGTACGCTCTTTAAGATCCTTCTCATCCTGTTATAATGGGAACACTCTCGTTCTAAATTTGAAATTAATGGAAAATTCAACCTTGGGTGCTGCATGCGACTTCCTACATTTACCAGTTTGCTGCTGGGCATCCCTCAGAGAACTCAGCTGGACTTAATGTACCCAGCTGGATTTCATGTTGAAGAAAATGTTATGATAATAGCAATAGCATCAACGAGGGGGGAGTAAGCAGACCTCTTACTGAGAATGCCTTCTTCCTTGTGGCTGCACTGTCATCTGGTGTGTTACAGCTGGTGTCTCTGCCTCTTCTACTGTGGATTTCTCCTTCGGGGCATAATGGCGGCTCTCGAAATTACTCTTCTACCCAGCCTTGACACTCGAACATGACCGTTTTTGGAACAATTTCTGCTTTCAAACAATATTGTAACTGCACTGGAAATGTCTTTACGTAACTTTCGGTCATCTAAATTTGGACCAGTATCCGTGGAAACAGGAACAGGACACAATCCAAAGCCAAAACAGGCCCAGAAATTCAAGGTACAGCAACAAAATTCATTTGTTTTCGGAAAAGGAACAGCCGACATGCTTTTTACACATGCAGCAATATCAGTCCATCCTTAACGTCAGTATGGATTATTGCCTTTTGTGTATAGGACGTTGTGGTTTTATTACCTGTAACCATGATCGTTTGGCACCTTTTCCCAAGTGTTTTAGTTACTCACCATAAGTCTCACCCTATTGAGGTCCTTGTCGGCATTGTTGTATGTTTGGAGAAAAGGTGGGATGGCACAAACTTCAACTCCATTCTTATCATTTAGTGCATTTTAAAATATATATATATATATATATATATATATATATATATATATATATATATATATATATATGGAACGAAGGCGTGCAGACAGTTCATAAATTTCTGCATCTTAGCAGTAGAACATCCTCACATGTCAAAAGCAGAAAAGCTGCTATCTTGACAGCAGGCCTGTTTACATCCACGGCTCTAGCAGTGAGGCAGAATTGATCAGCCTCTTGCTCTCTGCATAATTCTCAGCATCACCCTGTAACAGGATGATTAGCCTTAGGGGGAGAAAATAAACAGGAGCGGCTAAAAGTTGCAAATCATCTTTTCATCATATTTTTCTGCAGCCTCCCTTTTACTGTAAGTCATCATCGCGGCACTGAGGCCTCTATCTCCAAACTGCACAAATATCAATATGGATTTAGGAGTCTCCCTGAAGCAAGGTCCTCAGCTAGTTAAATCTGTAATCACTTTGTACTGTAAAAACACAAGCAGGGGAGGAGGAGGGGGGGTATGTGGCAGTTTAAATGAGGGCCGGTGGAGTTTTATTTAACAAAGACAGCTAATTAGGTCAGAGCTCTTTATCCTCATAAAACACCAAGGTTTCCTGCCATCCAGGCAGACCGCTCACGGCTCTTTGCTCTCAAACAGAGTTCGACTCCTTCTGAGAGAGTGAGGGGGGGGGGAGAGGTGACGGCGAAGACGGGGGCAGAGCAGCTGCTCGAGCAAACAGGCTTTTTGTATTGTCTTCAGGGTTTGAAGTCAGTTGTATGAAGAGGAAAGTAATGGGATTCAGAAGAGCTCTGTGCCGAGAGTGAACTCTATATATACTCTATAGAGGAGGGGGCTACAGAGAGGTGCCAGTCCATGGACTCCCTCCGTCTTTCGTCTCAAGAGGAGGGGTCGTTCAGACGAGGCATCGAGGGCTTCGCTGCTCTCATCACATCTGTACCACCTCAGAGTCTGTGTCTCGGGGCTAGCGGACGGTAACGTATCCTCGGTTGCTCTCTCTGAGTAGATGTTGTGTTGTCTGACTTGTAAAAATGTAAAGGACTGATTGTCACTGCTGCGTGGTTTTGTGCACGTTTGACACTTTTCCCCCAAAGGGATATTTGGCCGGTCTGAGTGATTACATTGATCACTGGTCCCAGTCGGAGCCATTAGAGAAAAGTTTAAACTCCTCATTTGAAACAAAGGGGGAGTGTGAATCGGGAAAATGGGCTTTATAAATTCATTCAGGCGTCGATCAGCTAGCGTAAATTTGGCTACCGAACTGTGAGCATGGCTCCGTCTGTTTGATACTGAATGAATCGAGCGTCAGTAAAACTCTGATTCCACCTAAAACTTGCAATTTTTTTTTTTTTTTTTGCACATTTTCCAAGCATGATCAAGGAAGAGTGCAAAGCAAAGGTGTAACTCACTTCCTCTATATGTTAATGAATCTAAAGTGATCGTTCTTGGTGTTGGCTGAAATGCAGGCAATTTAACATAAGTGAATATAAAAATCTGAATTATCTACAAATAATTTTTATTTGTGACGTGAACGGTTCCAATACTGATATTTAACATAAGTGATCACAACATATTTTAACATTCATGTGTTGTTTCATAATGGAATATGTTGATTAATCAGAATGATGGTAATGCAATAAAAAGCTTTAAAAATTAGATTTTTTAAGTATGTTGCACATCGCTGGTTTACTTTGTAGCCTGCGAGCTAAAGCATATCTGCTTTTCTTCAAACACGCAGACATGCGAGCATTATCTGTCATCAGTTGGCCGCTAACTGATTCAAGCTTAATTATTAGACTCATTATTTGACAAACTGAGGTGCTCCAATTCGTTTAGTGCTAAAGATTAACAGCAGATTTTTAGGTTTAGCTATAGAGTTTTATAGGACTTAACTCCAATAACAAGTAAACAAGCAGACGTGTTTTGACTTCACTCTGACTCGAGTAAAAGCCTGTAAGGTCACTTCACTTCACTCAGTTTTTACGCTTGCATAGATTTTTCATATTTTCGTATAAATTTCTTCTCATTTCTGTCTTAAAGCAGCAGCGACCGTGTCAGCTGTGCTCTTTAGTATTCCCTTGGCCTTTCAGTAGCTACGCATTAACAGCACTTACTGAATTAAAAAGAAACAGACACTTACAGTGATTCAGAGCAGCACGTCGCAGCATTGGGAAAAAAAAAATTACAACAATATATAAGTCATTAAGATGTTTAGCTTGACGTCGGCTGTGTGCGTTACATCAACAAACACCTTCCATTCAGAGTAAATAATGACAGAGGGAACAAACACTTCATTAAAACTTCACAGAGGAGACAAATGAGCAAAAAAAGAGGACTGTCTCATTACTCCCTCTCTCTTCCCTCTGAATTTAAAGCCAAAGCAGTCGCTGTGTATCTGCGGTTTGTCTGTGAGCTGCAGCTCCGAGGTGGTGACCTCCATCCTCCGCGTTACTCACATTTGTGTCCGTCCCGGGGGCTCTTCGTCTAAAGAGCCCGGACTGAAGAGGCATGCGGGCCAAGCACAGTATGGCGGGGTTAGCCCTGCCCTGGAGAAATCTTCACAGCGACCTGATTTCTTTCAGTCGCTCCCCATATTCCCCAGATCGCGCGCTCGTATTCACCTGATCCTGTCTGCGAGCCGTTCTGCGCGAGGAAAACAACACTGAAACTGGAACAAGAGTCCAGCAGCTTAATTGCGGATCGCATTGCAGTCGCATCTCTGGCACCGTGCTGTCAGGTGTCCCCACAGATTTTTGTTTCAATGTTTAATCTGGCAGATAATTGCATCCATTATTAGAAATTATGCGCAACGTCTGCCTAAGATCTGGTTGTGGCTGTTTTCATGAATCCTCATCAAAACTGCATATTTTGAATATCAGTAGGATAGCAGTGTGTTTGGAAGAATCTCTCATCACAGCTTGTCATATCCATCTCGCAGAGATCTGAGTTAATATTAGTGATTGGTCCCCAAGTCACGTTCAGCCCCCATCTTTTCATTCCAGCATCTGGATTTAATTGGTGCTACGCTGTAAAGCCACAGCTGCTCTGCCTGTTAGGACAATAAATTACCCCAATTAGGAGGCGAACAAAAGAGGCTGTCAGACACCACAGCCCGCTGCCATGCCCGGAGATTGAAATGCAATGGAATGAGGCTTCTCGCTGACATGAAGCTGCACCAAAACACCTGCCCCATCATCTCTCTGATCAAAACACAGTTCCAGTCCAGCGGATATATAGAGCAGGAGGAGATTGCTTTGCATGGCCTGCTGCTTGCTATAGCCTCAATCGCAGGAGCTTCTGGTGCACAAATAAAATAGAAAAAGCTGTGTTTGAAATCAATGCTGGGAGGTGTGTAATTGCTGGGCAGATGATTAATTGGGGTTTGGATGATGAGTTGTGGATACATCCAGGTTTCCTGGCGGCCGCCTGCCTTATCGATGGCACCTGTAATGAAGGCAATAATGAGGGAAGTTTGAGGAGGACGTGGGATGGGAGGAACAATAGGAACATCTGCGCCTCTCTACAGTTAGAGTATAATTGAGACCATATTTCATTTTCCTCTTTGAAAGCTAGCCTTACTGTACTTGCTCTCTGAAAGATGAGACATATTTATTTCCCGCTGTAACACATTCAGCAGCTTTAGCAACTCAGGTGGTCTACTTTCGAGGTGAATGTAGGGTAGCCGCCGCCGCGACGACGGCCTCCATCTCGATCGGCACTCCTTCCACGTCTCGGGCCGGCCATCCCTTTGTCTCACCGCTTGCTGTGAACACGCCATTAAGCCAGCCAGAGTTTGACAAGAAAAATGAAGTGTGCTATTTCCTGTGGCCTCGAGTGTCTTTCTGAATAATGAGCGCATTGCCCGGACCCCCCTCTTGTCCCTCCCTCTCCCTGTCATCGCTTCTACTCTTCCCCTTGAAGTTGCAGTCTGCCGAGACAGCGAAGGGGTCCTTTAGGTTGCCGCTTGTCTCAGAAAAAAGTGGTCACGCAAGACCTGTCAAAGTAGATCTGGAAAGCCCAGAAACAGAAAGATAAGATGAACGAGGTGGATCTTATTGATGAAATCCTCATCCCATGTCACAGTATTAGTGAGCGCAGAGTAAGGCGTGCTGTAACGTGTCCGTCGCACACAGCTGCAATTGTTTGGGCCAAATTAGCTCGCGCTCGTTCACATATCTCTTCCTATTTCCCTGCTTTTTTAAACCCGTCAAACGGCTCAGCAGCACTGCCGGATCATAGCAAAATGCTACCTCTCGCAGCACCCGGCCGAAAAGAAAGGGCTGCTCCAGTGCTATTTCCTCACTCAGCCTTATTTCTCCCAATTACCAGCGTGTGAGCAAACAGCCTGACACGACTGACCTCCTCTCTGAGAGCTGTGGTCATGACTGGAAGGCTCTCCCTGCTTATTATGACAGAAGTGTTATGGTAATGGAAGGAAAGTCTGCACCGTGGCGATAGCACTGCAGGAACGGATAGCCTATTATCCGCCACTGTGTGGTGGTAGTAATGGCGAGAGAGAGGGCATCCTATCTGTTATGGTGATGATGCATTTTAAATGGTGAGTGCCTATTATATATCACTGGCTGGATAATGGCACAGGAGAGCATCCTCTGGGTTACAGTCGTGATGCCAAGGCAATGGCGAAAAGGTCCGTGAAGAGTATACAGCACGTGCCGTCGTGGCTTTATGGTGATGGATTGAATGAGGGGAGTGCCGGGGTTTTTCTCTCTATTATAATGATGGCGGGCCAGCCCATGTGTTCACAGAGCGTGAATATCCAGGGAAGGGAAGACAACGAGCGGCGTGTGTGTGTGTGTGTGTGTGTGTGTAGGTGGCCGCACGCGTGTGCGAACGACAAACAAGAGCCACGCAGTGGAAAGAGAGCCTTAGTTAGCTGTCTGCTTGGCGCTTCGCCGCCGCTGTGATGTATGTTTATGGCCCATCATCTCTAGCCAATTACCCTGCCTCAGTGTGGGAGCGCCGCACCTTCCCATCACAGCCATCAGTGTCTGAGTGTGGAGAGAGACGGCGACAGTTAACGTTCCTGGACATCCCTGGCAATGTTGTTTTCCTTAGGGGGGCTCTGGAGATTCATCTTCAAGAGTAAGCCACCGGGTAGCAGAGTCTGCTGAGTCTACAGCTGCTCTGGGAATTGGAGGCTTGTTGACTGCGTGCTTGTGTGAACGCGCCCATCTGTGGGTGCGCACGAGTGTGGGTGCTATAACTTAGCACGGCGTGTGTGCAAACTTTGTGAATCTCGTGTTTCCCACGCGCTCCCGCGTTTGCGCCAACACGAGCCTCGCGGCTCGCTAACAGCTCCACGCGTTGACGTGTGACCACGGTTGCGTGCTGTAAATGATGTTTGATCGTCTCCGGAAAGCCTCGCCGCTGGGAAATAACCTTGGCATGCTGGGTCTCTTTTGTTCCCCAGATACAGCCGAGGCAGACGTGTTCATGTGTCCCATCCAGGTCAACCCGCAGACGTTCTCCCACAAACACATCTGACTTTCACAAGGTAATCTCTCTCTCTCTCTTTTTGTTCTTGCACTCGAGAAACGTGGTTTGTGCTGGATTATACGTTTGTGTCTAGCTCACAGCGGCTGCTTCAGATTGCTTTTCCATAAAACGGTCTCCTGCAGAGACGTGACATTAGAAAAGGTAAACTGAATCAAAGTCGCAGCGCAGCAGCCATGGAGACTAATTTGCTTTTAGCGGGGAGCTCTTCTTAACCCCGTTGACACTGATGAGGAGTGTGACTTTATCTGAGGCAATCCTTAAACTTCATATTTGGATGATTCCTCTGTGAAACTGAGAATGCAGAGTGGCAAGACAAGGGTTTAGGTTTTTTCATTTTTATTTATTTATTTTCTTTCTGGCTCGATATTCACACACTGTGACAGATTGAAACTGCAAAGCTGTGTTTGTGTTGGCTAGACGAAGGAACGCTCCTGCCCAGAGGGTTTATCAGGGAGAGAAAATATTGACCGCCAACAGTTGCACTTTGGTGGTGTTATTGCTTTTCACACTTGTGTGATACAGACAGCATTCGCCAAGCACAACAATTGTAAACCCGCAGCCACATTGACAGCCGCATTGCTCTTCCGCGCGGGGTGGAATATCCAGCTTATTGTGTTTACTTTTTAGCTTATTTCACTGAAGTGCTTTTCGCCGACAAATATAAAAGTGCTGGAACAAGGTGAGAAGAAAAGAAAATACTTACTCTTTAGGTGAGACGCAAAACCCAGAGGGGCCTCTAAATTTCCTTCTAAATTAAGACTACAAAACACACTGACAAAACAACAGCAGAGTGTGTGTGTGTGTGTGTGTGTGGGTTGTGTGTGTCTGACTCTTTTTCAATATGCTGTAGCGTCTCACTTGCCAGCCAGCCTCTCTGATTATTGGTTCGCGCACAGATGAAGTCAATTCATCACCTCAGTATTGGAGGGTGGCTCTGCAGCTGGATATGGCCTTCTGTTATTGTAATTATGAACGCATCAATATCACATTTCAGTCTTTATTTGTTGGTAAAAGCAAGGATCACCAATCACTCTGGAGGCGACTAAATAAATGATTGTTTTTGCCAGTGGTTTGATATTCTGCGGTATCGTCTTTTAATGGAACCGCATTTTGAAATGTGATCACATCGTGTTATTGTTTCACAAAAGTCTCTCGTCCAATTTGCTCATTCGAAGCAGTTTGTAGCTGAGAACTAAGAGAATCAGTTGCTCTTTTCTTTCATGCAAAGAACACGGAAACATTGACCAGTTTGATCGTTTCATGTCATTTTGCATAAATGACTTTCAGGCTGGGTTGTGTGTCTTTCATTGTAATTATCTTGCAGTAGTATTTATATGTCATTAAATGGAGCAGGTGAAAGTGCTGCAAGTACTTTAGCAGATAGGATTTTGCATATATTTGCTAATTGGTGCACATATAAATACTGGAATAGCATTGTTTCTAATATTGCTATGCTAATTTCAACCAATCCCCGTGATAGACAAAGGTTTTGCAATGCAAGTACTTGTTTTTTGTGCCTCCATAAATTTAATCCTGATGAAGGAAGTCTGCATCACAACTGCTGAAGCTGTTTTCGTTTTTCTAACCCATAACATTTTTAAGTGGTGCACTCCAGTGAATGAGACGTTTGACATTCTGAAACGGCTGGGACTTGAAACAGCTTAAATCAGGGATCGAGGTGATCCTCCACATTCTCATCTGCTTCAATGGCATGCCAATGTGGGCGTGCATTAAAGATTCATGCAAACAGCTGTTTCTTCTACAGGACAGCATGGCTCAGGGCAAGGCTGTGTGCTTAGATTTCAAATCAGGCAAGTCTAGAGGAGCTGGGTATGAAAGAACATCGCATGCAGTGCAGGCTACTGTGTGCGAGCGGGAAATTAACACATGCCTGTCACAAAAAAAAAGGCAGCGACAAACAGATGACACATCCCTGCAACTGGGAAATGATTCCTGTGGGCAAGAAAATAGAGTGAAGATCGGCTGAGAGTTACATGTTTAAGATGAAAATCAGGAATTTGGGTTAAAATTCACCAGCCTCATTAAGAAACAGTTCACATCTTAATCGACTTTTATAGAGAGTAAACCATATCAGTGGAAGCAGTTGAGGGGAGTGAAATTAGTCATTTCCACACAACACTTTAGTCTGACATTTGCCTAAATAAGCATGACGGTTGAATTGTGAAGCGGCACAATCATAGAGGGCTTGAAAGATAGGTGTGCGTTCATCCGAGCTGACATTTGTACGATATTTCACCGGAGATGCAACGATAATATATGCCGAACCCCAACGGGCGTGCAGCCTCTAAATGCAGAGTTATGTGTGTTGGGCGTGAGGTCCATATTCGCAGCAGGCGTGGAGCTGCCATCATTTCCTCTCCCACTCCGACTCCTGTGTTTTCGCTCGCATTTGTTCTGTCTCATTTTCGCTGCGTCTCGTGTATCCTGATACCTGACACTTCGCTCCAGCGTCTGGGGAGACTGAGGTACTGTTGCAAAGGAAAGATTCATAAAGCGTCCGCATCTCTGCTGTGTTGGAGTGGATTAAACATACAGATGCAGCTGAAATCACAAGGTTATTATATTCTCCACGGCCCACAAATATACAATAAATGATCTTGAAGAGTGTAACATAATAGCGTTCTCTCCTCCACGGAGACAGGCCGCGACCTCCTCACAGGAGCTTTACAGTGACCGTTTGAATGGTAATGTGACAGGCTGATTGCCAATTTACAGCCCACACAAAAGCATTGCTCCGCCGAATCAAAGGACAGCTCTGTGCCGACAAACAAACAACACGGCGCGCTCCAACCAAATGCTGTCTGTTGTTTCTCCCCTCCCCTTCGAAATTATACACTCTATCGCAGCATCTGGGGGGGGAAATGATTGAAAACAGCGCAGGCGAAAAACGGAAAAGACGGCGTTTTCACCTATCAGCACAAAGTCGCACCTCGCTTAAAGCCGCCTGCCATGCTGAATAATGCGACGGCGAGCTATTCCTGCTGGATATGGCAGTAATAAGCAGATGATCCCCTTTGGAAATAACAGCTGGCTGTGTTTTTCTAATGGTGAGGCTCCGTCGCCACCCGTCACTCCTTGTTCATCAGCAGCTGTTAGCCGTGCACCCTATGTAATTGCTCTCACTCCGCTATAGTGCACCATTTTTCACGAGCACGCGTCAGTTGAATAAGTGCATACAGCGGTGCAAACGTTCAGGTAGCGCGTCTATTTTGGGAGCAGCTTCATGGACTAGTCGGCCGACAGTTGATCGGCGGTTGAACTGCGGCGGCTTCTGTTCGGGTCACGAGCAGCAGATACTCACCGTGCTGTGTGGGAGCGAGGAAGCAGCCTGAACAGAATATCTGTGCTTCGTGCTGCAGAGCGGCCTATTCTGTGAGGATCTCTGAACGACTGTCATTCAGCCTGCTTGCATCTTCTGAAATTATGTTAGCTTTATATGCATCTTCAATTTCTTCCATTTTTTTCCCCCCAGAATTCAGTCACAGAAGAAGAAGACTCGTCTCAGCTTTTCATTTTCTAATTAATTTTGATCTGTACCAGGGGGATGCCTAACTTAGAGAACAATGTGCTCCGTGGTTCGGCAGCTATGGACTCAATCACAGCGCACCAAAATAAACTGCCTTAAGATTTTATTCCCCTCTCTCGCTCTTAAGCACTGTGCTTTCTTATGCCTGGAAATTTCTGGTAAAGCTAATGGAGTGTTATGAAATATAGTCCGCTGTCAGTCTGACACATTAACCCCAACGAAGGGCTTCTGTCTAGACTCATCACCCACTCAGCATTCACTCAGAGAGAAATCCATCACGGACAATGCAGAAACAGACATTGTTGCACCAGCTGCGGCCTCATAGCCCCTCGCTGAGTGTCTGAAAATGTGAACGCTGCCACACCTAACCTCTCCTTTCTCTGCTGAAAGAGAAAAGGTTTAAAATAAGTGAATACAACAAAAGATAATTACGCCTCTACATCATTAAATCAATTGAACAATGAGTGTGAGCACACTAAAGGGTTGATTTTTTCCCTCAAAAACTTGGAGGTAGACATCAGAGACGTGTAAAGCCTTCCCCTGGATTGTTGATGTGACACTATGTTTGGCTTACACCCACGTGGTGTTTCTCTGCGAGCTGGAAACCCACTCAGCATTCTATATTTCTCTCATTTTGGTGTGAGAGGAGACTCGCGGTGTCGACCCCACGGGATGCCGATTCCCACCAATGCTCGTGGACTTACGGTAACACTTCGCCCCAGTGTCGGGGAGGAGGAGGGAGAGGCGAAGGAGAGAAGACTATGAGCTTAATGTAGATCTGTCATCAGCTGGCTGCAGATCAAAAGAGCAGCATTGGCAGGCGGAGCACAGAATCCACCAGAGCCTCCTCTCTATGCCAAGCTCCAGCTTCTCTGAGGTAGACGAGCACAGAGGGGCCTGGCTCCAGGCGAAGAGTGTGTCTATCTGCTCTGTGTGTGTGTGTGTGTGTGTGTTTGGGGGCGGAGAGGTGTGGGCACATGCACAATGTCTCAAGGCAAGGATCTGGCACTTTGAAAATGTCACCAGAATCCCAGAAACAAAAAAGCAAGAGGAGAATGGAGAAAGTGTGATGAACAGACGCGTATGCTCTGGGAGGTGTGGGATTTAGAGACCGCGGAAGGCAGCATCGTTCTCCCGGAGTGGGAGATCGGGAGGAATAAAAGCGATGGCACAAAGACAGAGAGATGCAGGTTTTCTTGACTGCACACCTTTGCAGCATCAGGCTACAACTGTTAAGCGGGCTCAAGGACGCATCTAAATTGCAGCCTTCAGAGGATTGTAAGTGGTTTCTTTTCATTCCACTTTTGATGGTTGAATATGTTGATTCACTGCGCACTTGTGCAACTGTGAATATGGCATTTTGAAATCAGCCACACAAGCATGACTACGTTTTGTCTCTACATGTACGACTGTATTTCATTACCAGGCTGAATATTAAATATCAAATCATTTGCTTGAGGCCATCACTGAAATCCACAATGCTGGGGGATAGCATTTAAAGTCTCACCTGTTGGTTAGCCTTATGATGGCAAGCATGTCAGTAGCTCATCTTTATTACTATTCTCTGTTATCTGTTTGAGATATCATGATCCTTCACCTGCATTGCCAGGGTTTTCAGATGATGAGCACTGCTGCTTGTCCCTCTTTTAACTTTGCTTCACTTTAACCATGAGACAAAAACAAACAATGCTTTGGCATGACCAGAGCATTTTTTCGGGCTTGCTCGAGAGTTAAGCTATCGTTGGCCGGTCAGCCGTCAGCCGGCACATCTCACCTCATTGTGCTCTGGATAATTACAGAGAAACCTGGAGGGGGTTGATTGGGAAGAACGTCTTGCCACGTTTGAAGCGAAGAGGTGGTTTGTTATTGGACTCCTCGTCACGGACTGGCCAAAATGAATACCGTGTGTCAGTGGTATCATCAGACTACTGGGACTCAGACATGGATAAAATGGATGGATGCATGAGTGAATGGATGGATTTTGATGCCCGGTCCCTTGCGGCGTCTCGAGTCAACCCAGTCTCTTAGAAATTATGTTTTCCCAATTACATCAGATGGACTCGCACCGGAGTCGCTGGCGAGCACAGAAGGCTCAGGACTTCAACCGGAGTCCAGGGTTCACGTGTAGTTCAGTGAGGCAACAAAAGCACTTATATTCTGGATTAAACCAAGACCACGGTATATCCCTAACACTTAACTGTGCTGCCAGTGGCTACACCATAAAAACGCTGAATAAAGCTGTAGTCACCATGAGCGGACATTGTATTGCAAAATCATGTATTTTGTCAGAAAACAAATGGAAAACTTTGTCAGTGAACATTTTACTGATGCATTCAGGCCAGGTATGTTAACGAAGAACAGAAAAGGTAATTCACTTGTTTCCTTCAAAACCTTCAAAGGTGCCTCCACTCCTTTTTCCAGCTGCATGATGCACCCACCGACCGAACCAGAGCAATCTGAGGCCCCCCGTCTGCTTTGCTGCAGACAGCAACACTAATTGCACCTGCTAGCAACTGACTCCGATGAGCCATCTTTCAATTACCGTGACGGGTGTTTAAGCTGATTTTTTCTGTCGGTTTGTCAGATTTCTCTGAATCATTTTGTTGACAATCTTAATTTGTAGTCATCTGGTAATCATCTTGAATTTCTTTGTTGCAATATGCATACGTCAATGGCAAAATTATAAGTCATGTTTAGAGTTGTTCTGTTGGAAAACGCAGATATGCAGGCAGGCAAGAATCTGTACACAAATTACAGCCGATGCTAAAAGGAGAAAACCTCCGCCTGACAAAACAGGAGTAAGGAGCACTCACTCTGCATGTTTGTCTCTGCAGCCCCGAGCATCGCTAAAGAGAGGGATGCTGTGTTAAGAAGTCACAACCTGACCTCGCCAATCTTGCACCACAACTCAGTGCACGACAAAAAAAAAAAAAGCAGATTGGATGTTGACGCACAAAGTCTCTCTTCCGAGGGTATCTTCTTTGTGTTTGTGGGAGCGTGTGTGTACATGTTTTTGCGACCATATGTGTGTTCTGGCGTTTACTTGAACTCAATGTCAAACCTATTTCCAAACCACTGATTCAGCGAGTTGCGGAGATATACAGTGGCGCTGCCAATGCTAACCTTTAGAGATTACGGTGACATTAAAAGCTGCATATGGCGAGTTGGGAGATCCAACCGCTGGGCGCCTCATCTGATGCAAATGTCCTCTCTCACCTCTATCAGCAAAAGTAATTATGGCAAACCACTGTAACATCTCAGGCTGTGCAAGAGAGGGGAAGAGTACCTAGTATAGGTCATGGAAATACACCCATCTCTCTGGGTAAGGAGGAGACAATTATCTTTTCATGCGGAGAGGCGGCATTGAGGGAGGAGCACCCCCCAGCCCCCGACTCCTCGAACTGAAGTATCTTCTGTGCCAGCAGCCTTGAGGGACTCAGTCAAGAAATTGACACCGCTGTTAGCATGCTCGGGGCTAAAGAGATGTATCAGCATAGCTGCTATCTCTCTTGGCGACTGGGGCTTCATTAATATGTCGGCAAACATGTGTTTGGTCTAGATTTTATAATGTCTTTTTCCAGTCACCGCGCAGATATGAAAATTACATGCATATTGGCAGTGTGTCTGCTGCAGTGGATATAAGATGGCTAAGCACAGGAAATGTGTATATTAATGGGCAGCTCATGCAGTCTTGGCACAATAATAATGCCTTCTTGAAAAGTGGATCTCAGAAAGATGGACGATCCACAGTGTTGTTCCAATGAAGAACTCCACCACCTTTTGAAAATCCCAAAACCATAATCCTCATGAAGGGATTTCCCGATCTTTTCTTTGTGTGTGTGTGTATGTTCGAGTGCGAGTCACCTAGCAGAGGGGTCCTGCAGCCCTGCAGCCGACCCTGCTGTTCAGAATCAGTGGGCTGCGGTGGCCCAGAGCGGCTTACGCTAACCTCTAACCCCCTGGCAGTTGCTGCTGGCTTAGCTCTGCTGAACAAGTCAACTGGGCTTTGTGCCCAAAAGAGTTGACCTGCACAAGTGTCATCTGGCCCTGCAGTGAGATCCCCTGCACCTCAGGGTGAGCCCCACCACATTATCCAACGCACTCCTGAGACAGGAGGGCACGCCGCTCACTGAGGCCGCCCCCTTGTTCACAGACCTTTTAGCCGTGGCTACTTTCATTTGAATGTAAATGCATGCAAAATATCCAGCTGTATCCATGTTATAATGAAAAAGTGGACCATTTTCTTTGGGTTTTTTGCCACTTTGTGGACGCACATCAAGGACAGAATGCTAGGATTTAGCAGACACACCAAAACATTCTGGTCAACTTGCTCTCTTAGCTGTGGATTACATCCTTACTGCAATTAAGACAATCAGACTAATGCCCCGATTCACCAAGACTGCCTTAGACTGACTCAACTGCATCCTGTTTGTCACGCAAGTCCAGTGATTACACAACTTCTTAATGTGTAAAAGTAACACAATTGGCCGTGGACAGCGCTCTCTGCATCGAACGAATCCTGGAAATCAGTGGAAGCTGTAGGTCCTCGTTTATGCTGTTGAAAATAACCCGAATCAGCCGACACAAAGAGCAACTAAACACCAGCTGAAAGTCTTATTTTTACTGACCTTACCTTAGACCACTGACCACACCCATCAGAGATATTTATTTCTGGTATTAACTTATTAAGGTCTGAACTTTTGAGTATAGTTGAGGTGTTGCTTTAATCAGAGTTATTAGTGTGGATTTCAATCCATCCATGATTGTTGAATATTGGACGCCCACTTTATCAAATCACGAGTGTGCAGAGATGAGTTTTCGCATATTCATGTTGTCAGTTGTACAAAAAAAAAAACTTTCCATATTAATTTAGGGTGTGTAGGTGGCGTGGGGGCAATCAGCAGGTCTGCACAATTAGTTATTGCACTGAGGGAGGAAAAGAATCACATTCATTATGTGAAAATATGGCCACCACCAAGGAGCCTCTTGAATTGTAATGAAGGAGGCCCCTTGATAACCATGAATTCACCAATTAAGGTTCTCATATAACATTCAAATTATGTGCATTTTAACGACTAGTTTTGCCACAGAAACACTTGCATTTTCCTTTGGTTTCAAGGAGCCTCCCTGCTTGCAAATGTAGGAGTAATTAAGATAATTAAAGCTTTTGATGTTTCACATATAATCCAATGTGCAGCAATAGAGGGAAAATGTAAAAAAAGTTGTAATGAATTTCAAGGCTTTGTCCTCCTCTGTTCCCTCCCATTAAAGCAGCCCTCATTGTGCGAGATTCCATTTTCTCTCAGCGAAAACCATTCTGACATTATTTGGAGAGAAATTGGCTTCTTCATTTTGCAGAATTAGCGACTTTGTCTCCCTCACATGTCACTCTTGTAGCTGAGCGGCAATCGTGTCAGGGGAACCGCAACAACAGTCAAGTTTTTTTCTTGCAAACTTTCTGCGTGGGAACAGTTTTGCCGAGCGCGCGTGAACTTTTCACTGCACTGGTCCTCGTGTCGTATGGGCATATCAATCATAAACACATTTATTACTGAGACCTGTCTGGCTCCACTATTTGGCCACTGCCAGAAGGGAAAGGCAGAGAGCTGAGCCGTGAAAGAGATGCATTGTGTCTACGTGCAGAAAGCAGTAGCTGCAAACCACAGGTTTCACTGTGTGCGTTTTCAACTCTGAATTTTTGTCCCTGAAATGTCCTTATTTCCATTCGTACAAAAGACTTTGAGACATGACAGCTATTTTAAAGCAAGGAGTAGTATCTTCTTGAGATCAGCTGAACGCATGTGCCTGCATTATGTATGATGTATGTGTGAGAAAGAAAAAGGGAGACAGCGGAAGGAGGCGGGGGAGCGCCCTGGCTGAGCTTTTATCATCCTTAAATGTACCAAAATGAGTCTTGGGGAAAAGGAAGCCGTGTGGCTGCTGAAGAATTAATAAGCCTGTCTCATTTGGATGTGTCTGGCGTCTCGGACAGCCTGTGGAAGCCCCAGTTCCACACTTTCCTGACAGTGCCTTTGATGATCACTGATAACGTACAGCGACTCCCAGGGAGCGAGGCATCCAACAATGAGGGTAGAGTCAGTGGAGACCGGCTTCACTGATCCTGACTGAGCTTTATTATCTGGCCTCTCTCCAGCAAAGCAGCGCATTAGGTATTCCCGAGACAAAGCAATTGGGACTGAGTGCACATTGTTCTGCTCCTCTTGTCGAGGAAATCTCGTCCTTTGACAGAGGTTACTGGTTTACTCACCTCCTGGTTACCGAAGCTCTCGTCTTGGCCGGGGTTTAGTTTAAACATTTGTTGATGCCCTTTTTTTGGATATCTTTCCAGCATTAGCTGAGATGATTTTACAAATCCTCCTATAAAAAAAGGTTGGGATGCTGTGGAAAACATGAATAAAAACAACAACGGTTTGACAAAGAGTTCCTGAGTCCATGCAGCTACATCCTTTATCCAACCACCTGTTCACAAAGTGTTGAACCTCGCTCCATCCTCGCTTGTGAACCACTGAGCCTTTCCAGGATGATTCATACCCAATCATGATGCTATCACCTGTTACCAATCAACCTGTTTACCTGAGGAATGTTCCAAACAGGTGTGTTTGGAGCGTTCCACATCTTTCCCAACCTGTTTGAAACATGTTGCTGCATCAACTGCAAGTCTGCATCAACTGCAAGTCCTTTTTTCTAAATAATTATTTCGCTTTGAAGCTGCGCAGCCAACCACAAAAGGTCAAGGATGTGGATTATTAATAAATGAGTCTGAATCATGTCATTGGCTGTTTTTTTTTTTTTTTTACATTAACAGAATATTTTGCAACACTGCCTTCGTTTGGAGTCCCTCTGCTGTTTTGCTGCAAATCATAATTCACATCCATTTTGAGATTTCCCTCCCGTCATGTCAGGTCTCTTTAATGTTGCATTACTGTAGCATGAGTAAGTAGGAGCGATTAGCGCTATTGTGATAAAAGCTACCATCCAGAAAATTTGATGAAATCTGGTGAGTCGGAGGCCTAAAAATGGGCTTCAGCAAACAAAATAATCAGGTGATACAGAAGCAGGTACGTAGCTATGAGCCCATGCCAGGCAATTTTCTACTCGGCTACTCATAACCTACAGGAGATGACAAAAAGCATTGGCTGCCTTTGTTGAGGACAATTTTGTGATTATGGGGTTGATAGCTACATTCCGCCATTTGATAGCAGGCGCATCCGCACTTCTCAGGGCTACTTTACCAGCTCTTTTTGCACCGGTGTCCCACATCCTTTCATCCTACAAATATGGTACACCAATTACTGATTTCTCCATCTGGGGAAGTAAGTGCTAGCCAGAGGACAAGGTGTGGTATTAGGAGTGGTTGAAAGTCAGGATTTCTTTGACGCAGTCAAGTTGTAAGTGAAGTTTTTGAGGTTGGTGTGCGTATTTGGATTGAAATCTGCTGCATCTATCTGTCCTCCTATGTTTCAATGAATATATGTCCTCCATCTCCAATAAATGATGCACTGTGACTGACAATCTTGCAAACATTACACTGATTTGATCCAATTTTTAACTGTGCAAGATCTGCTCTTGTCTTCATGACTCCGGTTGTAAACAGGAGTTGCTCGAGAACAAACAATTTCACATCACTAATTCCTGCCAAAATTGAGGGATTAGTTTTTAATCAATATTTCTAATTCTGGTGAGAGGGTTCTCCACACGCATCTCACCATCATCTGAAACATACTCGTTACATCAAAACCAAAATTTGACAGGGAGCCCGGGGCAAAGCTAGCCTGTGACCCTGTTTTAATATGTTGCTGCAGGCAGTTTCTCTGCTGCAATAACGTGCTCTCACTCACTGGCATTTTTAACCTGACAACTGATGCGATAGCCAGGAAAAAATGCAATACACCAACAAAATGCCATGAGACATCCACAGTAGAAGGGTGGCAAGTATACAAAAACCTTCAGGGACGTTCTTCAAGAACAAAAACTTTTTAATTATCTATAAGAAAAGAAATGGACAACTTCGCCAAATACCCCTGTCTGAAGTGATTCCCACTTGTTGGCCATTTGAGAGGTAGTTTGTTGAACACAACAGACGCTCTTGGTTAAGGTAGTCATCCCGCCTCTTAACAACCACAGCGGCTGTTAGCAAGTTAAGCAAAATAACACAGCTGCATGATGGGAAGCCTGAATGAAAGAGAGCAATGAGCGGGATATCGACACGGAGAGGAAAATTAGAATTGATTTGCAGAGAAAAGGGGGGTTGCCGCCTTGCAGAGGCAGCGGCTCCTGTGGCTTCCTAATCCAGCGGCCTTTGAGGAAATCTCTGTGGCAGAACCGGTCTCTCATTACTCTCACAGGCAGGCCTGCAATCTGTAGCAGATTGGAAGCTAGACAAGCATCAGGCTGTATTAAGACTCAGCCCCTCTGTGATGCTGGCATGCCTAACGGGACTCTTGTAAACAGGCAGCTCACCAGAGGACATCTGAGAATTGAGCCTTTAAAACAGAGGAAAAAATCTATCCAGTCAACATTCTATCAAAGTCTGTCCACATGACTGTTGTTTTCTGCTTCGTCTAAATGTTATTTTTCTAGCGTGTTTGGTTTAAGTACACATTCAGAAAGTCTCAACGTGAAGTCGGCTTCAGTCGTTTTTTAATCCCCTGTCCCCTACAGTTTTAATTGGACAGCAGGTCCACAACGGCAGACAGAAATCCCTCCACGGGAGCTTTAGTGCAAGGCTGCAGGGAGGCAGTGAAATCTAAACTGAAGTGACACTTACTGACTGGGCCGAGGGGAAGGGAAAATGAGCTTTTCCTGGGGAAAGGGGAAACCTTTGAATAGGCAGATTGACAGGTTGAGCAGTCGGAGGAGATGGAAAGCACTTGTAGCTGCTCGGACGCGCTGAGGGGTCAGATGCCAGGGCTGGCAGCTTCGCCGGAGTGGCGGAGGTTTTCCGCGTGACATTCTTGTCAAATGTTTGGCAGCAGGATCTCTCACAACAAACACAGCGGGAAGCTGACGGTTAATCTAATTTCACCAGGCGCAATCATGTGCACGGCCTCAGGGGGGCCGCTTTGCCTCGACAACATGTTAGAGGGTATGTAGACAGAAGTCTTGGCTTCACTGCGTGCTCGGTAGGGGTTTCTTTTGGGGGGGAAACCTTCAGAGTAATGCAGAGAGCAATGCAGCAGAATGAAAATTCACCTGTATGACAGACTGCGTTGATACCACGGAGGAAAATTGCTTTTATCGTTGAAACACCACAAGCAATACAGCACAGGGAACAAAGGAGAATCATGACACATGTCACTTACAGCAGAATGCTTCAGCAACATAAAGAAAAATTAGCATCAGCGCTATAGGCAACCTGCACTCAGAGGATCTGCCAGATACGACTCCGGTCTGATCATTCCACAGCCTCAGCGTGTAAGAAAGTAAGACTGTTTCAACTCAACAAAGACGACAAATGATTTGGCATCATTGTGGAGTTTTTGTGGTTTGTGAAGGAACTGCTTTAACTCCTCTTCTGTCTTTTTTAGTACTAATTATTTAAAGGAACGTCAGTCGATATCCGTCGTATTACATTGACTCAAACAACTGAAAACTCTGTCGCTCTAATGAGCTTTGCAGCATCTTTTAGCTCCACAAGAAAACCCTGAGAAACCAACTGTTTGCAACCTGCCCAGCACCAAACAGCAGCCAGAAATATTAGCAGCTACCCAAAAGAAGAACATCTAACAGCTAGCAGCTGCACGGAAGGAGGTGGAGACCAAAACGGAGACGAAAGTAACGCGACTATGGTGCTAATATGTTTGTCAGCTTGTTTTTGAGCTCATCATTCGTTTGCTAGTGTCGGACGGACGGTATTAGCGAAACGGCGCGTCAGTCAGTTGTCGCTCAGTTGTCATAATTGGGTCACATCTGCCCTCGGAGGCAGGGCAGAGGAAGCACATAAACAAAGTAATTATATTTTAGTTGACTTGATAGTCTGCTGTTCCGGCAGACCTGCCAGGGGATGCTTGATAAACAGCAATGAGACGTCTGCTCCGGGTTCATTTGATACAGCTCTGCCTCACCAGCCTTCACTTTGAAATGAGCTGATAGCAGGAATGGATGTTGTCCTCATAATTTATAAAGCCTCCATTAGGTAGTGCTCTTGACAGGATGTGCCTAGAAATTCTCTTGGCACCGCTCCAGCAGTTGAAAACGTATTTTTCAAATGGCAAGTACTCCTAAATATGTATCTGTATCTCTCCAACCCTTTTATCTCTTGGTGTGCACAGTTCAATGTTAAACACCTAATACTTAATCTAGCAACAACAAACAGAGGGATAATGGAGGGAAGGAGAATATTCTTCACTCGTAACGTGAATTAGTGGCCTGCTGATGCATGAATCAAGGTCAGTGGAAGGAGGAGGTCTTTATCTTTTATTGAACTTGTGGTTACATTATTTAGTCTAATCTTTGTTTGCAAACACTGGAGAAAGCTCTAATATATATAGCTCTAATAGATGTTTATTAAATGTCTATTCCACTTTGGATTAAAAAAAAAAAAGATTGCAGAGAGCATATTTTCCATCCACCCTTCAACCCGTACAGTTGAGGGATATAATAATTAATATGCACAACGGATGTACTCACAAAATCCCAGATTGGCATTTTAATGTTCCCATTATCTGCTGAGGGAGAGACGGCTCCCACGTGCAGCTGATCTTGCTGACTTGTGTATATCTACCAATGCTAAGACTAGACGAAAAGCTGGAGGGGTGGAAAAAAACGAAATCGTGGAAAGAGCTTAATTAATAAATGAAAGATAGTTAGTGCTCTGAGAGTTTCCAGCTTGAGAAAATCAAGTTATTATTTAGAGAGTCAAGCACTGATACCCACTATGTCAAATCTGAACAGACTCTATGCAACAGTTAGCAACTTTTAGTAGTCTTCTGGGATCCGAACTGTTTTTCCATTCATTCCAAGTCAAATGAGCTATTACAAAAGCATGGGCTACAACTGAGGCATTTAACAGCACAATTAAATTCCAATGGCCTAGTATCTATTGAGCAATTAACCTTTGGTAAACCAATTATTATTTAGTACGTGATGACAAAAGTTAGGTCCTGCCGGAGCCATGTCCTGTTTTAATAGGCGGTCTTGTGCCCTATAAAAGATGGAAATGTGGAGCCACTTTAGTGCCCTATTAGCTTAGCTCCGCTGAAACACTGCCAACTTGCTTCAGCTGTGAGTATTGATTAATTGGCATGGAGCAGTCTCGCAAATCAGAGTGGGCCGGCGCGAAGGAGAGAACGAATGGATGTCGGAGTCAGGGTGTCCGATCCGTTGAGATGAGAGGTGAAATGAACAGGATGCAGACCAAGGTCCTCAGATGGTCCGCATGGATCCTGTAGCATCCTCTCTCTCTGTGAACCAGCTGTTTCGCTGCCCCTCCTGTGCCATCCTGTTGCTGTCATGAGAGGTTTCCAAGGCGACTTGCATCGACTCGCCCAAATCAGCTCTGCACCGCCCGATGTCCTCTTCCTTACAATCATTCTGGAAGTTTGACAGCTCACTGTAAAGCCCGTCTACTCATGCAGCATTGTGTAAATATATAATGCATTGACTGCCATTAGAGCACACTTAGTCATTTGAATGACATTGTAAATGACGTTGTTGATTTGTCACCGGAGGGTCATTTGTCATTTTAGTTGTGACTTCAACAATCTGGACAATTCCCGGCCCGTTATATCCCTCATGGAACATGGAGCAGCTCAGCCATAAATTTATCACAGGCAGTGCCATTACCTTTAGCTTGACGGCCCTCAAGCAACGGCAGTGCAATAATAGAGAATAGATTTTATCCCGTGTGGAGCTGAGGCTTTCGCTTGTGCTTTATTTCCACCTTCCAGCCTTCAAGATAAAGGAGAAAATAAGGTAGCCACTGAAGTGTTATACCTACCTTAATGAAAGGTTTTAAACTGATGCTGGTATTGACTCGAAGGCCCAGGAGCATGGCCGCATATCAGATGCTGTGTCATAAATGAAGATCAACAGTCCTGTTAACTTTCCTTTACACTAACCTGAAGGAGAACCAAATCAAGCGCCGCACTGATGAGTCTCATAATTAAATCTTCTGTTTTGATACGAGGATTCTCAGGTGAGATCACGGCAGAGGCGATGAAACGCCTCACATGTTGAAAACATCGAGATGTTCTGATGGTCTTTGGCAGCTCACGCCATCTCTTCCAAGTATGGGAACCAGGATTTTCGATATAAAGAGGCAAAGTTAAGTAGTCGCTGATCTTGATCCTGCCCCCTTCCCGATTCGGCTTGTAGATCGATAATGATAATGCAGGCTGATCAATAGCACCCCCCCTGGGGACCACGTGGCAGAGTCTGCTTGAGATGCATTGTGTGTGAGATGTCATCCGGAATATTGATACGAGCCCTCATTTCCTGTGTACCACCAACGCTTTGGTGACGGTTTGAGCCGTTAATGAAAAAATCAGCGGGGCCTGTCAACTGTCATCATGACCAAATGAGGCAGGAAGGAGGGGGGGGGGGGGGGGCGGGGGGGGTTGTAATGAAGGGACTTAATAAAGCACACATTTCTCTTTTAACAAATATGAAGCCTAATCAGAATGTTTGGGAAAAAAAAAACGTATGATCTTTTTTTTAAGGGGGGGAGGGGGATTAGCACATAGCGCTGTCAACACCAATAGGAAATCCGATCATAATGTTAATGTAAAACAGCGAAGGCACACATTTTTCTGCCAACACAAATTACGACATGTAAGCCGGATTAGGACACATCCTTTCATCACTTTATTTGATTTTCTGACTTCCTTTTTTCTCGCGCTCACATTTCTAGGCTGGCTTGCTAAGGGGCTCTTAGATGTGCGGCGATTAGACGATGGCGGCGTAACGAACTGCGGGTCTGAGGATGATATTTTGATTTTTTCTGTAGAGAAAACGTTGCAACCACCTCAAACCATTTCTCTAGTGTTAGTGTTCATCTCATTCTTATCTCTATCTGCTGGTTTTACTCCTAGCCCCGTTGTTCCAGATAGCACAGCTGTATTTACCCCCAGATTATCTGATAGCGTATGTGGGCAGGGAAGAAGATGTCTCCCCCCCAAGCCAGACCGCAAAAACCTGCACTCCCCTTGTCACACTTGTGGCCGCTTTATTAGCATAGACTCATTTGTTCCTTATTAATTATGCATTAATGTCAACCCACTAATGAAGGCAAGGTCACGATAGTGGAGAAAGATTCCAGGAGTGAAAGCACCCAAAGGAGCTGGAGAATTTCAGGAGGGTGAATGCTGAGATATTTCTCACATTCGGTGATTGGTTGGTGCACCTGAGTGCAGGCATCACGGGATGATAGGTGTACTTGTTAAGGTTGCGCAGAGTAACTGGGCTCACCCCCATCACAGGGTCTGTTCTTCCTTTCTTCCCTCTACCTCCCACACCTCTTTTTTTTTCCTGCAGTCTCTCTGGTTCTGAAGTCAGTGTTGATCCTTTGCTGCCGAGCCGTAGCCTGAGAACAGCACGGCTCCCCTCCTACACCTCTACACCCTCATTATCGGCCACCATCTGCCCGACCTTACCCTCACATCACTCCTTTCCACCGAGCGAGCCCATCAACACTCCCCTCTCACTCTCCGCTGGCACCTTGGCTCACATGCCTGCCACAGCTGCCATCTCTCTCCGAGTTACACATTTGTCCTCCTCGGCCATGTTTTATGCTCTGTAATCCCTCTGTCTTGAGTCCTTCTTACATGAACAAGCTGTGTGTAAGCCACTCTACCAGAAACGCTGATCTCTGAAGGAGTCTCAAGGCTTTTTGTCAACACACTTTGATTCTTTGGGCCTCTACACACTGCATGTACCCTTCCAGCAGTCAGGTAAGGTAATGTGAAATCAATTGCCACCCGCTGAAAAAGAAGAAAATCTCCCCTTACTTGGAAAGATAGCGGGTCTAAGATAGTGAGAAGAGACCCAAAACTTTCTCAGAGTGCAGTTTGGTAAGTTTGAAGTACCTCGATTTATTATAGACAAAAGAAATTCTGAGTTAACCTCGAGCACTTCTTTCAAAAGAACATGAAAGTCAAATCTAGTCCTCGGAGTTTGAGCCTCCGCAGTCCCGGGTAAGCCACCACTGACCGAACTTCTCGGGTGTCACGAGCGTTGATGGCGCAGCCAGTTTTGCTATCAGGCCTGTCTTTCTGTCTTCGTGTTGTCTAAGACTTCGTCTGCCCGGAGAGCTTACAGGCAGAGCTGGGAGAGAATGGCGGGCTACAGCCGCTCGTCTCGACAGATAAACAGGATTTTGTGTCTGGCAAGCCGGAGATTGTCAGCTCCAATCTCTTGAGAGAATTACAACCGGCAGTCAATGCTGGGACACCGGCTCAACAGACAGAGCGTCAGACCCTGTGTATCTATGAGTAGGAGATGCCGAGTCCTTCATCACGATAGCGCTCATGGTTTATTCATGGCAGACAGAGCCAGGTACAGTTCAAGGTTCCCAGAGCTGTGTTTTTCAGCGGTGAAATGGCCTCTTCGTAAACATGTTGTAAAAAGACAGAATGTAAATGTCACCGGGTTTGTGTAAGAGCATAATAATTGTGGTTTGAACCCAAAGAACGAGTGGGCGACAAGGCGTCTGAGCAAATGCTTCGTTTGATTTATGAGCTTTTTTTTTTTTTTTGCGTTTTCACCTTTCATCTAAACATCGCCTCTTTGTCTCTGTCGCTGTGTCTATACCACAGTGGTAGTGGGAGAACAAAGGCTTTAATTGCACAACGAGCGTCAACATTTAGCAAATAGCATTCACGGTTGGTGCTGTTCTCTCCCAGCTTGCGGGAGCCCAAGTCCAGCTTTTTGACCTTTATGCTCTGAATGGAGCCCCGGGGGTCACATTGTTGTCTTTGTTAAATGTCAGCAGTTAGTGTCTCAAAGCGATGCCGGCAGTTTAAAGCATGTGGGCTGGATAAAAGCCACCTCTGTGCCATCAAGTACTTCAACCAGGTTGGTATTTCCTCTCCTAAAGGAGGCGGGCTCTCTGTGCTCTAAATCAATTGGAATGAGTTGGATGCAGTGCCCCTTTGGCGTTGAGCGGCATTACCCAGAGATAAGGGAGCTCAGACGTGACAAGCCATATTAACCAGCCAGCTCCCCTCCTGATTGGATCATTGCTGTGCTGCTCGCCTTCAGGAGGGAGCTCAGCGTCTAATTGAACAGTCTGCCTTTCTGTTGACAAGACTATAATTTCTACATATCACCAAGGAAAACACTCATCTTGTTTTTCTGCCTGTGTGCCAAGGTTCTGATGAATGTTGGCTAATTTCTCTTGTGGAGACAAGCCTCAATCACATCAAAGACAAGGTCTGGTTCTTGGTAATTTACTGGAAGGGGAGATCTGAGGGGGAAGGGGGCGGTGTAATAGAGGGGAGGGGGCGCAGAAGGGATGTGGACAGGGTTAAGTGGATCAATGTCCATTTCTTTAGCCTATCCAAAGCTCAGATGTTAATCTAATTTAACATATGAAGGGGGAGGGTGCACAAAATAGAGAGAGAATGAATTACATCAGATGTCAAAGGAAACATGACTAAATATCTCAGATACCTTCGCGTGGGATGACATTTATCGGATTGAGGCTATGAATAGCACAAAGGTTGGACTGAAGGAAATGATAATAGCAGTGCAAATTGATA
The DNA here is from genome assembly GCF_017976325.1 of Chelmon rostratus. Taxonomy (NCBI): domain Eukaryota; kingdom Metazoa; phylum Chordata; class Actinopteri; order Chaetodontiformes; family Chaetodontidae; genus Chelmon; species Chelmon rostratus. The sequence continues at coordinate 26,856,617 of NC_055663.1, forward strand.
TTACACATGCAAACTTTTCATTTTATGCAGAAGAAACAAGCATCCACAGTTGGTTTTCTGAGTAGTTCTTAGTATAAGTAGATGTGGAACATGGAAACGTCCTTCAGTTGTTGGCTGGATCCATCATAACTGGTTGCATTGCGTCAGTCCGGAAAAGCTCAACTTATTCAGCAACTCACAAGCAATCTAAAGATTAGAAAGGCAACGATATAATTTTTTAACATGTTACCTATAGGAAGAGATCAGAGATGAAGTGTAATAACATTACTTTACTGCTGCAGTGTCTGCTAACGATTACTTCAGTCACGACATTTATAACCCTTGTTCACTGTACAGTTTATTGGCTAATGAATCTCATTCTCGGTCACTACAATGCATTGGATTATGGTAAACACAGAACAGTGACATGCTCTATTTCCATTTAATTACCACTGATTACAGGTAAAACAATCAAGCATGCCTAGTTAAGTTTCTCATCAAACAGTCAGGTCTGCGGTTACTGATTCTCTGCCCTCGTTCTGCTGCTGCCTCTCATTCATTTCAAGCCATTTTTCACTCCCAAAATGACCAACTGAGCATACGTGATGTCAAACTGACTGAATGAGCCTTTTAGACGAGAGCTGAAGCAACAGGAAAATGCAAGTGTATTTATTTTAAAGCTGGAGGTTTGCATCTGTGTTGTTGGGAAGGATTTGAGCTGTGTTTTGAATAATGGAAGGATCTGGAAGACACATCATTTTCTGTCGTCTCGTCCCACCCTTCACAAAGCCATACCCAGAATTTATGTATTCAAAGAAATCTGTGCTTTGTGGCTGTCAGAGTCAGGAATGAAAGCTATCAGCGGCATCAGACAACTGTGTCTAAAGCAATGTTTCAATATTTTGCATGCTCCGGCTCCCATATGGTGTGTTACATTCCCTCCTTGAAGAGCCCACCATGCATATTATTGTCTTCTATTTTGAGAGACCCCCCGTCGCACATTGTGCAGAGCGAAATGTAGGGGCTTCACCGACCGTCTGTGCCCACCAGGGCCGGCCTCGCAGCAGCTGTGACTGATAAAGCGGATCCTCGCCGCAAGAGAGAAAAACTTGTTCTCCGCTCCCTCTCGACTCTCAGCCCACCACTCCTGTCCTGTCCTGTCCCCGAGGCGCCAGCGTCCAACTTCCAAATGCCAACTCAGTCAGGAGTTATCGCCACTATTTCCCCAGCGAAAAATGTCAGATGGATGGTGATTTTCTGCTTTATGATTTCACAGGAGTGGTGACCGTACAGTGTGAGAGAGATACTCTGTCCCAGTTTGATAAGTGGGGCATAATAATGAAAAAAACTAAGGTAAAGCCTCATTTCAGCTCTGGCAGGTCAGCTGAAACTGCAAAGGACAATGTTTAGCACACTGTTATAATTATTATGCTATCGATATTGTGTGCAAACTGAAGTTGTTTGCATCTTTGGGCCTCATCTAAAATGTCTTGGAGCTCTCAATGAGCGATGACGACATCCATCACGGACTGAACTGCGCCGTCCCTCATACCGCTCACTTGGGCCGTATTTCACGGCGAGCGAGACGGCAAACGAGAGGCCGGGCGGGCCACGGCTCAGCGCCCATTGTCACTCTTCCTGAACACGAGGCAATAATCGCCCATGCGTCTCCAATCTGAGCCGAGAATAAAACAAGGTGAGAAAATGAGCACCGCGGCACCGCTGCAGGGGGAGACAATGTGAAAGGACGCTCAATGATACGCCGACCACATTTAGCATCACCGCACAATCCAAAAAAAAAAAAAGTTGCATATTTGTACATTTCGCATTTTAAAGTCCAGCGACGCTAGGCTGCTAAAGACAACAGCACATCTTCATTCTGACGGTCACAGAGAGTGAAGCGGCCGCAGAGTCGGGAGATCAAGGAAGTGAGTGGAGCGATTTGACTGTGGGTTGATGCATAGCAGCTACTTAAAGCTGTTACAGTGAGATTTGACTGCCATTTGTCATATTTCCTTTTGGTTCCTGAATGGAGCAGAGAGAAGAGGCTTACTGGATATTTTTAGACTCTCTTTGATGGGTTATTAGCTGGACTGGAACGCTTTGACTCTTAAAACCATATATAAATAAATCACAATGATGGCAAAGGACCAAGAATTAATCACACTTTCTGTGACTGTCAGTGACAGAATGGAAATGAATGCAAAAAGATGCCCTCAACATAAATATATAAATATATACATATATCATCTCCACATAAGTCATGGCAGAAATGTATGTGCCGTTATTGAAATATTGTATAATTGTATTTATTAAAAGCAGAGCTGCTATTTTTCCTGCAGCTAAAACTCAATCTTTCATGATACTGGATATTAATTTGCTAGTTTTTAGTTTCTTATTTATGACTTTATTACTACATTAAGGGAAATAAAGATTCAGAAGCTCAGCGACAGTCAGTGTTGCCAACTTTTTGACTTTCTCTCTATGAGTGACTTTTAAGATTAGCTTAGCTTTACTGTGGCTGCAGCTTTGCAAGACTTTACTTTATTTCAGTTTCTGGATCTATTCAAGATTTGTGATTTTCATAGTCTATACAATAGCATAGATAAAAAGAAAAAGTGAAATTCTAGGTACATTAGATTCATGCTGATGAGATAGCAGGAGCCTGAAGATTAAAGCTAATGATGAAGCTAGTTATGTGCATATATACTTGGCCATTAAGGCTCATTCTGATTCTGATTTTGAGGATGCAAAGTGAGGCAGTGTTAAATTGACACTGCTTCACATGCTGACAGCTTGACGCGATGGCACTTCCCAGTATGAACACAAGCTCCCACTGTTAGCTTCCCACAACCCGTTTTAACTTTCTCTGATTTGTACGGCTGTATTGCTTACGAATACTCATTTCATGCATACATTTCAGTGCAAAGTTTGCCCAGCTCACTGTTATTACCTCTCATTCCGCCAGTGTCGCCCTGAATACCAAGCAATGTGTGGCGAGTGCAGGTCAGACGGCACAACATGGGGCACCTAAGCATCCATTAACACTGAATGAGACCTCAATGCTACACCCGCTGTGGCCTCCTAAACCTGCCAGCCACCCATCCTCCCTTTTCTTTCTGCATGGCAGATGGAGATGCAGCGCCTACACTGCCAAACGCAGATGCACATGCAGACCTAACACGAGTGGAAAAAGCTACATTAGCTCCATGTGCCAAAGACTGCACACGCAGTAGGGGTCATGAATATTTGACGTGGGCAGTGCAAAGCTTGAAGATTTTTAAGCTCAACTCACTGGTCGCCATGCATCTTTAATCGGGTCTGCCCCTCTTGTCCGACAGCAGTAAAAAGGATAACTGCTGGGACCCGGAGTTTGAGAAAGTAGCCGGCCCTCTCCGCCTTGATGAATAAGTAAACACATTCAACCAGGCAGAGATGCAGTCGGCAGCCTTTGAGTCAATAACAAGTAGATTTGTTTTCTTCTGAAAGCAGCATTGTTTACAAGCTACCGATTACCCCTCAAATTTGATCCATCTCTCAGCAGTTTTCAGCGAGCTTTGACACAGCCCGGCTCGTCGTCTGACCGCGATCTGTTTCTCCTTTTTACATGTCCAAGCAGCAGCCTCTGAGAGGTGTATTTCATGGTGCAATAAAAAAGAAATTAGGTTGTGCCTGCACCGAGCTTCTGTTTATGAGCTTCCCATAAATATTTTCCCTCCAAATTTGTGTCAATTTTCGAGCAGCTTCCTCCTATGGAGACGAGCTTGATTTTCTTGAGTTATTGTGATATTCATTGGACACTCCTGAGATCGCTCACTGCTCAAGGTTATTTTCAATAAGAAGCGGTTTAATGTAAATGCGGCTTTGTATAAACTCCTGAAAACAAAATACACATTAACGTGCATTCTCCCAGCGCACTCCTGCATGTGCAACCGTAACCACTGCATTCACAAGTGAAAGGGCACATTTTCTTTACCTTAAACACAGGTGGGTGTTTTTATTTTTCACAAAATCCAGTCCCCTCCATTGCCTGCATGTCATCAAACAAATAAACAATAATGTTTACCAAATGGCTTTGTTGTACAACATACCCGCTTATTAAAATGGCATCTCATTAGAAGCATTGAGCAGCCTTTTTACATGAGATTAATTGGGTTTTTTGAAAGCACTTTCTCTTCATTATCATTCTGTCTTGCAAATGGATTCACTGCAAAGGCAATGCATATTCATTTTACAGGAAGCTTGAAAATTGTTCGGAAATGAGCCAAAGGTGGAGCCGGGCTGGTGTGCCGACTTACGCTGAATAATAAACACAAGAGCCTCTGCTCTAGAGGTGAAAGAGAATGGCTGCGTCTGCGGAATGCATTTAGAAACCTGCTGAAAACACGACGGCGGGAGTGGTTCAGCCTTTCAAATTGATTAGTATTAGGCCGAGCGTGCTTTGAAATGATATTTATCATTAAAAACATGAGTGCTCATTCAAACATCAAACTCAAAATATCAATAGGAGATATGTGTTTTTTGTTGCCCGCGTTGCCAGGTTAAGATTTGGATGCAAGGCATACTCGTGGCTACCTCTTTCACTCGAGTGGCATCAATAATGCACACAGACAAGCTTTTTCTGGATTCTGATTTGCTATTTCAAAAGGTAAGAGGAAATGTGCTGCACACTCTCTTAATAGAGCGGTCTGGTTGCACTTTCATGAAATGAGTAGGGATGATTCTCTGTCTTTTTTTTCTTTTTTTTTCTTTTCTGATGCACTAGTTTGAATGAATAATGTGTATATTTCAACATCAGAGGAGCCCACTTGGTTGAAAGCCTGCCTGAGGCTGGGAACCAAACAAAAAGTTTTCCTTTTTGCCAAGTTGTGGACTCTTTTACCTGAGGCAAGATGAAGCACTTCAAAGGCAAAGGGCATCCTTTGTCAGCATCTCAAACTGACAGCAGTAGATCCACCTAAAGAGTAATTGCAGACAACCGCTATTCAAACGGAGCAGTCCCTTTGGCTACACATCCAAAAACAGGAGACACAATTTCACTGCGCTGCAACACACAGATGGATGGTTCATTAACCTCAGCGGGGTTGATCAAGGATCTATCAGCAGTGGAAAAAAAGTAGTAGAGAATTTTTTTTCAGAGAAGAGTAATTATAAACAGGCCTAGATTTAACTGTAAATGGGACAAAATTAACACGCTGACATGCAAGCACATAAAAGGCATTATACACATACACCAGGACATGTATGAGTAGCAGAATGTGACACCACATTTTCTTGACTGCAAGTTTGCCCTCAACCTGATTCCAGTTGATTTTCTGGAGGACAAAAATGAGGAATCAGACCTGGGAAATTAGCCAGCGTCATCTTTGTGGAGACATTGTTAGTCTTTCGCTCTGAGCATAAATGTCACTGAAGAGTAAAACACTCGTTAATTAAAGTGTAATTGTGTTACAGTTGGTTTGGTGCCTCATTTAGTTCTGTCTGATTACAGCAATAAACTGCCACCACAGTTTCAAATACAAGCGGCAGAAAAGATATTTCATGTGTGTGCATATATATATATATATACAGACTGAAAGCTTTTGTGTTAATATATAACCATAAATCTAGACATAGTCAAGATCATTGGTCACCTGGCTACAGTACAACCACTGTCCTTTACCAGGTGGCCATTGAGCAGCTTCACAAGAAGAGATGGAGGTTAAAGGTGCAATTAAAAAGACCTTTCTGGCCCCGTAGCACAAAATGACTATAATACATTTGCAGGAGGTTGATAGAGTTGTTGATTGTTAATAATAACCCAACAATTTAATGCTTTTGGACACATGCCTTCAAAAGTCACTGTGTTTCGGAGCAGAAGTCCAACACTAGCCACAGTTTTGACACTTTTCCAATCTCATTAGTTGGAGACAGAAGAGAAGGAGCTGTAATCGTGGAACTACAGTGAAGAAATAGCTCAATTGCAGCATAATTAAAAGGGTACGGAATTGGAGCAGGGACTTTATGAGGACCTGGGAGCTCATTTCTGTCATCACAAATGCCACTGTGTTTTGCATAACCAAGGTTATAAAATAATAGGCTGATGATGGAAAACTCAAGGTCTGAGCGATGACCGCAGGAATTTGCTGAACACTCTGTAATGTTGCTGTGGCACAAACAGGGTCGTTAAGGTTGAATAAGTACAGACTTAAGTCCCAGAATAGCTAATTAATATAGACCATGTGCTCTCGGAGACTCGTGGGAGGCCAGACACAACAAACACAGGCAGGCGAGATGCACAAAAAATAGGTTGCACTTTATCGTTTCCTTGGAAAATATAAATGTGGGGTTTCAGATTTTGAATCCTGATGCATTCTCAGCATGGAGCACAGCTAATCTTACAAACATGCATTACAGTGGTATCAATGATTCTCTTGAAAGGGCCTTTTCATCCATGAAACGTTTGTTTTTGATTACCAAAGGAGAGGCTCAGCCAGGGCTGCCCAGTCAGGGGTATCGGAGATAAATGTCTTTTAGTGATTGGCCATCCCACACATCTCTCATCAAATATTCATGGTGGAGACTTGGGAGACTTCCGAGGATGCAGGGATATAGGATATTCTCCCATCAGTGTAGCAGTGGGATAGGTGGTCAACGTCTCAGCAGACGAACTCCGCTTTTCGAGGCCAGGAGGAAACACGAGCTTCTCCACTGAGGTATCGTGCTGTACATCTCAATTTCTGCTTGTTGCTCAGTCTCCCGTGTTCGGAAGGAAAGAACGTGTGATCTCTAGGATAATGTAGGTTGCTTTTGACGCTCATGGCTTTTTTGACTTAAATGGAAAACACTATGGGATCCACTGGATGTTAGGTTTACACGAAGTAATCACTGTTCTCACTTAGGTGAGCTGACAATTCAACAAATACTGGCTGGAAGGCTGGCGCTTATATACTGTGATAGCTGATGGGTCTTGATTGAATAATTGAAGTCAGGAGTGCAGAGGGAAAGGGAAGCACAGGAGCACACTGGGCAAAAAAAGACCCCAAAACTGGAAGGTTGCAGTAAACAATTAATGACTTAGACAAAAATCACGTCACCATCAGCAGCTAACAGTTGTATAATATCTGTGCAAGTTTGTTTTTTTCATTCAAGCTTTATGTCAGTATTCTGATGTGTTTTGTTTCTGATTTGAAAATTCGTTGAAAAAATCCAAAAGAAGTTTTCTTCCAAGTTTAATCCCAGAAAATCCCAGAGCTGCTGTGATAATCAGCATCTATGAATTAATCCTACAGTCGCCCCATACATACTAAATAACACACGCTGTAGCCTTATTCTCACGCTACTAGTACAAGGAATTTTATTGTTATCTAATATTGTTACTGTAATTCAATTTGCTGTGGCTAACATGTTAGCAAAGTTACACACTAAGCAGACGTGGATGAACATTTTTATCTCATTTAAATGTGTGTTATGTACTTTCTGCCACAAGGGGTCTCTCAATCAAATCAGTGGAAACAAAAGATGTAGTTTAATGGAAGTCGTTGTCATCATTGTTGAACAACCACCTTAGCAGTTGAAAATCTAACGTGACTCAGGAACGAGTGTTCACGGATAAGGTATGTTTGTAGTTTTAGTCATGTTACGTTTAGTCACGTTCGCCAACTTCCGTCCTGGCTGTGTGGTGTGGCATGTTTCTAGTAGCCACCACCAAATGTAACCTACCATTAACTTCAATAAAATTATGAATTTCCCTGTGTTTGAACAACAATGTAAGTACTGAACTCATCAAAATATATAACATTAGTCGCTCTTAGGCATTGTAGTGCAGAAACGTTGTATATTGTGTGTTTGAGTCAGGTTTCCAGCTACCTGTTAAACTCTGTTTTTAGCTTGGTTTTGGTCTAATCACTAGCTTTTGTTGCTAGTTAGCATACAGTGGGTTTAGCCGTATGAGACTCCTTAATTTGCACCCAGTAGGCTACCAAATCAGTAATATCTCAACAGCAGCATCCATTATTCTATACCCAGTACAGGGCTTTTAGAACGTACAGAGCATATCTGACTCCTGAGACACGACATGTGACCAATATTAGATGACTCCTAGGTGATATGTGTTTGAATTTTCGTTTTACACATCACAGCCATGGATATGAGTCACACATTATGAAGACGCAGATGCCCATGTGCAGTTGTTCCACGTCCCAGTGGGATGTCCTGTGTGCAAACAGCTTGTAGGTTGTGGGCAAACTGGGTCATGGCATGCGAGTCGCAGCTGCACATCTATCATTTAAGTAGAAGTCATTTCGGTGAAATAAATCACTGTGAGCCCACAGCGTCAAGATATAATTTCAGTGTCGGTGGACCAACCCCAAAATTCTACCTGACGACCTACCCTAAAGTCTGTGCAAGCAGGTTATTACAACCCACATTTACATTTATTCTTAGGCTGCAACCTCTTGTTGGCGTAGTCAGGTGAGGTAGTATAAAGAGCAAGAAAGTCCATATATGGAGGAGACGTATTGGATGGATGGGTCAAACAAACACAGAACTTTCAGCCTGAAGTCATTGTTGACTTATTTTAACTTCCTTAACGTTGCTAAATCTAAGCAAACTGTGACCCATCTTGGTTCACATCTTGGTTCGGCAACCACGTCCAGTTGCTCTTCATTCAACCCTCCTTGGGTAATCCTGACCAGGATGACTGAGAATCTTACAGACATCAATCTGTGACAGTTTCACATTTACCACGTGAGAATGAGGGTCTGGTATGACAAAGGTCCGTGCTGGCCTGTCACTGGGACTGGTACTTGGCAATCCGGGATTAACATAGTCGCAATTCAGTTCTGGGATGCGCTTTCCAAATGATGCTTACAATCCTTGACTAGAATAGTGGCTACGCCTGAGTACTTTTAGCCGCTGCTAATAAATGTGAAACCCACTTGTGTGAGCTCACATTCCCCCTTTGGCTGTCCACTCTCTGCTTGACCAAAAAGCTCATTCCCTAAGAGCACTTCAATGTATGCGCCGTCATTTTGGGTGAAACTGGGCCATCTTATTGTGCATCCAGTCCTCATTTCAACATGGAGCCTTTTGAAAAGCCTGCCAGTGCCCCGTCCTTCCCTGCACTAAATGTGTAGGGAGGAGATAGTGCATTCTCATGTTATCTGCCACCAACCCCTTGCCCCTTCAGCCATTTTCTCATTTCACAGATTTGACCAGGAGGTGACCTTGGCTTTTTAAGTGCTTTTAAGGCAGAGCCAAGTCTCCTCTTCCTTTTTCCTGTCTCACAAATGGAGACAGAGAGCGAGAAGGAGAGGGAGAGGGGATTTCTTTCCGGCCTTTTCTTCAATGGCCTTTTTTCCCCTTTTTTTTCTTTCATCCTCTCTCATGCCCGTAGCCACTGTCCAGTTTTTTTTTATAGAGTAGACATGATGACAGGCTGTTGTCTGCTAATTCAAGTGGGTCTGTGCTTTTAATGTAGAAAAGGACCTCGGGGAAGCAGCAGCATATGTTTATGACACATGACGTCAGGCACAGAGGGCATTCGGGGAGTTTGAAGTCAGGAAGACACACAGTCTATTAGCCGAATGTGATATAACAAAGAACTAATTGAATATCTTTGCCCTAGAGAGTTCACAATATTCAAATACTAATCATCTTGTGTCTCAGATGCAGGTAATAATTTGTATCACGAGCCGGATCTTAACAACCTCACACAAGGGATGGGGAAGAAATGGAGACCATATGCACGTGTCTGCATGTGTACAAGGGGTGTACGCATGTCAAGTGTGTTTTCTAGTGGAAATAAGCAGGCAGTAACACAATCCTCCATCACCGTCCCTCCCAAGTGCACCCCTGGCAGAGCGCTAATCTGGGTCAAAGTGCTAACTGCTTAGAAGGGCCTTTGAGAGGCTCGGCCCATCATTTCTCACGCCTCCCGCCCTCACTGCGCTCGCCGCGGCTCGAACAGCAAAAGGCTTTCGTATTTCCCTCTGACCTTAACGTAAGCACCCAAGCTAACAAAGCCTCACCACATCCTCAGTCTCCTTCACGTCGAGACAGCACCGCAGAGAGTCTGAGAGCCTCCCGGCTGTTCTCCGTGATGAAGCAGGCGCCGTATACGTCGTCACATCATCAGCACATTAAGCTCTTTGATTGCACTCAGTTTGCGTTTCATGATAAATGCAGTCTCGCTTCCATCTCACTGAGGCGTTAAGGATCGGCTGTCCGGAGATGGCAAGAGTCCACTCAGAGCTATAAATGATGAGACCTCTTCCTCACCGGCCAAGAAAGTAGATATCAAACAGTGGGGGAAATATGGACAGATCTGAGGAAGCTCTTTACAATCAAATTTCAATTACGGACCGGACTGGACGATCTGGACGATTGTGCTACAGGAGAGGAAGGGCCACAGCCGTTTGTTCTAAATGTTTTGATGCTTGATTGCTCTGAAGGTAGCATCAACGGGTGGCACTTGCTCAGTGTTTCATGAGAATGTACTCTGGTAGCTTGCACCTTCTGTGCCAGTGCTGCTCTGGAAAAAAAAAAAAAAAAAACAAGCCTTTATGCTGATGAAATGAAAAGCCTTGCTGATGTCTCCAACACAACCTGGAACAAGAACAAGGCGCTGTCCTCTCGACGAATGAGCTTATAATGGCAAGGACACAGGACCGTCCAGAATAGAAAAGGCTGGTTGGCGGTGCTTGGAAATATTCTTGTATCAGAGAGCCTGACAGGCTGACTGGCTGAGACCGTTTGGGGTTTTTTGCGCTCCAAGGCTTGTCTTTCACAGAGGTTCCTTATGGGAGAACAGCTGGAAGTGCCGTTGTCACCGGACTGCTTGTTTCTCCCTCGAGGGCCACGGCAGTGGTAGCAGTGGCGGTTGATGGTGGGGGGGAGGGGGGTGGCGCACTTGGACAGTGTGTCCGCGGGGAACGCATCACATTCAGCACACACACACACACTCCTCTCTACCACCATCTCCACAACACCTCCTCCTCCCATTAGAGAGAGTGAGCTCAAGCTGCTGACAGCGGTGACAGGCCCAGCGCAGGGAGGCGGTGGGGGAAGGTGGTGCCGCTGCTGTCGCGAGGTGGTACATCTGTTTGGGGGCCCCGGCACAAACGTCTGGCCTCTGGAGTTTGATGCAGCCGGGAGTAGTAAAGCACACCACATCCGGCGCCACTTTATGATCAGAAATTCACTTGGCAGCTTACAGACACGAAGAAAGAGCAAACAGCAAAACAAGAGTTTGTGCTGTCACCTCAAGTAACATGATGACTCCCTTTGGAAGATTAACTCTGCGGAGACGACAGGTCATCAGCCTCAAACGTGATTGGCTGTTGTGGCAGACATGGCTTACAGGAATTACATGGTGGATCTCCCAGTAACACAGCCTCCAGGCTTTAATTTACCACACCGTGCATCGATAATACCCTCATTGGCGATTCCCCATTGCATCCCGATAATTAGGATCATTTCCGTGTTTCTATAAGGGCCGTGGATGTCGCTAAGTCTTTGTAGATGACAGATTCCTTTGTCTGGCAGGCTGTAAGAATGTAGTAATTGGTAAACCGTTTGACCAATTTGAATTATTAACAAAACAGCCATTTCATAATAAAGGGATTTATTATTCCACCCTGCACCACAATTTTGTTATCAACAAAAGCCTTTGTTACTCTCGGCTTTTTATCAAGAAAGAAAATCCATTGAAAGTGGCTGAAGGCCTGACACAAAGCAACTGCTGAATCCCTGCAAATCTGCAGGCTTAATTGATTATTTGTGCAGAGCTGTATATCTGCAAGGTGCAGGATACCCAGGGGAAATAATGTAAAACAGATAACAAGATGAAATGTGGGAGAATTGCATTCTGCTACCCATTTTATTAATCTTTTCCCCTTTTCTCATTCACAATGAGTTTCCCCATCTAGATTTTCCCATTACCAAAACGCAGCTTCACATTTTAAAAACGGAGTGGCCTAAATCGAAAGTTGAGAGCTGATTCGAGCCGGCAAGAAAAGTGTTTGTTAAGAGGTTATTTTGATTTCTGGGTAACACATGGAGGGACTCGGCGCTGTGTGTACCTGAGACTCCCAGAGGAGAACATTTTATTTTCAAATCTCGTCTTCATTATTCTGCCTATCTCAGTTCGCTGCCGGCATTCAAAAGAATGAATTCATTATGCCGATACTGTACACAAACATTTTTTGAAAAAGTAATCTATTCAGGTTTTTTTTTTTTTTTCAGGCGCGGGTTCGCAGGTGCTACACCTCAGCCAAGCCACATGTTCTCCAACACATCCTGACATTGTGGTTTCACTTTTGTGGAAATGACTTTAAAGGAACAACCTTGGGAAGATGGGATGTGAAATTGCTGTGGAACTCCACTCATGTTTGTAGCATGTCAGCGCCGCTCTGCTCAGTCGTATACCTATTTTTTTTTCCCCCCATTTACTCTACTCTTCGCTCCCCTTTCACAGCACTCAAAAACAAAAAGTGATCGAGCGTTGGCATGCAGGAGGACTGCTTCCACTCGGCAGCAATCAGGCCATTACAAATGGAGAGGGAATGAAAGGCCTTTTGTTTTGTTTTGTTTTTTTCCGTGCGATATAGAATTCTTGGCATTAGGTTGCACATCAGGCCAGACCATAATTGCCTCCTCCTCACTGGGGAGCTCCTTGTTTTCCATTTGAAGCCTGCCTCCGTCAGATTTCACCATTAGAGGGAGGGGGCGTAGCAGGGGAAAGGAAGACAATTCCTGGATCAGTCATCTCATATGGGCTGCCAGAGAAGCATGGAGGACATTGACGATGAAAAGCTCGCCAAGGTTTGCCTGGAACACAGAAAAAATTCAATGTCGCTCGCAAAACATGGATAAAAAACACAAGCTCTTTGAAGACACCACCACTGTTACTAAAGAGTTTAGCGAGAAAAAAGCCCTGAATTCTGTGCTGTGCTAATTGAAACGTTATGAACGTGAGACTTTCATCTTCATCGTGATTCCAGTTCTACGCAGAGCAGAGCCGTAATTTAAATTTCCTTTGTTTCTCGTGGTCACTCCCTTGTGTACTCGTCTTTCTGCACAGCAGCATAATAACCCGCAGCTTGACGTCAAGGATTGATTGGCAGACATTTTTCCAGCTGAGAGCCATTTCCAAACCCCGAGGCACTAGTCATAGTGTGATACAGCCAGGTGACAGTTTCCTTACAGCATTTTTGGAGGGTTTCTGGGCATATTTTCTGTCTTATCTCTTGTTGGAGCAACTGTGGTGACAATCAGAAGGATTTCTGGCTCCTAGCAGGGTGTCACTGTTTGCTGCAGCCAAAACAAAAAGCCAAAAACAGACAAATAGAAAATTATATTGAATTGAAAAAATTGCCAGTCTGAAGAATTCTCAATCAAATTGAATATTCAGCCACAAGAATGAAAATCTAATTGAATTTGTGAGGTCTTTAGGGCTGGTACGCTCGGCTTTTGTCACAGTTTTGTCGCTACCAAGCTCCCTTTGTGTCAATCTTACGGGATTTAACCTCTTTCTGAGTGCACGGTTTTCAAAAGCAGTTCGGGGAAGACAGTTGATGTGTGCAAAATTGTGCAGCGCGCTGGGTATAAGCGAGCAGAGAGGCAGCGTTGTGGTTTATGTGGTCCAGTTCACACACACACAGTGCATAATGGATATTTAACAGCCCCAGCCTGCTGGAAGTGTGCTGTGTCCTGAAATGGTGCTGGAGATATCTGAGTGTGTGACTGCCAGGATGACACACCCATTAAAACACACTTAGTCCATTTCACTGCTGCAGTTCCACTCTGGATTCATGCCACAAGAATAAACACAACAACACGCACATGCCTCCCTCGTGTTGATTGGCGCTTGCAGTGAAGTCATGCTATTATTAATTGATGCTTGCAGTGAATTCAGACCATCATCCATATATATCCACATATACCTATTCCATATCCAAGCATATTCCAAGAATATACAGCAGACTGGAAATAGGCTGATGATGCTTTAGGTGCTCTGCCGTGCATCTCAGCCACAGTTAAATCTGGGGTGGGAGAAGTGAGCATGTTCCACAGCTGCGCCTTTGGCAGCATGAGCATCTCATCCTCTTCCTGCTCTGAGCCCGCACTGAATTATTGAAATGAGAGAGGCGCCTCGCTTTGTCTCATATCATCAGGATAGACACCCAAAACTCCAATCTGAAAGATCGACTCCCCTCCGACACGAAGCGGGAGAGTTGTTTAATCGTAGCTCTCCCCACCGGATCATGCAAAGTTTATTTATTTAGTTGTATTGCAGGTCGGGCGTTTCAGCAACGCTTCTGTTTGTGGAAAAGGAAGGAGCGAGGCAGGCGCTGAGAAGCAAGAGTTACCTGAGCCGTGGCGTCCTGTGTACTTGTATCAGCTGAGATTCCTCCAAAGTGGCACTAATGATTCTCATCATCATCATGCTGCACTCAGCTTTCTACAGCAGCACTCTGCAATTTACTGAAGGCACGACCACAAATACAATGGAGGCACTGCAACATAGTCTGCTCTAAAAATAGTGCTACAAAGTGAGTTTGCATGCATATGTGGTATTCAAGGCACTCTTGACAGTCTCTGTGCTTCATTGGTAACACAATAGCTTGCAAAGAGTGGATGAAAAATGTCCGTGTTGTTGCGAACAGCGGATACGAGACAAATGTTGGCTCTGGCTGGAAGCACTGAATCAGATTCTCGTGTTTTGAGCTTTGGGGAATTTTCCCATAGGTTAGACTGATCAGGCTGCAGTTTGGCTCCTCAATCTGTCAAATTGTTCAATCAGAAGACGCGCTGTTGTTGCTAGGCCGAGGGTAACATGACGTTAGAAAATAAGACGTGAGGGTTCAAATGTTCTGAGACTGCCAATACTGAACGCCTGGCAATTAAATTGAATGCACTATAGCTGTTTGTTTATAGCATTTCTTTAAATTTAGACTTGGCATAATCAATATAAAATTGCAGCCATTAACCAGTTCACACCTACAGCAGATTTTACATATACTGTCGGTAGTTGTGCTCATTGTGTTATAATGTCTTAGGAGAAAAACAGCTCTAACTCTTGTAATTACTGATAATTGCCTGCCACATTAAGCCACACTGGCTCGAAAATTGCACGGAACAGGCTGCAGCGGATGGATGTGTTAAATTCAGTTTTCAAGTGCGCACAAAGAGGTATCGACTAGCTGGATCCCAGGTGAGGCTGACTCCTGGTGCGAGTGATCGATGTGTGTATGGTCATTGAACTGAGCTTAGAGGTAGTTTGTATTCTATTAGGCATCTCTGGGGTTTTGCAGCGGCAGAACAAAAGCACACGCTGATGCCTAATTGCTGGCAAGGAAAAGACCAACGCTATTGTTACATCTGTAGGCTGCTCATTCTGCTGCCGCTCCTTCTCCCTCAGCCGGTCTCCGTCGCACAGTTGCTATGAGGAGTTGCCAATCTTGTGACTGAGCCTGATGCACAATTCTGGTCTGACTGAAAGCTGCGTATAGTATAGTTTTAAGCCTGCAGATATATAATGTATGTAAGTTTAGCTGTCTACATCGGATAGAAAGTGGTATAAATTGATTTACTGTATGACTTTATGCCTTTCTGTGCCTAGCCTCTGGCAGCCAGCAGCTAGTGGCACATTATTAGTAGTTCTAGACCTGCAAGGTTTACACACGATCTTGTCCCCTGCATACATCACCTAAAAGCGGGGGGAGGAAAAAGGAAAATGTGGCAATACTTTCGTACAGCTTCATATCAGCATATGTTTGACTCGGAGAGTACTGTGTCCATCCGGTGCACCTCGTTCCCTCACAACCAGCACTCCGCTCCCATTCCTGTTATTTATAGTCACTTTCAATTGATCAAGGCTTCCAAGAGTTGTTTACAAGAGAGCTCCAGCGAAGCATCTTGTGAGATCGAGCCTGGCCCTCGTGTCTGCCGTCTCTCCAGCCTTCGTAATGCTGCTACAGCTTGTGTTGTTGGTTTTTGGCAAATGCAGCCACAGCTTTCGAAGGATTTCGAAACTTGCTTGTGACCATAAGGGAAGCTCACCAGTTCAAAGCCCTGAGTCAGCTTTGCACCCATCAACAGCTACTGCCACGCTGCCTGAGAGAACAGTCGCCAGCCTGTTAGCCACCAGAGGGAAAGTATGGGTAAACCCTTGGCATAACATTTGACATTAATAATGATAATCAATCGATGATTTAATTCTTTTCGTAGCTGCTTTCAGCTTCACAAACATGACAATTTGTTGCTTTTTTACAATCTAACTCTAAACTGAAGGTCACCCTGGGGTGTGGGAAGGGTTTTTTTTTTTTAAATTGTATAAAATAAATGAAAGTAATCATCCCTTTCATACTGCACCGTGTCTCCTTTTCTTCTCATTTTTTTTCTTTTCATCTTCTCTCGAAGGACAACAAATCTGAAATAAAAGGAAACTGAATTTATAATCGAATTGGCTTTTCCCTTTAGTGATGTGGCCTGTAATCTACAAATAGGAAAAAGTCACATGCTCACAACAAAGAGGATTAGGTCCGCCGATAAGAGCAAACAGAAGCACGTATTGAAATGCTGCCCGTCGACCATAGCGCCACCACCTATCTCTGAACATCTCAAAATACCAGTCGGGTGGGGGTGCATTTTAGAGCTTTTGGTGCGTGCCTCCATCGTTATTCGTGAAGAAAGGCTTGATTTAGATCAGCAATGTAGTCTGTTGAAGAATAATTATTATGCTGGCAGAAGATAATTACCTCACGCATGCTCCTAAAATGAATTCCCCCACTATCTGTTGATATAAGGGCAAATCATTAGCGACATTCAAAGCGTCACTTCTTGTGTTGTTCTTCTCGCGCAGATCCCTGTGAGAGCGTGCACAGCATGAGGCTGGTGTGGAAATCCCTGGACAAGATGAGGTGTCTGAGGAAGCGCTCCACTATTCCCTTCCTCGGCTTCCTCATCACCTTCCTCCTCTTCCTGAACCTCTACATCGAAGACGGCTACGTGCTGGTTTGTGCATTTCCCAAAACTCCTTAATGTCTGCGCAACAAATTTGACCAAATGCGCTTTTGAAACCAAATGTTTGTCTTCACTCGGCCCATGTTGTCCCTTTTATAATTGCTTGTTTTTAAAGGAAACACGTTTAAATTTTCATAACGTGGACCCAAGTTGAAATCATCCAGATGATTTATTTCTTATTCATGATGCCATCAAAAGTTGGTGATCACAGTACATTATCTGTGTTTGTTATTTAAATTATTAAGCGTCAGTTCACATTTTCAACTCTCTGGTGCTCCTCTCAAGTCCATTTGCTCAGCTATGCAAAGCGCCTGGAGAGGTTTTAAGACTGCTTTTGTCTCTAGACGTCGAGGGTTAGCGCAGACACATCAGAACACATATTGTCTCAAGTTTGTACAGGATGTTAGAGGCAAGTTTAAGAAAACAAAAGTCTGGTTTTCCCCTCTGTTGAATAATTTACTGTAGAAATAGACATTTTAGAGATGTGTCCCTTTTCTGCAGCAAATATAACAGCTGCAGCATTTTTTTTCCCCTCGGTTGTTCATAATGTGAAGTAATGTTGTGTTTTTCATGTTGTCTTCCAGGAAGGGGATAAAAGACAGCTCAGAGACACATCAGTCCACCCTGCGAGCTCAGAGCGATACGTTCACACCTTCAGAGACCTCAGTAATTTCTCTGGAACCATTAATGTCACGTATCGTTATCTCGCCGGGACACCGCTGAACCGCAAGAGTAAGTTTAGTGTTTGTTTAAAGAGGAATTTACATTGACTATTTTCATGAGCTTCGGGGAGCTACAGGAAGTCACAGCTGTGAACATGAGCTGAGAATAAAAACTTCAAATCTCTGACGCGGGGATTGAAAGCACCGCAATAAAAACGCAACTGCTCCGCAGAGACGTCAGAATTAAACACTGTGCACTGCTCCTCTCGTACATGCTGAGGTTCAGACACCAAACCTGTTTGGCTTTTCCACCTACAGTGAGGTCTAGGCTCTAATTTGAGGTCTGAGCCACAAAATGTTCACCAGGACTATTTCCAGACCTTCATCGCTGCTTATAAAACTGTAATAAATGTTTCATCACAACTATCCCAGATGAAAAAAAATGCATTACTGAAGGTCCGCTCATTAGCTTTTTCCAGATCTTTCAGCTGCATCTCACAGTCTCCATTACTGGCTGGACTTCACTCAGTGTGTATGGGAGTCTGGTCACTTGATAACTGATGGGTGTGTGTGTGTGTGTGTGTGTGATTAAGACTGTGAGGTGCAGTTAAAAGCAAGAAGTGACAAAAAGTGAGTAATTGTACTTTGAATGGACATCCACACTTCAATTACAGCTTTAGTTTATTTTTTGGAGCAACAGTCTTGAATCTATCCCATCGATGCATGTCTCCACAACAACCTGAAAGCTGGTCATTTGCAAGCATTTCTGTTTACATCTTGATAAAATGAAATATTCATTTTGTTCACAGAGTATCTCACCATTGGACTGTCATCAGTCAAAAGAAAAAGAGGAAACTACCTTCTGGAGACGATCAAATCCATCTTCGATCAGTCCAGTTACGAGGAACTGAAAGAGATTGTGGTTGTGGTCCACCTGGCAGACTTTGACCTGGTTTGGTGTGAGAACCTGGTGCAGGAGATCACCAGGAAGTTTGCTCACCACATCATAGCCGGACGCCTCCTGGTGATCCAGGCCCCGGAGGAGTACTATCCATCATTGGACGGCTTGAAAAGGAACTACAACGACCCGGAGGACCGGGTCCGTTTCCGCTCCAAGCAGAACGTGGACTACGCTTTCCTCCTCAACTTCTGCACAAACCTCTCTCACTTCTACATGATGTTAGAGGACGACGTGCGCTGCTCCAGGAACTTCCTGACGGCGCTGAAGAAGGTGATCACCTCCAGAGAAGGTTCCTACTGGGTGATGCTGGAGTTCTCCAAGCTGGGCTACATCGGGAAGCTGTACCACTCCAAAGACCTGCCGCGTCTGGCTCATTTCCTCCTCATGTTCTACCAGGAAATGCCCTGCGACTGGCTCCTCATCCACTTCAGGGGCCTGCTGGCCCAGAAGGACGTGATCCGCTTCAAGCCCTCGCTGTTCCAGCACATGGGCTACTACTCCTCTTACAAAGGAGCCGAGAACAAGCTGAAGGACGACGACTTCGAGGAAGACTCCATAGACATCCCTGACAACCCTCCTGCCAGCCTTTACACAAACATCAACGTCTTTGAAAACTATGACGCCACCAAGGCTTACAGCACTGTGGACGAATACTTCTGGGGAAAGCCTCCTTCCACAGGAGATTTCTTTGTCATAGTCTTCAATAAATCTACCAAAATTAGCAAAATTAAGATCGCTACAGGTTCTGATGACCGTCAGAATGACGTTCTTCACCACGGAGCTCTGGAAGTTGGAGAGAAACTAGTTGGGACTAAAAAAGGGAAACAGTGTTCCTCTTATATCACATTAGGGGAGTTTAAAAACGGCAACATTGAGGTTCAAGACGTAGACCACAAAATTGCCTTTGACATTGAGTGTGTGCGCATCGTGGTGACAGCCAGTCAGAAAGAGTGGCTCATTATTAGAAGTATAAGTTTATGGACTACACAACCCCCCAGCCAATGAGGACTACACATACAGACTCTTAGTATGTCATAGAGGCAAAGGTTTTTATTCTTATTATTTATTAATGTATGTATTTCCAGGTTTATTTATTCATTTTGTATGTATTTATTGATACTCATTTTGATTGCCAAATCAATCTATAGTTTTTTATACCTGCGAGTTGTAACCTTAGTGAAACATCTTCCCAGTCATCCTTAAGGACTGTTCAACTGACCTCAGAGTATTCATGAACATATGTTTCCTTAAACGTTCCATAAGCCTTTATTTATTTCAGCTTTTCACAGCCATCCTTTACACAAGGCAGGGCGATAACTCAGCATTATGTTTGACCAACATTCATCTATCCAGGTTAAAAAGGCTTAAAATAGTCTGTATTTGTCTTACTGTCAACAAGTCCAGTGAAAAGACCAAAACCAACAATGAACTGATCCTGCAAAGTATTTCCATCGAGCCGAAGTCTGATACGTCTTATTCCTCTGTGCCATTGAGCTCCATTGTTTGTCCGGAAACAATTAAAATGAGTGAGCCACACTCTTCCGCTGGCTCACTCATTTTACTGTTATTTCATTATAATTAGCTCGAGCACTGAAGCTCATTTGGTGTCAATCCCGCATACATCACCCTGCTGCTGTAAATACTCACTAGAACACCAAGTGTGTATTAATCCTCGACTGAAAATAGTCCCCAGGAATGCACCATCTTTCCTCGTGTTGAGTAACATACGCCAAAGGCTGCAGTGGCCAACTGCTTTAGGAAATTACCGAGCCTGTCTGCTAGATGCATCTGCATATTATGTGTCCAGTAGGGATGAATGGGCTTGAAGCTAAGTGCCACAGACAGAGCAGGGAAGTCAGAAAGCACGAAGAGACTGACATTTTCGGTTTAGGCCTTTTCCTGGGATTTGTGGACAAATACACAGAATCAGCTCCGTCTTATCCGGTTTTGTTTTGTCTGGTGCTGCAAAGCATAACAGTTTCACACATTTAAATGCATCAAGCACCAGTTTTTGCACACATACATATACTGCCATATCGTGATACATCGGTGTCAGTGTCAATATAAGATTCAGCAAAGCTTCGCCCGGCCCACACGTTTGAAGGCTCGTCAGAAAGTTGCTTCAGGTGCAGAATTAAGACTAATCCTACTTAGAGAATAGCAAAGTGCTGATTTAATAAACAGAGGAAAACAATGGCTATTATGATTTTAAACAGGCTCTTCTTGAAAATCAAATTAAAGCTGCTGTTTCTTCAGCGGTTTTTCATGACTGATGTTGAGCCTGTACAAGTGTAGCCCTGGGATCCTCTGAGAAAGTCCCCATTTGGCCCTTAATTATTTGCCTCCTTGAAAACCTGCCAGGAAAGTATCAGAGGTCATTGTTGCCTTGAATATTCATCATGTCACACTTAACTTTTTCAGTTTCAAACACTCCTTCCCGGTTTAATCATCGTCGTGGTGTTTGAGGCGGGCGTGCGAGTGGGCCGAGCTCTTTTACGAGCACTGTATGTTCCGTCAGGCCTGCTGACAGGAGAACAATGTTTGTTTTCACCCATCTTCTCCAAGAGCTGAGATTAGATTGCACAGTGAAGAATGGGCCAGGTCTGCTCTTAGGTCTCTTTTTTTTTCCTCCACAGCACAATTTTCCCCCAGTAAATTGGTCTGTGTTTGCCTCACTCTCTACACCAGCAAAACAACATCTCCCCTGAAGCTATAGGATCTCAATTCGTTCTTTCCCCAATGTTGCGCTCTCGCAGCTCCGATGTTTCTGCTCCTACATGGTTGCCTCTGTGATCTTTGCTCCCGGTTCATACGGCCTGCCGCTGCTTTGGGGAAGCTCGCTCGGCTCTCCTTTGAAGAGCCTTTCAGAATTCACCACCTCTGCTTTATGTTGTTTAGCAGCTAAAATCTGCGAGAATTAAGCTGCGCACGTTAGCTCATCATCGCCGCGGTGCTCGAAGCGAATCGGAGCCGCGCTTTGAAAACGACCTTGTCGTTTTCCACGTTCGTGTAATTACGATCTGTCGGCGAGCAGTGTTCGGTGACAGATTCGTTCCTACATTGAAATGGCGTCAACAAATCACTCAACAATGCAATAAAGAGGTAAATGTTTACATAACACTGATGTTCTTTGGGAACATGAGGTGGAAGCAGATCGTCATTAAGCATGCTGCGACAGTTTTCTGAAGCTTTGTTCTGCTGTCGCGGTAGCCACCTGTTCCGTTTTCCCTCAAGGTCTTGCTCAGTGTCACAGATCGAGACCTTCCGCAGATTGGCTTGTACCGCCACCTCGAAATCCTTCCTCAGCAAATCCCCCATGCGCTATCTGAAATGAAATTAGAATGCCCACCACCTCACAATATGGCGCATTGTTTTTCCTCAGCATTTCCCCTGAAATGTCGCCATTCATCTCGGTGAATGATGCCGTGACCTGCACGGATCAGCTCCTTGGAGGGGATCTCGTTTGAATGGATGATGCTCGGAAACACAATCTACATTGCGCTGCGTGTGTGGTATTCTTTACGATGCGCACCACGGTGCCAATTCAGCCTAGTATTACCTGCTTATGAGCTATAAACACATGATGTCACCGCAGGGCAGTTAGCTGTTTTTACAAGTGTAATGGATGGCTGCGATACGCCTCACGGCCAAGCAGAGCAACTGTGTTGTGAGGCTGATATTTCTGGAGGAGAAACTGCTGTCTGATCTTTATTTGAAATAAGATGCCAGCCAAAACTAGCTGCACACTGCAGATTTATGGACAGATTTACATCTTGGGGATAACAACAAAAGCTGCATAAATTCCTCAACTGGATGTCAGCAAACTGCTGCGCACAGCATTCTTCGCTATTGGCAGCATGTTTGGAAACTACAATCCATACCAGGGCCTTGAGTGAACAATGTGCACAGAATCAGTTATACTGTACATTTCACTTAGTACTGAAGGAAAACCTCTTCCTTCCTCCTGTTGAGTGCTCGCAGCCAGTAAATGGCCATCTTCACTGTCCATTTGTCAAGAATTAAACGCTAACCGGCAGATCTCTGTGAGAAGGGGGGCAGAGGTTTGTGAATCACTTGCAGGCAGGTAACCGTCTAAGCTTGTTTAATTAGATCGGCTGCGGGGGTCCGAGCCCCAAGAGCTCCAAGCAAGTGATGAATGTGAATATGTGGATCCTGAGTCCTTTGAAATGTGAGCTGTCTTCCAGTGGAGCATGTACAAAGTGCATGAACAAAAGCATTTTCAGTGGATTAAACAACTCCTTTTGTACGTCAGGATCTATGAGTTATTGTCCAGCTTCTGCTAAAAAGAAATTGTACCGGGTTCGTACATAGAAGCCTACCGATACTACCTTACGACAGGTTCGGAGTTCACATGTGCTGTATATCGTTAAGTGGAGCGGGTGTGATAAGATGTCGCTTCTGTGTCTGTTTTACTTTCCATGGTTCTCTAAATGGTACTGTATTGTAAGATGACATATATTTTTTTACACATATCATTTCAAATGTTGTATTGTATATATTGTATTTAAAATGAAATTAGATTAAACGAATGAATGCCAACTCTGTGGTGCATTGACTGCTGTGTGCAAGAGAGCTCGAGAGAGCACAAAATATTGAATATGTGTCTGCGGCATCAGAGCTCGAATATTGGTTTGAATGCCGGGAGGGAAACAAAACACTGTTTACGTGACCCTGAATCGAAAATGTTGTCCCTGTTTCCTTTGCCTGATGATTTTTGTTTCACTGTTCAAAATGTTTATTAATAAAAGTAGAACGTACAGTTGTGGCGTACATTTTAAATGTAAAGTTTAAAAAAAAAAAAAAAAACGTAACTGACATTTGCAGTTCCTTGAAACTTTCAAGCCTGTTTGACTCAGATGTTGCTGTAGCCAAAAGCAAAAACTATACATTATTCATTTCAATATTCATATGCTTTTTGCTGTTTTAACAGCATACTTAATGAAGGTGTGGGGATGGTGCTAGGGGGGATACTGTAAGTTTCATGCTTTTTTTTTTTTTTTGCAAGAAAATGCATGACCCCTTTTGACAAATACACACTGTCAGACACCTGGGAACATGGCTGACAAGCACAGCAAACAACAAGTGATTCTGCAGGAGAGCAGCTGACGAAGCAGTTTACTCAATGCAAGTTCCTATATATCTTTTATCGCCTGTGTAAAGGGACACACGAGGCTCATATATGATAAGTGTCTGTTAAACCTCCAGTGCTCTGAGCATTTCCGGAGATCACACCGCTTCCAAGTGTCATAAATTAGTAAATGCACAGATGTCATTCACACATATTCTGGATTCAAGGCAACTTGTTCTTACAAGTGATGGCAGCATCTCTAACGTCCACAGAGGATGAGCATCCATTGAAATTCATTTAGAAAGCATGGGAAACAGAACTTCCTTCACAAACGTCACATTTTTCAAAAGTATCTAAAGTAAAAGCTGTCCGTTCATCCACGGCTGAACTGCAGAGGAGGCACGTTACGACCTGCAGATTCATTAAAAATACAGACAGACAGACAAAAAGATAAATAAATGCAGCTAACTCAGTGGCTTTATACCAGCATTATACAGGACTGTATTTTCTTACAGTACTAGGACATACAATGTTATGCTCTTACATAACTAGAACCCCAACATTCATCTTCATCCTTTCACGTAAAGATATTTGTTTGTATGTTGCCGATGAGGGCGAACACGCTGCAGAAACCCGTCAGAAACAATGCCAATTCATGTACATATACAAAACAAATCCAACGACGGAAACCGCTGCGAATGAAAAAACAGGCTCCAGAAAGCCAAAACAAATTGATTAAACGCCTAAAACACACAAACTCTGAGAAAAAAGCGAGAGAAAAACGCTGCATTTCCAGACAACACAACCACGCTACATGAAGGGGACACTCCTCCATAAAGTACTGCATTTAGCTACAGTATGGCATCCAACTGAGTATTTATAGTTGATAGAAAATATTATAAATCAATAAACAAATACAGTCAAATACGGTCGAGGCCAATGATCCTAACTGAGACTTATTCAAATGAACAACCCCAATGCCCCTGCATCTCTCTCTGCTACTATGGGAGGAGACGGGGGATGGCAGGTTAACAAGGGGGATGCATTCCAGTCAAGGGGGATGGTGTCACCCCTCATTCCCATTAAAATCATCAACTGTTTTTAATAATAATAATAATTCTGAACAAATCAACTGAAAAAATAATAATTAATAGTAAATAAAAAGAGCAATAATAGCAACAGAAACACTTCAGGGGCGTTTAGAAGAAACGTTGGAGCATAAAACGAGAGCCAGTCGCTGACATATGAAGGTGCTGGATTATGTAGCGTTGTAGATAAGTCAAAGGACATTCAAATCAGTTGTAAAACATACATTTGGGTGTTTTTGGGTGCTGCACATCATTTGCAGCGATGTGTTGTATTGGTCCAAACCCCGACTGAAGTGTTCTGGAGCATCTGTAATTTTCGATCCAGAGACCAGTAAAAAGAGAGTTGCGATCATGAAAGCAGCTGGTGATAAAAGCATGTATCAGAGTGTTGTTGTCCGATGTTGCTGAGATGACTCCTGGTTGGTGCCTTCCTGGTCACAAGTCAAAAGCTCTGACTGCTTGGTTTAATTTGTAATACTCCCAGGAGTCAGGAATGAGACACATATACAAATAAGTGGCATGGCTTTCTGAGCCTCATGGTGATTATGCCAGAAGACTGTCAAAAAGAGAGAGGCGTGAAAACCAAACAACAACAGCCTGAGGTTAAAAGTGTTTCTTACTAGATTTATTTGCAAAGAATTAGATGGAAACACACTGACAAGACTCACTCCCAGACTCACTCCCAGTGGCGTTTCAGTGACGCTAGCTCATTGTTGGCAGGCGAAACTTTCCAAAATTTCGCCAAACTCAAATGAATAACTTCATTTTCAGCTGGAAGAAGTCCCATTTGTTCTGAAATGGGCTCATGGAGGAGATTTAATGGATCCTCTCAACCCATAGAGGAGCATTTCATCTGTTAATTGATCAGTGATGTTTCTGTTGCTAGTTGGGTGTTTATAAAGCGCAGTTGGCATATCGCAATTCATAACAATGCTTATGATAGATAGATACTTTATTAATCTCCAAGGAGAAATTTACAGTTCCAGCAGCTCAAAGGGTGGAAACACAGGAACATGCAAAATAAAATAACTTTCAGGTACAAAATGCAAAAAACATTTATAAACCAGGAGGCAAAAATACAATACAATACAAAATCACAATATAAAAAAAAATTGTGAGATAAAAATATAGAACTAAGCTGCATAAAATAAACTAATATATATTATATATGTATACTAATATATATTGCTTATATATATATAAGCATTATATATAATGCTTTTATTAAAGAAATACAAAATACAGAGCAAAACTGAATTAATATGTAAACATATCATGAAAAGTTTAGGAGGAAGTAGTGTAAACTGAATTATTAAAGGTTTTATGACAGGTTTGATAGTCACTGTTGATAATGGAGTCAAGTCTCATGCTCAGTTTAACACCTTCAGGCTTTCACAGCACCAACACCATTTCAGAGACCCTGAGCGTTTTGTCACAGCCATCTCCGCCTCGCTCCATCTCCTGTCCTTCAAAGTCATCCAGAACCAAACGGAAGGTAAGCGTACGTGACGGCTCGGCACCTGAGAAACCACAGCTAATGCGCGCTATGAAGGGGCCGAGGCAGCAAGTAAAAAACCAATATCCCACATAACAAGACCTGCACTGTGCACGGCGGGAGACATCGGCCAATCAATCGCTGTGGTTGCCATGGTGCTGCCAGCGTGTACCTGCATAGGAGGGCGAACCCCACACGATACCAGGCTGATATGGCTTGTGTGGATTTCCTCATTTGCCTTTTGATCCGTCCTCCTCTTGCGCCTCTGGGAATCCTGGATTTTAATTCCCCCACATTCACTATCCGTCTATTCAAGGTTTTTTTTTTCTCGGCCGTGGCTTCTCTCGAGGTGCAGGCGTAATATGTTTTCAAGCACACACCAGTGCAGCATCAAAGCGTCGTCAATAGCTTTTGATTAGTACATTTTGTGCTGCTCGTTTCGCAGACCCACTTGAGCCAGGTGCTCAGGCCGAGGCGGGGCTAAGCCGGCGAAATGGATGTGGAGAGATAAAAAGACATTTTGGGAAAGCTGAAAAGAAGCACAATGAACAGACAAATGGTTCCGCACGTGGGTTTAAAAGCACCGAAGCTGAAGCGACGCTGAAGGCAGGGGAACACGAAGCGGGAGCTGGTGATGAATGACTCGTAATAACCTGCAAAGGAACTTGTGATTGTGTGTCTCCCTGTGATGGAGCGGCCCCTCAGTGTTCAGGTGCTCTCGGGCTGATGAGAAGCCGGTTATGGTGGATACCACGAGGCCTGAGCCGGTCTGCGCCGCTGGGTATTGAACCAGTTTCATGATGGGAATGGAAAAGCATGTATTCTTATCTGTCAAATCTGGGCTGAAAATGGCTGAAGGTGAAGATAAAGCTCATCAAGCGTTCAGTCACTGTTTGTTTCCAGGTGGTGGAAAATCAAAGCTATGCAAACTGAAATCCGCACATTTAGAGAATGGAGGTTTGAGCCGTTCCACGCAGTTAAGGGACGAGGTATAACTGCGTAGTTTCCGTAATTACACGGGTTAAGCCGCACTCTTACAGCATAGATGATCCAGTGCAGACAACCCAGAGAAATTCTTTTCATTTGCTGTCATGATGTTGAGCATTAACAGCGAACCAGCCCAGCAGAACACTGTGTGCTTCACTTTAACTACTCCCATGGCATTTACAGGGTCTTCATGAGGAGTGGAGATAAAAAGGAACAGGGCTGCAGGCGCTGTTGGAGCCGGCTCCTTCCTCAGAGTGGATGGTCCCTACGGCAAATGAGGGTTTAATCGCTCCCAATTGCTTTGCCTCACAAAGGTGTGACACCCCCACCTGCTACCACCAACACCACCATCCTCCCATCTGCCTCTCATTGTTGCCAGCGAACAAATCGTGCCATAGGGAGACGCGCTGACACTTTCCCTCGGTCCCTTCTTCCCTAAACCCCCACTTCCGGCTTTGTAATTCCTTCATCCTACCGGGAACAGGGGAAGAAGTAATCAAAACAATTACCTAAGTCCCGTTTTGTTTCACAGGAGACTTGTCTTTTTCATGTGAATCTTCAGCCAGAATGAAACAGGTTGTGTCTTGGGGGCTTTTTGTGGAACATCACAAAGGCAGCAGCTGTCACAAAACAAGAAAAAGCTTCAGAGGCGTGCTGGTTCCACCAGCAGGTTTATCACTTGGCTCTTTCAACAAGAGATCCACAACCAATTACCAAAAAAAAAAAGAGAGAGAGAGAGCGAGAGGGGAATAAAAACGTGTGAACCAAAAGCAGCCACCTTGATACGTTCACACAGACAGTTATGAGAAGACATCCTCTCATCAAGAGCTGCGGAAAGCATAACAATCTGGATCATCGTGTAGATGACAAAGCAGCCACGCATGCCTCGCTGCCATCACCTCGAGGGATTGTTGTCTACTGTCACAAACAGCAAAGGAAGAAAACAGGACTGTCTTAATGCCGAGCTACCTTACAGCTGAAAGAAAAGCTACACGGCGTCTCCGCGGATCAACAGATCCTTGACTTTGATGAGACAAAATGAGCTCACCACAAGATATAATATGTCCCCGCTGCCCACTGTTCATATCTATCCCCCTACAGTTACTCTCGCACTCCCGGGCATGTCGTCCAAAATTGTAAAGGCCTTTAATTAAAGATTAATGTCAGGGTTTCTTGCATGCGCTGCTTAGATAACTCATTTCCCAGGGCGCGTTGCTAAAAATCGCCCAGGCTGGACACCAGATTTTCCAGCTTTCAGAACAAAAGCCCTCAGCTCTCCGGCCAACGCGATTCTTTCAGCTGAAGGACGAGCAATAACAGCTCTGCTGCTCGCTTTGCGAAGCCACCACTGTGACTGTGACAGGGGGGGAGGTTGAGTCATTTTAATTATCACAGGCAGGCAAAGAGACACAGTCAGCCAGTTGAAGGCTCGTTGCACAGACTGCTTGTCTGTCCACCCCTCGCAACAATTACCGATGCTCGTCTTCCTCGTGAGGCCTGTTTATAATGTCAGGGCGCGCAGCAGAGTGGGGGATCTGTCTGTGGCAATCAGCCTCACTTTACACGCTTCTCCACGCGATGGAGGTGTAGTGAGCCAGTGACTCATATTGTGCATGTGTGCTCATGTAAACATGTGTTTTGTCAGCAGTTTCAAACGGATATAGATGGGACCAGACTAATTCCAGCGCTGTGCCAGCAGAGCAGTAACCGGACTTGTTGAGGCAGTTGAAGATGATGATCCACGGTCACGTCAACCACAGAGACATCAGCATGCACTTTACGTTCAATACGATAAGGCACGTAGGCATAGAGCACTGCAGAGGGTGCTTTGATGGTGTCCAAGGCCTGTTATTTCACTCTTTATGTACACCCCCACGGTGGGATACTCCAAATCAAATCAAACAAATCTGAAAGAGCTTCACAAAGACGCAAAACAAGCAAATCCTGTAATACCCAGCAGGCCGTCCAGGCCAGCAGATTACAGATAGGTTTCAAGTACAGTCTCGCTGCTCTGGGGGGAGGGATATCTGATCATTGCTTTGTTTGTTCAACATCCCAGATGCCAAAATGACTGTATCAGTGCAAGCGCTGCTACTGCGTGATCAAAAATCCAGCCTGATATTCAGAGTGAGCCGCAGTTTCATTCATCGACTCTGTCCGGTGCTGCCATCTTGTTCGCCGTCTCCTGTGGGTGCAGGATTGATTTCCTCTCTTGAAATACTGGCTGACATGTCAGGTAGCTCTGACATCATTTTCCTTCAACAATGAAGCCGTGGCAGCCGGCGCACGGTTAGCATAACTTATGCTGGTGTGCAGAGAATGGCAGTTCTCTGGCTTGTTTAATAAGCGCCGACACATGGCGAGGTGTAATGATGCAGGTAGATGAGGAAATGAGGTGGAGTCAGTGATTTCCACGATGCAAAATTACTTTCTCCAACCGAGTCCACTGTTTTCCTGTATCAGGGCACCTCGGAGTGCATTATCACTGTTCCAATATTGACAATTACCAAAGAAACAAAGGAGACACTGGGTTTAATTAACTCAAGGCAAATAATCAGGAAGATTTATTGAAGAGTCTACCTGCTTTGCCCTGGTGGTGTGTTATCAGCCGATGACCAGCACTGGATTACCATGCAGTAACTGACCAGAGCTCCGGGGAACCTGAAAGCTCCAGCAGGACCACTGTGTATCAACTGGTTTGCATTAATTTGCTTTAAAAGATTTTTGGAATATGGCCAATTAAGGACAGTATCATTAAACTAAATGATGAGGATCCTGTTTTAAGATCTTCATTATTTTAGTTCTCTGCTTCCCTGCTGCACATTCCTACATTAAGGTGTAATCAGATTACCACACATCGACTCTGGGGCTGGATTGTGTTACAGTATAGGAATATGTGCTGCTCCCACTCGGCGGTGGATATTTTTGCATGTTTCTGATGTTTCTATGAGGAACGGGCATAAAAGCAGAAGAACTTTGGTTGTCTGGATCAGGAGCAGCATTGAAACAGCCTGACCGAACCCAACCGCACAACACAGGAGCATATTAATATATCCTGAGCAATGATTAAGAGCAGTAACTAAGATCAATGTTTAAAACGTCCTCATCTAACGCTGAAGGCTGAAACCTTCTCTTTCATGTGTATTGAACTTGGACAGATGGTGATGAGAGATGTTAACATGGCTGTGAAACATGAGCGTGTCCACTTCACTCCTGACTGTGTAATCAGCCAATCAGCTTGTTTGATGCACAGAGCGCGACCACGTGTTGCTTGGGAGGTTACCCCAACACGCTTCCCTGTGTTGATCTGCACAGATGTTGACCTGTAGCTGTAGAGATTTGAAACCAGGGTATCAGATCTCACTTCAGCCAACAGCATGCACAGCCGGTTGTTAATCTGGATGGCGAACGCTGACGCTAACACTACTTCTTTGTGTCATCATGGAATTTAAACTTGAACCGAGTCTCAAGTCTCTGTTTTTCGTTGCAGTTTGTGTCTTTCTGCAGTCCGACTCTTAGCATCAGTTGTGAATAGTGGCCTCTGGTTACTGACAGCCTTACCTGTGACACAAAACAGCTCGGACGTGGCTTGTCCCTCCACTGCCATTGCTGAGGGCCTCAGTAAAGCTGCCCATATGCGAGGCCTAATTACTTTCTCAGCTGGCCCCTGCAACAAGGTCACACTTGTTATGCCACTGTCCCATCCACACAATCAGATTTCTCACAAAGGGAGCTAATCTCATTCCTTCACAAGCCATTATCTTGATCGGACCGGCTTTTTACGCAATTTGCAACGCTGTCCAGATGAGAGAACGACTTTCCTTTAGCGGGAGTGAAGACGCTCATCAGCATCCCACTGAGAAGTTTCAAACTGTCAGCCAACATCCACCAACTCCAAATTGGAGTTAAATTGAAGAGGCGTCCGGCTGGAGAAAGGCCAAGACAAGCGGGCCCGAGCATCGCTGCAGCAGCAGATGTCGATGAAGGTTTTTAATGGAGTTGAATTAATTCACGCAGGGTGTAATTTGTGCTGTGGATGTGGGAGGCGTACTAAGCCTGAACTTTTTCAGGGTCACAAGAGTCGTTATATTGATAGACATCTGCTGAGGCGGCCTGCAAATTTGCAAAAAACTGACAGATCTGCTCCGATGTTGAGATAATGATAAATTGCAGTCCTGTTGTGAAGCCAGAGATGCGTCCTCACTGTGTTTGGCCGAAGGGGAAGTAAATAACCGTACTCTTCAACTTATTTTTCCAAATATAAAGTGGTCCAGTTATCGGAACTCCATCACTTTCATGATTCAGTGGTGACATATCTGACTGTCTTTATGCCGTTTCAGGGGCGTAATCCCACCTACGAAGCTCTGATTGGCTGCAGTGATTTTTCCAACCAGGTAAACTGCTGACTTTCTGAAAATAATCGGACAGATCAGCAATTCAGATGCCTGAAAGCCGGCTGGAGTTGGTTCGCCGGTCTGGTGTTTATAGATCTATCAATCTGACAGTGAAATCAGGTGCCCAGTATTTTCACCTGACGCCCTCTCACCTGGTGGATTTGTTCCAGAATTAGCTGCCATCCAATCAGGGTTCAGTTTTATGATGGACTCAAACTGTATTTTCTAGAAAAACTGTAAAAACGTGGCTATTTATGAGCACAAGCGGGCTGCTGTGCGGATCAAGACTATCATTATAATCACTGCTACCATCACGGCTGAGAGTCTGGAGCTCCGCCGAAGCGGCTCGATGCTCTGGGCCCAATCCGAAGCAAAGTTACTGGAGTTCTCCTTGACATTACAGCTAATCTGAGATAGCTGGAGGCCTCACACTGTCAGTTTTTAGTGGGCACTCTGAGCATACTTGAAAACAAAAATGAAGCATTTGTGGCAAACACTGGAAGATAAATAATACAGTGTCTGTTAGAATTAAGGCCAGGACCAGTTTTCTGGATTCTGACTGGATATCATTGAGGCAGAATACAAAAAAGGTTTTTCCTGAAAGATTTTCTGTTATTTCCTGCCTCTGTTTACTCTTATTGACCAAAGTCTGGATTAGTGTTGTGCTGTACTACCACCTGCTGGTATGTAGCCTGCATGTGTGCACCTAACAGAGTGAAGGGTTAGACTTCAGGTTCTGGAAAAGGCACTTTTCCTGTCAGTGTTGTATTATGGTGACATTTCATTTTATATAAGAAGTATTACTAGTGATAATTATAATGATCACCATTGTGAGCTGTATGCTGAGGTTGGGTCTCTGTGATGAGATGAGATGTGATGGACACTGGTTTTATTTATTTATAAGGCCCTCACTGTTTTGTCTTTTTAATGTTGCCTCTTATCAAACACACTTAGTGACTGGATTACACTGCAGGCGCCTGCTGCTTTTACTGAACTTAGACATGTTTAAATAGTTGTTATTCCAGGTTGCAGGTGATCAATGAGAAAAACTGCATTTTCTAATTTTCATCCTGAAGGGCCCTTTTAATTTTTAATATATTTCACTTCCAGCTGTTCTTGTTTTAGTCGATTCATCTACTTTTAATTTGAAATGTTTCTATTCACCCCTAAGGATTTATCGTTTTACTGACTTGGCCTTTTAATGATATCATTTTCGATTCTTTTGTTTTTTGTTCGCTGTGGCATCACTGTAAGAGGTCTCTACCTCAATGTATGTTAAAATAATGAACATGAAATAAATAAATGAAGGCAACATTGCAACTTTTAAAAGAACATTTTTTTAAATTTAGTAATATAGACTTTCTCATAAGGTTACCGTCACTTTCATGTCACCGTTTCATTGTGTTTACTTCTTTTTTCTTCACCCCCTCGCAGCCGCCCTAATGATCACTAACATGATGACTCCAAAATTGAAGCTAAACATTATACATGAATGTTTGTTTGAAGGTCACTTCAGGAACAATAATCAATACCTGGGTCTGTCTCGCCCACCAACTTGTATTGTTGTTTGTGGACTGGCACCTTTGCTTTTTCTCCTATTGGCTCCCACCTGGCGCTGACACAGGCGTAGCCCGACGTCGTCCCTGAGCCTTGTTGGTGGTCTTTGAGAAACTGCACCTCCGCCAAATAGCTCCTCTCACTGCAGCAACAGAGACGCCAGCCCATGGGGCCCGTCCTTGAGGATTAACCCAAGTCCCAAGCCTGCTCCACTACCTGAATCTCAGAGCTGTGGGTCCTGGTCCAGACTGGCAAAAACCCTTCAGCTGAGAAATAAATTCAAAGCACAGGACAGCGGGGATGGAGCACGCTGTCCTGCCGGGTGACCATCCATCATCTGCCCAGGCCTCCTTGGTTGGTGGCTCCGCCGCTGACCTCACCTTGAACCTGTCACGTCGGCCTCGCAGACAGTCTGCACCGCTTCATACTCATAATGTGTTTGTCTTTTCAACACCCAATCACTGTCAGTCAAATCTTCATATATTTTATTCTCAATGACTTTGTTACGTCGCACAGTTCAGAAATTTTACTGAGACTCAGCTCAAATCAAGGGACTGCTGCCCCCTGGTGGAGATGTGCCTGCTGAACTAACTTCCTAGCTAAATTCCTGAATGCCCCAAGGTCCAAGGTTTATAAAAATCTAATCAAATCTAATCTAATGAGCGATTTCTCCAGCCTTCATTGATCTGTTTTTGTTTGACAGGCTCATAACTGTAGGAGATTTTAACGTTCACACTGATGATCCCTCTAATTCGCTTGTCACATAACTTCTAAACGTTGCAAAATCAGCTAACCAACAAGCAATAATAATAAAATTATTATTACTATTACTATCACAGTCTCTGCCTGCTTTCTCATTGTGTTTAGGCGAGATTTTTAGTCACCTTGAGTATTCAAAGACTCAAAGGCTTTTCAGGTTTTTCAAATACTCCTAAATGACATGTGGTGCCTTCTAGCAAATAATCATTCTTATTACATCTTCACATCTTGTAACTCTACTGGGAAATAACCGAATTTTCACATTTTGTGAAGTTACCTTCTGGTGCCTGATGTTATCTGGAAGTATAATGCAGCCAAGAAAGAAAGGAAGAAAGGGAGGAAGGAAATCTCTCTGATGATCTCCCTTGTGCATGAAAAACCTGCAGAATGGTAGACTTTGTTTTTGGGGTTGTTTTGCATCATCCACAACCAAATTTGCTCAATTAACAAAGCTGTTTTGTCTCTAATTGGGTGTGCATGTCGAAAATTAGTTGAAAGGTCTCGATCAGTCAACTTAGTCTCAAAGGCCAAATAGAAACATCATACAGCTACAGATTGCTTTGACCTTTTCACTGTCAAAACTACCAGAATGATGATGTTCTTCAGCTCTTTCCAAGCGGATGTTTCATGTTTGTTGTTACAGGCTGAACGCTTCGTGATGGCCACCGACTACATTTTGTGATCATGGCATCATTGACATGTACAGTAACCAAAGATAAAAACTGACAGAGTTATTTGAGGGGATTTTCCCTCCAGGCTTCTGATTCAGTTGCCATTCTCTGCCTGTGTTGATCTGTCTGTAAGCTCCTCTCCTGCCTGAACGGATGCTCGTGTTTTTGAGCCACTTTGCAGTCACTCACACTGTGAATCAGGCCACGGGACTAGTTAAACAACACTGCCATCCGCTGCTTGTGATGGGCACATACAATGTTAGCGGTCACTGACATGAGGGGAATAATAATGGAGGCTCTCCTTGGTATTCTCTCTCTCTTTTTTTCTACCTTTATTTATGCAAAGTTTGCCCTTTTCCTGCTACACATGAACAATCCGCCACATTCGAGTTCAGCTGGGGCCAACTGGTGCGTTCACTGTAGTTACAAGTGTTTGACTCAAAGGCACCTTAGCAGTAACTGCTGAGGGAAAATTTAAACAGCAGCAACTTCTGAAACTTGAGTGGACACAGTGAACGTCTACCCGAGACTGAATTGAACGAGATATACAATTTATATGCATTGACACTTGCAGACTTTAATATTGCTTATTTTGTGCCTGAACGACATACTTTCTCTTCTGCAGCACTCCATCTCCGAGGTCATTTATTCTTTATTTTCACAAGAAAGTGGACTGATTTGATACAGAACACAGAGAGACTCTAACCTTTTCATAGTAAAGGGTTGATTCACCGCCAATCCAACGATATCCAGCAATGCAGTTAGATTAAGTTTTCCCCGCTGATGCTTTCAGGTACCTGTCCCTGAGATGTCTGCTGTCACCCCAATACAGCAGAGGTGAATGTCATTTTCTTTTCTGGTGCTCAAATTACATTTAAAGTTTTCATTGTAGCCCGTCTTCGACCAAAGATATAGTCCCACTGAATATCTGAGCTCGGTGGATCGTTCGCAATATTGTTTCTGGACACGTGTAAAGCCTGAGTGAGACTCAGCATGGCTCAATTCCACCGTGAGAATGACTTTTTGGATTTGGGCGCACTGACCCTTAGAGATAATAGTAACTTAAGTGGGTTGTAGTGGGTAGTACGACTGACTTCGATCCCTAAAAAGCAAAGAAAAGCCTGAGATCTCTCTGTACTGTAGCTCGTCTGCTGCTCTCGCATTCTGATTAAGGTGTTTCACCACTTCATTTATTAAAGTGAGGAAAACCTGAGATGTTAACCTTTAATTCAAGCTGCTGTGATTTTATTTTTAGGGGCTTGTCAGCATATATTAAAAGATGATGATGGTGTTTTTGAGATTTTGTATGTTTGATGCAAGCATTCGGATTAAAAGTGGACGAAAGTACTTAAAGCTGTTACTGTGAGGCTGAACGGTTGTAAGCACACTGTGGCTGGACTGAGTGCAGACTCTGCAGGACTCCGAGCGAGCTTGACCACTTTCATCCGGCTTTGAAGGGCTGATCACAGCGTGAGTGAAATCCAGTTTTTGTGCCCGCTGATTTATCACTTAGCACATCTTGACAAGTGTAAATGTAGCTTAATAGATGGAACAAAAGAAGCTATTTGTAGATAATCACCTTGTTGGATGAGTGGTCTTCAGGGAGAGACGAACACTCACAGATACAATCAGGAAGGATGTATTGTTTTAATTAAAGTCACTCGAGTGGGGAGCGAGAGAAGCGCTTTTCCTCAAAAACTCAAATCCAAACACGCTGGCTCACCTGCTCAGCGGCTAACAGCGTAAACCGACGCCGGCGAGTGTTTGTCAAGTAAAACTACAAACACAATGCTGCTGGGAAAGAGCGCTCATGTTTTCCCTGCAGCGAACCTTCTCTGGAGAACGAATGAGGCCGTTCAAAGCGTTCCTCTCTGTGCGCCGGGCTTCATCCGGCCTCTCTGGCTGTCAGGGTTAAGAGCCGAGCTCAAACAAGGACAGCAAAGCACTTTGATTTGGAGATGAAACTGCCATTTATTAAGGCCAAGACTCTCATTCGCTTCAGTAAAAGTCTGTTTTATCCGCTGAAGTCGAAGTGCCTTCGTGCCCTTTTAGAAAACGTTCAACGCCACACATACTAATGAGAGCACACATTGATTCGCCATGTGCTGTGTTGATGTTAAAGGCGCAGTTTGCAGAATTTTAGCATCAAGAGTCTTTCGATTCAGACAAGAATGAAGTACTGATAATCACCATCAGACTGGAGGCATCTACGGAGCTTTTGTTGCCTCATTTTACAGATTTGGAAGGAAATTTCTTCTTCCTCAAATTCTCTTTCATACAGAAATACTGTGGAGGAGGATGACCAACACCAGCAGGCAGTAATGTGGGACAAGTAAGAAATGTGGGAAAAAAGTAGTGTGTACCAGCAGCCACCAACCACCTCTGATTATTCCAAATCTTACAGATATATATTGGGGTTTTTTAGGTTAGCTGATTCTGACTTTAAAGGGAAAGGCTGGTGTTATTTTAGATTTCTCAGATCAGTGTGTTGACCATCTCTCAACAAGCTGGCAACTGTAGTTTTCAGCAAGCTCTACTCAAACAGGAGCAAACAGTGCACTTGTTGGGGACTATTTTCGGCAGCGGATTAATACACATTTGCACTCTAGCGAGTATTTCTGGCAGCAGGATGGTGTGTTGAGCTTAATGTGGCTGCTGGTGAATGAGTTTCATGAAAGAAAAGAGTCACATCTCACCGGTTTTGTATCATGAATCCTTTAATCGTATCCTGAAACAAAATAGACTCAGTGCGCTGTGAAGAAATAGAGTAAATAAATATAATTTCTCAAAGATACACAATTTGCTTGATGCTCAGGATTTTATTTTCAAGACCTACACTTGAGGAGCAGAATACAGGCAGGCCTCAATGCTGGACATACAATCGAAGGGTCGGACTGGTTAAAAACGACAACGGGAAAAGAAAAAACACCGCAGCTACAGGAAGAGAGAAAAAAACACAATCACATGTTCACAGAGAGTGCACGGTGTGGTCCTCTCAAACGTCACCTCGGCCTCCGGGATGGTTGTCAGTAAATCGTACTTCGCTTTAAGATGTACGGCCTCCGGGACTTGGCGGTGTGCGTCGCTTGCCTCTTCAGGATGTAGGGTGATTTCCGTTTCAGCGGATTGTCACTGTTCTCCTCTAAATACTCTAGAGAGTCATGGAGAAGCTGTGAGGGGGAGACAGAGCGGCGGGTGAGTGTCGCACGACGCAGAGGAAGTGGCAGGCAAACACATGTTTTGTTGCTGAGCGGCAGGCTAATGCCACTGTAGCTGTGATTGAACGAGTGCTTCTGCTCGGCGCGCTCATGCATGGCAAAAACAGGCGCTAATCTGCAGCCGCTGCGTTCACGTTTGAAAAAAACAAAAAAAAAAAGGAGAAAATGATGGAGAGGAGGGAGGACGAGACGAGGAGGACGGCGGTTTAATGAGGTGCGTTTACTCTGAGAGAGGATGGATGGGCTCTTGTGTCCAGCCTGCATGTATGAGTGTGTGCGTGTTTTTAGGGTTTTAGTCCTGCTGTTTACTGCCTTATTTTTACTACCAGTACAAAATAAGGGTACTGGTACTGTGTATTTTGCTACTTTATATTCTATAAATTAATTCCCTTCTAAAATAATTTAAAGGGGGAAACTACTTTTTACTCTCATAGTTGCTACAATGTTGTTTTGCAGATATTCAGTATGAGATAAGCACAATAAAAATACTAAATGACAATAAATACAATAAAAAATACTACAGAAGCAACCATTCAAACCACTGAGTACTTGTACTATAAATGCAAATATATATGTACAGAAATACATGCATGCACACCACATGTCAAGGATAAAAAAACAGCTTATTTCCATTATGGTGCTGGAGTTGCAGATTAAATCTCTATAGCTGCATAATACTCAAAAATAATGCAAGCATGACTGTGTGTGTGCGTGTGCGTGTGTCTCACCCTCTCCTCCCGGCTCTGCAGCGTTCGGCAGATGTGCTGCAGGTTGTACAGCTCCTCCAGCAGCTGGAGGCTCCCCTCGCCGTCCTCCTCCTCCTCGCCGCTCCACACCTCCTGCCGCAGGCCGCTCACCATCCTGCACAGGTTGGCCAGCGACACGCGCCAGTAGGGGGCGCTCTGCTTGTTCTGTTTCATCTGCAAAGGGGCAACAAGGTGGGGGGAGGGGCAGAGGGGGGAGGTTTGAAAAGGATTGGGATTCAAATTGAATTTTCAAAATTTGCCAATAACTTAGCGCCTCGTCGTGCAGAGATGGCTTAATTGAAGTTTTTGTTATCATTGTGAGCGGAGGTGAGGTGAAAACTGACACCACAAAAGATAAAAACACAGATTTTCTGGTCTATTGATTGCATATTTCTGCTCAACATTAAGCTTTTCTGCACAAAATTAAACATAGGGCTTTTTGTCATGAACGCACTGATTCAATCATTAGACCCAGACAAAAATAGGCTGGACACAATAACAAGAAGACTTACAATACCTGCTATAATGCTAAATCAATTATAAATGCTATAATTGGTACATGTGTTTCTTATTATCCTGCTGATATTTGGCTGCAAGTGGAGAAACTCCTGAATAGTGATTTTTGTAGTTAGTAACATTATTCGCTCCATCCCCCAAACATGCAGACTGTGATTTCAGACAAATCATCGCTGTTGTTGAGCAGGTGGAGCAGGCGCTCCAACGATCAAAGGGTCGGTAGTTCGATCCCGATGATCAGGACAGCTCTTTGTGTGATAGCTCGCTGCCATCTGCGTGTGAGAGTGTGTGAATGAGTGAACGAGCTGCATGATAGCTCGCTGCCATCTGTGTAAGTGTGTGAATGAGTGCTTTGGATAAAAGCTCTTCATGAATGCAGCCGTTTATTTTGTGTCCTCAAGATGTTCTATTCATTCAGATTTTGGCTTTGTATTGTGTTCAGGTTCTGAATCTCGCTCTCATGTGTGTAAAATCTCATCTTTTACGTCGTAAGTTTTGTCTTTATTGCTATGAAAGACCAAAAATCCAAATCAATATTCATGAGTTTTATGAGCAGATGCAAAGGCTCAGCCTGCCTTAACGAGCCGCCACCACAATGCATTTCAATCGACGCGTGCATAAATGCTATTCTAGAGGTTTTCCACACTGTTTTTACAGCTGAAGCACTAAAAAGCTTTGGCTCCCTTAAAGAGGCACTGAGGATGCTGCATTTGAGACGTCCACTTTGCACACTGACGGATGTATCTTAACATTCTGAGACTCCAGAATGTCACATCAGTCACATCTAACCTCATCCAGCTGCAGCCTGTTGTGTTATAATCTACTTTGTGTGCTTTAAGATGGTGGAGGGCCCCGGGGCCCCCCTGTGCGTGGGCTGGCGAAGACCACTTGGTGTCACTGAGGATGATGGAGAGATTCAGCGGACGAGGGGATATTGTTGCTTCTAACTATTGCAAATGGCCACGAGCCCTCCGGGGCTCACGTCGTTTATGAGCAGCGGAGGAATACAGCGTCCTCCGATGTCTAAAGACAGGGGTCACGTCAAACACAGGTTCCTTCTGTCTGCCAGGAGGGAGACGTGGAATAAAAGCAGCGGAGACATCACAAGAACAACACACCAGAGACCGAGCATAGACAGCTACTGACATTTAGAAATAATCCATGCACCAAGGATTTAAGTGGTTTTCATTTAGTTTTAAATGAATTAAGTGACTGGGGCCAGCTGTGGTTTTACTGAGCTGAAAGGTCACATGAAGGATTGTTTTACATGAAGCTTCATCAGGATATTCTCCTCTAATGCAGGCGAATCAATAAGATCCAGGGGTGGGATGACGAGTTAATTCCAGGGGCCGATATTCTAACAATCCCAGTGGGTCCCTTGTTTTTAATGAGCTGGCCTGCTGGTGGCTTTAGCTACTGCAGCCAAGTCAAAAATCAGAGGCAGACTGTTTCTTTAACATTGTTTATGGGACATTTTAGAAAATCCCCTCAGCGTCCTTACAAAGAGCGATTTAAAATTACTGGAAAACTCGATCTAAATTCCAATACTCAGCCGGACGAACAGATGAACCCTGGCTGTGCTATAATGCAATCATGTTCAGTGGAGAAATAAGAGCCAGAGAGGAAATCTACCTCCTTCATCTAATCAGATAAAAAGACGAGTACACAAGCAGGTCAATCAATTCAGCTGTCGCCAAAAAAAAATCCTGAAAGCACAGTATTGTTGAAGATACTTGTGGCTCTCTCTGTCACTCTCAGGCAACCAGCAAGTTATTATTACAACCATCACCCCCGAACAACCTCCGAGCTCCAGCAGCAGTGAGTCACATGGCCGGTTTGTCACCGCCACGTCTCCGTTCGAGCGCCGTGGTTATTAACCAGAGAGACGGAGGGAGGTGGAAGATGTGTCGTTATGATGCTGTCATGTCCATCTGAATCCTATTAATCCATCTCCCACTGCCTCTAGTTCCGCCTTCACCAGCTTCACCCCTCGGCTTTGCCCGGCCTTGAGCTCACACCACCGGATAACCGTGTTAAGAATCATGGCTGAGCCACAGCTGCAGCGGCTGGAGCGTTTATTTTGCCCTGAACTGTTTTTTAAAAAAGACTAATTTTTCAATCAAAACAAGGCCAGTCCAGATATATAAGTTTTATCATTTACCTCCAACTCGGCATGAACACACACAAAAGGTGAGGCTGTGACTGGAGCATGGATGCAGATTGTCATGAAAGAACACCTGGGCAGCTGGTGTGCCGGGTCAGCTGAAGGGTCACTGACTGACCAGGTGGGATGCAGCTTTTCAGACACTCTCTGATGTCACAGGTGCAAAAGAGGGACCCCGTACCTTAGAGGCGAAAAGACTGCTGAGCAGCTCCTCTTCAAGCGCTCGCTGGTCCTGGTTGACATCTGTCAGTTAGAGGAGAAACAGGAATATGAGTTTTAACCAGATCCAATTAAGAGTTGCTGGAATAAAATGTCAATTAGATATGAAAGTATAAAATTCTCCTTATCAGCTGACG
Organism: Chelmon rostratus; assembly: GCF_017976325.1. Classification (NCBI taxonomy): domain Eukaryota; kingdom Metazoa; phylum Chordata; class Actinopteri; order Chaetodontiformes; family Chaetodontidae; genus Chelmon; species Chelmon rostratus. The sequence continues at coordinate 26,898,266 of NC_055663.1, forward strand.
TTTAGACTGTTTAGTCTTTTTTCTAAGAGGAGTTTGCAGCATTTACATCTCAAGCACCATGAAGCACCAGAACTCTGCCCACGTTCTTATTCGCTGGTACAAATTAAAGCGTTCAACAGGTGACGCAGGACTGCTTTACAAAACTCAAGCTCTCCTGTGAAGCTTTGTCAAGCCAACAGATTTTTTTTTTTTTTTACAAAGACTGCAAAGTTCTTTCTCTGCATGAACAGAATTGTCCATCTTACTGTACATGTTTCCGGCTCACTGACTTCAGAATCAGATTTGGTTGGTTTACACTGCTGTGGTTTATTCAGAATCTCCAATTTTTATATATATATATAAACAAGGGTTCAAATGGGTTCTGAAACATTTACATTAGGCATGGTTACACCAGATCAATGCAGGAAAGGGGTCTATAGGTGACTTGGTAAAAAAAACATCTTAGAAAAGTAGAAGAATAAAAGTCTTAGAATGAATAAGTTATTAAGCACAGCCTCCTGAAGTCATACAACCTTTTAATAAGTTGTGGGACCAGAAAAATTAAAGCAAGACCTAATCAACCATAATGTTATGAAGAAGAAGCTTTGAAGTGCAAATTCTTCATTTAAAAACAGAGATATTTCCATCATTCAGTGCTTCAATACCTGCAACACCATCGCCAAACTGATGCACCTGTTGCGCGGAGTAAGTTACGTGAGAGGCAAACAGCTGGACTCGTTCCATGCTTGGTTCGGATTTTCCCTGTTTTTTGTTGCTACGAAAGAAGCCGGTGATAAAGCATGAAATCACCACACAATGCATCAGTGCACAACCTGTTGAAAGAGCCTCACCTGTGCAAAGTCCACCACATGTGAAGCAGAGCAGAAGCATACACGCCAGCTGTGCCTGCATCTTCATGAGAAAACGAACCAGAAAAAGGATCCCACACTGAAGAATGCACCTGAGAAGGGATCTAGTCCATAAGGTTAAGGGTCAGACTTGGCTAAAGAGGCTCGAGAGGGAATTTGTATTGATGCTGCTGCTTCCTTTTCTTCTTCTTCTCCTTCTTCCTCTTCTTCTTCTTCTCCTTTTCCAGCTCCAAATACGCTTCCCCTTCCTTGCAGGTTTCTGGTTGGTTGTGAAGTGCCGTGGGCTCCATTCCCTCAGTTTATAAGAGCCAATGTGATGTCAGAGAATCAGTCTCTCCTCATCTCCACCCCCACCTTCCCACCCACTAACGCGGACCCCTTCCTCCGTCCATCCACCCATCTCTCTCTTCATATTCCCTCTTCCCTCCTGTCACTGTGTCATCGTTTCATCAGACGTCACTTTGGCATCACAGGGCGGAAGGGCTTTGCGTCAAGGTTTTTTGGAGATTTGGTGATTTCACCTCATGAATGCACACAGTCTGAGGTTTGTTCTGCACTTGATGCCAGACACGGGGCTGCAGGGGTGATGTGGGAGGATGCACAACAAAGACTCACTCTTTGTGTCACTATTTGGGGAAGCTGTGCTCCACCACCTCCATCTTTTGCTGCAAGTGATGTCTCTTTTCCGATCAACAGGTGATTGTTCTCGACTTACAAACCAAACAAGCGCCTGCAAGACATGAATCATAGTGATAAGACACAAGATATGTTAAACTGTCTCAGTACATTAGAAGCAAAGCACTTTCTTTGCTTGACTTTCTTTATTTAAATTGTCCTTGACATCATTTCTGTTATTAATATTAAAGGCCAATTTAAAAAGAAATCAGACTGCATGAGCTTCATCTGCAGATGGAGTTTGGTCCATTTTCACAAAACATATGTTTATATTTCCTTCATGGACACCTCTAACATGTTAAGAGTTAAAAGAACAATATTCATTTTCTGTTTTTTTTAATTATTATTCACATTTAAAGCCGCTAAATAGTATGAATTAAGCGATCTGCTCTGTGCACCTGCTCTCTGTTGCTGCAAAAAAGAAAGAAAGAAAGAAAGCAGAGAAAAGAAAAATGGCCGTCGATTCAGTTTTGACTTGCACTTCCTTGACTTCAGAGTTAAAGTTAAGCTGTTGTGATGTGACTTTGTCATTCAAATTTTCTAACAAACGAAACACTTGACGACGGAGTCCCACAAGGATCAATTTGAGATCATCTCGTTTTACTGTTATCTTGATTTGCTTTTGTTTTGATTTGACGTTTGATTCTATTAATCTGATATATTTCTGACAGGGAACAGAGAAATATCTGATGTGTATTTACAGCCAAACCTAAAACAAGCAAGGGATGAATATTATACACTGTGTTCATTAAGTAATATCACTTTAGAGACTTCCTCACATCTCCAGGTGCTGTTGCTTCGACCTCATATGAACAGAAATGACTCACATACATTTTATTATTAGCAGCATTATTTGTTAGTTTCACTTACAGTCACACTAACTGGCCCCCACAGAGAATGATATCACTTTAACGCACAGTAAATGTCTCAGGTGGAGAAGCTCCACAGCACGTGTGTTATTTCGAGCCTGAAAACCAGTCAGAGTGAAGGTAAAGCAGGCTGCGTTCCTTCCTCTCATGCCTGAATTTCATCTTTGTCATTTGAGACCAGCAGGGAGAGCCAGTTCCCAAACCCCAAGAGGTTCAGCTTTCCTCCGCATGTCCTGTTCTGCAGCTCCCTGAGACCGTAATCACATTTTCATACGACTTTACCAACATATCAAAGAGCGCAATGAAACGTGAGGAGCCTCATGAACAAAACCAGTGCAGAGCTGTGTGCGTTTACTGTATAATGAGCAGTATCCTGTTGGATATTTCTATTATATCTGTGCAAATGATACTTAAAGAAATATGTTTTACTTTCACATTAAAGGCTGTTTCTTGTGTCCAAAATGCCCTTTATATTCCTGACGGGATTCCTGCACCATCACTATCAAATAATCTCGCTACCTAGTAGTGAGTTTTATCTCACTTTACGATGGTTTTACGATATTTCCTTTACATTCCGGATGTTATTCAGATTTAAGATGTGACTTTTTTTTTCACTGAACACCGCGACTTTTGTCTGATTTGCCAAAACAAGCGGTAACTTTTCTCTTTCATGCCTCTCTGCGGTTTCTCGGGTTGCTCCTGCAGGTGAAAGGGGGCAGAATTTCACCGATAAATCTCGGTGCAGTCTGTCCGCCCCATCCGACAGGCGGAGGGAGGTGTTTCCTCAGAGTCGCAGCTGGGACACCCCTCAACTTTCCTCAAACTCTCCACAGTGTCCGACGTCCTGCCATGCTGGGACTGTAACGCATTTCGGATCGCTGGTCCACTTCCGTGCGCCCCTGTGTCATGGCTCCGTTTGGAAAAAACTTCCTAAAGGCTCGACTGAAGAACAGGTAATTTGATGAGGGAAGTTTTCTTGGCGAGAAACTTGTTGAATGCTTTTTTTTTCCGGGTAATGGAAAGCGCTGTGGAGGAGCGACAATTACGCACAGCGCGGTGCGCATCTGCTTTAGAGCGAGCTGCAAGTTTGCTAAATGATTAATGCAGGACTTGAGCAGTAATATTACAGGTAAATATATAGCAGCACGTGATACTGAGGAACATAATACAAGTAAGACAAATTACCATTAAGAAGCACAAGGACACATTATAAACTTCCCTTGAATATTAGATTATATGATTTTTAGTATTAATAACCATCTAACACACTTCCAATATTGTTTAAAACCAGCATCAACCAGCATTAATAACAATAATGAGGGAATATCATTGCTGAAGAGGTTTAACTGTCAGTGTTTAAGACAGTATTACATTTTTTTTATCTGTATAGTCAAATTTTTTGGCCCATAATTTGTTTCCCGCTGTAAGAAACTGGTGTAAGAAGTGTTTTCTTGCCGGTATGTGTGAGGTATTATTCCCCTTTATGGAAAGTTTGAGTAAAATACGCCCTTCGATTACGGTGGTGCTCATTCCTGTCGGAGTGCACTGCACTGTGCATCGACCTCACCTTCTCCTGCTCTGTAATTACTGCAAAGGTGTTATTTTTAATGCACATTTCATCTGGGACACCAGAGGCCTCCTGACTTCAGGTTCAGAGAGTTCCTGTCATCAACACTCGTATAATTTGCTTCAGCAATTTCCTTGAGTGGCTAGCTCGGCCTTTTGATGAGCCCCGTGCTGCAGCTGAGATCCAGCCTCGGCTTTGAAAAGGTGGGAAAATTAGATTTACCGAGCCACAAGCTGTCCTGCATTACTGACACAGAAATTCTATTTGGATAGTTGACTGCAGACTTTTTGTTGTGCAGAGTTGGTAAACAGGGTTCTCATTTGGAGTATCTAGGTCATGATCCAGTCCTTGCAGGGTGCAAACAGGATTCAGGTTGCCAAGACCACGATGTGGAAGGTTTTAAATGTGGGTAGAGAGCTATTTTCATTAGCTTTACTCATTAAGACTCTCATTTACCACCAAACTTAGCAGAAAGGGTTTGGATTAAGTTCAGAAATAAAAGAGGCTTTTATATTAAATTACTGTAAAAACTCTTTGACAGTGGCACCAGCAGCAAAATGGATGTATTTTCACATCACACAGCGAGCTGAGATGAATTATCTTTGATAACTTCAAACAGTCTGACTGAGGCTGTCTCCAGTGGATCTCATTTTTTCATGTTATGTAGTAATTACCATTGCGGCACCTATAATTACCTCGAGTGTTTAGATCTGTAGATATGTCAAACGCTCGATTTCAGACACTCGCTTTTACTCGCGCTGGCACATTCAGTTGGATGTTTGCTGAAGAATGACGAGATGAAGCTGCAGTCAGTGGAAACGTCAAAACTTGCACAAACTTTTAGGATAAAACTTGAATGTGGTGATAATTATAGCTGCTAACAGTTGTTTTCATACCCTGTACCATCAAAGGTTCACAGTGCGTCATCAGTGAGTGCTGTGCGTCGCTGTCCTATAATGAAAATGTAATGGTGACATGTTACTGGCTGGCAACCAACAGCAAGTAGTGACCACCACCACCGCTTCCGCTCTTAGCCACGGTTGCAGCATGGCAGCGTTGTGCAAAGGACCAATTAGCTGCTGAAAGAGTTCAGTTAACCCAAATTAGCAAGCCACAGCAAACAATGAAATCATTCAGTTGTGTCGAAAGAGAATAACTCATTTATTTTCACTGAGCAAAAGCTTATTTGGTGATTCACAGGCCCGCTGGGGGGGAGAAAAATAAGAAGGGTGGGTGGTTTCACAGAGGAAGTGAGGAGAAGGGAAGGGTGTGTTGTGTCTCTGCTCACAGATGCCTATCAGAGTGGGAGTCATCCAGGAGATCAACAGATCCAGATAGAAAAGTAATGTTATTTCCTCGCCGTTTCCCTCATCCTCTTTCAGATAAGAGCAAGAGGAAGCGTCTCCTGTCCAAGTATCTGCTCTGCTGCAGACTCGGTTTCTTCTACTACACACACCAGGCACACATATATTAGAAAATACATACAGAGGTTTCTGTTTTTGTTCAGTGACGGTCATTATTATCTTTTAACTTCAGCTGGATGCACTCCGTGACGGGCAGATGAGCCCTATTCCAAACATGATGAGTAAACATTCACCAAGTCATTAACATTAACTGTATGAGAAACAATGCAAAGGTCACGTGTCTGTAATCTGATGTGTCATGTTCCACAGCAGACACTCAGATTTCCTTCAATTGATTTGGATTGATTGATTATCCAGAGTAATCCACACTTTGGTCCAGGCTAAAATATCTCAACTACTGCTGGATTGATGTCATAAAGAAACGTTCTTGATCCCCTCACTTTTCCTCTTGAAGCGCCACCATAAGGCTGACATTTGTGGTTTTAAACAAAAGGTCTCAACAGCTATTTGATGGATTGTCATTAAATTGTGTACAAATGTTCGTCTCAGGATTGAAACAACTTTAGTGATCCCTTAACTTTCTCATTAGGTCTCATAAAGTCAAAAATTTAATTTGTGCAGTAGGCTGGTTTCCGACCAAACACATCCAAAATGAATGATGCTCCCTTAACCCTCAGTTGTTCTGTCTATATGTGTATTTATTGCTAACTAGCAAATGTTAGCAGGCTAAGATCCTAAACTCAGTACTTGCTAAACATTAGCATGTTAGCATTGTCACTGTGAGGACATCAGCATGCAGATCTCAACTACAGCCTCAGAGCCAGCAGCATGGCTCTGAGGCTCTTAGTCTTGTTAAATTTCTTTCATTTTTTCATTGCTGTGAGCACCACAGACATATTCCAATCTAATTTTGTTGTACTCAAGGTGGCGAACAGAAATTTCAAAGATGGAAAGAGTATCTTTAAAATGTGGGAAATCAAACCAAGGTTATCTGCCTGGCTACCACCACAGGTACATGAGAAAATATGTTATGTATTGAGAACTACCCTTCAATAGATTTTGGATTAGGAATGATTTACATTTATATTAGGTTTTCGCTCAGAATCCATCGGTTTCAGTACAGTTTGTTTTTCAGCTGTAAGAGCAAAGCTGTAATTTCATCACCACCAAGCTGATGTAGAATTTCATTCCATAGCAAGAAAATCAGAACCTGTTGACTTCGGCAGCTACAGGATCTGTTTGCTGATATGTTATTACAGCCTTCTTTCTATTGTAAATATCTGCATCACTTTATCGTATCACTATTGATCTGATAAACCGCGCTGAGACCCCGGGGAGCTATAATTCTGTCTTTGGTTATGACTCATTCAAACCACGAGCATGCAGTCCTCTGTGGTAACTTGTAGCTTGTAAATTTATGACACGGAGTGGAGGTGTTAATGTCTACAAGGTTGTCATTATGAGTTTAACAATGGAAGAGCCATGCCACCGTGGTGGTTGCTGTAACGTAATGGACCCACGCAGAAACCTGTGCTGAAAATTCATGTAATTTAAATGTGGTTTCCTCCCACGTGAGTCTCACCGGGCATCTCAGCTTTTAAGTTCAAACTGCGGTCAAGCAGGTCTGCTCAGGTTTCTTGGGTTCACTGAAGTGTGAAATGTTGGTGGTACCCGTCCTGCATTATCCACTGCACAGCATCCATCATCACTATGACAACAAGCTTATATTCAAATATTTTTATTAAATTAAATCACACGTCCTGATTCTCAATCAGAAGGTTTGAGTTTCTCACACTATCAGCGGGGGCTTTGTCATTTAGCGCCCAAAGCTGTGACCTATGAGGGCACCCTCATTTGTTGTGTCTGGAACCACGTCTTAATCCCAAGCTATGAATATCAAATGGCGCCCAAAGTGACAGCCCTTATGAACATATTATCTGCCATGCAATCAGCCCAATGGTGCGTGCAGTGTTCGTGTTTGTCCTGGCAGGGAGCTGACTGGAGAGGGTCCGAGGTTTCGGCACTCCCAGAGACACCACCGGTCTCGTCAAAGTGTTTGCCCTCACAGTGATCTGTTTTTGTCGTCAATTGGTCTTTCAACCCAAAACAAAGCGCAAAATAATCCAGTTTCTCTTTTGAAATTCAGCTCATAGCATTCGCTAATTGGCACAAAAGAAAGCTGCTAGTTTCCTGATGCTGCTAGCATCAGAGAGCTAGCAGTCACATTACAGGTGATGGTGTACGTCCATGTTTTTCTGCACCTTGTTGTAAATCATGTGGGCTACTCATAAAGATGAACTACTGTCATTGGTTGAGTAATGAAGCCAAAACCTTTAAGCTAAGTTTCAGCAGCTAATTGAAAAAGTCAACAAGTCAACACAAGCTCTAAAGCTAAATCTAAATTTAGGTAGCTAGCATAGGAGCATTTCTAGTTTCAAACTAGCCTATAGCTACGTAATTGGTAAGCTATAGACTGCTGACTGTTAAACATCATGAAAATCATGGCGGTGAATGAATGAGATATTTTAAATTTTAATGTTTAGCTTTATTTTTGCCACCTACAGTTAGCCGTTTAGCTAGCTTGCTCTCCCCATTGAAGATCAATTCAGTCATTGTCATTATATCCGTACCCAGAGCAGCTTTGACACATTTCAACTTCATTTTTAACCCCGAAAGATATTAAAAGTTTTATTTTAGGCAGCTGAAATGTGGATAACAGCGGCACACAGTCATAGATTTGTCAGCACTTTCTTCACATCAGAGCAGAGTTGAAAACAGACCATAGCGAGCTCTGTGGAATCCATTTTTCCCCTTCCTCCCTCTGTCCACTGAGCTGCGGCGGCAGGATGTTGTCAGAGCGTTGGCAATTGTGGCCCAGGACAAATACAGGTGTTTCCCTGCCTTGCTGTACCCTCTTCCTGCACAGCTGAGGGCTTGGGTCACCCTCTCTGAAATAACCAATTGTCTGGAGAGCGTGTTTATTCACCTGTACGTTCAAATATGACAATAGACGCATGTTTGCCACATGCTTAGGCCAGTGTTAGTGTTTATAATACCTCACAGCGTATTCAAAGATGTTTTAGTACTGACTGTTAGTAATCTCTTGACTCCTCCTTCCTATCTTGGGACCTCTTTGGGGGGTTTAGATCCCCAGGTTGGAAATCAGTGCAGCAAACCAAACCATGAGATCATGAGTTGAAATAAATAAGCGGTACAAGCATGTTGTGTTGCAGAGCTGCTGTATTTGTGCGGCCTTACTGTGCCCACCCAGTGTTTTCTCCGCTGGGCCGCAGTAGTTCTTGCAGGGTTTCTTTGAGTCGGTGCTGGTGGGAAACTCTCAGGTCAAAGTCGTCATTGCCGTTGTCTTTGATTGCCAGAGGCCCGCAGGATTTGTTTGGCCTGCGCATAGCTCAGGTATTTGCTTTGCCCCTCTCTTCTCCAAGGGTCTCCATAACCATTAACCAGCCTCTTGCATTGTTGCATACGTATCGCATTCCTGAGACCTTATTCACCACCACCAGTTTACACAATGCTCCAGTTGTGTGTTTTCATGCTGTGTGGGAACCAAAACACAGACGTATCTGACTGTAAAATCTGCGAGATAATGCAGCATTTAAGTTGCCGTGCTTGTAGAACTCTTAATACATCTCACTTGCTTGTGTTGGCATGCAGGCGGGTAGTATCTGTAACATCTTCAGAGGATGTGTATTTTTGTGATGTTCAGTAGTTAATGTGGGCTCCACAGATAAAGACACAGCAGCTACACGATGCAAGGTTCAGATCTGAGAGCAACAACATGCCTGTAGTATTAGATCTTAATCTCAGAGTTTGCTTTATTTTTTTGTAAATACACTGTAGATAAGGCTATGCACTAATCCTTTAAAACACATTGTTTAAACACCATCCTGGCCTTGTGGTTTTTGTCCACTCCACTTGTGTCAGATAATGATAACAAGCAGCTAAACCCTCTCAATGGCGTCATTAGTTTGCAATCAGAATTCAGTTTTGTGGACTGTAGGTGAAACTTGATAAGAAACCAGCCCATGATTCTGATTTACTGTTAACAGATTCATGAAGTTTTGCTTGTTTGGTTGCAAAACCACAGACTGGCATTCCTTAAACCCCCAAAATCAGTCTGCAGTTCAGTGTTCAAAGAGAAGCTGCAGCTTCACTCTCTTGGTGATATTAAATGGATAATATTTCTCTGGTTTCTAATAGACTGACCTGCCTGTAATTACAGGAATATTATATATGGCTTATTTTTTTTTATTTTTTGCTTTCAGTGTAGGCTTTAACTTTGACTATGAGTAATTCACTGAGACAGAAAGTTGGCTACAGTACATCAGAGTTAATTAATCAAATCAATTGTAGAATATTCCTAACATTTTATCTTTATATAAAAGATAACACGATGCATCATTCTTTATCTTGAAATCAAATTGTAACGTCTGGCAATGTTATCTACTTATTTGATTACTTGTTCGTGTTGTGTATGTCTGCGTTGCCGGTGCCCATCGTTTAATGACTGGATATTAGGTCCTGGATATTACCGGTGGTCCATTAAGCACATAAAAAATGGATACCATCAACCCATCAGAGGTCAATTTTTGAGCAAGTTTTACAGTTCTGACGAAAAGGTAATGAGGGCCTTGGGGTTAAATAGCTCAGAACCAAACCATTAAGTGGTCATCTCTGATGAGTAACAGTCTAATAGAATCAAGCCAGGGAGCACGAAATGAGTGAATGTAGTTTTCTGCTCACTGACCTAATTGAAAACCATCAAAGCAGGATCTATTTAAAAAACACACTACTTAGAACATCATGAATGAGAGAATGTGTGCTTGCTGTACTTCGAACTGCAGCTCTTTGTAAACATGGTTTATTACATGAACAATCATTGACCAACTTTTTTTTTAATTGGGGTGTTTACTGTTTTCACCAGCTTGGTTTAATTGGTTGGTGTGCTAACATCTGCTAATTAGCACAAAACACAAAATACAGCTCAGGCTGATGGGAATTTTGACCTAATGATGGCAGGACATGCAGGGATTTCTTCCAGAAAGCCTTTGTAACACGTTAACATTGTGAAAGGGTCCATTTGATGCCAAACCATGATGTTTTCCTAAACCTTACCCAGTTTTTTTGTTGCCTAAACGTAACCAAACTATGACTGAACACTGAAAATAATTCAAAAAATTATTTGAAAAGACAGTTGAAAAGTCAACCTCATGACAGCACTGGAGGTAAAGCCGAAGTCAGGAGGCTCTATCCTGCAGGGACCATGTACAGTATGTCCAGTGGTTGTTAGATACGTCAGTCTGGATCACAATGGTGGACCAGCTGACCAACATTGCCACTCATGGAGCCACGTCAATGGAACGACTAAAAATGTTCAATGAGATAAATGACCAGTATGTTGTGGATGTCAGTGTTTGCATTTTTTAACCTTTAACCTTTAACAAACAAGCACTATTACAGAGATGCTGTGCAGCCAAACATTGTTAATTGGCTGAGATTTAAAAGTTTCCAAAGATACCAAAAATGTAGGTCTGAATTTGGTAAAATGTGTATGAAATGATGCGCAAACCAATGATCTTAAAGCAACATGAGGGGAAGCCTGTATGTTCAGAGGATAAGACTTCCATATGTTTCATCCTAAGGTCATAGTTACGATATAAATTGTTTTTCTGTCTCTTTCCCAGGACAAAAGATGTCGAGCCTGTGGTCGGAAAGGAGATTCAGGTTACTGTCTGCAACGAGGAGAAAGTTGTCTGTGGAGTAACAAAGCACACAACATGTGCAGATATGATTCAGGCCTTACTGGAGGACCACAAGTCAATCCCAGAGAGCAAGCGGCTCCTGCACGGAGAACCCAAAGACTTCTGTCTCGTTGAGCGCTGGAAGGGTTTTGAGAGAGCCTTGCCTCCTCTCACCAGAATCCTGCGACTCTGGTATGCTTGGGGCGACCAGAGACCCTTCATCCAGTTCATTCTAGTTAAAACCAGTGATTTTGTGCCTCAGCCCACCAAGAAGAGCGGAAAGTCCAAGGGCGCCAAGCCAAAGCGATGGGAGCACAGCCGCGCCCAGTACACCCAGTCTCTGCCGGTGGAGAGGCAAAAGCGCATGGTGAAGAAAGCTTTCCGGAAGCTGGAAAAGCTGCACAAGGAGAGCAAAAGCTCCCCAGGTGCCGACGAGATCGACCGGATGGTGCAACTTATTCTCAACCAGGACCACACCATCCGAGAGCAGATCCAGCGCATGAGGGAGCTGGATTTGGAGATCAAGCGGTTTGATCTTCAAGAGCAGGAGGGACCTGAGTCTGAGCGTCCGCCGGGTCAGGCTCGTGACTTGAGTCTGGAGGCTCACAGCGACGAGCAGCTGCAGGAGTACCTGTACACAAGCGATGGAGTCAAACAGCTGGAGCTGCAGGTTCAGAGGCACCAGGAGCTCATCCTCCAGCTGTCCCGGGATATTGACGCTGAGCTGAGGAGGGCCAACTTCCCTATGAGCCAATACGAGACGAGTGAACAGGGGGGAGCCGCTGCTGCTTCCTGGACCCCTGCGGAGACGGACGAAATGTTCTACGCTGCTGAACTCGAGAGGCTGCGGAACGAACTGAAGCGCAGCCTCTTCACTGGTGTGTCAATTCACAACCAAGCTGCGGAAATAGACAAGCAGCTGAAGCACTATGACGCTACGCTGGTCTCCAAGGACCAGGAGTGCTGGCAGCTCGCTGCCCACCTGAGCTCACTGCAGATTGGTGACGAAGAAGAAGAGGAGCCGTCCAGTCCCGTCCCTTTGAACAGTGACACTCAGTGCAGCGTCTCCCAGACGGTGAAACTCAAACACAGCCTGTCCCCTCTAGACGCTACAGACACAGACTCAGACACTGGGATTAGCTCCACACACAGCCAGGACTCGCTGTCACCATGTTTCGACTTCCCTCCCCCACTGGACACAGACGTTTGAGCGACCCAGATGACCCTGCAATTGAATGTTGTGTACGCAGTTTGTGCCTGTCGTGTGTTGTCATCAGGTTTGAGTCACGGAGCTAAGCAGCGGTTCCTCTGAAGGATAAATGCCTGGAGATCTTTTATAGCGTTGAGGTCGTTCAATCAGCAGTTATTTTGGCTGTTCAGGACGCTATATTGGACTATGAGAAGTTATAATAGGAATATTTTAATTTTATGGAAAAGCATGATTAATCCTTTAACAGATTGATCAGTAATGACATTAATCATTTTTTGCACTTTAAGGTATTTCCTCATTCAAAAAAAGAGATGCTAGCCGTCTCTACTTATACAATGCTAACCAAAATTTAAAAGTTATGTATTTGCAGTTTTATTTTCCATTATTTTAATACGTAATAATGTGCATTTTTAAAACATTTGCTATTTTTTGTACAAACTGAGCAGCCGACAGTCACTTTTGGTTCGGGAAATGAGTGACAGCTTGGCAAACAGGTTTAGACTTTCTGTTCGGTGAAGATGATGTTTTTGTTTGAGTCTAGATGGACAAAGGAAATACCGTCAAGTGTTTTCAAAGAGCCGTCTGGGTTTCTGAGAGGCCAACGGATGCTGTCTGTGCCTCAAACGTGATGATAGCACATGCACAGAACTGGAGCAACGTACACAACAGTCCATCACTGCTTAGGTTTTCTGACTTTTAAGTGTACATTTTTGCCCCTTTAAGAGGCGATGACTATTTCCTTAGCACGGCCATTTCTACAGTGTACCAGACTTAGTGTTTTTTGTTTAATTTCTTAATAATGGTGAATGTATGCTTCTAAAAGTTCTCAAGCTATTTATTAAGCTGCACTTCTTTGTACACACCTGTAAATCTATTAACAATGTTTTATATTAAAACAAACAGCTAACTGTTTCGGATGTAGACTACACTGTAAATATACCGCTGTAACCACCGTAAATGATTGTTGTTATGACACAGGCACAATTTGTAAAGCCAGCTTGATAAGAAAAGAAAAAAAACTGAGAAAATTATATTTATTTATCATGTAATTGTATTTTACTGATGAGATTTTATTATAACCGCCTCCCACCTGAGGCTCATCTGCCACTGGTTTGATCAAATGCGTCATACCCAGGGCCAAAATAACTCTAATATCTGGGCTACATCTGTGTAAAAGCTCATGATTCAGCAACATGTATATTTCAGTTTTCATAATAAACACTAATACTGTTAATGTCACAGAGTAATGACTCCATTGTTGGGTTTGTCGGCGCCCAGCATCGAGGATTTGAGTCGTTAAACAGGGATTAGCATCAGCGCTGCTGTTTTAGAGGGTGTTAATGCTAAAACCATGAGGGGGGGAGGAGGTGCCAGAAACACAGAACTGACTTTTGTAGATTTCTCAAAGCTCTGAGTCACCAGAGAGAAATGACACAGCTAGCACAGACCCCCCCACCCACCACCACCACCACCACCACCCTTCCAGTCACTGCAGCATATAATCAGACAAGATGGTCGCCAGGCAAGCACAAACAACAGCGAGCACTCTCCTCTCGTCAAGGTACTGCTGACAGACTAACACTTTGTACTCGGGGCAGAGTGGGGCAGGCCGCTGGAAAAGCAGGGGGTATCTATTTCACACACTAATTGCTTAACCCCCACCCCCTCCTCCTTCACTGCTTCGAGCCACTAAGTAACTCCACCAAGCATGAAAGGCCAGAGATCTTACAATGCGCTCGCACCGGCGCCTCGCGCTTGTCGACGGAGCGAGGGTTTATTACGGCACTTGTAGCATGTTCTGTTGCTGATGGGAACGCGCCGAGCTGCGATTTATATTCTAATGGAAATCAGACTTTGAAAGAGAGGAATGTTGAGTCTGCTGTTCAGACGTCCAGCCAGCAATTTAAAGTATACCAGTCGTCTTTGTGCAAAGTTTAAGCAGCAAAACTAATTATTCCACCAGTATTTAAAGGCAGATTCATAATATTTTCAGTGAAATAAGGTTTTTAATATTGGCTTTGTCTCAAACATTCTTCTTTTTATGCCACCTGAGAACAATATTCTCCAACAGGATCACCACCTTTTTAATGGAGTATTAGCGATTCAGAGTTTTATTCGTCACAGGTTGGGGAGGGCGGAGCACGGGGGGGGGGGGGGCCTTAAAAACCAGAGGGAAACTCAGTTCACCTCATTATTTTATTGGCAGACATGTTGAGGCACCTGCCGTTCTCAAATGACAGTAAATAATGAGACGAGCTGATTTTGGCGCTGGTCTTTCCGAAGGATCTCCCTGTGCTTTTTCTCAGATTAGTCGCTGGTAAGACAGCTGAGGCACCAAAAGAAGTTGAACAAAGCACAGGGTGTATATTTACAATCCTTGGCAGGAGCAGAAACTCTCCGCCATTCAGTGTCACAGCGCCTTTGGAATATTCTGGGCCTTTAAATAAAAACTTAGAATAAAAAACAGTGCTTTTCTATGCTGTTATAGCAAAAACAGGAGAAACCGGTGCTTCCCTTCTGCAGTGTGACCTCACTGCATCGTCTCAGGTAATGTTTACCTTTTCTCTCCGCTGCAGATCAGCAATTCAAAGACTCGCCAGCTCGCGAGTGTGTTTGCCGACAACAATAATTACACAGACCAAAATGACAATTAGAGCGACTGCAAACCTGTCTCTGTGCAGCCCTCCCAGTTACAGTGACCGGCCAGCTTGAGTAAACCATAATTTGCCATCAGCTGTGGTGCTGAAGAGGAAGAGCTGAAGCTTTAAACAGTGTATGTTTTTACTCAGAGACATATTTTAATATGCTGCAAACTGGCCGCAGTGCACAGACACATTGTCTCAGAGAGATTTATGAATCTTGTTATTTTCTCAACCTTTGCTGTACTCGTATCTTTTCGCGCAGACCTTCGCAGGAAGCAGCTCGATAAGAGTCAGGAAGACGTGACGTGAAGGCTGCTGTGTGGAATAATGTGTTTGATCGGGTTGGGCTGCTTTCACCGTCAGCGAGGGACAAGACCTAATTGGAAATCAACAGGCTTCAACAGCCTTGAGTTAACACCATCTCGCATCATTTGGGGGATTTTTTTTAAAGAGATTGTCATCATTTGACCTTATGAATGTCTTAGAACACATCTGTTGGTTTAGGGACATAATTAACTATAACTGGAGCGACAAGTCTGCTTCAAGTTATGTGCCTATTAAAGGATAACTTTCGTTTTTTACAACCTGGACCTTATTTGTAGCATTAAATATGACCATTTACTCACCCAGACAACTTTGGTGGCATTTGGAGTCGTTTTGAAGAAATTAGCCTCAGAGGAGCGGCGCGTATATCCGTATAATGCGAGTACTCGGGGCATCCATGCGCAGCCTCTATATAACGCATAATCTGCGGCGAAACTCGTTCATATTCCAATATTTAGTTATGATATGCTGGTGCTATTCCCCTCTGAGCCCGTGGTGGCATGTTATCAACATCCAGTGTCTCTAGACAACTACCTCTGACGTGGATGATGTCATTACCGAACGCCGCGCGCTGCAAGCAGCCAGCCACAACACGGCTGACTCTGCGGCGGTCGGCTACGAATACGCAATAACGAACCACAGCTGTGCCAAACTACAGCTAAACTAGCCGACCGCCGGCTCAGAGGGGAATAGCACCAGCATATCATAACAAAATATTGGAATATGAACGAGTTTCGCCACAGATTATGTGTTATATAGAGGCTGCGCATGGATGCCCCGAGTACTCGCATTATACAGATATACGCGCCGCTCCTCTGGGGCTAATTTCTTCAAAACGACTCCAAATGCCACCAAAGTTGTCTGGGTGAGTAAATGGTCGTATTTAATGCTACAAATAAGGTCCAGGTTGTAAAAAACGAAAGTTATCCTTTAACCCTCGTATTGTCTTCCCATCTACTATGCACCTTTTGTCTTCCCGGTCTGGTTTGACTGCTTGTAAAGCATGAAGTATAAAATAATCATCAAATTCTGTGTTGAACCTTTTTAGTCAACTTGTTTCCAACACATCAACATATATTTTACACTTATTTTTGTAATGTGTGATAAAATAGATGCAGTTTATAAAAATTTACACTTCATTTTTGATTAAAAAAAACAGAAATTCTGATTATTTTGACTATGGTTATGATCTGAGGCACATAAATTGATGTATTATCACAGACTGGCATATGTCAAAGTTTAGTCAGGACACTGTTTTGAAATAATGTAAAATTTTTTGATGGCAGCAAATAGTCACACCTGTTGTCCTCCCGGGTCAAAATTGACCCGGTGTGGTTTGACTGTTTATAAAGCATGAAGTATAAATGTTTGTGTGTGTCTGTGCGTGTGTGTGTGCGTGTGTGTGTGTGTGCGTTTATTGTACTGGAAAGCACAACAGTATGATCCATTATACCACTTATTGTGGCTGGGTCAAATTTGACCGGGAAGACCACAGATGCTATAAATTTTAATAAAACACACATAATTCAAAGAATATAGTCATAATTAATTTTACTTGCAAAGAGCATAGTATGGAACCATCCATGTCATTTTCAAGCAATTATATGAGAGAAAACCATAGTTATGATATGCAAACACTTGAAAACGGGTCAAAATTGACCCGAAGACAACAGGAGGGTTAATGGATATTTATTATAAAAGTCCACTCAGGTGGTCAAATACATTTGGCTGAAATATCTTCTGTAAATATGCGGGCCAACCAATCACATTCGGAGCAATTTCCAAACTCTGATTAGACGATTCGTTATCTGAGCTTTGGACTGAAGCTGAATTCATTTGTTTTATCAGTCACTGCAGTAACTCTGGCAGTGGCAGTAGAGCTGCATACACTCCTTTTCGTCCTCACACATTATGTTTTTCAGGAGCAACACACATCAGCTTATGCATGTGCCAAACTCCTGCTCTGCATCTGTTTCGGTAGTGTTCCCACAGCACGCCCAACAGTTAACTTTGTGATTATATGTGATTATTTTACGATTACGCTGAAAGCAAAAATCAGCCTTTCTGCTCCTCATGTAACTTTCACCTCCCTGCTCCTGAACTCAGGATGCCACACTGAATGTCTTGGCAGCGAGTTGTGTTTAAATGGGTCAAAATCACCTGTGACGATAAATGACATTAATGCAGCGGCCCTGCGACGGTCCCGTCAGCCAATCGCAGTCACGTTTGCCTTCGAGCGGGACGAGTCGGGACTTGTAAAAAGTAGTTCAAGGGCCTTGGGCTTAATTGCTTCAATCAAAGCACATTTGGAGTGCCATCCCATCCAAGAGGCATGAATCACATAGTAAAAGAGCCCGAGGAGCCGTAAGCGGTCCCTGCTGCCAGGCAGCAACGAGAGCGCAAACACGGAAAAGTGAGAGTAGGTGTGTGTAGGTGTGTGTGTGTGTGTTGCAGATGGTAGTAAGGCTGCTGGCTGCTGATTTAAAAAAGGGGAATTTTTAGAAATATGATCCAGGTCATGCGGTTTCTTACGTTATTATACATGATGTGTTTACTAATTCAGATTACCATCAGTGTCAAAATGAATGCTTTCCATGCAAACACACACACACTTCAGATGCTCGCTCTTTAATGTGTGTGATTCCCTCCCCGCCAGCTCCAGTAAACACATTTGATTTTTGGCATGGACGTTTATTTTCCTCTTAATTAACACTGCTGTCACGGCTGACACTGTTTGCTCTCCGACAGGTGTTCTGTCAACCTTTCATTAGGAGAAGGTGGAGTCGCCGCTCAGACGGACAGACAGAGACAGAGACAGACAGGAGAGGTGATCTCAGTCTGTGCAGACAGACAGAAACAAAGCGAGGAAAGACACTTACACACAGACTGATGTTTAGAAGGTTAAATATATATATATATATATATATATATATATATATATATAAAAGCTTATGAGACAAAGCTGGACGGGAGGAACTAAACCTCAAAGGGTGGAGTCACACAGTGTCTCTGGTTAAATTGCTTTACATTAATGTCCAGGGAAAGTTGTCCACAGAATAAAGAGGAAGCCTTTATCGCCTTATTCCTCAGCGTGGTGTTAAAATACAGCTTTCATCCACTCTAAAAAGAGGACAAGGCAACAACCATTTGCAGTAATCGTGTAAGATAAAACAACTGGCCGATTGGTCGTTAAGCAGCCTCCTTCCACTTGAAGGATGCACTAAAATGCTTCATTGTAGTAAACAATAAAGGTTATTTCCATGTGCTCAGATCTGTGAAAAAGGTATATTCTGTAAAATCTCTTAAGAGCTGCAGCACAGTGAGTCATTTGTGGGGACTTTCATACAAATTCAAATTGATGGCGCCAAGTTTATAGGTTAACCATTTAGCCCTCTTGACCTTTAGAAGGTCGCCCTTGCTGTTGTGTATTTACGCAGGACATTTAGCTGACTTACATGTATTCTAAAAGCTGTGGTCATCAATGATAAGGAAAAAAAAAAGAAACAAGTATTTTCCAGGGCGCCTGGGTGGAGCGCTCAACCAGCGTGAGTCACATGATCGTTCACATCCACTGCAGGCGAAAGAGCAAGTTCATAAAGACGAAAATAGACAAAAATATTTAATTTACATTTCAATTTGTTAGCACTTCCATTTCTCTTTATTTCAATTCCCAATTTTTCCTGCGTGAATCTGATTCTTGTGGTCATTTCTGATCAGCTCTCACACAGAATGAGGCACTGAGCTCACATGCGTCTTCAGAATCATGACTCAGCATTATACACGCTTACTTCATTCTAATTATGTTAGAAAATACCTGAAAGGAGTTATGGTCCACCATATGATTTTAGTTATCTAGCTTGGGGACAAATAGTTTGCCTGAAATTATGGGTAACATATCTCCCTGCCTCTCCGTTAGGGGACACAGGGTGTCATGCAATGTGAATATTGCTCATATCTAATTCAGTTTATTTGCCTGTGAGAGCAGTCACACAGTATAACGTGTTGTGCTGCTCTGGAGGACCTTTGTCACATGATCTCGGCATCGAGGTTCCGTTAAAAATTTGCAACACCTTCGTTCCAAAGCGGAGATGTGGAGGTGGAACGACGTGAATGCAGGATCTAGTGGAGCCTGACCAATATTTGGGACTAGACTCCAGGAGCTCTCGGCCTCTGCACCATCGGTTTTTTACCTCTTCTTCCGTCTCTCGTGAGTCTTCCAGCTCTTGGCTGATTGCGTGCTTCATCACATTAAAGGAGAATCTTCCCAGACAAACCAAGAAAATATATTCAAAACCATGCAGGAAATGAAATGACTCACACAGCAGTCCACATCGTCAAACCTCTTTTACATTCCCATGAAACACACAGGTGCTTTCTTCAGGTCCATTTTATGCTCAGCAGGCTGCACGAGGATGATGGTACTTGATGGCGTTTGAACGCTGTTGTACCTGCGGAGGTCGAGGACCTGACTGTTGCTTCCCATCTCTCTCTGATTGCCTGACTGTGGCGCTCTGATTAGCTACTTAAGTAAACATGGAATTCGTTTATGTCCCTTCACAAACCTGCGGCGTGACTTCCACGCTCCTCCAGACTTCCTCTGCGGTCCTCTCCGTCTTCACCTCCATTCTCCAGCGTAGGAATCCTGATTGGGTCTGTGCTCATGTGATTTACGGCTGATGAAGGGATAAATTCACTGGGCACCAGAGGACAGAAAAAAAAAAGCACATGCATGTCGACCACACGTGACATTCTGCACAAATTAGATTTTGTTCTACAGCATCTCAACGAGCAACAGCGTTCTTTTCTTTTTTCATCCTTTGAAAGCTGCTGTGATGAGTCTTCTCTAGTTTTCATCCAATTACTGTTGGTTTTGTATTATAGCATCATTGCTGAAGAGTCTGTGCAGTCAGGTTAATCTAGCTAATAAGATCACAGCAGTGGGTCTGGTCTGTCTCCTGGATTTTCATTTCAAGAGCAGATCCTCAAAAAGGCCAATACAATTATCAATTGCCCTTAAGACCTAGTCCCGTTAGAACAAACTTCTAACAAAAGGACTGTTTAGTACAAACCACAGACCAATCACTCACTGTTTTTAATCACCTGGTGTATCTTTGTGGTGTATGACTGGGTATCAAACCTACATTTTTGGCCTCAGATTAAACATGTCCTTTCCATCTCACGTAGCTAATGTTTGCTCAGATTCACTAGCTCAGGGGTCGGGAACCAATGGCTCGCGAGCCAGATGTGGCTCTTTTGACGGCCGCATCTGGCTCGCAGACAAATCCTTTGCGCACGCGCGAGCCAGCGACTAGAAAGCCGGTTCGCAGTCATTTCAGTGGGAAAGTGGCAAACATACATGTCGTTGTGTCTATCTATTTATCTATCTATCCATCAATCACAAAGGCAACGCAGATGAGGCAACGCAGATCAGGTAGTGACAGGCACTGTTTAAGTGAGGCTGCCGTATTTTGCTGTCGAAAATAGCGGTCGATGTGCGCATGCGCAAAGGGGCGCACTACAGCTTAATCCCGCTGTCAGCTAACTAATTAGTAATTATTAAAGAAATACTCATCATTAATTAGCAACAGCATAACAATGTTATTAAAAAGAATTCAGAGACTTAAGACTTACTTTAAAAAGTGTTGAAATTACATAAAATGCACACATTTACTTGTATTTTTAGTTTTAAACATATTGTATGGCTCTCCTGGAATTTCATTCAAAAACATGTGGTGTTCATGGTTCTCTCAGCCAAAAAGGTTCCCGACCCCTGTATTAGCTTGTTTATTATCTGACCAGATTGTTCCTAATTCAAACAAATTTTATTAAGGGATAACCCCTTGAGATGCATCATCTCGTCTTCCAGGGGGTCCTATACATGAAAACAATCAAACAATAAAATACAATCACTTACACTCAACACAGAACATACACTTACAGTGTGCACAACAGCTCCCGAATCCCGCCCGCCCGCCCCACCACATCCCATCAGCCCCTAATCCGATCACAAGGGCAAAAGGAAAAGGTAAAAATAAATAATAATAAATAATAGTTAATTAATTAGCAAAAACAAAACAAAAAAAATTAATAGCAACAGCAGGGGGTCTGAAACAAAGATAATAGTGAAGTCTTAAACAGATGGAGGGAAGTGACAGATCTAATAGATGGCGGTAAATTATTCCAGTCAGAGGGGGCTTTATATATGAAAGCACGTCTACCAATTTCTTTTGAGGTTCTTGGGACAGAAAAAAAAAATTTTAATTCATTTTTAACAATTTTATGCAGACAAAGTTCTTCACGGCCGAATGTGGTAAACATTTTAACCTGTTAAAAAAAGAGATATGAAAGGGAGGTGTCACCAGGTGTTTACTCTTGTTTATGCTTTTCTTTGTTTTAGTGATTTTACATCGACCTTCGCAGCCGAGTCAGACAACAAGACGACATATTCAAAGCTGTACTGAGTTCATGTGTGGAGGCCCTGCTGGAGTTTTAGCTGTCCCCCCCTGCGCATCTTCTATGTTCCTACAACTACAAAGCACACAATGACCCTATTTTCATATTCTACAACAAACAAAACATCTTGACAGCAACTCGGCCGCACAAATGCTGAGAGATCACCGCTCGTCCTCGGCGCGGCGACGTTCGGATATTCCTCTCCGGAGAGAAGAGACTTTGAAGAAAAAGCTCGGCTCGGAGAGGGTTTGAAGTGGCAGACTACTGAAGGCCGACATGCTCTGCGTTAGATCTGCTGCGCCTTTGATGGTGGGCAGAGGCTCTCTTGTTTCCTGTGCCATGTCGAGGCGAGATGACAGCACTAATCCAGACGCATTTCCCCCTCCAGAGCTGGCACTTTGAAGGCCCCCGTCTGTTTGTGAGATTAATTTGATTCAGGGTTGTACAGTAAATACATACTGTACACACTCACACACACACACGGGTAGACCACTATGTGCACAAGAAAAACAAAACACACACACACACCCTTCTTACAACCCGTAGCCACTGTGTCTTTCGCCGCCTGTTGCCATGGTAGCTGAAAGCACACTCAGCCTCTTGGCAGTTAAGCCTCTCTGTGGATTTTAAAAAGGTGCCCGCAGAGAAACGTTCGGCAACCGTGTTCCCTCTCACACACTGAAGTTTCTCCGTGCCGCCTTTCCAGAAACGAGACGGGATGCGCCGGAATTCATTTTAATATCATATAAAAAGTGCTTTGTTTTGCACACTCTGCTTTTCTGTCTCTTTGTCTTGACGGGCAGAGAGGCCGCATTGGATTTACAGCACAGGCCGAGGCTGTGTTGACTCTGACACAAAGAAGGCGGCATTCCTCTGGCTCTGGACCTATGACGGAGCGGGGCCTGGCCTGGCCTGGCCCGGCCTGGCCCGTTGGGCTGGGGTCTCTTTCCAGTTTGCTCCTGTGCACTCATGGGCAGTGGCTTCCTGTGATGTTTCCTCTGTCAAAAAGGGCTTGCAGGGCAGCAGTTGTAGCCATGTGGGAGGAATGTGAAAGAGCTGGGCTCACAAGTATCAGTGCATCGTCCCTTTTATGGTTTGTTGTTGGTGAAATGTGCTCGATGGGAAAGTACTGCCAGAGAATAGTAAAGTTTTATCCTTTACTTCAAACAGATTTCACCCAGGTAGCATGAAACCCTGGAGGGTCACACGCTTAGAACAATTCTATGTTAATATATTTAAAATACTGCAGAAAAATGAGTCACCGGGATTTTACAGCTCACAGCCCGGCATTTAGAAATACGACCTTCCAGGAAACGCACCACATGATGATAGTTCACCTGACTGATTCAGGACCAACTCTGACTCAGCGAAAGGGGTCAACGCATTGTAATCATTTAGTCATTTTTCATCCCAGTCTGACTGTCAGGTGGGTGCAACTGCAGCATGATGACTCTGTAGGCTGATAATAAGCTCTTCATGTCTAACGACGTGTAATCGTTTGTACTCTGTGCTCTATTGTCTCCATAGTGATATATAGATTAACAAAACAGTTAAACTGCATAGTCATCATATTTAAATGTTGAATGAATCACAGCTACATCCTCTGGAAGAATGATAAACTTAGTGTGTTAGATGCTGATGTATAAGCAGCTACCATCTTCAGTTTAGCACAGGCACGTCCAAACTATTCCATCAAGGGCCGTGTGGCTGCAGGTTTTTGTTCCAGCCAGTCAAGAGGTCATCCAATTATTAGCTGAAGACTGAGATCAGCTGATTAAATGAGTCCAGCCTGGTGTGCTCCTCCTTGTTTGGAACAAAAACCTGCAGCCACACGGCCCTCAGTGGGATAATGTGGACATGCCCGGTTTAGCACATCCGCATGTTCATTTTATCTAATTAGCACCAAGCTCAGGAGCAGCTGATGGTGTGGTGAGATGAGAGGTTAAGGCACCACAGAGGTGATAACAGCTCATCCCGAGGGAAACATGGACGCCTGGAACCAAATTTCAGTGAAATCTTCAGGGGAAACATTAAATCTCAGGAGATCATCAAACATTAGGGTTCATCTCTAGGGACAAAGGATCTGTACCATACAGTGGTTGTCAAGGCAATCCACTAAAAGATAAAAATGTTGACATCATGGTGTACAAAATTTGAGATACCAAAGTCATGGACAGAAAAGCTGAGCTGCAGCGCCATACTCAGAACCATGCCGCTAGCATGGCTATAAAGGATAAACGCAGTATATCCGTTAGTATATCTGACTGTATTTATACAAATGTGTGTGTGTGTGTGTGTGTGTGTGTGTGTGTGTGTGTGTGTGTGTGTGTTATGAATGTATTGTAAATTTTGTGCTAAACTTGCATGAGAGGAAGCATCAACACCTACTTTTGAAGTTGACCGTCCTACAATGGTACAAAATCCCTTTTTCCAGCTCTTATTCTTTAATTTATTCCCCTTGTAGAGACACAAAAGGGCAACTTAAGGAAAAAAATAATGTAGATTTTTCTATGAAACTGCTGTATATTGATGAACAAAGGACCTTTTCATCGTGCATATTTTCTCAAGGAAAAGTAAAAACTGCAAACTCGCTCTGCATATAGGCTGATTTCAAAAGAAAAATCAGACTTTGTGGGCTCACACCTTGAGACTGGTAGCAGGCGGCACAGGAAGCGAGGGAAGTGGTGTGTTTGTGCAGAGAAAGAGGTCAGTGCTCACAATGGGGCCTGGCTATATGTCGTCTGGAGGGGGTCACTGTAAATCAGGCGGTTCAGCCATCACACACACTCGGACACTACAGAGGAGCCTCCACAGAGAGTCTTTTCTCCCTGTTCAACCATACGAGTGTTTTCCAGAGAAAATGAGATGCAGAGATACAGCGGCCCTTTGATTCAGACTGATATGTTGCTCTCTCCTGCGTCTTTATTCTCCCCCTCACACACACACTGCAAACTTTCACTGAATGGCCATAACAGCCTCAGCCTCTCAAGTGTCTCAAAGGCTCCCGTCTGAGCTCAGGACCCAGCCTAAACTAAACTGAGGCTGAACCCACACTTTTTTTTTACCTCTGTTCAAACTAAAACTAAGCCAAGGTTAGCTTTGCTCTCAAAATCTATTTCAAAATGTTTAGTTATGAGAATGTTTATGATGAAACCTATGAAAATCTTTATGATGATGAATAAAAAACACCAGATCAGAAGATGATCGGCAACACAAACAGCTGGTGAGAGCCCATGTTTGATGTGTAACACTTCTATCAGTGCTCACTTTTAACTAATGTGCATTTTTTCATAATAGATACACACTATATGGTATTTTGTCCACACACACACACGCCTTTCATTCGACCTTCTTTGGGATTTACAATAATAAGCACAGAGTGTTTTTGAAGCTTCATGTTGACTTTTTTTTCTGCAAACAATGAGCTTTCACTGCAATTGTTTCACCTCACCAAACAAACGTTAGGATTTACTTCCTGCGATGTCAGGTGACAGGAAGTAGAGGTTATTGCAATGCAAAACAGGCAATAAAAAAGAGCTTCAAACCAAACGCTTGGTTCACATTTGCTGTGGTGGATTATCTCCATCAGTGTGTGTTGGTGAAAAGAAAAAACTAGCTGAATATCAGACTGTGTGGGGACACCAGCAGGACGAACGGTGCGTTAACCATTAAACTGGTCCTACAGGACGTTGTACAGGTCAGGTCATCTCGTCTCTCTCCTTCAGTCTGTCATAAATCAGATTAGTGATCACATGCCTGAGCGCCATCTGACTGTCTTCTTATATCACTGTGTCTTTGCCTGTGTTGTACTGAACGTTAACCTCATTTAAAAATGTCTCCAAGGCAGAGATCTGGACCAAGACCAAACTGTGGTACGTCCTGTATATCTAAAAATATGCGTAAAGACGTCAATAGGAAACTGATTTTACTAATGTCTCAGTCATAAGACAAGAATTACAACAAACTGCTGCCTTGCCTTTGTTGTGGAAGGCGAATAATCTGAGGTTTTGTTGGTTGTCATCTGGTTTTTGGGTTAGCTGATGTATGTTTGGGTTAGTGGTGTTGGTTTGAGTGTCATGGTCTTGAATAATATTACTCTGAAATCGGTCAAAAACGTTTGAACAAATCAGGCCAGTGCTCTTATTGTGGTAAAATGATTTACTATGAAATGATAGTGCAGCAGAGGTCTGACTGACAGATGCATTCATCAAGAACTCAAAAATCCCACACAGTCACTTAAACTCACTTTATCAACAACAGTCTTTTGACAGGCATTACAGATAAAGAAATTTACACAAAACGTGCGTCTGTTCACTCGGTTCACTCTTATTCTGATGAGTGATTTGCTCAGATCTTCTGCACTGGTGCAGATCGCTGTTTTTTTAACCACCTGCACTGGATACACAACATGAAATGACAGTAACACCACGTCAGTAAAATGTCCATTGTGTTTGAAAAAGGCTGTGCACTTATAATTTACTGATGATCTTTGCCCTTTAAAATTCCTGATTAACATCCTCTGTCTCTCTCACTGGCGTGTGTTCACTCTCATTACTGTATTCGGTTACGGAGGAAATGGAACAGCGTAAACTCCCCTTTCACGTTCACCTATTTCAGTCAGGCATTTCCTGCATCGGGCCTGTGACATGTTTCTTTGACACAATGGGCTGAACATTGCTTTAGAACAACAGGGAATTAAATTACCACAGAAGAGCAAGAAGTTCAACTTTGAAAAACTGGAAAATTGCACATGAGAGATAAGCAGCTTAGGGTGGAGTCCAAGCTAAAAGTAGTGGAACAAGGTGAAGATTTAATGACCAACTACTGAATTCATACTTAATCTACAGCAAGCTCAAGAAACATTTACGTTAGCATCATTCTGTTCCCTCAAAAGCAAGAATAAGAGTAAAGCCATGCTAACAGTTCTGTGAGGCTCTACTTAGCCCACCTTTGACTAAATGCTAATCGATGTTGTAGTTATGTTACCACCATCTTAGTTTGCTATTTAGCATTGAGCAAACAGTTCAGTCATTAGTTTTGCAAGTATTTGGTCATAAACAGACGATTATACAAATTCAAATTTTGACCTGATGAACAGGGGACCAGCAAGTCACCGTGGCAGGAACATGAAGATCTGCATCAAACTTCATGGCAGTCCATCAAGTACTTGTCAGATATTTAACACAAATGTCATTTTCATGGTGCCGCTTGAGAAAAAAGTCAGGGGATCGCAACGGGATCATCAGGATACATCCTCTGGGTACCATGACCGCTGGTAAAAAAGTTCCCGTCAATCCATCCTGTAGTTATTAAGCTACTTAAGTCAGACTCAGACCATCTGAAAGACCGGCCGTGCCTGACGTGACACTACACCGCCAGCGCGACGCAGAAAGTGATGCATTTTCATTGCGAGCTGGAGCGTCATTACTTTAGAGGATGAGTTCCTTTAATTCTCAGTCCCGAGTCTTTAAAAATGTCATTACACTGATGCCACGCTGTTTAAATTGCAGGTGATGATGTCAAAGAAACTAAGCGCAGAGACAAAAGACATGAGTCATGCTACCGCGGTGAATAAAAAATGAGCAGAGCCATTCAATTCAAACATTTTCACGTCCTTCAAGGGTAATTATTTTAGGGACCAAATGTTATGACTGTGCTGAAAGACTTTCCTGACCTTTATTACCATGAGGCCTGCGGAAAATGATTTGTCTTCCTGGAAGCTCTCTGCAGGAATGTGGCTTTTCCCCCTCTAAATGCAGCGGTGTCCTCAGTGTTTCCATTAGCATCTCCCCGGGGAGATGTGCTATGCTGAAAACATCAGCCCCTGCCGGACCGTCGACATCACTGTCTTCCCTGTCTGTCCGTCCCCTCCCTTGGACTTCAGTCAAAACCTCCTGTCTTAATTACCACTTTGCTGAAGCCATTTCACAGCGGAGATGAACACCCCCTGCGGGCGGTAAACAAACAAGTGGGCTACTTTCATGAAGCATCATCACAAAAGTTGATTGCCTCGCAAAATTGGTTGCTGCTAACAGTAAACAGCAATTACTGCACCGAAGGCTTTTTATCTCTTTCACACATACAATTCAAGAGCTCGTTCTCCACAAAAGCTTCATTTGTATTAATGTGTCTGTAAATATGAGTCGCAACGGTCTTTCTGACTAGTTTATTATTGATTTGATTTCGCAGAGATCACACCAGAACGTGTCAGAGAGGGTCGGAGAAGTCGGATAAACAGAGCCGGAGGAGTGAGAAAAACCATGTATGGTAGACAAAGCTAACCGTCCAGGAGATGTAAACACTTCCTCTGCTGGCCTGTGCGAACACAAAGGAGGAGTTTAAACACTGGGCTGACAACGCCAAACCCCCCTGACAGTAGAACAATATGAGCCAGCTGCTTGCTGGTGAACAATAGGTTTAAAACATAACCCTTTCCTGTTGCCAGAAAATCTCCTTATAGTCGCCTGAAGCCTGTTTATCACAACGGGAGGAATTAAAAGTGGAATGCAATCGGCCGCTCTGATAACGTGACAAGTACACAGATTAATCTTGGGAACTTTCTGGCACAGAGGCCCTTTCGTACGGCGAGAAGTTTGATTTCGCTTGTACCTCTGTGTGTTTGGCCTTGAGCATTACGCGTCGCCTGTTTGTTTAAAGCTCTTGCTCTGACAGCATGATGAAGCGCAGCCTTCAGCACAGCACTGCCGGTGAATGTACGGACATAAAAAAGGTGCACAGGTGAAACAGCTGGTCATTATGCGCATGGTATAGGCCTATCTGCATTCCTTTCAATGCATCACTTTGTGTATTTTGCATACTTTCATGCGGTCAGTGCATGAACATTTTGCTTCGCCACCAAAGCACAATTACGAAACTATAATTACATACGTTGCACATGTGGCAATTGCTTTAAGGCGGGGTGAGTCATTCTGCAGACAGATTGTTGATACGTACAGCTGCAGCATTAATCCCACCCACCTATCAAGCAGAAACAGAGCAACCACTGCATCCATGATCATGCCTCTCAACACTGAGCTCTCTACAAGCTGTTCTCACGCCCAACAGATGATTGGTCTTTTTAAAGCACTGGGTACCCCTTTAGCATCATTTTTCAACGTGTAGGGACGCCAGATATACTCACTATATACTATAAACAGCCCGATCTCACTCCAAGCACATTAAATCACATACTGTAAAGGAAAAAGTCCACATTTGGAGGAAGGTGGGATGGTTGGACGGGTCAAGAACAGGGCTAAAAGTGAGGATTGATTTAATTTAAGTGACATAACGTACGTTATTTACGTAGATTAACTGTTTATTATTGTTCTGATTGTTCTGGATGTTGCATGTTTATTGTTGCTAACTTGACCACAGAAGCCTGCGCATTGAAAAACAATGCTGAAGCGGTACCCAGGTGGACTTGGACAGCTCATATATACGGAGACTCACCCAAATGAATCAAGAGTCTTTTATTTTTTGGTGCAATGAGCTTAGACATATAGCTACATAGCTTTCACACGGTGGTGCTGTTGGATCGAAACGTACACCAGAAGCAAACCGCTTGTTCATTGGTCAACAGGTTTCATTAATGAAAAGGTCAGCAGGAATGTATATACAGAATCACTGTGTCCACGTAGCCATACATGTCCATCCATTATACTACTAGTGGTGAAAAACATACAACGTATGGGATACGTTTAAGACAGGGGTCACCAACCTTTTTGAAACTAAGAGCTACTTCAAGGGCACTGAGTAATGCAAAGGGCTACCACTTTGATAATACACATAAATAACAAAGTTACACAGTGTACCTTTAATTTTATATTATTATTAATGATATTCTATGTGAAGACACTGATCGCATATGATCCATCACAATAGTTATTCAGAATGATTAAACAAGGTAGGAAACAGATACATTTCAATATGCAATATCCAATTGTTTCATTTTCAAATGATCACTTCCACAACATTTTGCAGGAAATCTTTTTCAATTTTTACTAGCCACTAACAGTTTTTATCAAATCATAAACTCTGAACCATGTTTGTACAAATTATCAATTATGTAAGATTTAACAAAAATCGACTGGGTAGTTAGCATGGTAGCTTTTGTGACATGTACTGAAGTGTCTCTCCACGTTGTGCCGCTTAGCCGTCGCCACAGTCGCACCGCAAATGAGACACACGCAGTTTTCTTTCACGTTAGTAAAAAAGAACTCTTCCTCCCATTCACTGTGAAAATGAGAAGTTTTCTTTCTTTTTTCTGCTGTTTTTGTGGGTAGAAAACGCGTTCGTCTCCTCATCTTTGCAGCGCTCACGAGCTCATCTCAGCAAAGCTGGTTTGTCATGCGCACTAGACTGACCTCCGACCCAGACTACGTCGGTTCGTAGAGTTTGTATATTTTACTTTTTTTATGATATACATTTTTTTTTACGTTTTTATGTATTCGTTTTTAAATTTACATCACTGTAAATGTAATTCAAAAAGAATAGCAACACAATTAAATAAAATTTTAGACAGAGCTAATTCGTGATTAGTGCTATTTTTAGAATTGGCTTATGGGGGACTAATGTGGATGCTGCGGGCGACCTGGTGCCCGCAGGCACCGGGTTGGTGACCCCTGGTTTAAGATGTGCAGCTAATTAAATGCAATTCACACTGAAGGCCATTTATTTGCAAGAAGCAAATTTTATTTTATTTTATCAGACAAAAACAACCAATAAGTTAACTGTCTTACAGTCTTAATTTGACCAAAACTGATTTGCTGACCTATATTTAGCCATTTAACATTAATTTGATAGTACACCAGATAATGGGATGTCAAAATGTAGTACACACACGTTTACCTAAATTGTCAGCTGCACTCAGTATATACATTTTAGTTTATTTCAGCTGTTGTTGGTATATTTTATTGTTTTAGTATATTTTTTATTGTCTTAGTATAATTTTTATTTCTGGTATATTTTTTATTGCATTTATGCATATTTTCTCAGCATGTTAGTTTATTTTATTCTATTGTCTTTATTATCTTTCTTATCTTTCTTATTATCTTGTTTCTAACATGGGGGTTGCAATGCAAATTTCGTTGGCATGCTATGCTCAATGACAATAAAGGCAATCATGAATCTTGACTCTTTAAATTCCGGTGTTGTCAGACAGTTTATAATTGAGGAATCTGACTTCTCGCTAGTAGCCTAATCTACCACACCACAGATTGTGCTGTGAAATGTCAAATAAACCTTCTTAATCTATATGCAACTCACACTAACTCAAATAATCTTGGCACTCTGCATGTGGAATCAAGCTGCTAATGAGACCGTCCACCACATGTGCTTTCACCTCTCACGCTCACATTGTCTTTGCTCTGCTTTCTTTGGCTGGAGCGCAGCCCGATGCTGCTGCTCTTTGGGATATGATGTCAGGACAGACGTAGGGAGCACCTGTTTCTGGAATTACGCACGAAGGCGGCGAGCGAGCTGACAGATTCACGGCCCCCACTGGCCCTTATGAGGAAGAAGCTCAATGCTGAGCCTCTTCGGTGCATATAGCCACTGTAAGTAACTAACCGCTGTGGTGGTGTGAAGTGCCTCTCTGCAGCGCTCCTTCAGTCTATTTCACGCAAACACTGCATGTACACTCCCTCAGTAATCAGAGGAAACTGGTAGCAGAGGTGCTTTGATTCCAACAGGAAACACCCTCCATTGTTCTTCACTGGTAGCTAA
This sequence comes from Chelmon rostratus, assembly GCF_017976325.1. Classification (NCBI taxonomy): domain Eukaryota; kingdom Metazoa; phylum Chordata; class Actinopteri; order Chaetodontiformes; family Chaetodontidae; genus Chelmon; species Chelmon rostratus. The sequence goes on from NC_055663.1 coordinate 26,929,700, forward strand.
CCCACACCCACAGACTGGCCTCGCATTAAAACGTCATTTTTACACCATCCTTCACTGCTGTGACGGGCTTCTGTGCTTTAATATAGCCTATGTTTTCCTATATTACGTTCCACTTCAGGCACTTAGCTGACGCTATCAGAAAAAAACACTTCACACAAACGCAGCAAGTCTGAGTTTGTCCAAATCCAATTTTGAGATTTTTTTATTTGGTCTCACTACCCACAAGGCCTAGTTGCCATTGATATACTTGTTGGGAAGCTGCTGTTGTCAGCATGTGGACTGCAAACATGCTAGCACTAGCTAGCTACAAGCTACCAGCTCGGCGGCTGTTTTTTCTCAAAAAATAGCACCAATCCAAAGCTAGGCTAAAAATAAATATAGCCAAAGATAGCTACATTTAGCTTGACCTCATTTGTTTTGTTTTTGTTTTTAAATCTTGCATATGTAAATGGCTGCATAAAATAGCCACATGTTAGCAAATTAGCTCACAACATCATCTGGAAACATCTAGCAACTTGTTGAGCAGGCTTTAGCTTCTTTCCCATTTACTTTGAAATGCTTGCCAACAATGAATTACGCATTTAATTTGGTCACTAAATGGACAAGTTAAGATTTTATTCAAAAGACATGTTTGTACCATGTTGTAACCAAAATGCTTTGCAGCTGGTTAACAGAGTTAACAAAGGCAGGAAGTTCAGACATGGGACTTCGGAAAAGCTAAGAATGATTTACTTTGCTTTTTGGATTAAATCCAGTTATTGCAGAGATCACATTGGCATTAGGCTACTGGATTTCAGTAGGCCAATCGACTAGAGGACAACGTGTCCGGTGGATCATTATGCGTGAAAGTACACACCTGTATGTAGGTGCAGTACCAGCAGGGGGCGATAATGAAAAAAGCACAGGAAAAATGCAGTGATAAAGAGCAAGCCAGTCCATAACTTTCACACCAGGGTTCGATCCCCGTGTGAAACCAATAGTCTGTGTTGATTGTGTAAAGGACGTAGTTATTTTAAGCCAAACGATCTTCTTCTAAACCTAACCAAGTGGTTTTGTTGCCTAATTTTAGCCAAACCTGTCTTTTGAAAGTGCATAGTTATTATTGCACGGTGGACCCATGTGGCTTTGGCGTGACACTGGGTTGGTATTTTTATACGTTAGCCAAAAAAAAAAAAAAAAATACACAATTAAATTCAACATTCACATTTATCTGATATTTTCCAATATGTAAAAATAAAAATTATGAATCAGTCTCCTTCATGTTTTCCACAGGATTTCAATATACTAAAAAAGGAATATAGTCTTTTGATCACAGGGTGTTTGCATTTGCATTCCACACTTATCTTTCATAGGTGCTAATCTACATCCTGAGCACATCCTCCAGAGGTCTGGCCAATCAGCAGCTTGATTCGGATGGAGATTGCTAGAGACAGAGCGCCCACACTAGGCATCTATTACAAAATCACATTCACATCACACTGTTGAATTCCTGTACGTTTACAGTAAGTGGGTGAACATGCTTCATGGATATTCAGATTGTATAAAATCTTAATTAACTGGAGGCGGCACTAGATTTAAAGTAGACATGACGAATATGTAGCTGGTTAACCCCTTTCACATTCATTTTTGCCTCTTTTTGCTTTTAAATAGCTTTAAGGTTGTCAGGCTTTTGGAAAAAAAAATCATCTTACAGTCTCATATATATTCTGTGTGTTGCTCCAGCTCTTCAGCAGGGATTTGAAATATTCAAAACCCAAGACTCATTTGTACGGTTGCACCAATCATCACCATTTTTGACACATTTCCCATAATTATTTGGCATCCTTGGAAACTTTGGGATCTCCACTAGAATTTAAAATACAGTTCTGTGGGATTGACTGCACAGTATGGGATTTCTAATGATGTGGGGGTCAGAGATTCAAGAATTTTTATTCACCACAACATGTGCAGTGAAGAATATGATAATGAGGTGCAAGGGGTTAAAATTCTGGAGAAGGAGAATAAATATGGCCGAGGAATGTTGACTGTTGAATTGTGAAATGCTCTCTTCTCTCCAGCGCCTCCATTTACTCCAAGTACATCCAGACAGCTGTGTTTGTACCAAGCAATAAAAGAAGAGTTTAGAAGGAAACATGAGTACAAAGAGCCTTTAGTTTTGACTTGGAGGGGGGGAAAAATAGTTGGTACACCACAAAGTTATAAGGGCTTGTTTCATTTCTGCATTCAAACACAAACTGAACAGTGGTCATGGGTCTCTCTTATACCTCCCATCACTGATTGGCTAATCAGCCACACCTGGAGTGCCCATCAGAGGTAACTTAAACATCAACAAGCTGCAGGAGGAGCGAATCAGCAGAAAATAAAGAGGTGGAACCAAGAGCAAAGAGAGAGAGAGAGAGAGAAACAGTGGAGGCATGTAGAGAACAACAGGCAACATTTTTAAAAAAGGTATTTTCACATCAAATCCACACAGACTGCTACACCTGCCCTCTGCTCAACTGTGATTAGTCAGTGGTATCTGGTTTTCAAACACAAACAGCATGCGGTTCATGCCTGAATATTGTCACTTGTCGACAGACGTCTGTATTCAAGTAAACGCAGGCATCGCTTGATCGAGATTAAAGAGCCGTGTGTTTGTTTCTGCTGGATATGATCACTGCACTGTTGTAAGACGGCGATAACCATAAAAGGCCTGATGAAATGACTGTAGGGCGAGGAGATTTAATCAGAATTTTCTCCATTGTCTCTGACAATACGCTGTTGCTTGCGTTGACACATCACTTTAAATCACCGGTCGGAACCAGTACGACTAAATTGTCAGTCAGATTTACGTTCTCCTGTTTTTTTTTGTTTTGTTTTGTTTGTTGGATTTAAAAGCATCAAATGTGGTCTTCTGTCTCTGACATACAGAGAGAAGGAAACGTGCACACTCAGATGAACTGTATGATTAGTGAAAATACCGTTGGCCTAATTACTGCACCCAATTTTGAGACTGCATTCCACCAAACAGGTCCTACGTGTGAAAAACAAATCATACTGCGAACCTGAGGACAACAGCTGACTACAAAGGATCCGAAAACCACAAAAGAGGGTTCATGAAAGGGAGGATGGTTCAACTGTGGTAGAATTTGTAGTGTTTCTTGTCATGTTTATGATGTATGCCGCCATGTGATGTCAGAAAGCTGCATCTTGCTTAACTCCAGTATTGAGGTCACTTCATTTTCTTTCCCAAATTTCCACCTCCTCTGGAATGCAGAGAATCTTGCCCAAATATTAACAAACACATCCCCGGCATGCCCGAAGGCCCCGTCTGGTGCCAAAGCAGGCTGTGTGATAGTTTTGTCTCTGTTCCTAATCTCAGTGAGACTGAAGAGTATCTGGTGTCTGGTTCACGGCCACGGCGTCTATAGGGGTGAAGTGAGAGGTCTTGTTTTGACACCATGGGACAGCTCGCTTTGTTCTTACTTATCTCTCCTTTCTGTAGCTAACCCCTACGCACTCTGTCCCTGTGATGTCTAGCTAAGTAAGATAGTGCACCACAAAAACAGCCTCTGCTCATCAGAGAGGGAAGCAAAGCCTTCCTTTGGGTGGTGATTTGTAAAACATCTGCTGCTCTGTGCTTTACCTGCTGGTCACCTCTCATGATAAATGTGCTGCCACCACTGCACGAAACAGAAAAAATCCCATCCAACAGGAAGAAAAGAACATCCAAAGATGCATTGAGTGGTACTGTGATTGTTTTGCATGTGTGTTACTGATCAATTTAAAAGCATAATTTGTTTATGATAGTGAAAAATACAGTATTTTAGGAGTTGTTTGCACCAAGAGGCATTAATTTAAATCAAGATTAGCACATTTTTACCTAAACTTTGCAAAACAAAGAGACACATTTCTGCAGAAGGAACAGAAGGGGGATTTTCAAAGCCTGAACCAGAACGCTTAAGTGTTTTTGCAGGTTCATACACGCGCACATGTATGTGATTATCCACACACCATAGGCATCTCCATCATTATTTCAGTGATTAGCACACCTACGGAGCGCACATTTCAACACCATGAACGTCATGGACGCAGCTTTTTCATTGGTGGGTAATGACGGAAGGAGTATTCCTCCTGGAGCTCTTCAGACCGAGGGCCGACCTTCTCTTCAGCGTGACAGCGAGCTGTTAGCTTACTGACAGGTCCTGTCAGAAAGAGCCGCAGCCTAAAACTAGGTTTAGAGCTGTGTGACAGCAGAATTGTACGATCAATTACGATTCACCCCTGTTTTAAAGTTAATCCTTGTTTGCGCGCCCCACCTTCAGAGCAGGTTCCAGAGAGTCTGACCAGCTGTGAGCAAGCAAGCAGCTCTCTGAACTGCAATGTTAAAAGGCTCGTCAAAGAAAAATAAAGACTCATTAAGCACAGGCAGATTTACTGCATCATGCTGGCCTGAAACCGAACACACTTTTTAAGTTTTGCTGTGAGAAGGAGCTGCTTCCAGGAGCGTCTGCAGAAAGCTATTAGCCTGTTTGATAATTCCACTTGATCCGTGACTGTATGGTCCTTCCTACCTTTCCATCCTGAAATTGTCAAAATCTTGCATGTATCCATTACAGTTCGTACCATCCACTTTATCGTGTTTGCCCCTCCGCCCCCTCCCCACCGCACAGTACCTGGGTGTATTGTTTCCCGGAGAGCCCGTGTGATTTGCTGTGCAGAGCTCCAGATTATGTTTCAGCCCGAGGCTTTGGAGTGGCCATACGTCTTGGGAGAGAGCGAGAATTGGCTCCACGGGGGGGTGGGGGGGGGGGGGGGGTGGGGGGCAAACAAGCAACCACCGACCGGTTCGCCTTCTAATCCTATTGAATGGCAGTAAGAGGTGAGAAACTCTATCGCACATAAAAAGACAGAGGCCTCATTTTACACCGTCTGCACTGAGATCCCAGCTTCCCACAGCATGTCTACAACAGGAATTAATGGTTTTCCAGCTTTTCTGCAACAGCGTTTGACCGAAGCACCCTGAGATTTGCATTAGAGCCTGTAGTCAGAAAGCTGGAGAGCGCGACTTTGTACCCAGTTCCCCTCGACTGCACTGAGCAGAGGATTAGTTCAACACCTACTTTTATAATAGAGTTTGATGCAGTTTGCTAGGCCTGACTCACATCAGTGTTCACAAAGCTGCGTCTCCCAATTCACTACATGCTAATTCAGATGTGGTTTTGAGTAATATTGTGACTCAATTAGGTGTGGATTTGCTTGATTTTTGAGTGTGCAGTTGATGATGACAGTGGCAACAAATCAAAGCCAATCCTGGAAGCATCATCTTAGATTTTAATATTTGAAGTCCAACCTTTTTAGGTCAAATCCGGTTTCTAACTAGTCGACTGTGTCATGTAAGTTTTTAAATTGTTTCTTTTCTGTTCCCCTCAGGAAAACAACACACTGTCACCTTATTCACCACCAGTTGTTAAGCTAATTCTTTTTGCACTACCGTTTACATTTGCACTGTTACATTCTCAATGATTCATTGTTTAGTTTGTACAGTTTTTACTTAGTTTGTACAGTTTTTATCTAGATTGTACAGTTTTTACTTACTTAGTTTGTACTGTTTTTATTTAGATTGTACAGTTTTTATTTATCTCTTTTCTAATATATGTCCTGTCACAAAGGGTTGAAGAGTAAAGCAATTTCGATTCTCTGTTTGTCCTGTACATACTGCAGAATTGACAATAAAGCTGACTTTGACTTTGACTTTGACTTTTCGAGGAGGTTTCAGCTGCAGTGACGCTGTGAAAGCTTCACAGTTGTGTTCTCAGCTGGAGTTTCCAAATAACAAGCTTTCAGTCTCAATCCTGAAACCAAAAGGGAGTCGTGAACTACAGTCACCTGCCACGTCACTGCACAGAAGCTAGCACTGCTAGCTTTTGGAGATTAGTTTATAGCTAAGAGATACTGCTATCTTACATTACAATGCATGAAACTGCTGCTGAGTTTTTTTTTTTAATTTATTTTCTTGCGGTTTGAGCAACACAAGCCGAGTGCCATCCAGGTCCATTATATTCAAGAGAAGGCAGACATCTCTATAGCTGATCGGCAAAACTCTGCAACTCACACCAAAACACACAAAACTGGGTGGATGGATAGCACTAAAGGAAAATAGTCAAACTAAGTATATTGTTGCACCTCAAAAGCATTTTCCTGCACCTTTATTTTTCATGTTAAAGCGTCTTTTTGAGTCTGGACAGCCTCAAAGGTCTTTATTTTCAAGACTTATCACTGTGTTTTCATCAGAAATGAACATACTACAGTGATCATCATCCCACTATGGCTGAGCATCTCTGAACTCCACCGAGAATTATCTTCCTCCTATACGTTTGTTCACACTCAGAGAACAGCACATCTTTCTAATTATACAACTGCGCATATAAGTTTTACGGTTGCCTGTGCGACTGGAGCTCTCAGCGTCTCTCTGTGCCACTCGGGGGTATGAAAGCTTGATGCAGTGTGTCTTCATAACGCACGACTGGCACGCTAAAACAGTATCCAGGAGCTTATTACTTCCACCTTATTAGCAACCTGAGAAAGCGCATGCAGTTCTTGTAGGAGAAAATTGATACTAAGTGGTGGGATTAACTCGGTGTTATGGTGACAAATTAGTTTTGGCTTTGTCTTCGTTCGACTCCGTCCTCGGCAAACGCTAAAGTCTGAGAGGCAGAAAATATGTTCGAGCTGCGTGAATGTGTGAATCAGGCATTGCCTGCGAAGCACATGGAACACAGCGTGCCTCACCGTGTGAACATGCGTTGTGTATCAGCCGGGAGTCGGCCCAAGTAGATCACACAACTGGTGTGCAGGTCCAGACATATTCTAGGATTCTGATTTGCCTTTGGGGGGTTGCACGAGTCGTTCAGCGCTGATGCCAGCCAAGAGAGAATTTCTTCACTCGCAGCCGCTTTGAGGTCTCTCGAGGTTTATCAGCTGAGTGACGCGGGGCAAATGTTCGATCACACCAGAGAGCCTGTAAATCACTGATTGGCATTCAGTCTTCAACAGCTGGAAATCAGACTGCTCTGTGTTTGCATCATTGTGGATGTGGCGTCTGATCAATGCATTGTAACACACGTTTGCAGGCAGAGGGTGTTGGATTTGAAAGCCTGCAATTTGTTGCTGAGCACGACTGCGACCCAAAGAGCAACACTGTGCGCACTCAGCAAAAGTGGCTCTGTAATAGTATATGTTCTGATGCCCTTCACGTTGTCCTGAGCTGTTAACCAAACTGCCTGCTTTTGTTTTCTGAACAAAGGCTCAAGGTCTGACCGTGAACAACAGCTCGACAGCCTCGCTCTCCTCCCTCTGGACGAACTGCAGTCATTTTTCTTCTGTTTTGGCTCCGAGTTCGGCAAATTTCGGAGCACTGAGATGCGATCGAGGCATGTGCATATCAAAGCCTCTGCTGCTTCGGACAATAAACTTTGTGCACGTCAAGTTTTGCAGACTGACTGCCGACAACAACCTCCCCGTTAAATCTAATCAAAAGACTCCATCACCTGTGAGCAATAGGCCTAATAATTCACGCAGAGCAAACAATTAATGTAGGTGTCTGTTTAAGCTTCAGTGCCGGCTTCATGAATGCACGACTGCACATTTCTTTCAGGGGTAACTTAAAGTTGTCCAAGCATTAAATCACTCCAGCTCTGACCTGCATACTTTTACGTGTATTATAGAAGCACACTTGGGTGAATTTAGACGTTAAAGGTGTTCCTCTGGTGCAGTCAGTTCTTCATCTGGGTTTGTCACATCATCACTAACACACAGAAGCACTTCATGGGTATAATAGTGTGCAGGATACATGACAGGTTGAACTACTCCCAGCGCTTTAAAGTCTTTAAGATTTTAAAGAAGTGTTTAGATCTGCTTTCAGAGCTAATCCAGCTATGCTGTCTCTATTTCTCTTAAGCAGAAAAGGTATTGATTTGTGTTGCTCCTGTGCTTAAAGTGTTCAAAACCAATATATGACGTGAAGAAATAAGTAATCATATGAATAAATACAGACAAATTGATAACCTAATGTCATAAAATAATCCAAGAGTAAATGTCTGCAGCTCATTCGGATTATTTCACAGTCACATGGTTGCAGTCATGCTGTTACAATTCATCCATGACATTATAAGACTGCGAGGAAAACAAAGATGTAATTAATAATAAGAATAATAATCCAGTTCTTCTAATGTGCATGCTCACTGGGACAGAAGCATCATCGTTTTCTTCACATATCATCAGTGCTTTTCCTGCCACATCAAGACGTCAGTCACAAAAAATGACATTAACAGACCTTTAAAGATAGAACGGCAGAAACTTCACTTCATAACACCCTGACTCAACGTGAAAGATGTCTCGGTAATAGATTTATTCTTCCCAAAATATCTCCAGAGGTGCAGATGCTCATTTCTTCTTTGTTAAATGAAAATATGGAATTATCCAAATGGAGTGTTGCCTGACAAATCTGGTTAGTGCGCACACGCATACGCTGTTCTATTCCGTGGCATCCTGTCGTGGAGCTTATCTTAAAAAGCGAGACAAATGCTAAAGCTGCGACTGTTACACTCAACGTAATGAAGACTGGATGAAATGGAGGCCGCGATGAAATAGATTTCCTTCTCTCCAACAGTCACGGCAGTCAGCGATCTCATGAGTTTTAGATAAGATTTCAGGAGTCATTTTTAAAATGAAAAGCACCATCAGCCCCCTCATCACGCTGCAACCTTTCCACCACAGCCGTAAATGTTCTTGACAGTTTGTCTCAGGTGAAACAACCCGGCTTCAGGCGAGGTCTCACTCTGGATACATGTGCAGCCTAAATTTACACAACAGCACCCGCTTTACTCTCTCACTGTATTCACAGTAAAAAAAACTCTTACTCTGTGAATCGGCTAACAAGGAAGTACTCCGTATATCTCACGTGAAGGTGGTTAAGACACGAGAAAACAATCAGCAGTGTCGTAACTGCAGGAAGTTAAATTATACAAGATTATCTGATGAATCACTGTGAGTCAAGCTTAATGTCTCTCAGCTGCTCGCTAGAGAAACTAGTGGGCTGTAAACATCAATAAGGCAAATTTCTTGTGATGCTTTTATTATCAACAGCAATTCACAGCCAAAAACAAAGTCAATTAGTTCATTTTTGGGTGGATTTGACTATATTTGAGGAAAGAATTGTCATGTTTCTGGCCATAGATGGTATCTACTTTCATCGTGGTTGCCATTGAAAAGGAAACTGTCAGTTAATCAGGATCAAAGTCAAGATAAAGGCAACTTTTTCTGTTGTTCTGAGGGATAAAACCAGAGCGTCTCTCATCAAAGCCTAATTATTTAGATTTAACAGGACGACTGGAATCAAAAGGGTTTTCGACAGCGTGTTCCCGATCTCCTCCGCTCACAGGTTTGTGTCCATGCTCATAAAGGCTGCGCGTAAATCAGAGCAGCAATCAGGCAATGTGTTTTGTCAGATATTAGGTTAATTAAAGCACACAGATGTGCGTTATGCAAAGCGTTCCTGCTAATTCATTTAATTGTTTGCTGAGTAGTAAAGGCAGGGGAGGAAACACTTCATGTGATTACGTTGTAATTTTCAGTGTGTGTCAAGACTGAAAGGGTGTTAATTCATAGCTCGGTAACCGCTGTCGTCTCGGCTCCTCTGCAGGCGCTTACGTGTCATACATGTGGAGTCTAAACATGTCCATTTGGAGACAGTTTAGTCTTAATGTAGAGCCTCTTAAAGAGTCCCACCCAAAGGAGGGTAATGTTCTCCAAACGTCCAGGTATGTGCAATCTAACACTGATGCACACATGGTTTGTTGGCTTGTTCCACACTTTAACACTCAACAAGTATTGGACGTGTTGCCATGAAATTAGTTGTTCACAGAGGATCGAAGCCTTTTCATTTGTGCAATATTTATGACAAAAACGCATAAAAAATCAGTCTCGGCTGTACTTTGTGTTGACTTGGTAACTAATGAGAGATAGCGTGCTAAAACGCTAAACCTCAGTGGTGACCACTGTAAATGTAGCCGAGCCTACTTGTTAACATTAGCATGTTCACATCCTAATAGTGAACGTGTTAGCCTGATAGCATTTAGCTCAAGGCACTGCTGGGCCTACAGCCTCACATGACTGCAGACGTTTATGTCTTGTAAACACTTTGATTGCATGACTTCTGGATTATTGAACGTAATCACCTAATACCTTGCATTTATTAATAACTAGGGCATTGTTAGCTGTCAGCTTTTAGCATCCGTCTGTTTTGTAATGTGCTCGTTTTATTCGTTTGCTGCAGTTTTTCTAAATGTGATGCATGTGATGAAGATGTTTCGTCTTTTTGCAGGTGTTTCTCAACAAACACACTCCAGTGCATTGAGGTCTCTCAGCCATGTTACTTACTACAGATCACATATAGCCTACATACATGCTGAAAACCACTTTGCAAGTTATCCGTAAAATATTTTTCCACCACTCTGGGCCTTCATTGACTTCCATTCATGTGTGAACCACAGTATCTAAGCCACTTGCTTTAGCTGTGTAATTTTGGTCAAAATGACATTATTGTTATGATGTAACCAGGTGCGGACTTCTCAAATTATTCAGCACTTACTGTAATGAGCTTTATTGTGCAACTATAATTTAAGATTGACAAAAATTACTGCAGACTTGATGTTAACAGTGATTTATTACTCAACCTTAGCAAGTTTCAACATATGCTGATACTAACACTGCACAGAAACACCTAAAAAGCAGTGGTGGTTTTGAACAGTAGTCAAAAATACTGCATAGCTTGTAAAATGTAAATTCTAGTACTAAGTGTTAGTTCCCCCCAATGGAGGAACAATGAAGTTTCCTGTCAGGACAGACGACATCAGAGGCTTTCAGTTCAGTAATATTGGTTCAAAAAACAGTCATTACCTTGATCTCAAGTGTTTCCTTTCCAAACTCAACTTAATTTAGCTGCTTTTCTCCAGCAGCATCACTGTTTGTTTTTCTGTCGTTTTGTCGGAGCTCATGTTCTGCAGGTTTTACAGCCTCTGACTTCCACCGCAGTTGGATGCAGGCCTCTTCTGGCTCGAGCAGCTGGTCTTTAAAGATGCAGTGGAGATGTTGTGAAAACAATGAGGTCAGCCACAGATGAGATGAGATAGAAACCATATAAACCTCTCTCTCTCTCTCTCTCTGCATGTGTGTCTCTCTCTGCCATCAGGTTTCAAAAGCTGCTCCTGAATGACTTCCAAGAGGTTTATAAAGCAGCTCCATAAATCTGTCACAGAGTGAAAGCGCTTCTAAAGCAGCTGTGCAACAATGGCCACATTTATATTTTACATTTCATGCTGGTTGTGCATTTTAGCCGGTCTGCTCCAGTGAGGAAAACCACTAAATCTGACTGTTTTTAAAGGCACTATTATCTGTCTGCACAACAGCTCCTGCATGCTAAGGGAGAGTCATTTTTAACACTGTACACGAAGCTAATAAAATACTTGAATAAGTCTTACTTATTCAAGTATTTTGCATTTAAGGGATAATTGTGGCATTGCTGTATATTTTGTCAGGGAAGGTGGGAATTTAGGGGAACTAAGGGGTTGAACCCAAACACAGACACAAGGGGTGTAGATATAAATTAACAAATTTATTTAACACAAAGAAAACCCAAGTAAACCAAAACTCAGGGAACTATGAATAAAGACACACTAGAGTAAATGGGTTCACACAGAGAACGAACACAACACCGGGAAATGATGAATAAACACAAAACACGCAAGCTCAACGGAGCAGGGGAAAAGACTAAGACAACACAAGAAACTCACTAACACAAAACATGGCAGGACTATAGACAAAGACTAGATGAGAAACTTACTTACATAAACTGTGGCAGGACTATAGACAAAGACAAGACTAAGAACAACTATCAATGTATAAAATAAAGAACAGAAAACACTCCCGAAGGAGGAAGAAACAAACGGCTAACAAAGACCTTAAGAACTTAACAAAACAACAGAAACAAAAATCACTCCTGAAAACCCGGAGGAAAATATCACTAAGAAATAAAACAAAACCAAAGAACAATCTAACAAAGAACTGAAAATCAGCTAGAACTAGCGGAAACAAAACAACAAAACTAGACTAGACTAGGAAAACTCACAGGGAACACGGCACGACATGAACACAGACAAACCAAGGGATAACACGGACATGAACGAAGATAATGCAACAAAGAACACTCACTATAGGGTTAGGGCTAGGGCTATGGCTATGGCTATGGCTATGGCAAGGGAAACGCAGACAGCAAGGTGACGAAGACAACGACCCGACAAAGACTGGGGGGAGGACACGGACTTATATACACAGGGCAGGAACACTAATGACACACAGGTGAAACACATCAGACAATCACAAGGGCAGGAAGTAAAGTAAACAAAGAAACATAACATAAACCTTCAAAATAAAACAGGATGTGACAAAAAACAGACAAAGACAACACACAAGGGGAAACTTAACAAAAAGCCGGCATGCACAGCACAGGTCATGACATATTTCCCGTCTATGTCACTCAGTGTCATGCCCTCCACCTCTGGCACCATCTAGTGGCAGTACCTCTCCCTCCCTTCTTTCCCTGGCAGTGTGAGCATGACTGCCACGCTGGTGGAGGGCAGGTGCAGCTCATCCCAATCAGAGGATTGTTTCCAGCCGCGGCGGGGAGTGGTCACCTGAAGCATTCTCCAGCCTGTATAAAGATTCCTGCAGACCACTACTCGACGCCAGTCCGTAAACAACCTCCATTCCGACCCTCTCTGCCACCTGAAGATCCCTCCTGCCACACTCATCTGCCTCTGGTTGACCTGCCTGGAAACTGCCTTCACCCACCTTGTATTACAAGCCAGCAACAGCCACACTGCCACGCCACCCAGCCCTGGGTGTACTCCCTCTCATTCCCCGTATCTGTCTGTCAGTAAGCTCTGATCTCTTGTTGATTGTTTCAGTTCCGACTTTATAGGATCCTTAGTTTATTAGCCTTGTTACCTGTTCAGTTCTCCATTCTAGTTTTGTGTTCTGGTAGTTTTTTCGCCTAGTTGCTAGTGAGCACAGGTAGCTTTGTTTTGTAGTTTTGACCACCACTCCCTGTGTTACATTTGTGATTGTAAATAAATATTTTCATTTGGACGCAACGGTCTGCTGTGTCTTTGTCCGCGTTTGGGCCTCTGAACCTGATCCGTGACAGTACGGACTGGCCATGATGAGCTCAGCGGACAATGGGACCAGCGCTGATGGCGCGTCCACTAATGAGGTGGTTCAGAATATTATGGATAGTCATGGAGCCTTACTAGGTCAGCACGATGATTTGATTAAAAACCTCATCACAACTACTAACACACTGATAAATCAAGTCTCACAATTAACAGGTAAATTGTCCACCTTAACGCCCTCAGCTTCTCCATTTAATCCCCCCGCTACCGCTAGTAGCTCTGGCGTAGCAGCTGCCGGTGCCCCACAGGCCTCAGTTCAGCTACTCCGTGAACCCTTTGTTCCAGTCCCTGAACGTTACGCAGGAGATTTAGGCTCTTGCCAGGCCTTTTTAACACAGGTCTCTCTGGTTTTTGAGCTTCAGCCTTTATCGTATGCCACCGAAAAAGCAAAAATAGCTTATTTAATTGGGCTACTGAAAGGATCTGCAAGAGATTGGGGCACTGCTGTGTGGGAAAGACAAGGTGACGTTTGTGCTTCCTATCCTCAGTTCATCTCAGAGATGAAGAAGGTTTTCGACCACCCAATTCACGGACGTGAGGCAGGGAATCGTCTGACCTCTCTGAAACAGGGAGCACGGAGTGTGGCGGAGTATTCCATGGAGTTCCGGACCCTGGCGGCGGAGAGTGGGTGGAACGACAAAGCCCTCCAAGGAACGTTCTGCAGAGGGTTAACAGAAAGTTTAAAAGATTAACTCGCCACACGTGATGAGGTAAAGGATCTGGATGAACTGATCTCCCTAGCTATTCGTCTGGATAATCGTCTGAGGGAGAGACGACGGGAGCGCATCCAGCGAACAGATCCAGTCCCAGTTCGGCGTCCCAGTCCCACCTCTTTGCATCCCCAGGTCCTGCAACCACCCGAGTCCACCCCTGAACCCATGGAGATCGGCAGAGCACGGCTTACGCAGCAGGAGAGAGACCAGAGGAGAGCAACAAATTCCTGTCTCTACTGCGGAGCAGCAGGACATTACATCTCTTCCTGCCCCAAGAAGACAGCAAAAGACCCGGCTCACCTGTAACGGGGAGCATACAGGTGAGCCAAACCTCCACAACCTCCCCTCAACGGCTGCAACTCGCTGCTTCTCTCTGTTTTCAGGCCCACTCTGTTCCTGTATCTGTTTTGGTTGATTCTGGGGCTGAGGAGAACTTTTTAGACTGCAAGCTTGCCAGACAACTTCAGATACCCTCTGTTCCCCTGGAGACACCTCTGGAGGCTCGGTCTCTGAACAGTTTGTCCCTAGCCATGGTTCGGAGGAAGACGGTTCCAGTTAATCTTGTAATGGCAGGTAATCACCAAGAGACACTTTCTTTTCATTTGCTTGAAAATACACATCCTCTAGTAGTTGTGGGTTATCCTTGGCTAGTTAAGCACAACCCCTCTATTGACTGGTGCAAAGCAGAGGTTAAATCCTGGAGTCCATTTTGTCATGCTAACTGCCTCCGTTCTGCACTAACTCCAGCCTCTGAAAACCCAAAACCTCCTCCCCAGCCAATTGACCTGACTAATGTTCCGAAGGTTTATCATGATCTTGCTGCTGTGTTCAGCAAAGAGGATGCCTTATCCTTGCCCCCCCATCGACCTTATGATTGTGCAATAGAATTATTACCAGGAGCTACTCTGCCAAGTAGTAGACTGTATAATCTGTCAAAACCTGAACAGGCCGCCATGGAAACCTACATCAAAGACTCTCTAGCAGCAGGAATTGTCCGTCCATCCTCATCACCTGTTGGAGCCGGTTTCTTTTTTGTAGACAAGAAGGATAAGACTCTTCGGCCATGTATTGACTTCCGGGGACTGAACGACATAACGGTAAAGAACACTTATCCACTTCCTCTCATAAACTCTGCTTTCACATCTTTGCACGGTGCCACCATCTTTTCCAAATTGGACCTAAGAAATGCCTACCACCTCATTCGGATCAAAGAGGGAGATGAGTGGAAAACTGCTTTTAATACCCCACTTGGACATTTTGAATATCTGGTCATGCCGTTTGGACTCACGAATGCCCCTGCTGTTTTTCAGAGCCTAATCAACGATGTACTCCGAGACATGATAAACCGCTTCGTGTTTGTGTACTTGGATGATATCCTGATCTATTCCAGGAATCAAGAGGAGCATGTTCAACATGTCCATCTGGTTTTGGAACGCCTACTTAAGAACCGCCTTTTTGTGAAGGCTGAGAAATGTGAGTTTCATGCATCCACTGTGTCTTTCCTAGGATTCATCATTTCTCAGGGGCAAATCAAGATGGATCCTGCTAAGCTGTCAGCCGTCTCTGAATGGCCTCAGCCCGAGACACGGAAACAGCTGCAGCGGTTCTTGGGCTTCGCTAACTTTTATCGCCGGTTCATCAGAGACTACAGTAAGGTCGCAGCTCCCCTCACAGCCTTGACTTCCACATCCTGTCCCTTTCTATGGACCCCTGAAGCTAACCAGGCCTTTCTCTCCCTTAAGGGGCGGTTCACCACGGCCCCCATCCTGATTCAGCCAGATCCCCATCTTCAGTTTGTGGTTGAGGTAGACGCTTCTGACACAGGAGTAGGAGCAGTACTCTCGCAGAAATCCCCCACAGACAATAAGCTTCATCCCTGCGCTTTCTTTTCCCGCCGCCTATCACCGGCTGAACGAAATTATGATATGGGAAACCGAGAATTATTAGCTGTGAAACTAGCTTTAGAGGAATGGCGTCACTGGCTTGAGGGGGCAGAGCAACCATTCATTGTATGGACAGATCATAAAAATCTAGAATATGTTCGCTCTGCCAAGAGACTGAATTCTAGACAGGCCCGGTGGACTTTGTTCTTTGGAAGGTTCAGATTCACACTAACATACCGCCCGGGCTCATGTAATATTAAACCTGATGCTCTTTCTCGCCAGTTCTCTAGTGACGAACTCTCCAGAGACCCAGAACCCATCCTGCCCCCAACCTGTCTGGTTGCCTCCCTAACATGGGAGATAGAGAACAAGGTTCGCCAAGCCCAAGACCAACACCCTGATCCTGGTAATGGTCCTAATAATGCTCTGTTTGTTCCAGATTCTGTCCGTTCCCAGGTCCTCCAATGGGCCCATGCCTCCCGTCTCACCTGCCATCCAGGTGCCTCCCGGACCCTGGATGTTCTGAAACAAAGATTCTGGTGGCCCACGTTGGAGCAAGACACTCGGGAGTTCGTAGCTGCATGCCCCACCTGTGCCCGGAACAAAACCTCTAACCAACCTAGTGCTGGTTTTTTGCAGCCCTTGCCAGTTCCCTCACGGCCCTGGTCCCACATCGCTGTGGATTTCATCACTGGACTCCCAGCCTCTAAAGGTAAAACCACCATCTTAACCATTGTGGATCGTTTCTCTAAGGCTGCCCACTTCGTTGCCCTGCCGAAGCTCCCATCAGCCAAAGAGACTGCAGACCTGTTGATCCATCATGTGTTGAGGCTGCATGGAATTCCCTCAGATGTTGTCTCTGACAGAGGACCTCAGTTCACCTCTCAGGTGTGGAAATCCTTCTGTTCAGCTATGGGAGCTACTGTGAGTCTAACATCTGGTTTTCATCCCCAGTCTAATGGTCAAACTGAGCGCGCTAACCAGTCTCTTGAAACTTTCCTCAGGTGCCTAGTCTCTGAAAACCCCTCAGTCTGGAGTGACCAATTATCCTGGGTGGAATATGCACATAACTCGTTGGTTAATTCTTCTTCTGGTCTATCCCCCTTCCAATGTTCCCTGGGTTATCAACCCCCACTGTTTCCCTCACAGGAGCAAGACTCTGTCCCCTCTGTGGAAGCCTTCATCAGGCAAAGCAAAAGAACCTGGGCTAAGGCTCGAGCAGCACTACTTCGCTCCAACCAGAGGATGGAGCACCAGGCCAACCGTCGCCGTGCCCCTGCTCCTGTTTACTCTGTGGGACAAGAGGTTTGGTTAAAGACTAAAGATCTTCCTCTTAAGGTTGAATCTAGGAAGCTGGCTCCTCGATTTGTTGGTCCTTTTTCTATAGAAAAGATTGTGAACCCTAGTGCGGTTCGGTTGAAACTCCCTTCCACCATGAAAATTCACCCGACCTTTCATGTCTCACAGGTCAAGCCTGTTAAGAACTCTGCTCTTGCCCTCCCTGTCCAGCCCCCTCCACCTCCCAGGATGGTGGACGATGCTCCAGCCTTTACAGTCCGTCGCCTATTAGATGTACGCCGCAGGGGTCGCGGCCTCCAGTTTCTAGTCAACTGGGAAGGATATGGACCTGAAGAAAGAAGCTGGATTCCCAGACGTCAGATTCTGGACCCTGGTCTCATTCGGGACCTGCGGAGACGACGGCCCGATCGATTCCAACGTGCGCCAGGAGGCGCACGTAGAGGGGGGGGTACTGTCATGCCCTCCACCTCTGGCACCATCTAGTGGCAGTACCTCTCCCTCCCTTCTTTCCCTGGCAGTGTGAGCATGACTGCCACGCTGGTGGAGGGCAGGTGCAGCTCATCCCAATCAGAGGATTGTTTCCAGCCGCGGCGGGGAGTGGTCACCTCATTGAAGCATTCTCCAGCCTGTATAAAGATTCCTGCAGACCACTACTCGACGCCAGTCCGTAAACAACCTCCATGCCGACCCTCTCTGCCACCTGAAGATCCCTCCTGCCACACTCACCTGCCTGGAAACTGCCTTCACCCACCTTGTATCACAAGCCAGCAACAGCCACACTGCCACGCCACCCAGCCCTGGGTGTACTCCCTCTCATTCCCCGTATCTGTCTGTCAGTAAGCTCTGATCTCTTGTTGATTGTTTCAGTTCCGACTTTATAGGATCCTTAGTTTATTAGCCTTGTTACCTGTTCAGTTCTCCATTCTAGTTTTGTGTTCTGGTAGTTTTTTCGCCTAGTTGCTAGTGAGCACAGGTAGCTTTGTTTTGTAGTTTTGACCACCACTCCCTGTGTTACATTTGTGATTGTCAATAAATATTTTCATTTGGACGCAACGGTCTGCTGTGTCTTTGTCCACGTTTGGGCCTCTGAACCTGATCCGTGACATTCAGGCCTGAAATCAATCTGTAAAATCAAGTCACAAAAATAAAGTTTCATTTCAACAAACAGCACAGTAATTTTCCAAAAACAGCTGGGCACTGAAGTTATTCCAGCAAACATCACAAGATCAGGCACGACTTGTACATCCACAGGGGGGGTGAGGGAAAAAGACAACACCCACCGTCTCACACAGCCTCCTCACAACTGAGACAACTTCTGTTCTGTTGATACTACATAAATAAAATGAACTGCATTTGTTTGGGACTATTTTCAGCAGCGGATTAATACACATTTGGTACTCGGTTTGAGTATTTATGGTAGCAGGACACAAAATAAACTACAGTGTGTGTGTTCATTGCCATGAAGGAGCATGTCATCTGGTGCTTCAGTGTGGCTTAGGAAAGCCATAAGCACCAAGAAGCCGTGGTTTACAGGGATTTTAGAGCAGCTAAGGGGCGTCGTTAGGCAAGACATGGAGAAGAGTGCCTAAAAGCTCCTTAACCATAGGGTTCACCTTTCCCACCTCTCACAGTGGTGCCTGGTTTAAGAACCAAAAGCGGTGCCAGCTCTGTTTCTGGACTTTTCCAGCTCTTTAATTTCCCCCTCAATAATTTTCATCATGTCTCCTTTCTTTTTTAATCTTCCTCCTCTGTCCTGTCCGTGTCTTTCCACCACTCACCCACACTTTGCCCAACCAGTAAATCAAAACTCACACCAAAATCCGACAGTTTGAAGCAGTAATACTCACGTAATGCAGTCACAGGTGTGTGTTTATAGAGTTTTACAACAGCTTAAAATGTGGCTCTGCCAATCACAATCAAGGACCAGAACTGTTTTATAATGACAATAATAGAGCTCTATGGCACAGAGGAACACCAACAGTACTTTGTGGTTTTATCTATCTTGTTAATATCGCCAAGCTTATCCTTTAAACGAATTCTTTAATTCTCATTTCAGACACTGGCTAAATCTCCTGTTTGAGATCTAAGTGTATTCAGATACTCATCTTCAGAGAGAAGACTGCTGCTATCGGCCTCGCAGGGCTAAAATGGTGTTAAAATGTACTCCTGGCTGTGGATGAGGAGATGGGAAGTGTGCTGAAAATGTACTGTATGTATTATCTCTCAGTGAAATTACATCTAAAGCAGGTTCCTCCAGACCAGCAAGTGTTCATTATAGCTGAGATTTCAGCAAGAAATGGCACCGCGTCAGTGAGCTCTCAGCAAAAATGATGACCACCAGCTGTCGTCGAGAGCCCCCGATGAGACCATTATGGACCACAGATAAATAGAATAATTGTGTTGTTTGACACGAAAACAGTGGAAAACTGAGCCTCATCTGAAGTGTAAATTTCCACATAAAACGCAGCACGGAACAGATGGACAAGACAAAACAAGAACTATTTTCATGACTGTCAGAAATGTCATGCAGTGAAAACCATTCAGTTGCGGTGACGAGCAGAATGTGTTGGGTGCAAGTACTGCATGGACTTTAAACCTGCAGATGGTCTCATTGCAGTCGCACTGAAACGACTTTTTCATGCATATAAATGGTAAATTGGTACAAATGCTACCAATGCATGCCAAACAATAAGAAATATGCATTTCTTTTTTTAATATCAAAATCAAATGTAAGGCATTTTGCAGCACACCAGCAGGTGTGTCATTGAAGTTTAGACTAATAACACCACTGCAGCCTTTTAGAGGAACACACCAGCGTTGTTGCACGCTGCTGGCTTATGAACACAGTTTGAGGGGCTGCTGATCTATGCTTTAACACTGAGCCTTTTTTCCAGCTGGGAGCAGTGAACCAACCTGTAAACACATGCACACTGGCACACTTTCACCTGCAGAGAACTGGCACAGGGAGCATGTTAGTGAAAATATTGTGTAGCACCGGTATCACACCACTAACTGCGCCACTGGACCAGTTCTAGGCTCTAAGGAGTGGGGAGCAAAAATAATTACACCAGAGACCGTTGCTTTTAGTAGAAAAGGCCGGCAATTTACTGAATGCAAACACACATATAAAACACAATACATAGAACCAAAAATACCCTGCAGGTTCCCAAAAATGAGGTAAGTATAAATAAAAAATATATATATTTCACTCTTTGTTTTTGTTCTTTGGTTCACCTAGTTTATTTTAATAAAGCTAATCTAATTTAATTAGACCAGTCTCTTTTTCCTAGGTTGTACCTATTTTAGGATTCCTATTTTTCTTCCTGAGTTAACCCTTTTTTCTTTTACAGGTAAGAAAATACTTTCAAAACCCAAGTGAATCAAAGTGGACCACAGTTTTTCAAATCACATTCAAAATATGAACATATGAAAATAAAAAGTTTTGACACTTCAAATTTAAGTTCAAATCCTAATGTGAGTTCAAGCGTTCAGTTCAATGGAAAGTTTCAGTTCGATTCAGTCCAAAAAAAATAGTTCAGTTCTCAGTTCTGTTCAGTTCAGTTCAAATTAGTTCCTGACACTCCTACCGCTCTGGCAGTGAGTTACCACACACAGAGGATTTCCTCAATGATGCGATGGAGGAGATGAGTTCAAGGTCTGGGTCTGGCTCGCCATCTTGAATCCCGTCTGTGGATGTGCACGCCTGCACATGGCAGACCAATCCTTGCTCCGACCGAGCAAAAAACCTGACCAAAACCGATGTGGCTTAGTTCTCACAAAAATCCCCGTCAGTTCCCGACCAGATAAGTTATGTTTTCGCGACTGTTTTATCGACTTTTTCTCTACTTTTTCTGTTAATTGATCACCTCTCGTTTCCTCTGCTCTCTCCCTCAGGTCTCTGCTGCAGCGTCACTGAGGTGCTGCGTCTATGTCGCTGGTCCCTTAAAGGGGAGCGACATTATTTTCTGCCTACAGACTTTTAATCCTAAACATTAAATGATTGCTGAATTAACATTTTTAATTAACTCTGATGATGAATTGACATTTTATGAATCACTTTAAACTTTTTTTTTTAAACTTATTTATGCAGCTTTTATTTACTATTTATTTTTATTTATATGATATTTTAACATGGGTTACATCCTCCCCCCTTTACCTAATGCACGTCCCTGTGCATTTTTAATTTATACTGTCATAACTCTAAGGGGTTTTGGAAAGCTAGGTTCTTCAAGGGAGTCTGTAAACACATCACTCAAGGTTTGAAATAAAGACTGAACTATTGTAACCAACGGGTTTCCTAGCTCAGGATAAGTCAGTCTTTTAGTCGCTTTTCTGTCTCTGACAGGTCTTCCTGAACAGTCGCTTGCGTCCTGGTTGTCAGTTTGGTCCAGATCACTTGTGTTTTCTTTGCTCTCCTGAGCAGGTTGAGTAGACGGATGGACATTTTCCAGGTCTTCCTCAGGTAGGTTTCCAGTTTCCTGTCCAGCAGTTGAGTTGCTCTCTTCAGGATCAGGTAAGTCGGAGTCTGCAGGATCAGGTAAGTTACAGTCTGCAGGATCAGGTGAGTCACAGTCTGCAGGATCAGGTAAGTTACAGTCTGCAGGATCAGGTGAGTTACAGTCTGCAGGGTCAAGTAAGTCTGTCTTTTCAGGGTCAGAAAAGTCATCAACTGCGGGATCAGGTGAGTCTTTATCTCTGGGTTCAGGTAAGTTCAGATCATAAGTCTCTACTGGAGAATCCTCAGGGAAAGCTTTAGCTACGTCTGAAGGATCTTGCTCAACAGCAGTCAACTCCTTGGAAGGTTCCGGTTCATCCCTTTCAGGTAAGTGTTCCATGGGTTCAGGGGTCAGATCGGAACTTAGTGTTTTCACTCTTAGGTTTCTGTGATAGTGATATTCCTCAGAGTCCGATTGGGATTCATCCCCTTCAGCTCCATCTGATGTGTCATTTTTAGAATGTTGTCGAGTTCTCGGACGCCTCACTGCCTTTGGCGGGTTAGTTTCACTTTCGATTGGGGTCACAGGAAGGAAACCGCATGGCAGGAGGAGATCACGATGAAGAGTTCTTTGTGGACCATCTCTGGTCTCAGGTTTCACAACATACACTGGGACATCTCCAGCCTGTCTCAGGACAACATACACGTCGGACTCCCACCTGTCGGCTAACTTGTGCTTGCCTCTGAGACGGACGTTTCGGACCAAGACTCTGTCACCTTCTTCCAAGGTGGACTCAACAACATGCTTGTCAAACCTTGCTTTGTTGCGACTGGCTGTCTTTTTAGCATTCTCAGTTGCTACTCTGTAACTGTCTTTGAGTTGGGATTTCAAGTTGCGGACATATTGCGAGTGAGAGCCTGGCTGATGATTGACTGGTAGGCCAAAGGCTAGGTCAACTGGCAGTCTCGGCTGACGCCCGAACATCAACTCGTAAGGGGTAAAGCCTGTTGTCTCGTTCTTAGTACAATTATAAGCGTGTACTAACGGCTTGACGTAGTCCCGCCAATGACTCTTTTTCTTGTTCTCGAGGGTTCCCAACATGTTGAGCAGGGTCCTGTTGAAGCGTTCTACAGGGTTCCCTCTCGGATGGTAAGGTGTGGTTTTTACTTTTTGAGTACCAATGAGCTCGCACAGTTCTTTTATTGTTTCAGACTCAAAGTCAGGACCTTGGTCACTGTGGAGTTTTTCAGGAATGCCATAATGGACGAAAAAGTGGTCCCACAGGGTCTTGGCCACTGTCCTGGCTTTCTGATTCGGGGTGGGGACTGCCACTGCATATTTCGTAAAATGGTCGGTAATGACCAGAATATTTTTTGTACTACTGGAGTCCGGCTCCACACTGAGAAAATCCATGCACACAAGTTCGAGTGGTCTTGTGGCCACGATGTTGACCAGTGGTGCGGCTTTCTCTGGCATGGTCTTCCGTCGTATGCAGCGGTTGCAGGTTTTGACCTTAGTTTCCACCTCGGCAGACATTTTGGGCCAATAGAACCGCTTCCGGACAAGATCCAGGGTGCGCTCTGTGCCCATGTGGCCCATGTCATCATGGAGGCTCTTGAGGACTAAGGATCTCAGGGCTTCAGGGAGCACAAGCTGGTAGTGAGTCTGAGCGCCCTCTTGCCGCCTGCGATACAAGACACCATTTAAGACCTCCAGCTTGCTCCACTCCCTCAATAAGAGGCCAAGCTCAGGAAGTTCCTTCCTCAAAGATGGTGGGGGTTTCTCTCCCAACTCCACTTGCCTGAGGACTTCACAGATGCAGGGATCAGCATTTTGCTTGTCTCTTATTTCAGCTGGTGTTAACGAGGAGACGACTGGTAAGCCACCAAGCTGATCCTCCTCCTCAAAGCTTTGTGGGAGAGCCATTGGATGATGGGCAAGTGACACAACCAAGGTGGTGCTGGGTGATGTTTCCACAGGGTGATTGTCGGTCACTTGGTGGACCAAGTGCTTTTCACAGATGGCTTTGATAGTGTTCTCATTTAGGTGTGCATAATCAGCCTCCGACAAGTGTCTCTTTGTGAACTGTTGTATCCTCTCCAACTCTTTTTGTGATGTTGTGTCATCAGGTACTCTGCTGTGAGGACGTCTGGACAGCCCGTCCGCGTCTTGATTCTGCTTACCGGCTCTGTACTGTAGCTGGAAATCGAATGTCGACAGAGCGGCCAACCATCTGTAACTCGTGGCATCGAGCTTAGCAGAGGTAAGAATGTATGTTAATGGATTACTATCTGTGACAGCAAGGAATGTGTTCCCGTACAGGTAATCCTGAAATTTCTCCGTTACTGCCCACTTAAGGGCAAGAAATTCTAATTTATGCGCAGGATACCTGGACTCACACTTCGACAGACCTCGGCTGGCATAAGCAACAACGCGCTTCTGTCCCTGTTGCTCCTGGTAGAGGGCAGCACCGAGGCCCGAGGTGCTCGCATCTGTATGTAAAATGTAGGAGAGCTTAGGGTCAGCAAACCCGAGGATGGGTGCGGTCGTCAGCTTTTCGATTATGGTGTCAAACGCTGCCTGGCAAGCAGGCGTCCATCTGTTACCAAATGGGTCCTTTGGGTTGAAATACTTGTCAAGGTTAATTGTGGCTTAGCGTGCTTCCTCAGCGGCGGATAGCCCGCAGTGAGCTCGTTGAGTGGCTTCACGATCTTCGAATAGTCCTTCACAAACCGGCGGTAATAACCGCAGAAACCCAGGAAGGTTCTTAGCTCCTTCAAGTTGCTTGGTTTTGGCCAGGTTTTTAATGCTGCTACTTTGTCAGGATCAGTTTCAATGCCTTTTTCAGACACGATGTGGCCGAGGTACTTTACAGAGGTTTGGAAGAACTTGCATTTCCCTGGCGACAGTTTCAAGCCAAACTCTTTCAACTGGTTGAGCACACGCATCAACCTTTCCTCGTGCTCCTCCAGTGTTGAGGAGAAGATGATGAGATCATCTAAAAAAACTAGGGCTTGCTTTAAGTTCAATTCTCCCATACAACGCTCCATAAGCCTCTGGAACGTGCTGGGGGCGTTAGTTATCCCCTGAGGCATCCTGTTGAACTCGAAGAATCCTAGTGGGCAGACAAATGCAGTTTTGTGTTTGTCTGCTTCTTCCATCTCTATTTGATAGAAGCCTGATTTGAGATCGAGCACCGAGAACCACCTGGACCCACTCAACGCCGAGAAGGACTCTTCCAGATTAGGTAAAGCATATGAATCCTTTACTGTTTGTGTGTTCAATTTTCTGTAGTCGATACAGAGTCTGACATCGCCATTCCTCTTCCTGACGATTACAATCGGCGAGGAGAAAGGTGACTCCGATTCACGAATGACTTCTGCATCGAGGAGATGCTGGAGGTGAGTACGCACAGCCTCTATGTCCTGGGGATGTATAGGTCTCGGCCTATGTTTGAATGGCGTCTCGTCACTGAGGGTTATGTGATGCTTGATTTTGTCAGTGCGGCCAAAATCTAGCTCGTGCAGTGCAAACACCTCTGGCATGGAACTCAATTTCTCTGTCATCCTCTCTTTCCACTCATTGGGTACAGGAGAGTCAGTGAAGTCAAAGTTGAGATCTGGTTTTTGGTCAGGTTTTGTGGGGGAGTCTGAGTCAGGGGTCTTGACAGATTGAACACTCGTGACAGTGTGTATCTCTGCTATGACAGCCTTTGGAGTCAGGGTGATGTCATGGTGTGACTCGTTCTTGAGCATGACTGGTATGCAGCGTGGCAGCTTTGGTGGTAGACTTACCAGGCTATCTGTCACCAGGATGCCACCTGGCAGGCACGATGACTTTGGTGACTCTACCATCACCCACTTTCCAACATCAGGCGTCCTGCAGCTTACTGATCCTTTGAGGACTTTGGTCTGCCCAGCTGAAATGGTCTCGAAGTCTCTACTATGAAGCCTTACCTCTCCCAGGCTGGAATCAACGGACTGTCTTTTCCGGATCTCAAGGGTCTTCAAGACGACTTTGCAGCCATAAGGAAGAGACTCATAGTTCTGGGGTGCGATGTCTGCATACTTTTCATAGAGTACATCCAACGTATTTGTGCCTATAAGCACTGATGACAAGGTGGAACGCATGTCGGGTACAACCAAGACCAGCGTAGGTACCTCGATGTCAGCTCCAAGCAAGCTCTCAGGGAATCTGATGGTGGCCTCAACGTAGCCAAGGTAAGGGACGCTTTGACCGTTGGCTCCTTCCACTTCAAGCAGGTCATTCAAAGAATTGAGAGGTAAGTGAGACAGGTTCTCCAGATAGAAAGAGTTGGGGATCGTTGTTACTTGAGAGCCTGAATCTAACAAGCAACTGCAGTCTTTGTCAGCGATGATCAATTGTGCAGTGCACTTGGCTCCAATCAGACCTTTTGGCAGGGTCACTGACTGTCTTTGCATATGAGAGTACACATGGGCTCTGTGCAGCTTCTTTTTGGGACACTTTGTCTGTGTTCCAGTCCCCGTTTGTCCCACAACCGGAACTGAGTCTAGTTTAAAGGATCAGGCTTTGGAGCGCCATGTCGACTGTCCCATGCTAACTGCTTTTCTTTCAGCTGCTTCCTCTTCTCAGCCACAAGAGATGGGTTCGGCTCGCTTTCACACTGAGGCTTGATATGTCCGTCCTCTCCACATCTAAAGCAATACCAGGGCCTTGGTCTATTGCTTGTGTTGTTGTTTACATCTCGGCTGTGGGGCTGTAGCCTTTGAGATGTGTGAGCGATAGCTGGGGAGTGTGTGCTAGCTGTTTGGGGAGCTAGTGGTCTGGAAGCTGGTTTAGCTTTTCTACTGTCTTTCTGTGTGATACGTGTGAGCTGGGACTGTAAATCAGCTATTTGTTTCTTTAAGTCTTGGATTTCAGACTTGTGATCAAGAGCTGGCTGAGATGAGTTGCAGTCTTCTTCACTCTGCATATCAACACCTTGATAATGAGAAGACACTCTCGGCTTTGAAACATTGAAGTGCTGTTTCATGCGCGATACTTTGGAAGAACGCTTATCTTCTGCTGTGCGGAGTAACAAGAGAAGTTCGGCAAAGGTAGGTGGGTTCTGTTTCTTTTGTTCTAGCTGGAGTTCAGCTATCAAGATGTTATCCCAGCAGCCCCTGACAAACTGCCTGAGAAGATGCCGGTCAAGGTCGCTTGCAGTTACACCTCCCCTCCTGAGGGTGGTGCTAAGCATTACCTGCAGCCGTTGTAGATAAGCTGAGGGTTTCTCACCATTATCTTGCATTGTGTTGAGATACTTTGCGAAGAGGTCATCTCCGTCCTCGACGGTGCCGAAAGCGGAGTCCAAGATCTCTAAGTACACATTAAGAGGAGATTCAGGTGTCAGGTGCTTCACAATATCAATAGCAGGTGACAAGAGACTTTCAAGGAGCTTTCGTGACTTGTAAAGATCAGACTGTGTTGTGTCTTTAAGAAGAAGTTCGACGTTGGAGCGCCATGCCTCATAATCCACTTCATTATTGGGACGTGGGACACGCCCAGAGAAGGGTCTGAGTCTCAAGGAAGTGTGCACCTGCAGAGCAGAGTCTTCATTTCTCACTATGTGCTCAACGATTACTTTTTGTATGTCGGGTGGATTGACATCAGAAAGTTTCAGAGCAGGCTGTGTCTTTTCTTTAGATGGCGTCGATGGTGGAGACCAGTGATGTTGAACATGCTGCTCCGGGGCTATGCTGGGCAGGGGGCTTACCTGTGCAGCATTATCAGGGTCATATTGCTCTGGGGTATCAGGTGAGTTCTGCTCTGTATCTTCATCTTGTGTCTCTGAGTGATCTAGACCGACAGTCTCACTGATGAGGGAGAGCTCTTCTCTGAGGACAGCTGCGAAGTCTTTGCCAGTCTGTTTTGCAATGTCCTTTAACTCTGTAAGGTAAGTCTGTGTAGCTGTTTTGCTGGCTACAGGTGTGTAAACACTGGCTAAAGCTCTGATATGGTAGGTGACATCAGTCTTAGTCTTACTGTTAAGTCTGTATGGCAATGAAGGTAAGAGAGACTGCATAGCTTTACCATACACATACTCTACAATAACCTGTTTGCCTGACTCTTGTTCAGTGAAATCTACTGGAATTACCCTTTGAACGGAACCATATTGTTTCAGGAAGTCATTTATTTCTTCGTCAGTTTCTGTACCGGTTACACCGCTAACTATGACTGAGTTAGGGATTTTTACACTACTTGTCTGAATAATATCCATATTGGTAAACTGATAGCAATATTATACGGTCTCTGGTTTCTAGTTTTAAATGCTTTAAGCCACTCCTGGCTGGCTCGCCAAGTTTGTAGCACCGGTATCACACCACTAACTGCGCCACTGGACCAGTTCTAGGCTCTAAGGAGTGGGGAGCAAAAATAATTACACCAGAGACCGTTGCTTTTAGTAGAAAAGGCCGGCAATTTACTGAATGCAAACACACATATAAAACACAATACATAGAACCAAAAATACCCTGCAGGTTCCCAAAAATGAGGTAAGTATAAATAAAAAATATATATATTTCACTCTTTGTTTTTGTTCTTTGGTTCACCTAGTTTATTTTAATAAAGCTAATCTAATTTAATTAGACCAGTCTCTTTTTCCTAGGTTGTACCTATTTTAGGATTCCTATTTTTCTTCCTGAGTTAACCCTTTTTTCTTTTACAGGTAAGAAAATACTTTCAAAACCCAAGTGAATCAAAGTGGACCACAGTTTTTCAAATCACATTCAAAATATGAACATATGAAAATAAAAAGTTTTGACACTTCAAATTTAAGTTCAAATCCTAATGTGAGTTCAAGCGTTCAGTTCAATGGAAAGTTTCAGTTCGATTCAGTCCAAAAAAAATAGTTCAGTTCTCAGTTCTGTTCAGTTCAGTTCAAATTAGTTCCTGACACTCCTACCGCTCTGGCAGTGAGTTACCACACACAGAGGATTTCCTCAATGATGCGATGGAGGAGATGAGTTCAAGGTCTGGGTCTGGCTCGCCATCTTGAATCCCGTCTGTGGATGTGCACGCCTGCACATGGCAGACCAATCCTTGCTCCGACCGAGCAAAAAACCTGACCAAAACCGATGTGGCTTAGTTCTCACAAAAATCCCCGTCAGTTCCCGACCAGATAAGTTATGTTTTCGCGACTGTTTTATCGACTTTTTCTCTACTTTTTCTGTTAATTGATCACCTCTCGTTTCCTCTGCTCTCTCCCTCAGGTCTCTGCTGCAGCGTCACTGAGGTGCTGCGTCTATGTCGCTGGTCCCTTAAAGGGGAGCGACATTATTTTCTGCCTACAGACTTTTAATCCTAAACATTAAATGATTGCTGAATTAACATTTTTAATTAACTCTGATGATGAATTGACATTTTATGAATCACTTTAAACTTTTTTTTTTAAACTTATTTATGCAGCTTTTATTTACTATTTATTTTTATTTATATGATATTTTAACATGGGTTACAATTGCCTGCTTGCTCATCCAGCAGACACGGAGCAGCATTCGTTTGGAGTCATGTTGTGATCTCCATCAACTCCTGAAGGAATTACCTGGCTTTTTAGCTGCTAAATGCTCCTCTATGTTCCTCTGCTAATTCCCTTTCATGTTCTACACAGTCATTTAATGTGTTTTTAATATAAAGATTTTGATTAGTGCCTTTTAAAGATGACGAACTTTGCCTCTAAAAGTGCAACGTGGGTAAACTTAAAGTGCTTTAATATTGAGGCTTGGTAACTTTGGTCAGATCATTCTTTGTACCTCCTGATGGATAAGAAAGGAAAATAATGACAATTTCCCAAAAGCAACACTATCGCACAAACACGATGTTTCAAGGACCTTGAGTTTGTGTGCTGCTCTAGTCGGATGTGCTCATGGCAGTGACTGCAGCTATGAATCATGTCCCCCGTGACCCTTCTCTGAACAAAGTGGCTCTATGAATCATCACAAATAGTGACGTCCACCAGTGACGGCAGGTACATCTCTGCAGTGTCAAAGGTCCCTCTCCATCCAAACCTCTGTGATTATGGCCACAAAATATAGTGCCATCCACACCAGACAACATGCAGCAGTGGTTTATACCGCGCAGTCACAGTCATTATTATCCTCAGTTATGTAATCATGCAAAAGTGATGCTGCACAATCGAAAATCATCATCTTATGAAATGTGATATATTGTTGGAGATTAAACTGCTCAACATTAAGCAGCTAAAATGAGCTGCACACTGACCACCTGCGACATTCAGCCGAAATATGAAACAGTATGAAAGAGGCGTTTCTGCATAATCAGTACTTTTACTTTTTTTTTTTTCAAGTACATTTAGCTGGTAATATTTATGTACTTTAACTAAAAGTCATATTTGATTACAGGATTTATACTTGGTGGTATTTAAGCGTTTACTTAAATAGTGTCCAAGCACTTGCTCTGCACTTATATGGTTTTTAATGCTATGCACAATAGCACAACTACACCATATGATATTTTGAAATGTCCTAAAATGCAATAGATGGTATTATGGACAGAGTTATGTGCAAATAATTTTAAACAGCAAAAAACTGGACATTTATGTTTGCATGGAAAATATATATTGATATTTTGCAGGATTGTTATTCGCTGTATATATTACATTTTTGCTAAATTATTTCATAGAGTTCTTCCATATATTTAAATGTACTATATTTTTAATTATTTATTTTCCAAAATATTTTTTGACATATTTGTTTGTTCAATTTCTTCAGTAAAATTGTTGATCTTGCCATCTTCAAACAACATGTCACATGCAGGCGTCTTATCTAGAGCAGCAAACCCATGTGGCCGGGATCAGATAATAAAAAAGATGTGGCTCAGTGCTCTTCGCTGTTCTCTCTGATATATAAAAAAAAAAAACATGACATCAGAGTCATATGTTGGGGAAAGTTTAGGAATTGGAGACATCCAGCTGCAGTGTGAATAGCTGCGATCTTTGTTCAGGCCAACAGAACTGGTCCTCTTTCTACGCACGCAAGACCACAAGCAGCAACTCGTTACCTGAGGGGTCGGCCTCCGAGAAGAATGGGGCTTTTCAAGGATCACTGCAAAGCCACTCAGATCAAGAAAGGCAACACAGCCGCGGTAATTGTTGGACGCTTTGAGTTATGAACCGCTGTTGAGCAGCCAGAGAGATTTATTTTAATGTGCTTTTTCAGCGGTGACTTTTTGACCTGGTAGCAGAAGCAAACTAATGCTAAAGCAACAGGTTGAGCTCCTGACTCAGAGCTTTTTCTGTGCATTTGGAGAAAAGTTTGCTGTGAGACAGACTCATTAAGACTTAGTCTTCTGCTTCTTGACATGTTGATCGTGTCTTTGTTTCCCCGTTTGGTATGCAACAGTCCAGCCGTCTCTTCAGTTCTAAATCCGTTCGTCTTTCTAGGTATTATCTTCGTGTTCGATCTCAACTTGCTGTCGACTCCTCAGAATTTTAAGAAGTGTATAACAGACTTTCTCTCATGAAATCCTGACTTTTCTTCACTTTCATTTAAATCCTGCTTAGTTAATGGGCGATTCTGCGTTTGACTTTGAGACAAACACGATCAGGGCAGTGAGATCAAGTTAATATCTCAGCACAATCACACCGCTGCTGTATCTCACAGTAACACATTCTGTGCATGCCACTTACAGGTCCATTATTTCTCCCCAGTGTTGACAAACGGGAACAGTGAACTCCAAAGACTGATATCTAATCTCTCACCTCTCACTTGAGGTTTCTGGTAACACATCTAGCAGCAGTTCCCGCATACCTCAGATTCCGCAGACCTCAAACGCCTCAACAGTATTTACCTTTGACCATTTTCCTGGCTAAATATTACCTCATTTTGGTTATCTTAACTGTGCTCTGAGCGACAAAGATTCAAATCGGCACTTCCAGACACCTTCAGAAGAACCTCTTCTGGAATGGAACGTGCCGCTTGTCTGCATAAAAATATTTCTTGTCTCTGAGACGACATCATGGACAGCCTGTCCTTGCATACACTGCAGATCAACTCAGTACATCGGTGTGTATTTTTTTTCTTCTGTGGTGCGAGAACGTTTAGTGCGTCTTGAAGAGCTCATTCATCCTTTCCTGTGGCGACTGAGCTCGTTCCTTACAAACTGAAAAGAAGCAGCGAATGTGGTGGGAGACTGCTCAAGTGTTTATACCCACACATTCCCCCCGGGCCTTCTTACAGTTGCGGCAGCTTAATCTGTTTCAAAAGCTTACGTAAGCCGGCCGCGGCCACAGCCAAGTCCCGTCCGAGCCGTGGGGGTGCCCGTGTGTGAATAAAATTTCAGAGAGGAGATGGTGAATGTGTTTGACCTTTTGTTTGGCGCATGGTGAGGGCCTGCCTCCTGAGCTCTCCGGGGCATTAACCTTATCTCAGAGTCGCATAATAGCCTATTGACTGCTGCTGTATCTATCCTGTGGCTTCAAGTTCAATGGCTGCTGATGTCTTTTTCTCTGGGAGGACTTTTCGTTACAGCGTGGCATTAACACCGCCCAGATTAGGGGTTCATTTCCTGCTGGGTCCACCAACGCTACCACATATATGCACTTACAGTTTGTGAGGATGAGAACGGAATCGCTGATTTTTAGGCTTTAAACTTAGTGACTTTCGTAACTTTTCAAAGTAGGTGAGAGAACATCTTCTACGTCTTGCCAAAGAAAATTTGAATTAAAAAGAAATATGACACACTCTTGCTCAGTTCAGTGCACCAAGAGGTTTTGCACTATAAGAACTGGATACCCGACTCCAAGATGGCATCCATTCATATGAATGAAAATTTGGCTTGGTCCCAGTTGGCCCATAGATTTGGGATGACGTCATGCACTATAAAATCCCTTTCTAGGGTCTCAGAGTGTAAAACCTTCCTGAATTAAGGATGTATAATACAAAGAGAAATATTTGGCCTTGATTGCAGTAGGAGGTGACCTGTCAACAGAAATCTTTTTTTTATAGTGGTGGTGAAAGAAGAAAGTCCTTTTTTTGACTGAAAGGCATTTTAGTTGCAGTACCGCAGTTGTCCACCGGAGCAAGCTCGCAGTAATACTGAGTGGTGGCACCGTATCCAGCCCTCTTCACACAGCCGTGGGTTTGACCACAAGCTGATGTTTAAACAACTTAAAACATTTTGTTGTGACATCACTGAGTCAGTTTGCTGTCTTTATGGCTCTTTTTTACTTGTGCAACTGTCATTTTTTTTCTTTTGTCACTAAAAGATTCAAGATTCAAGATTCAAGAGCAAACACAAACTACAAACTAAAAGCAAACACACATTTAAACTGGTCACCAAAGCATAAAGCAAACTCTAAGTTATAGATTCATTTACTTCTATACAGTTTCCACTCAGTTTCCATTCGTTTAACTATGTCAAGAATCAACTTGCTTACGACGTGAACATTTGGCTGCCTGCATTTTTGTTAAAATTGACAGTCAGGCCATCATAAAGTAGAGCAAACACAGTTTAAACAACAACATAAGGGTTGAAGTCAGGAAGTCAGAGTAATATTACATTCACTTCTAAATGGGCTACATAATAATGTCATCAACACATGCAATATTTCAATGGCGCAATACCATGGTTTATATGCATATTATTTATACTGCATTATTCTACTACTTCTAGTATATTATCATTATCATTGTTATTATTATTACTTTATATTATTCTCATTGGTATTATATTATTAGTTTCAGCAGTAGTAGTATTGTCATATTCTATTATTCTTGTTACTTGATGTGGATGTTGCAGCAGATATATTTCTATATAGACGGTTGCTATTTATTGTTGCAGAATACACAGAGTTTACATATTTACATTAACATATTTCATATTGTTTATTATTTATGGTTGATTTATGTTGTTGTATAGTGTTCATTCTTCTTTTTTCCTCTGGGATCAGTGAAGTATTCTGATTCTAATCCAGTTTTTGGTGCCACTTTTTGCACATTTCTGTCTATCCAGCATGCAGAATTAGAAAGGCAGATCAGTATAACATTACTGGTGTGTACCTGAGTGTGAGTGACTTGTATGTTTTGTCAGTATTTTTGATCATAATCTATGTGCTTAGTGTCTGTCTTCTTTGATCTTCTCTTCTGACAATCCTTTGGCAGCTCCTTTTGTAATATTATCCGCTCTGTAACATTAGAAAGTACCACTTGAGCATAATATCTGTTTATCTGTAATTGTGTTTTAATAGAATGTAAATCCCTGAACTAGATCGAGCCAATTTAGCTTGTCTCGGGGCAACAGAAGCATTTTACCCTATAAATGCCATAAATACCCCATAATTGCCTGAACCTGCCCACAGGCTCATCTTTGCTCCTTCGCTACAACAAAAAGACTTGGATTAAAGGTTCATTTGGGGTTTAATAATGCAAAGGCATTTCTCAGACAGAGACACATGCACACACACTGCACACATCCCACCATATTGGATCAAATGTCTCATGTTCAGAGGTCTAATGTTGCAGCATAAGGAGTTAATGCTAGTCAATGGCAGCCTGGCAGTCCACTGCAGCCTCATCGTTCTCATGTTTTGTTTGAGCTTTAAACCTTAATCTGACATCTTTTGATCTAAAATGTAAAGGTAAACATCATGGGAACAAAAACTTTTTCATTATGCTCAAGATACACTCTTGATACGTTAAATTGTTGTTAATTAATCAATACTCAAATTACTTTTTAGTTATGGCAAGCTTTTCCTTTCATTTCCAGCATGCACAAACATACAGCAGCTGAGGCCTGTTAATAACTGACGTGTGGAGAAGTCGCCTCCCACCACCTTTTAATAGAGTAAAACACTGTAAAGTGCAGGAAAAAGAAACTCTGAGGGATGTTTGCTGTCTTTGCCATAAACAGAATGAAGAAGACATGAATGAATCTCAAACTGGCTGCACCCACGTGCTTTTCCTCCCCAAAACGCTTTAAGCTGCTGCATAGCTAATGATCAATAACGCGTGGACATTATTGGAAGAGCTGACTGGTCGTCTGTGGATCTCATGCTGAATCTTAATGGGCTGCTTTTCTGCTGCTGTAGGTCCACGCAGAGGAGAATCCTCTGGAGGTCTGCGCCCCAGCTGAGGCCCAGCACGGATCAGTGCGTCTGAACGAGATTCAGGAAATAATCTTTGTGTAACAGAAGCCTTTAAAGTGATGATCCTGAGTGAGTGAATCACCAGTAGCAGCGCAGCTCAAGAGAAAACGACTGATGTAAACAACAGTAAAATATTACGTTGAAAAAGAGAAGGATGGACGTTAATAGAATAAAATAAGTGTGTATAAGAAAATGATAGCACAGCAAAAAAATGCAGATTTCATGAGTTTTCTTTTCATGAAACTTAAATTGCTTGAATAAATTGAGTTTCATAGCGCTTTCCTGGGAAAAACTGTCTGGCAGAGTTGAATTGGTTTGTTTGGATTGTAGTAAATGGGCTTTATTGGTGGAAAATGCCTGCACAATGGACCCTTCATTTAACTAACTAACAATATACTTCCACTCCAATGATGAAATAATATCATAGAGAGTGAATTTCTCCATTGTGAGATCAATAAAGTCTGATCTTATCTAATATTCAACAAGTGATGCACCAGTTAAAGCCTTTCATCTGTGGCACGGCGGAGGAAAATAAGTTAGCAATATTTTATGTCAAAACACGCCACGCACTGTCACATGGCACAAAGGCGAACTCATTTACTGTAGCTGGCAGGCACAGCTCCAACTGGGAAAACAGATCCGACTTTCTGCCCCAGCTTGAAACAGAACACGATACCACGAGAGCTCGAGCATCCGTCTCACCGGACACACTGCAGCCTTTATTAGCTTTAAGAAAAATGACACTTGTTCTGCTGTAAACCTCCAGCAGCCGCTTTAAAATTTCATTTGCGCTCATGAATCATCAAACTGCTTTACGGCCGCCTGTCTGCTTTGATCAAACTGTTATTAAGCGCATCCTGAATCAATTTAAGGAGAGGGCCGGCTCAGGAACAAGTTTGTGTGTCACGCAACAGAAACAAGCTTCGGTTTCATGAGCTGCTTGATACAGAGAGATGCCAGAGAAAACCTGATTCTACTGTGTGAAGCATTTCACTCTGCAACACGATAGCAAGCGGATGTACACGTCGCAAATAAGCATCCCTGGTAAATGTAATAAGGAATGTGGACTATTGTTGTGGGACATAAGATACAGCCCTGAGGAGAAATCCTTCACTTCCTATTGCAGGAGTCCATAAGCAGTGCAGTCATTTAGCATCCATATGGGACTATGAGGTGATATCCTGACATCGCTCTGTTGTGGACCACAATACCCACTGGGAGTGTTTCACAGATAAGGAAGTGTTGGACAATGCACTTCAGGGTTGTTCTGCACACGGTGCTGCACCTGTCCGTCCCCACAACAAGTCTTTATGTCAAAATGGCAAAACAGATCATTTGCTTTATGGCTGTATGACTCCACGTCATGAACATAAGGAGGAAAGAAAAAAACAAGGTGGGAATGGAGGAAAATAATAAAAGAGCTGGAGTTTTTGGTAAGTTTTGCAGTCAGAGGCTGAGCCCCGCCTGCTGTGGCTGTGCTTCCTCTCTCCAGGGCTGCAGACATATTTAGGAGTTCATCAGCTGTACGGGACACACCTGGGCCCGGTGTGCTGGAGCAGATCTCCTCATCACACATGTGGCTCACCCTCTCTCTACACTACTGACTTTACACGTTCCTTGATTTGATTATTTTATTAAAAAATGTTATTTAGTCTACCTGTGTCTCAGAGCTGGGCTGTGACAAGAGATGACGATCACAAGGTAAACATGAGTCAGTTCAGGACTTTTAAGAAAACAACTAAACTCTGCTGATTTGCTGTTGAAGTGAGTGTGAACTGATTTGTAATAATTTGGTTGATATTAAAAATAAATAATTTAGTTAAAAATCAGCAGCAAATTCTCACCTTTTATAAATTACTTAAACTACTAATCAATTATCACAACTGTGATTCCCTATTGATTCCCTATTAACTAATCAATCAATCAACCAATGGTTTCAGCACTGCTGTGGATGGATCCCCATCTGTCGGTCTACATGTCCAGCTTTCAGAAGCTTATTGCTTTAACTGACAACTGAAAATAAAGGAGCCACTATCTGTGTTACACACTCTGTCATCGATAACATTTTGCTGCAGCAGTTCTCATATATCTTAACATCTAACTTCTCACTTGAGCGTTCATTGAGTGTTTGTCTTCATCACATCATTTTGCTTCAAGTTATTTTTATTCGTCTCCGGAGCCGAGTATTGTTTTCTTCCCCCTTTGTTCATCTGGGCTGAAGACGCATTACGAAGGAGCCGCTCATCCGAGAAATGTACATCGATGATTCATCTTAACCTATTTCGCTGTACATTGCAGCTACAAGCATGAAAACTGAAATCTTCAACAGAACAGAAGTGATAAGATAAGATGGTGCCGAAGTGATTCACTCAAATTGTCATTTTCCTCGATGTCTCATCTTATGTCATCTTTTGGCGCTTGTGCGCTTCACCGCTGGCTGCTCGCGAAATGTAAATCTAGGAAATGTGACTTTTGTGTGATAGTTTAACGATGTACTGAAGAAGAAATAAGTCTCAGTCGTGCTTGATTCATACATCCAAAATGACTGTGACCAGCAGGAGCCTGACTTTAGATTGCCTGGTTATTTGGACCCTCGATGAATGATGGCCAGAATTGACTCACACATGCTGCCAGTTTTAGGGACCAACACTGGGCTCAAAGATGGTCAAAGTTTGGTCCAATGCCAAAATGATCTCTATTCGATCTCAAAGAATTGAACCAAACCTGGCAGCCAGATTTAGCTCAATTCTAAAACTGAACAAGTCAACAAGTCCTCGTTCCTCAAAGTTAAAATAGGTTGTTTACCACTGCTAAAACAAGTCATATGATCATTTTCTGATGTGCCCCCTCCAGCTGATTAAGGCTTTATTAAGTTAAGGTAACTAAAACTACCTGGAGGGAAAATAGCGGTCATGGTCAGTGGAAGCAGATGTTGACTGTTGATGGCAGACGAGATACAATCATGTCTCCAGTGTTGAATTCCAACACTTGAGCTCCTGAGTAGCACATCTCTATTGACACTACTGGCACAAGCACAAAAGGTAAGAGGATAATGGAGCATTGTCATTGGCTGTCCACTGCAGATTGGCTGGTGATCTAACGTCACCTAAAAAGCTGAAATGCTCTTAAACTGTTTTCACCACACGCCCTGGACACCACAGCCATGCTAGCGCCTGCGTGAGGGTGCACCTCAGCACACAGCTAAATGCTAACTTTTTGACTCTTAGTGTGCTAGTATGCTAACATTTGCTATTCAGCACTAAAGCCAATAAAAGGCAGTAAATGTGTTTACAAACTTCCGTCTTAAACCATCGAATAGTGGTTGGGATGTTTTAGTCTGGATCAAAGTGTCAGTGCCTTTATTTCACACAAAATACCAATGAACTCTTCGATAAGTGTGAACTCAATGGCTATGAAATTACGCTTGAAAATTACTTTCTGGACCAGACAGTAGTCACGACACAACGGAACATAAATCTTCGATTAACACAGGACGCTCTGAGAAGAGGAATAAAGGCTATAAAACTTCTTATAACTTATAAAACAAGGCTATCAAAATTAACCAACGCAAGAAATTTTACTAATAAAGAAACCAAAATACACTCCGCTCTTAAATCACGGAGGACTTTCACAATTATCTCGGAAAAGGAATAGAACAAAAAGCGCTCACAAGGAGGACTATGAACTATCTAGAAAGAAAACAAAGACTACTAAAAAACACTCGTAAAGAGGACTATTGATCTACAAAGAAATAACAAAGGATCACACAAAACGCTCATGAAGAGGATCAAAGGCTTACTAGGCGACTTGAACTGTGGCTGTGGAACTTTGGCTGGCACGGGTGAAACGACCTTAAGACAAATAACACGCTGGCACGAGACAAGGGAGACGCAGACTGTTTAAACACATGGAGGGTAATAGGCAACAGGTGGAGACAATAGGTAATCAGGCTGGCGCACCGGTGACACATGGGGGAGGGCAAGTGCTCTGAAACGAGAGGAGTTAGGTTCACAAAATAAAACAGGAAATAACAAGACAAAACCCCAAGACGAGACAAACCTCACCGCCAGTGCTGCCATCCGACAGCTATGTAGCTAAAAACCGCACCACAGTGCTCCATCACCGGCTTCCATGCAACAACATGTATTATTTCAATTAAATGCACTGAGTTCAAGCGTGTTTCTCCTGATAATGGGCCCAACATTTGATCTTAACAAGCAAACTGGATACCAAACCGAACCTGGTGGTAAATTATGGAGGCCGACAGAAGCTGTGAATGTGTCTGATCGTCAGGTTTGTTTATTTATGGTAATTAGCCTAATGCTTTAAAAATGAATGCTGTTAGTGATTAATTGATGGCAAACTGCTACATTATAGTATCTAAATTAACCAGGTTAGGTATTATGAAGAATAAAAACGCACATATGAACCATATCCACGTCAACCTGAGAGTGCACAGTTGTGTGAATGTGTGTAAAATGTCAGACTGTGACTGATGGCTTCGTGCCAGGGGAGACTTTCACATGTTTAACAAGGCAGGATGAAGGGGGGGGGGGGGGGTCACACCTTCTATAGATCTAATTCTCATCTCAGCGGGTACCAAACAAACTGCATGATGAGAACTGTTCTGCTGTTCATTCCCACCAACGTCCTTTAAAAAGCCGCTACATGACAAACTGATGAATTTCATGCAGAGATGTTATTTTGTTATTGCATTTTTTTATTTTGTGGCACTTTTGTTTTTGTCTTAATTATAGGTTACTGCTGTTGTTTCGGGGGTTGAGTCATTTCACTTTTCTGATTTTTATATTTGGTTCATGCTGCATTTTCTGCTCTTAATGATGCTGTGGTTTTTAAATTGCCAGCATTCTTTTTGCTATTGTTGTTTTTGTGCAGACCCGAGGAAGACTAGCAACCACTGTGTGGAAGTAATGGGGATCCAAGTGAAGAATAAAGAATCTCATTAAGAGTAAGGGAGGAAGTCCCGGGACGCCTCTCTGACTTTGTATTTCACTCAACATAACATTTCTCAAGAATTTTAAACAATACGAGCTTTTTTGGGTAATGACAGATCAGTTTTAGCTGATTTAACGTGTGACGCATGTTAGAGAATTGTGAGTTTAATTTTTGTTAAATTTTTGACTCAGGCTTGGTTTTCAGGTAAACATACTGTATGTGCAGATGACGCTAATAAGGATTTAGCTCCTGCAAGCTTCCCTCTCCTTCTCGGTTTGATTATTGGTTTAGTTCTTGTCCTTAGCAAACATAGTTTTCCTCTTTTCTCTTAAATAATGTTTATCATTTATCTGGTACAGTATTTTTGCAGTTTTGCAAATAGGTGCTCAATAAGAAGAGCACAACACTCAATGTGTCTGGTTTCGGGTTCAGTCCCCTGAATCTTCCTCATATTAAAAATGTTTAAACTTTAAGACGAAAAATGAATCAAGAAAAAAATATTTGTTTCTTTCACATCCAGCAGACGGCTTTTAATGTTTGAGGTGTGTTTCTGCACAGATTTTGTGCATAGTGTACGTCCGATATTCACTGTCATTTTAGCTCCGTTTTTGGTCTCCACCAACTCCTGAGTGAAATATCTGGATCTTTAGCTGCTAAATGCTGCACTGTGTTTGGTGGCTAGTCGCTATCTTTGTCTGTCTGCCGTGACTGGACCAAAAAACCACAACAAAGATCCAAAATGGACTAGGACTAACCCAAGGGGGGCTACAGAGTAAGGTGATAAATCTGAATCCCTTTCACATTATTTAGTCATTAGGTCCATTGTTAATGGATTTTCAGCAATTTGAGCAATAACTTACATATATAAAGTAAAGACAGGTTATTAAAGCAAAAAACTATAGAGGTGTCTTTGTGACACGATGGGCCACCATGAGCCTCTAAAACCGCTTCAAGGCTCCTTGGCATAGGTTCCTCACGTCCCTCTAACTCTGCTGGATGGATGAAAACCATTCTTCCAGAGGACCTTCAATCATTTAGTGTTTTGATGATGGCGGTTGAGTCCACTGTCTGACAATCCTCTACAGGCGTTCTGTTGGGTCGAGAGTGTCTGCAGCATGATTCACATCACCTTCTGTGATCATGCTGTACGGACGCATGTCTTTATGAGTCTCCAGTGATTTGTCACACACCTGCTGCTGACAGTGTGACCTGAGTCGGATTATTATGCTTCCAGAATTCAGCTGATTTTGAGGTCATTTGGGTAAAATGAGGTGAAGTGAGATTTCCTCTGAATGTCTAAACTGACCGATTTTACTGCCTTGAAAGGAGAATATCTGAAGTGACACTGTATCACTACCTGCCCTGCAGTTCCTGTGGAGAGGGAATATTCTCCTCTAAGCATTTATGATTTTGGTTCAGGTCTACTGCTACAGGAGTTCTTTATGATAGCGTTAAAGTGTCCACATGAAAACACACTACATGTCTGATCAATACCACGTCTGCCTTGTACACCACCACCACCACCACCACCACCACCTAGCCATCACTGCCACTCTTTCCTGTCTCCGAGTGTCGGGTGTGAAGTGCATTCATCTTTCCTTTTATGCTTTAGTTCCACAGATAAGTGCCATTTTCCATCCTCGCTGATGAAAAAGGTGAGAGAGTGCAGCGCTCAGTCCCACCTGGTGCCCCCTCCCTCATTGTCTTTAAGTGGTTTTAGAGCCACTTGCGCCAAACATCACTCTGACAGAGGAGGAAGGACAGCTGCCCCGCCGCGTCC
This sequence comes from Chelmon rostratus, assembly GCF_017976325.1. Taxonomy (NCBI): domain Eukaryota; kingdom Metazoa; phylum Chordata; class Actinopteri; order Chaetodontiformes; family Chaetodontidae; genus Chelmon; species Chelmon rostratus. The sequence goes on from NC_055663.1 coordinate 26,971,158, forward strand.
ACCCTGAAACTCAATTGACGCACGTCGCTTCAAAGTTACCCGGCGAGGACACGACGGCTGGGGGAGAAATCAGCGCTGCTATTTTAACCTCTAAGCTCTCTAAGTTTTCTGGCTTTAAGGAAAGCTCGCTCTAAATGCAACAGAAAAAGCTTTAGTGATCAATCCACTGAAGGTTTCAGCTCCTAAATTCATGCAGCCACACAGCAAATACAAAGTGCTGCAGGAAGCTTACGATAGAGTTTTACCCATCACCACTACAGCATGTGTTCACTGTACTCCGTACAGTCATCCTGCCACAGCATGCAGTCATTCAGGATTAGTCTGGTGGGGGCTGATACTAATATAAACCTGTTCAGCCTGTTAATAATAGCATGTTTGTTCCCTGCAGGGTATTACCCTACATACTATACATTTGTTGATGTAAACAGGCTTGATGCTAATGCAACAATACAGACAAAAATCACGTACATCCATTGTCATAATGTAAGCTACACACTTAAACTTAAAGCTGGAATGTGGGACTTTGACGCATAAATGAACGTCTGTTACATTCAGGCTCTTGCCAAATGAGTTCACACAGTGCTGATTAGGCCCATCGCCGCCAGGGAAATTTTAAATTTCTCTGTATTTCACAGTATACCAGAGTTTTTAAATCTGGTGTCCATGGCGATGTTCCTGCACTGGTATACCGATAATGATGCGTTTTACATCAACCAGCAATGACTTACTGTTTGGACCCTGTTTGTGTAATTACTCTCACTGCCAGAGGGGGGAGACAAAAGTTCTGCACTGCAGGTTTAATTCACGACATCAGTGTCCACTTAGCAGAAACGCTGCAACAATGCTGTTCTGTCTGTTAGCTGACATTAGCTTCTGTTAGCACCTTATAGGCCCTAATGCTGCACCAACAGCAATGATAAAGAGTTACCAGTCGCTCACTAAGACTGAAAAGTTTTGTCTTCTTCTTGTTAGAGCAGTTAGGAAAAGCCCGTGACATTTCTGGCTCCATTGTACTTTGCCATCTTTGTTTTTGTCGCTCCCCTGGGGAAGCTGCAAAGTGAGAAGGGTCAGACTGGCAACGTCAGCCTGTAAGCCTCAGAGCAGGGCAAAAAACTCTAAAATAATGGATGTGCCACACATATTTGGAAATCTGAGGTATGCTTGGACATCCCTGTCCCTGGTTTGGACTAGTCCCCTCAGTCCCAAAGAAAGGAAACTTTTATGCTACATCACAAGTGATATTTTAGACACTAATATGCAACAGTTTTCTGAAGGCTCTTTCCTCTTTCAACCTCTGTGCACCAAGCCAGCTCCATAAAGAAATGGTTTCCCAGTTTGGTGATGAAGAACTTTCTTGGCCTGCACAGAGCCCTGACCTCAACCCCACCCGACACCTTTGGGATGAACTGAAACAGCGACTGGGACCAAAACTCTGCCGCCAAAATCATGTAGAAAACCCTCATCGACAAGTGGATAGCAGCAGATTGATGCTCATGGTTTTAGAATAAGATGTGTAACATAGATGTGATGTTTGACTGTCCACATACTTTTGGACACATAATGAATGACCTCAGCTGGTTTCTCTATAAATGCTTATAAACATGTCAACATGTGAAAGAACTGGGATCCCTGTGGTTTCAATAAGGGCAAGTGTTAACGGTTAATTATCTCCTCGGTCGTGTAGGTGTCTCCGCACAGCATGACAGTTAAGGTCTGTACCACAGAGGGTAGGATCCTCACACGGGGTCTGATAGAAATTAATGGCTGTGCTGCACTTTAACCAGCAGATGGCGCGATGATCCAAGTGTTCAGTGCTTTTCCATCTGTGATTTCCATTCTTCTTCCTCTGCACACCTGAACTTAACATCCTCTTCATCTAAAAATCATCACTACGGTGATGCAACAGCCTCCTCTCTCCGCTGGCTGCAGAGTTTTGCTCCCTTTCAGAGGTGCATTAATGAGGTTGGCCACTGACGCTGGACGAGCCAGTTCATCCCAACAGTGTTAGCTGGAGGGTGAGGTCAGGGCTCTGTGCAGGAAAGGCAAGTCCTTCTACACCATACTGGGATTTCTTGCTCAAAGTTCATTATTATCTAAAGTAGAATTTTGTGTGCTTTGTGTTTCAACCACTGTCTGATCACAAGGATTGTAAACTTGGCATGCTGAGGTGTGCGTGGAAAGCAAATGGCACTGATCCTGTGCTGCCATCCAGTGGACTCGTGCAGAACCAGACTACACTGAATTCAACAACTCATTCATATTTTAGTAGCCAACAGGTCTATAATGCAGCTTTCACTAAAGATGTGAACAAAATCCCCATTATCTCCTCTTATAGTGACTAAATCTATTTTGTTACACAAGGCAGAAATTAGATTGCACTTCCATCCAAAGATCCACCCTTTCCCTCGGCCAGCGTGCATGTGCTCCCATGAATATTTACGGCGCATATGAACTACCTGGAGGTGTAAAGCAAACACAGTCGTGTCAGATATATGGGCCGCTGCGGGGCTGCAGAGGAGCTGGGCTGCAGTTTGGTTTGGCCAGGCGCAGCAGGAGCCGGCTCCACCCTGTCAGCTTGCACGTGGAGGAGACATTTATCTCTGTGGAGGCAGCTGGGTTACAGCACCGTGAATGCTGTCTCTCTGTGGACTGACCTGCTGCTGAAAAACGCAGCTTTTCAGATGGACTTCTTCTTTGATGGTTTTCTCAGAACAGGTTCCTGATTTCGACGCAAACTGCTGCTGACTTTATCTCAAACTGAACCACGTTTCAATTATTTCTTGCTTTTATAAAAAATAATACAATGAACTAACTTTTTATCATTTAAGCCAAGATGGTTTGAATCAGTATTAACTACTGGTTTTGAATGAAAATGTTCAAAAATCATTTACTCTCATCACTAAAACTCCTTGAATTCCCTCATAAAGTCTTACACACCACTACAACAACATTAGTGACCTGTAATCATTAATTATTATGTTATTTAAGGTGATAACTTCTGCTCATTTCTGATGTCATTCCAGTTAAATTATGACTGTTAATATGTGTTTACACTTATTTGGGTTGAAATCATACATGTAAAACCCGGTTAAAGACCATGCATTCATGTGTGCATTGTGCAGTGTTACCATGTGGTTAATTACTTCATTTCATTTTGTATCTGTTTAATAATCGTCAAGTTTTTTCTGTTGAAAAGCTGTGAAGAAGATAGCGACATGCAGCCTTTTTGTTTCCTGACGGCTGTTATTTTAATTAATTGCTGTTTAGGAAGTTTTTAAGATGGCGTTTACTTATTAGAGCTCTGTTTCTTTAAAAAAAAGTATTTTGCAGGGGATATGGTAGCATGGCAAGGCGGCGAAACGTTAAACTAAACTGAAAACGGGCGAGAACGGGAGCATACAAGGTGACGGTTTCACGACTAAAACAAGTTTTCGCCAACTGCCCGCCCAAAGAACTAATGTGAACTTCTAGCTTGCTAGCAGGCAGCTAGCTCAGCAGCTTAGTATAATTAGCGTGGTGTTTTAGCTTGCTAGCCGTCAGCTCTTTTAACACAGCCTGAGATAATCCTGGTGGGCGGATCACGAGAGGATACGTCCGAGGAGGACGCCACGTTGCTTCGGGACTCTGTGGATATCCCCGGACATTCGCTTTTTATCAGGTTTTTGTTGTCAGTGTTCTTTTGCGTTGGCCTTTGGATCTATTCACTTTTTTATATGAGGGGCCTCGTGAGGCGGGGAGGGGCTCTTGAGCCTGACTGCAGGCTGAGGACAGCAGGCATTATCTCCTCTGAACAGCATGAGTCCTTTAAACCTTTAAATACTGACGGAGAGGAACATGAGCTACTGGGTGGCGGTTGTGGGCCTGAAAAAGTGAAGTCAAGCTGTAATATCCCAACAGTCCTTGCTGTGAGGTCACAGCTTTGCCTCGCTGTGCATATTCGGGGAATAAACATCATTTAAAAACGTGCATAAGCATCAAATTTGATCATTATCATCGGTTTGTACAAATTGCAAATAATGGCACAAAGATGTTGATACACTGAGTTTGTCAAGATTATGTCAAGATAATTAAGATTATATTAATTACTCACTGTTTGAGGTTGGAGTTGAAGACATTTGACCTCTCATCAAAGCTGAAAATGATGAATCTAAAGACTGTTAATCCAAAAACAAGAGTGCAAATAATGAAATGTTTCAACCATAAACTAACAATCTCTGCAGCTGGTGAGGTAAATCTTTGATATTGAACAGTTTATCAATCCATGAAGATATATTTAGGCTAATTTTGTGCTTCAAGAGAAAAATCACATTAATATTACAACTGGGTAGAAAACCAGTCACAGGGAAGAATAACGCAGTGCTTGAGTTTCATGCCACAGATTTTCGTTTGCACCTCTTGTTCAGCAGATTTTGCTGCTTCAAGTCAGTCAGAAAGTATTTCAGGGAGCACGCCTGCTTTGGAGGGTACATAACACTGATTCACACCGAAGTCTCCACTCAGCTCAGCTAGCTCCCTGCACACGCTCGGCTCATCAAGACAAGATGGCATTTTCAGCATGAAGCTCACCAAACCTGAACTCATACACATTTTCAAACAGTGAAACATTTAATTGTTCTTTACTTCTGTCTTTGTTTCCGGTGTCAGTGCAGTCAGAGGGTTTAGATGTTGATCTTCTTTCGTCAAAGACAGAGACAGTTTCACGTTTCACACTCTTTTTAAAATGTATTTTGTCCACAGATCTATTTTTGTGGCTATATTTTGTATGAAGCTGTTTTAAGTATATAATGTTGGCTGACAGTCAGCAAACATTACACTGAAATCTTTTCTTTTGCTGCTGAGATTTTAAAGCTTAACGTTCCTCTGCAGGCACTCATGAAACCCCTAAAAACTCATCTCTGTTCACCAAAATGATTTCGAAGTTTTTGCCATGAAAAATTCCCCCTGTGCCGTAAAATGGCACAGATGTACCTCTACGACTTTGCCTTTGTTTTGTACGTGCAGATCTGTGTATATCTAAATAGTCCCTGCCTCTATCTCCACCCATTCCTCCACCACTCGCCTGACTACACCTGAAAATGGTGCTTTCTGGCAGAAAGTCCTGGTCTGCTATATCCCAGATGCACTTAAATTACCAAACTTCATACTGCTAACATTAGACTAGCAGCTTATGACGACGTACTTTCTTCAGGAACAACCCCAAAGTCGCGTGAGGCCTTCTATTGTCCCAATGGATACAGCCATCATGTTTGCAGCCAAAAACAGAACACATTTCTGCCCGTGTTAAAAATAGTGAAACACCAATAGGTAGCTACACCTGGTTTCTCCTCTGATAGTAGCCCCGCCCCACATGCTGACAGGATCGGTTCCTTCAGTATGTGGCATATGAAACCCTCACTCTCTGAATCCGTGTATGTGAGCCTGTCATTGGTCCACTGCAGTTCCGAGGCAGAAATGCACAGCCATTGCATCAATTTATTATTCTTTACTTGCAGAGATAGGCATCTTAACATGGTTAAAAACTTGATTTTCATTGGAGGGGGTCTTTAAATAATATAGTTGCTGAAAATGAAGCATATTTACTGTATTTCATGGCCACAACATATGCCAATATTCAGTTTCTGTGGTATCAGTTTGTATTGAACTTAGACTAGGGTAAGGCTTCATGCTGTGGTGCCTTTGTGTTTTCCAGCTAATAAATCCCAGATATGACTCCCATCTGCAGGCATCTATTTGCAAAAAAATATTCAGGTGGAAAAAAAATCCTTCTACTTAAGTGTGTTCAACTTCTATTATTCAATGGCAGTAGCACTTACAGTGATTCTGGCTGTTGGGGATACAAGTTCAGAGTGATACCTTTCAAAAGAGACTAAAACCATGCATGTTCAAGAACAGCAACATATCACTAATAATAACTAATAACAACCAGCCAGCAACCTGCTGCACGCCACAGGAACCAAAGAGTAAATAACATTAACTCAACCTACAAACATGAACACACGTCTCGTTCTGCACCTTAGCTTTTTGAACGAGCGACCAAACACACTGCTAACATCCATTTTCAGGCTAGTTAGCTAATAAGCTGGTGTGGTCCTCACTCTTCAGTACCGCTACTAACAGTTTAAGTTTGTTTGTCTCTCGTTCCCCTGCAGGGGCTTAGCCTGCCAGCTGCTGTCAATCAAAATCAGACGCTGACACGCCCTCAAGCCAGCTGAGACAAGAGGAGCATTTCTGATATCCCAAAGACCTTTTTTCTTCCTTCCAATGATAAAAGAGCTATTAACAATACATTTAACATGATGACTTTATCTTTAGAGCAAAAAGGGATGATTAATGTGAATTTAGTTGGATTTTCTTGGTATCCCAGTGTTGATCACAGTCAGATCACAGATAAATAATTATCAGGCATAGCCACCATGGAAGCAAGTGATAGTTTGTTGTGATGCAAATTGCAAAGCCCAAGGGCAAATTTCAGATTTGTGATATTAAGCAAAATATATAAAACTGACCTGACTTCACCTGCAAAACACCCCAGTGGATGCTGGAAGCTGGGGGGCCCCAGTCTCCCTGTTTCAGGGGAGGTGGGCACTGATTCATAGAGATCCTAACTGGCTTGGATGACCGCACCACAAGCTGTTTATCCCAAACAACACATCTGGTATGTTATTATGAACCAGCTCCAGTTAAAGAGTGAATGCACCAAGCCGGCTCTACATCTAACATTCTGTCTTAGATCTTAAAATCTAGTTAATATATGGGATCGCAGGTCATTCATTGATCTGTGACAGAGTGGGAGTGGGAGATAAATCAGTTCATTTCATGTAAGCAGGAGCCGCATCAGTACAGATTCATTATGAATCAATTCCAACTGCAATAGAAACAGGCATAGACAATTAGCCACAGGCCCTCAAAGTGACGACACTACAGCATGTAATGATTAATTATGATATGTGGGGAATGTCGTCTGACCACTTGAGGGAGCGGAGGAGCAGCTCAGACCAGGTCAACAGTGCACGACTCACACAGATAAAAAAAACTAAACATTACTCAAAGGAGAACATGGTGACCAGAAAAGGCTCCTATAGATTCTCCTCTCTCACTAGAGAGAGGAGCCGTGGCCATGTTTGCTGCCAGCCTCTACTGCAACCTTCATTAACGGCTAATAACAGACTTCTCCACATTTACATTTCCATGCATCACACCCCTGCAACCACAAAGATAAAAAAAAATAATGTTGGCTGCTACTGCCTGAGCGAACGGAGCGTGAATCGGCGTGCTTGACCACACTTTGCGCCCTGTGACTTGATTCACTCATGCGTCGAATAGATGTTTGGATAGATGATCAAAAGTCCAACTTCAAAAAATGAGAAAAGGAAGACGATCCAAAGGAAAAACCACACTGCCTGACTGATGTGTGAGATGTTCGGCTGTAAGAGCTTGGCAACAAAAACTGAGTCAAAGATTCAAGGCTGTCACAGAGTTAATAGATTAATGACACCATAGCAGCACTTGGTCTCTGACTTAATGACACCGCTCACGAGTGGCAGCCTCAAAGTGATGTCAGTCAAACCTCACGCACAGCAGGGAGATGACATCAGTTATTAGGTAATAGTACGCAGACTCTCCATTGGTTACGGTAGATTGGACTACATTTACCAAGGGACCCGGCCTGCAGCTTTCCCACAGTAACGCTGCGAGCACACACCCTCACACACGAACACGAACAAACACAAACACGTGATGCACATTCATACAGACCCAGCTCCATCACCCTAACACACACACACATATTCCACTCTGACTTCTCTGGTAACTGGACACCTGCTCTCTCCGGCTCTGACTGACAGGCAGCAGCAGAGAGTCCAGATCCAGCCCCAGCTCTTCCTAATTGGATTTGTGAGGCATCCTGCCGCAGGCCTCTAATAGCCTCTTGTAAGCCACCTCGGGCCTGCTGCGGACCACTTCCTCCCCGCGCTGACAATAAGGGACCTCCTGAAAGGCATTTTTGGCTGCACACCCTCATTCCTCAGAGATTTAAGGCACTTGTAGATTTTGAGGGACTTTGACAACAACGTCAGAACAACAGGACGTGTGATAGAAAGAAGGAAACAAAAAGAGGTACACGGTTGCAGCGCTAGGACAGATGAACCACTGCCAGCTGATGGTGGTTGTAAAGTTTGGAACATTTCTTCAGCTGACTTCCTGCACAAACTAGTGTTTAACTTCCAAACCCACATCGGGAAATCAAAATTTCGTGCAATCACCTTACAAACAATGCAAAGCCCTTTAGAGGCCACAGGGGAGTTTTTTTTATGTTCGGCTTGTTTGGATAATTCGGATAAACACATTAGCTTGTTCACAACTCCTCTGATTGTCTGATTTCTCAGATTTCATCAGATTTCATTGCACCACCCTGCCGGGTTCTCAGATTTCACACTGTAGTTTGGATCATCGTCTATAGAAACAATGGCAAAAACTAATAAAAATAACACAGACGTTGTAATAAAAGAGAATATTCCTAACAGACAGGAGAAATCTTCATATAATATGTAATATATAGGATCCTCTGTACATAAAGGGCAATGTGAATATCTTGGGAACATATTTTAAAGTGAGAGTATTTCAGAAACTAACGCGAACTATGATAAAAAGCTTCATAGCGGTGACAGATCTCATAAATAGGAGAAAAGATCTTATTATTGGTGCACAGCAGTGTGCAGTAGAAGGGGAGAAGATGTGAAACACAGTGGTTTTTATTTAAACAAATGTTTTGCAGTTAGTCTCCCAAATCTTAAACATAAATCTGCAAATGTGCATCATTAAGTTTCTTTTAAAGCCAAGACAGGATTTTCGAGTGATGAGATTTGGTGACTACAGTCAGTTCAATCAGTACGCACTCACACAGCTGATGGCAATAAAAACACAACAAGAACTAATATAAAAAATGCAGCAAAAACAGATTAAAAATTAAGATATGAGCCCAATGTGTGTGGTTTTGTTTTATTGTGTGTGTGTGTGGGAGAGAGAGATAAAACACTGCACTTTGATGAAATTATCAGGTGAAAGTCATCGTTGCTGTGGTTGTATTATATCAACAATACATTATCATTAATGACAAAATAATTATATGTTCATATGTTCTGAAGCCTGGGGATTTTATTGATTTATTTATTAACCATTAAATTAAGGTAATTTTATTAACAGTTAAATGAAATTCACACATCGACTGAAGACAGATGCATCAAGTCTTACACCACCTGCACCACTGCACACCACTAGAGGGCGGTAAAGGGCAAACTAGCAAAATGTTTCACTGTTGGCTTCTAGATCTGATAATAAGACACGAGGAGCTTGTCCCTTCTCCTGCTCTGCAAAGTCACACCAATGCACAACAGAACTGCTCAGGGATCAGGAAAACAGTTTTTACCTTTAATTAAGAGAGCAGTAGTTTTAAGAAGTAGTTTTAAGTCCTTGGAGGAAGGTCAAAGTCACAACTGAAGACTGCAAGTTCAGATGAAGTCCTTTGTGTCTCTGAGCACACAGCAGCAGCTTTATTGGAGTTAAGCTCCTTTAAACTTTCATAAGACACAAAAGGCTGAGCTGCTTGCTTCTTGGTGTACAGACGACGTGCATAATAGTTGTCAATATTGCAAATGTTGCATAAAGAACACAACAGTACTATGAGCAGTAAGTGAAAGCAGGAACTTGCATACAAATGTAATGTGTTTTACAGTGAGGTGCGGTGAGGCAAGAATTAATGTTCTATGTTTTTATGTTCTACGCCTGCTCTTATTGTTGCAGGATTTCAGCAGGTGAAAACTCAAGATTCTGCTTTCAGGATGAGGATCAAGTCCTCATTTCTGACTCATATATGTTTTACTGATTGTAAGTTAACAAAATATATATAAGCCTCCACCAACTTGTGGAGGAGCATATGTTCCTCCTTCATTCATCACGTTTGGCTTTGCCACAGTCTGACAAGAAACTCTGATATTAAATGACCTCCGAAGAAGCTCTGAGATTATTACCCTGAGCCAGGCTTATGGGAAATAACTGCTCTCGCAGAAAAAAGAAGATGGAGCGGTGGTGAGCCGGTCTATCCGTTCCAGAGGAGGAGAAGAAGTAGAACATCAGCGTTGAGTGATTAGAATAACAACAGTGGGCAGACAGCAAGTGTAGATCTCTGCTGTGGAACATACGTGACCACTAACTCCATTTTTCAGCCGCCTGCCGGCAGAACGTTTGATCTGGCTCTATTTCTTTATGTCAACAGTGTGTGTCTTCACACACACACACACACACACACACACACATCCAGGCCTGTCCTCCCCCACGTGAGGTAGTGCGGGAAGTAGGGAGGCAGGGGAGGGAAGCTCTTATATTAATGGCTGCGGTTAACCTGAGAGGGTCAAACCCATTGGAGCTGTTGATGGATCTGGTCTGCAGGAGCTTTCTCTGCCTTAAACTCTCTCTCTGCATCACACACACACACACACACACACGTTAGTGCACATGTGTGGTTGCGTGGCCATCAGTCTCCGGCTGTCGGGTCGCCATGTGATGATCACCGCCGTGCAGAGGAATGAAGATAACAGGGAGGGGAGGGCGGAGGGGTGGAAAAAAGATGACGGAGCGTGTTGGAGTAAGTTACGGGCACGTTCATCAGAGGCAGAGGAGGAAGAAACCATGAGGAAAACCTGAGCGGGTGGAGCCACAAATCCACTGTTCAGGTTGGTAAGAGGGCAAAAAAAACTTCATCTTCTCAGTCATTTACAAAATCTCTACATTGCATAAAATCCACTTTTCCTCACTGTCACGTCTTTTTCTCAGTGCTGGTGATCGTCCAACTGGCCCCCTCACAAACATATTATCCTCATACGCACAACAACAAAGGTCGCTTGGCCAGCTTGATTTGCCAGCTCTATGGTGAAGATGCAGCTAAGTGTAGCCGACTAAAACTACTTGGTTGGGGTTATGGAAACCCCATGATCATGAATTAAGGAAACAAATGGTGTCGAAGTGCGATCATTTCTTCAACCAACCACTCGCAGAAGTGTCTGAGCGAGCGAAAGATGCCGCCGGGTTCTGCTGAGGACAGTTTCCTCACAGATGTCACGCACTGGCCTGGTTATCCTGGTTGGTTAGAGGGCTTTATGATTTACTGTAGGTGTGCAGACAACTACAATACAAACTGCATCCGTTGCATGTATTTTCTGATATGTTTTGCTACCTGTGGAGCCATAATGTGAGTGCTTGTAGATGGTTTACAGTTAAAGCTCACCTATAAACCTACACCTCAGTATGATTATTCAACCAGGGAGTGCAAACCAAGGACAGCTTGTCACATATTGCAATTAACAACATATGGCAGCGCAACAACAACAGCTTTGCTGTACTGTAAAATTCTCGATCATGCAGCTGTGGACAGTAAACAAAGTGGTGCTTGCATGTTGAAGCATAAACACAAAATTACGACCAAGTATTAAGTTGGACAACAAATCTCAGCTTAAAGGTCATTTGATTTCTTTGTCCTCACAACCGAGAAATAAAGTTACCGAGACAAAAAGCAGAAACATGTTGGAAACAGAACGATGACGAGACTCGACCAGAAAACTGTGAATTGACAGAGATACGCAAAACACACAGGTGTCATCTCATGTTTAAAGGCTGGATTACCAACCAGACCAAAGTCCCACACTCACTGCATGTCAATGAATGTGCATTGTACATGTTTGTAGAGATCGTTGTTATTTAATCATATACCACATAAAAACTGACATACTTAGACTTAGAGACATGCAATATCAATCCACCACAGGGGTTTGCTCTCTGGGTTTCTGGGTATATAAGATATGCATACTATACATACTGTGCCATCTATGTGCATTGCACTTAATGGGAACTTGGAAGACACAAGGAAGACAACACACAGAAGTCTGAAGGGACAACAGAGGCCCAGATTTTGTCTGGGTTAACCCGGCCTTTGTTGTTCAGTTCCTAAAATTGTCAATTATTGTTCAATATGCGATATAAATGCGTAAAATAATCAATGTTCAGCGGAAGATATGTGTTAAAAGCAAAGCGTGAACTGTAGACAAGGACTGAAAAGACTCTAAGCACGACCCTAAAATGCAGCTTCCCTGATTTAGACAAGTTTAACATCACCTGCTGAGTCAGTAGATTCAATATTTAACACAGAATCATACAACATGTCATAATTCAATCGCGATGCAGTGAATACAAAATGTATCTGTGTTAAATGAGACTAAGAAACATCTCACTGCAGCACATCCAACACCGTTTCCATGGCCGCTTCAGGATCAAAGCCTCGGTCTTATGATGCATGCCGATAACGTACTTGAGTTTCTAGTCTTGAATGGCAGTAACCAGGAAGTACCCCAAGGAAACAAACTCGTTTCCAGAGCGAAGCATCTGACACAAATTAAGAGCCCTAATTGAATCAAGCCTACCGTTCCTATAGACAGGGTTTCCCTGAGATGCTATCCACCACCGACTGTGATCTCAGCACAAAACAAAGGGATGATGTCAGTAAGGAAACAGAGGAGAGAGAAGAAGACATGCTCCCAATTACATGACAGTATGATAGATTGAAGAGCGAGTACTGCATGTTTTAGGAGGAACGTGTAGTGCTGGGGCCTCGTGGAAATGGCTACTATTGAAGAATGAAGAGATTAACTGTGTTTAATGAGCTGACATGACTGTTTCCAGACTACAAAGGTGAGGCCTGATTTTGGAAGGAATTTAAAGGAAAAGGTTTGTCACTTTATATATTTTTTTTGTGGTCAACCAAACCCATGAAAGACCGAGTGAATTATCCCTCTAACAAGTATTAAAAACGCATCAGTGAGTCACACGACAGCCCTGGCTGACATGTTCCTTCATTACCACGAACATGGGCGAACTGCAGTTTACTTTCAGCTGATCCTACGTACGACACTTTGCCATAAGTTCTGGCAAATGCACCCAATGTGCGTGAAAACAACAAGTGCAGCATTTCCTCTTGAGTGACGTTAAAAAACAGCTGTTTCAGGAAGTTACTGAGACTTTTTTTTTATCAAATGAAATATTTGTAACCTTTTTTTTAAAGTTTTACATCCTCGGTAGGCTCATGTCATTGTACACACTGAACAATTTGGGGGTTGGGACTGTAGGTTGGACAAAACGAGAGATTTAAAGACACTCACTTTGGGCACCAGGAACTTGAGATGGATATTTTCTGGGGGTTTATCAATTCAAATAATCCCCCCCCCCAAAAAAAAACAATTGTTTCATACACTGTAAGCTGCAGGCGTGTTAGGCATCACTGCTTGTAATAAAACGGTTTTATGAGTTAACAGTTCTATCAAGCAACAGAATATCTGCTGAAGATCTGTTTTTCTTGGAGCAAATGTTCTCTTCTAATGTTAAATGTGTCATTTTTCTTGAACCCATAGCTTCAGTGAACTCTTTAAAGTGTGTGCTTTTAATAGTCTTAAAGGATAAAGATGGTGTTATTCTATACTTTTCTTATCGCCAACAAATTCCACTAAAAGACCAGAACCAACAGTGTATCAGTCCAGCTGCTGTCTGTGGCTGTGAAACAGGTCACAAATACTAAGTTTCATTTCTTTGTTTTTGTTGGGGACTAATTTCTGGTGCGCATTAATACACATTTGGTGCTCCAGGTAGGCTAGACTTCAGGTGTGTGTATTAATGTTAATGAGGGAACAAGTCACCCAATGCATCACTGTAACTCCCTGACGTGGTTTTAATAGTTTTTGGAAAACAATGGCGCTCTATGCCACAAGGGAGTAACTTCGATGAGACTTTAGGTCAACAGACAAGATGCGTTTTCATGACGTTTGCCAACAATAAGAAAGTTTAAAAAAAATACAGTCATGCTAGAATCACGTGACATTCATTTATTATGCTTCCACCATATAAATGTACAACACAGTTTTAAAACCTGCCTCCTCTGCCCGCATCGTGTACCTGTGATACAAAACAGAGGCAGAGACAGAGATTATAGAGCTTTGCTGCAAAGCACACAGACACGTCAGTTTGTCCCCACGCTGCTCATCTTCAGTCCTGAGCTGGAACGGGCGAGGAGGACGAAAGGCGCATGTAAAGGAAGCTTATTCACAGTGCTGAGAAATGCCGTAGTGGTTTGGGACCCCTCGCTCTGGATCCACGTGTACCCACGCTGGGATCGAATCCCACCGGAGCCTGGAGTTTTTCTTGCTTCGCCCTCCCTTTCACACTTCTTTCTGTCTCATTAAAGAGTAAACACTGAGGACTTTCTGACCCCCATTAAAAAGCAACAACAGAGAAAGCTTATTCACGTCACAGCTCTCTCGTCCACAGATCAGGAGGGTTCATCAGCCGTCTGGTCTGACCAGAGAGCAAAACAATGCACCGAGCATCACCCTGAAACTCTACATGATATGAATGTATTGCTTTGGTTAAGATACATGAAGGTCTAGACCATCTTGACCAATTGATTGTCTAAATATTTGAACGATAGTAGCGCCGCATCCTACTGTAGATCTGCCTCACACCAGAAACACAGCTGATTGTCTGTCGCAACGTTATGGCTCTTTAAATGTTTTGAGTGTATTAAGAATATGCAGACAGCCACAGATCCTGACACATTTTCCTTTTACTCACTTTATCCTGACCCTCTTTCCTGACTCAGTAGATCAAATTTGGGTCAGTTACATATGATGCAGGTCTGAATAGCAGGGCAGTAGGACTGTGAAATGGCTGATTTTCATTCAACAACAAATAAGTGACATCTAGTCTGTCAACGACGAGAACGGTTGTTGGATCTGTGAGCTTGTTTTGAACATGATTTCAGACTCTTTGGGCAGCTCCCACACTTAAAAATGGGGAATTATTTAAAAAAAAAAAAAAGAAGAGAAAGTTTCCATACATCATCCAGACTTTCCAGACATGCACACGGAGCCCTGATCACATGGCCCACGAGATGTTGGCCGTGTGCTCCTTGGCCTTCATGCGCAGCACGGCGATGCTGGACGAGCGCCGCTCAAACTCGGGCTTGGTCTCGAAGGCGTGGTGACCGTTGGCGGCCGGCGTGAGCAGGGAGTCCGCGCTGAAGAAGTTGTTGAGGGAGACGTGGCCGAACTGGTTCTGCTGATTGGGGAAGCCCACGTAGCCGTGGTCGGCGGCACCGGCGGCCGAACGAGGGGGGTGCGAGTAGGAAGTGACGCAGGGAGGGGAGCCTCGGGGCAGCATGCAGGAGGAGACCACGGGCCCGCCGGGAGCAGGGCTCGGCCACAGGTTGTTGGGAATCTGTTGGGTGAAAGAGGTTTTAGATACGGAGAATGACACAGCAGCACATACACACAGATCTTTTTGTGCAGTAGCATAAAGATGTGTATAGTATACATATAAACACTTCATGTAATGACACCTGAACCTTTCCATTGATATCATTCTGTGGCACAGTGTAGATGTGGTTTATGGGAATGTTTAAGTCCTGCATGAACATAAAAAAGACATTTAGGAGCTAAATCTCTATAGAAACACTGCTTTAGTTACAGATCTAAAAAATATATTTATATAATATTTTGTAATAGGAGTTTGCTCAATGATGATGAGCTAATGATGAGTTGTACATGCAGTACATAAAGTATTATTATGTTTAAAAATGTGGGCAAAAATGCAAAGTTCTGACATACCCTTTACATACACTGTAAATGGTTGTTTCAATATGATTATTATTATTATTATTGTCTCACTAGATTCTATCTGGGCATGCAGCAGGTTTTGTTGTTATTTGCCCAGGTTTTGAGGTATCTATAAATTTACATTTTAAAATATCATGGCTGGACTCAACTAGAAGTAAGTGACAGAGGCAGATAAAATGACAGTTTAAGGGTCTGAATGCACACAGATCCAAAGAAACGGGGGATATTACATTCTGGAGGAGTAAATGTAATTTTAAAATTCATTACAAAAATGTCAGGCGGCCTCTGTTGGCACTTTATGAGTTGATCAGAAAGCAGACATGACACAGAGACCAAAGCAGACATCCAGAGGAGATATAATCCATCTGATTAGCGTACAGTAAACACCACATGGCTGATTTTTAAGGCAGGAGCTCCATTACACAGAACAGCATGTTTGTCTTTAAAAGTAAAATGCAGACAGCTTGATAACATTCAAATTACTTCATTCACTCTGAGGTCTCGTTTGCCAAGATTTCAGTCAGACTGAGGAGACACAGCAATGTAAGTAAGCAGCGTGTTAATAGAATTTAAATTCATGTGTTCCTTACTAGTATTTGGTCAAAATAACATTAGCAAAATGTGCCACTGTAGCTTTTTCCCTCAATATGAATCACAAGTTATATGATAAAAACAAATGCACCGAAACAGCTCTATAAATTTTACATCAATAAACAAAAAGCCCTTCAATTCAGAAAGGGAAATAGAGCGAACCGGTTGGCTGTAGCTCAGCAGGACAACACTTTCTTCCGAAGCACAGCCATTTTCAACAAATACCACAAACCAGCAGCGGTTTGGTGAAGATTAACAGTCCGCTTTGACTGTTAGATAAACTTCTTTTGTTGCACAAAAATCTGGTCGCAGCTTGAGAATCAGTGTGTTCATGTCAACATGTGCCATCTATAAGCAGAGCTTCACTCTTTGCCCAAAAAGCAACTGTTTTGGCCAAAACCTCGTAGTCAACAGAACAAAACCAAACTCTTTAAAAGCCACAAGAATGCAATCCACGTCCACTGTGTTTGGGGAAATAAAACCCCGCCCACTGCCAGCACAATTACATGTAGGACGGTCCATTTGATGACAGTAATCCGGAATAGCTGTAAGAAAGGGCATGGCTGGTATCCAGGAGTATCTATCAGAAACATGTGTGAAGAAAATACGAGGCAGTCCAACAGATTTCTGACCTGGTTTTGGGCCAAGACATAGCATAGCTGTGACTCTGCCTTCCTTTTTACAATTCTACCTCTTTGAATTCAGCATATAAACTGCTTTCTGTGAGCTTAAAATGTCAACACACGCCCCACTGAGGAGCTGCCGCCTGCATATTTCCACCCGAAAAACAAGGCTCCACAGCACTTGGAGGCCTGATCTCAGTTCAGTGATGGAGAACACTGACACTGTGCGTCTCCTCTCACCTCATCTTGTACCTGACCTTTGTCCAAACGGCAAGATGAATGGTCAGCTAAAATGAAATCTGATATACGACCAATAATTCAGCCATGACACCTCACAGAGGCTCTAATCAGTGGTCAGCCTCTTATCTGAAGAAGGGTTTCATATCAAGTGATTCATAGAGCAGCAATGACAGGCACTGATTTATGCAGATAAAAGCATAATTTGTTGTCACTTTCATGAATTGAGTATTTTAGAAAACAGGAAGGAAGGAAGGTCACAGGCCGCTGTGAGCATTACGCACCACCGCCTCCTGACATGAAAAGTGTGCTTTTTGACAAATAGTTTAAAATTCCCATCAGAGGTTCGTTTGACATCACCAATAAAATCTCCAAATGTTAAAAAACGCTGATCACAACTCGCCTGTGTGTAGCTGTCGGTCCTCGGTAACACTGATAAATCGTAGGTGGCTGCAAAGTGAGTTTTGGCTTGTTGGATCTGCCCGTAGCGCTCCCTTTTCCTCCACTTTGCTCTTCTGTTCTGAAACCAAACCTAACAGGGAAAAAAAATAATCAAATTTAAATGAGACAATACTAAATAAAAAAAATAATATGTGACTTTTTTCACAAAATATCATAAGGCTTCTGCGTAGAAAAGACGTCGAACCAAAAATAATCTGTTAAAATAAAGAGCTGAAGGATCCTAAAATTAAAAAAAAAAAACAACTCCTGCACAGAAAAGAAAGTGTGTGTTTAATCGGGACATTTGTTTTAATTACTACACACATTTTTGTGGTGGATTTATATGAGCTATATTGATTATTACACAGCGGCGCGCGTATTGCTCCACATTTATGCTTTATCGTCTTTTAAGCCCTTCGTTCTCGACTTTATAGTTTATTTTCTCCATAGGTGAAAGTTAACAAAATGAGAGTCAGGTGATAAACTTGCGGCTACCTGCACTCTGGCCTCTGTTAATTCCGTCCTCATGGCCAGCTGTTCTCTCACATAAACATCTGGATAGTGCGTTTTCTGAAAGACTTTCTCCAGCTCCTCCAGCTGCGCGCTGGTGAAGGTCGTCCGGTGTCTCCTCTTCTTGCTGCTGGACACGTTGCTGTCGCACTTGTCCCCCATGTCGTCCAAATCCGCTTTCTCCTGTCCGGTTGTCACCGGAGACGCCCGCAGAGTGCAACAACTGTCCAAAGACCTCCCGAGGTCCGAGTGCAAAGTGTCCTCGTCTGTTTTTGGCACACCGTAATTGGCTAGAAGGACAAGTGATAAATTAGTAACAATGTCTTCTGTTTACACTGTCCATTACATTCAACTGCAACGAGAATTTAAAACTTAAAAAATAAATCTGCACGATCCAAATTCTTACTATCCGCAATTGCTAAAAAAAAAATATTAAAAATACAGGTCACGTTTGATCCTTTAAGCGTTTCATATTGAAACAAACTATGTATTTAAAAAAAATATTTTAAAACATAAAAAAATACAAACTAAGATGTAAAGTAAAAAAAATATATAAAATACATACAAAACTACATTTAATAAGGACTGAACGTCAAAAATGAAACATCAGAAATAAAAAAGCCACTGGATATCAACTTTGGCTCCGGTTTCTCTCTGTAACTCGACCACAGACACAGACCAGCTCCTCTCAAGCTGCCGCGTTGATGCGCAAAAAGTTCAAGTGAACACAGAAACACGTTTTACGCACCGTTTTGGTCTCCGCAGGGAGAGGCGCGGTGTTCGCCGCTCTGCAGCCCGAAGGCCTGCACGCATTTCGGGGAGGACTTGGTGAAGTACTGCGTGCTGTCCAGGCTCTCCATGACTTGGTCCATGTAGTAATCGCTGGCCTTCATCGCTTGGCTTTTCAACGCAAACTTATCCTCCATGTACTCCATCATCTCAACCGAAACCCGCTCGCTTTAATCAAATGGCACCATAAAAAAAGAAAGTGATCCCCGTAGCGCACCGACGAGCGGAGAAATGCGCCTTGTAACGCAATAATTCGCCAATGGAGTTAATTTGCTCTGTCTTGAAGGCACAACGTCTTTATAGCCCCAAAGAGAATGAGATCCTCACAGAACCCCCCTCCTCCCTGAATATGAAACAGCACCCAACTCCTCCCACGACCTGAATCCAAACCAAACAGCAGTTTGAAGTGATTCTAGATCCACAAGGACTCTGAGAGGAAACAATCAAAACTGACTTTAATTTACAGCATGTTTAGACATCCATAATGAGGCAATAATTTATCTACAGCTATGAGTTGTGACTGAAAGTGGGATTTAATCCGAGTCTTAGGATACTGGAGGTCGCTGATCTCAGTTAATTCATGTCGCTTCTGGGAAGTTTAAACTGGAGCCGCTGTTTAAAGTGAACCGCAAAAGGCTCTAAAATTTAGGGCCAATTTATGGAAAATAAGTATCTGTTTATTTTATTTTATTTTAATTTATTTGAATTATATTTCTATGATCTTAATGTCAGGAAAATTATCCTTTTATTTTTAATAATTACCCCCTGCCAAATTTGTGAAGCCGTTAAGTCACTCATTTAACTACTAGTCTACAAATTTTTATAAGAAAGCAAATTCATTTTAACGTTTAATTAGGAAAAACTAGGACGGAAAATCTTTCATTGTGTTTGTTAGTTCAATAAAATATGCTTTGAGAAAATATGTGTTTCTAATGGCGCAAACTATTAAAAAAGTAAGGCTCCAAATTTAAAAGTTTTTGTTTCCATTTTTTAAAGAAATGGTTTCGTCCTAAATTAATTAATTGCGCAACCTTCAGACTGAAGACGCAGATTAAAAATGATGAGAATTTTAAATCCTGACACTTTGAAAGAAACGAAAAAGTTTTCAGAGACTTCAAACCGATTCATTAATTGATTTATTTTTTATTAATGTTCACTGAAGTGTGAATTTCATTCCGAGTTGGATCGAAGAGCTTGGTGAAGCGTTCAGCTCACTCAGTGTGAATTTGACGCTATAACGATGTTCGATAGTTTGGCGCAGACTTCTCTGTGAAAGTCGCGTTTTGGTTCAGATGCTTGCAAAACAAAAAATATTCACAAACATTAAATAAAATTATGGCAAAATTGCGACAAAAGCATAAAAACTCAGATAAAAGCCCACTGCCTGAGCAGCAAGTGTATTTCTCTGAACTAAACTGAGGTCATTAATCTTTGTGAGAATACAGTATGAATGCCATAAAATTAGGATTCATATTTGACATATTTCAAAAGTCCTGCAAAAGAAGTGTTGACCCTCCCTCCTTTGAATTAAAGAGCAAACATCCTGGTCATGCAGGAAAGTTGAGTTTCATTAAACCCAGCAGTGTCAGGAGCAGACACACAGGGCTCAACAGGGAGGTTTGCAGAAAGGACAGGAAGAGCGGTTCTTCTATTTCTTCTTACTGGAGGAATTATGTTACCGCTAACCAAAGCTCCCACCTCCACATCTCCACCCAGAGCCGCACCACCTGCGATGCACACCAGGCCTGTAGCTTTGGTTCGCTCGGGGGTCAGTGGCAGTTACCTGGAGCTTCGTGGTGCCACGGGAGAAAAAATAAAAATAAATAGAGGTGCTCTTAAGTAGCAGGGGGGTGTCTTATTGGGCTTCTAAGATGACCTCGCACGCTGGCTCATGCTGAGGAGAAAATGTGAAAAGTTCACTGTGGTTTGGTGGGTCTTCAGCTGGAAATTCCTGCCACAATAGATGCTGCGTGGGTTTGTGGGGCTGGGAGGGCTCGGTCACCTTTAGGCCGACCAGTCAGACTGATTCCTCAAGTGCTGCAGCCAAAATGTCACATGAGCCACCTGGAAAGACCTTCACTTTCAATAAAAACATGCACTGCCAGTTTGCTATAACGTTATGCAGCACTCATCATGGTCAAAATATGATTGAACTGAACTAATTATCATTCATGTCAGGCTCAATGTGACTGATCACAGTCCAGCATAACCAAACCAGAGCCTGACAGGCCAAAACGTGCCACTTCAGAAGGCAGAAACATGACATCATGATGCCTGAAGCCACCCTTGGGTCTAATTCAATCTATTGAAATGTCTTCAAACTTTGGCTAGCCACGAAACACAAAAACAACCAGAGTTTATTTTCCCCAAAAGCACAAATTTTGGGGAGCTTGTCAATGTCATCTGAGCCTGCAGAGCATTTGGCTCGTGAAGCCGAATATCAAAAAGTGAAAGCAGCTCATTCGTGCTTTAAAAGTTTGTTTCCATTTTGTTTGTTTGTCTTTTGTTTTTCCAGGAGTCAGGCATTCCTGAGCGCTGGCAAACTTCAGCGCCCAGTCACATGACCAAGTCATCTGGGTTCAAGTCGACATGTTATACAAGTCACCTATGACTGAAACCAGAACTAACTCACCAGCAAGGTCAGCCAGACCAAATCCAGATGCTGCGATACAAGACTAATGTCAGTTTTAATAAGAATAAAATGACCACTTTAACACAGAGAATTAATATCAACAGGGCAAACAGCAATAATCAAGAAAACAATGACACATTTTAAATGGCCACTAACTTTAAAGTGTTTCCTTAATGTTTCATATTTTAAAAATGCACAACAGATTGAGGCTGAACCAAAACATAACCAGAAAAGCTAGAAGCCTCTGCAGCACTCATATTTTTCATTTTAATATCCATTCATTTAAAATTACTCAAAATAACATTGATCAAGAGATGCACAAACTAATAAAGCACCTACAACCGTACAGGGTGATAAACAGTTACAAAAACAATTAGTTTTATTTTATTTAACGAGTCTTGTAGCAAGAAACAAAAACTTTTTATCATTCATACACCAACCTCACAAACCTGGAGCTACTTTTGCTGCAGATACAACAGGCTCAAATAAATAAACTGATAATTCTGTTTAAGAGTTTCCTCCCTATGATCTCAGCTCTCACTGCAACACAAAATTATAATGCAATTATATCAAATTATTAGACTTTATTATAAAAACACAATTGAAAGTATGGATTATCAGAAAAAAATGTGATATCAGAAAGATTTGTGTGAATATAAAGATGCATTTCATGATACATTTCACAATGTAAATTCTTTTTATTTTATAAGATGTATAAATTACGTGTGTGTGTCTAGAAACTCATCCTGTATGTAGACACGCTTACTTCTATAAAATCCTCCAGAGACGAGCTCTATTACGTCTGACAAATTTAATTGATGCTGTTCTACCTTAATCTCAGTTTACAAATGTCTCAATAATCTGCCCAAAGGTCTCGGGGTAATTTCCTCAAGGCTTGCAACCCGTGACATCAGTCCTGCTCTCAATTTTGTGAAAAGACCGAGTCTGACCTGTTTACATCTAATATTATAAGCCAGCCGTTGTCATTCAGGGACTAAATTAGCTTTGACTTTTACCAGAGTCCGGTGCAGAATAGTTTCTGCTTGGGTGATTTTATTCCCAATTTCTTTATGAGTCGGGTTCACATTTCCAGGAGAGCTTGCAAATTCCTCAGAGTTTAAACCCATTTTCCTTTTCTTTACTTTGGCGAAAAGTGCTGGCTAATTGTGCCACAGGGCAGAAATAAGAAATAACCTCTTATGTCATTTTTTTGTATCTGAAAGTGTTTGTGGGATTTAAGGTTATTTTTTATTTTACATTTGGAAGCATTTTCAGAGCTGAGACTTAGTAAAGACATATATTGCTTAAAAGCGATAATTGTCTATGTAAAGGATTTGCCTTCAGCTCTAATCGCTTCATTAGTCTTTTTATGACTTGTTGCTCACTTAAATAATAAATACAACAGCACATCACTAGATCTTCACTTTGTCTTTTACAACCCCCATTCCAAATAAGCTGGGACGCTGTGAAAAACATAAATAAAACTAAGTGAAATAATTTTCTCATCCTTGCCGACATGTACTCAATTACAAACAGCACAAAGTCAATATATTTATTGTTTGACCTCATCAGCTTCATTGATTTTTGTAAATATCTGCTTATTCTGAATTTGATGCTGCAACACGTGTCAAACAAGTTGGGACAGGAGCAACGAAAGACTGGGAAAGATGTGGAACGCTCCAAAAACACCTGTTTGGATCATTCCACAGGTAAACAGGTTGATTGGTAACAGGTGATAGTATCATGATTGGGTATGAAAGAAGCATCCTGGAAAGGCTCAGTGGTTCACAGCGAGGATGGAGCGAGGTTCACCTCTTTGTGAACACATGATTGGATAAAGGATATGTGGTTAATAACACAACTAAAGCAGGTTTCATTAGCCTGCTTATTCATTTTCAAACATCTGGAAATGAATGGAAGCCAATGGCTGCCTGGAAGTGTTTACAAAAAAATCTCCACATATCTAAAACTGTACCACATGCATTCCAAACCGGTCAGCAAAAATGTACGGTAATTTGTAGCTTAAACTTGCAGGCACACTGTTACGGTTCATTCATGCATCTGAACAAAGAGAACTTGGAGGGATTCGGACACAAAACCCCTCCCTGCCAGAATCCATCCCATCTGACAACATTTGCTGACTTGAGGTCAGGCTGGCAGGGCACTCCAGGCTGAGAAGGACATTCTTCATCTTATCTACGAGTGGTGGAGCACTCATTTCACCGGGCAATGGATTCTGGATTTCTTAGGCTACATGTAATTTACCCATAACCCCAAAGTAAACAAATCTAATGAAGACTGGTGGACACTGGTTAACAATATCATGTCAGAAGCAGTAGCTGAAGAGAAGAACTCTGAAAGCCTGGAGAAAATAAAACAACACTAGTGACAAGATATGCATGGACAGTGCTTTTATGTCACCTGTCTGTACATGTTGTAAGTAATAAAAATCAGAACCTTCCAGTATCACAGCTGTATAATGACAGTTTGATGACAGAGAAACACCCCCTGATGTCCCCCGGAGAGCCTCAAGAATCAGTCTCCCCCCTGAGGGAGAAGAGTGTTCTTGGGTTTCACAACAGCCCCCAAGTGGGCAGGACCACCGCATCTCTGGCATACGCCGCTCTCCAAGACAAAAATCGCCACCAGCTCGCGTACAGTCAAAACACACCCTCCAGACATGTGCAAGTGAAAGAAAGAAGGCAAGTAAATAGACAGACATGCATTTCCTGCCAGGGAGCCACTCTGCAGCTCCGACTATTTGTTTTGACATTCATTAAGTTATCATTTCCAGGCGGCGGACCAGCGAGGAACCTCCAAGCCTCCGAGAGGTTCACAGCCTCCGGTACGGCGGTGTTTGCGGACAGACGCCTTAGCTCTCCAAACTCAAATACACAGACAAGGCCGTTATAATCCACGACTGAAAATAAAGAAAACATCGTTCTAATTCTAACACCAATGTTTGTGCTCGGCTCATAAAAGCAGCAATTTCAAGCCCACTGTTGGCGAGAAGACGCTAAATATGGCCACAGAATGGGAAAAGTGCACTTGAGCTTTATTAAACTTTACTCTTAAGACACCGCAGGAGAAGTGGAAGAAGCAAGTCTCTTCCAGTGACTACAAACTATAATTACTATACTGTTTGTCAAGAGAGGAAATCAGCAAAGAAACAACCTTTCAGCAACATAAAGTGCGAATGCGCAGGTATTAAACATGAATGTTCTTATTTCCTGCCGTTGTTTGCATACGAAGCATGCCATTTGCTGAAGCTCTGTGATTTTGTTCCATGTGTTTCGGTGCTGGTTGGCTGCGTTCACATTCAAGCTGTGACACTCGAGCAGAATCAACATAATGGAAGTGCCTGAAGATATTTGGGCTGGTCCAGGTCCTATTGGTCTTAATTAATTTTCAGGAGAGGGAGCTCGAGTTTGCAGCTCAGTTTAGAAAGAACAGCTGCAGGGGGATTCAGCGCAGAAGATAAAATAGCATTAGAAATAAAAATAAAGTCTTCTTCACGGACGGATAAGGTAGCTTTGTGAGACTGAAATCTATTGGTTTAAATCTTGCATCATTATATTTGTGGTTTTTTTGCAAGAAAACATGTTAATACCAGAATGCATGTTGTTGTTATCATTATGTCGCATCCAAAGGAAGCACAAATACATGTAGTCTTTAAGGAGATGCACATATATTTTGCAATGTTAAATTCTTTGTATGAATATATATCAGAGCAAAGAAAATATAAGATGTATCTTTACCTCTATGTTGCGTGAGGACAGCAAAAAAGGGGAGAAGAGTTTGTCTGTTTGCATGCGTCACTGTCTGTGTCTCCTGTATATTCTACCAGAGATGGTTTTAACTGTATTCCTCTTCCGCTCCTGTACAAGAGTTTGTGTTTTACTTGTACACTTTGCTCCTCTTCTTGCCTCCTCCCCAGCCGCCGCTCAACTGGACGGGGTTGTCTCGGAAGGAGATGCGCTCCTTTTTTGACGTGACTCGCTTCGGAGATGGAACCTCGTCTCCTGGAGACATAGAAGGAAACTGTGTCAGTAGCTCATGCTGTATGTAAATCAACCAAATCAATCCATCATGGATTTGAATTGCTAATTCATGTAATTTCTGCTATTTGAATAACATATTCGATGCTAAGCACTCGTTCCTGTGTTGTTCTTCCATTTTAAAGTCACATGTTTATGATTTTACTTGATTTTTTCTGACCAGGTCTGCTCTCTTTGTCTGCTTAGCCTTTTCTATGGTCCTTGATGACATGGGATATCAATAATCAATATCATAAAACAGGTTTCTAGAGGAGGAACTCCTGATGCCTTCCAAAACAAACTGTTACTGCAGCTGTAAAAACAATTCTTGTACACCTGAGTACTTTTCCCTGGAGTCAAAACGTGGTTTTCATGTTGTCTTTCATGATATTTTCTACCAGGAACATGGAGTAAAAGGCAGTATCCAAACATAATGCATAAGTTTGATGCTGTGCATTATATGAAATCCACCAAAACACCACAATTGAAAATATAAACTGGAAATTTGCTCTTGTAGTTGTTCTCATTATTTGCTAACCACCCAAACAATATTACAATTTTATCAAAGCATTAAAGAAACTAAATCTTGAAGCTTTTCAACTGAATTCAACTGCTAAACTAAACTAAACTATACTATATTATATTAAATGTTAACTAGGTTTTTATATTGGAACTTTTCACTATAAAACAAAATTTTAACTCTAGTTTGACAACACCATATTAAAGACTTAAATCTGAGCAGGTAAGTTTTGTGTGCTCCGTCTCCCAGCAGCACTGTGCTCCGTATCAGAGGCCCGTCCATTTCACCTGGGGATCAGTACAAAGCTTTTCAAACACACAGAACAAAGGCAGCGCTTCCACCGGGCATGATGCATTCCACGTGTAGAGCCCAGGCCTGCAGTCTCCACGGCCGCCCCACACAGGCAGCCAAACAGCGGGGAGGGCTCTGGAGGAGGTGGAGGGCCTGGGATGCATCGCAGGTACAGACCCAGCTCCAAATGTCTGCACAGCTGGCACACTGTATAGAATATCTATCCACTCACAAGTCATACCTAATCCTAGCTTTTGATTGAAGTCATGTCCGTAGTGTAACGCTGTGATTTTCCTCTCCTCGTGGTTTGTGTAATGTAGTTTAGAGATAAACCACCACGGTCTCTTTGTGTTTATTTTCAGAAATGTTAGGCCAGCTTTGGTGGCTGAATTTTGCTTATTAAAGACTTTTGTCCAATTATCTGTTCTAAATCAAAAACAGAACGCAAAACTTGACGCACATGTTGCCAATTTCAATGCAAGTAGTGCAGTCAAGCTATTGAATGTACAGAGATAAACAAATGGCCACACATTTGACCCGACCGCTGTGACCAAACAAATTGTTTTCGATCATTTTACTCCTATTAGGGCTGAGCAGCGGACAAAATTG